>NC_133958.1:3778196-4391946 GCF_031877795.1 Strix aluco | reverse complement strand
AACCCTTCAAACATGACACCACAGACAGTACATGCTTTAAGCTCTACACAGCAAGAGGCAGTCTTAATTGATTCAGGTTTTACTGACCAGAAAGCAAAACGTTGTCCTACCAGCCCTTATCAAAATGAATAATAAATGCCACTTGGAACTTGAAGTTAAGAATTTTCTTCCCCTTTTTTTTCTTTATGCCAGCAGATCTTTCATAGACTCCTAGTACTGCATAAATCACTACCATCTTAACCAGTAAGGGAATATAAGGCTGCAGGTTGAATCCACTGATGTGCAAATCAGTGAAAACTCATGGAAATACTTAAGATTTCCTAGCTGACAGACCCTAAGAATTCAGACCTTACTGTCTGTCTACCACCCAACTGGGCCTAATGGCTCTCCAGTGCTACAAAACAAATGGCTTTTACTATGATAGCCCTTGCCACTGGCTGATAATATCGGTAAATGTGAACCTCAGACATCAGCTATTTAGTGTTATTTACCAGTGGCTGAGATGTGCCAGTCTTTAATCATCAGTTTATTGATGACTTCCTGCATACAGCATTGCTGGATGCTTCTAATCTTCCTCTGGTGCTGAGGAAATGGGAGGCCCTGGGAAGGGAGCAGGGGTGGCTCTCAGGTTGCCAGCAATTGCCCTGGCCCCCAGATCACTTTAAAGCAATCTTCAGAAAAGTGGCACAGATATTAACAGGCTGTTACTGACATTAGATCCATAAATAATTCCACATAATGCATAGCCCCGGCCTTTAGAAGGTCTAGAGGAAAAAAAAGTAGAGGCTAAGATATTGATAGATGTGTCTGCTAAAGCTATTAAAAAAGGGAAAGCAGTCTCCATGGGACTGGTCTAAGCCACCGCACCCAGGACTAGAGGGAAGCCTTGGTCACATGCCTGACAAAATCGATCCGAGCGCACAGCACCAAGCAACAGGGGAAATGAAAAGAATAACACAACTTCAGCAGGACTTCAGAAATGGAGGCATCCCCCTTCAGCAGGCAGAAACCACTGTGAAAGTCTGGAGCACTTTTCTAGGAGGCCTCAGTACAGGTGAGGACCGAGCTCAGGTGCACTTACCCCGTGCTGCAGATACAGCAGAGGACTCTCTCTTACATCTGTTCATGCATGGAGAGAGAAATGAGCTTCTCTCTGCCATGCACTGAATCTATTTTTTCCTGTCCTTAAGTGCACTGGAGTAATGTATTTTCCGTGTTACTTTTTGAAGCTATCACTGAGAGTCCCTGAATCCCATCAGTGGGTACGTCCTGTTAAAGTGCTGCAGTGAATTGCTGAACACGTTTTATAAATCAGCTCATCCAAAAATCCCTGCTACCCAGCCCCATTCTGTGATGAGGCTTCCTAACAGTAGAAAACCCATGGGATGACTTGGAGAGGAGAAAACCAAAAAAACATAGTGTAGTCTCCCTGTCAAGGTACTGAAACAGATGGATGTGATTCACCCCCTTCAGAGATGCCGACTGAGCGCCTACTGCTTTGCTGCAGGCATCTAACTCTGTTACGAGTCCACCCCTCCCATTCCCTGCTTCTGACACCTTTGCTCCCGACACACACACCTGAGAAGAGCAAGAAAATTCCCACTGCCTAGGTGACACTGCTCATGCAGCTTTGAGCCAGATTTCAAGGCAACAGTCCCTCTTTGATTCTCAGATGGTGCTACAGGACTGACTCCCACACCAGTGGTCAGATTTCTTGCCACTTAGCAGCTGCAATCAAGGATTGGCTTTTTAGAAGAGTTTAGCATTTTCCACACGCCCAGCACGTTAAGCTCACTCACCTGGAAACGCGATTCCAGCCTTATGTTCAAACTAACGACGCTAGCTCCTCTCTCCTCTCCCCATCTGCCCTATCTCTCAAAACTCAGGGGCCCTCACGTGCCTCTGTTGGCTGCAGGGGGGATGCCCAGCCCCACTTCTGGGCTGAGCCCTTTGGGACCAGTTATCTAACCTCCACACTCTGTGTACCTTCCTGGATCCCCACTCTTTTTTGTGTGTTTAAGGTAGCCCACCCAAAGGGGCCCACGTTGGCCTTTTCTAGGCTATAATAACAAGAACAATTTGCAGTAACAACACTAAAGCATATATTAAAAGCTTCTGATGCCACTGCCTCTCTTAACACACAATCTCCCGATGACCTGCTCTGCTGGGATTGACCTTAGTTTGACAATCCCTATGCTGAAGCCCTGCAAAGAAAAACAAATAACCCTGTACATGTCCAAGTACACTGCAGCAGCCCAGCACCCAAAAAGAGGGGAGAGGGAGAAACCTCAGTGGGACCCTGGGCCTGGCTCCTCCGGCAACTACCGGACCTCCGGATAACTGTAAGTTGCTATGAATTTTTCATGCTAGAATCAGCTGTGTGCTGCAGGCACGTAGCCGAATGGAAAATAAACCTGAAATATTAATGATCCACTGCGGAGTGCAGGAAAGAAAAGATCTACAAATGAGGACAGGGAACCTTAGATAGCCTGGTGGAATTGCTCCCTTTTTGTCCAAAACACAGGTGGGTTAAAACAAACACGCACCGTCCCAGAGGCACTGGGAAGACCACCGCTGGATTCCAGGTTTTGGGGTGTTCTGCAGATGGTCTTTGTGCCACACCAGGAACCCACGTTAGCTAAATCTTCTGGGTTGTCACCGGAGCTTCTCAACCATGGTTTGGCCTGGATTAGCACCCTGTGTGCCAGAAGTCTCCTTCCTAACCAGGGGCCTGAGCAGCACAAGTCACAAGGCAGACAAAGCCCACAGAAAAGGGGAAGGGGAGAGGGATCCAATTGTGCACTTATCAATATATCTCGGCAGCTGTCTAGACACTATAAACCAGCAGACTGACCTCCCTCTCTCACTGATAAGACCTGACCCAAAACTCTGTAAATTTAACCAGTGGAAACACAAGACCTCTGTCAGAAACAAGCAAGAGCTCTAATTCATCCCAACATCATGTTTTTTGTTTCCCTTGAATGATTATGTTACTAATTTCACACCTATTCCTTATTCATGTCACCATTTCCTTGCCTTAAAAGCCATCCTGCCATGGGGTTAGAGTCATTTATTTAATCACTGCCATCATTAGGAATGCTGCAATCAGAAGAATTGTGCCTTCTCATTACTTATTTAAAGTGTGCCAAGCAGCATAGACTCATGTGAAATACACGCCAAATTATGCCCAAAGGAAAAGGAAAAAAAAAACCAGTTACATATATACAACTTCTGAGCATCTGCAGAGTACCCCCTGGCTCGTAGGAGTAGCATAGAAGCTTCAATATTAGTTTAAAAAAAAATTCATGGGCCAGCAGTTGCTTCTCTACACCAGAAATAAACCTGTTAGTAAGTGTTACTCAGAATAAAAAAAAAAAGGTGGTAATATTTGGCCTGCTGAGTTTATACATCATGTCTTGTTAGGAAAGTCATGATATGACCCTGGGTAGAGGAAACTGTCTCCAAGTTGCATAGCATCGTTCGTTTGGATTGATTCTGACATGTTTAGCAAACTGTATTTATGCAAACCGTATCTCAGGAGCTGCAGAGGAAGGCAGATAGTGGGAGGTTTTGCAAAAGCTGGGGATTTGGACCACCCTTGCTCTGTAAAGTGAGAGCTGCTGGTGCTTGACCCTGCTGTGAAGTGTGGGTGGTGCAGTGGGTCCTGTCACTGCGAATCTCAGAAGAAAGAAACCCCAGCTGGCAATGCCAACACTGCTCACTTTCCAGGGAGCTGTGGCTACCGCTAAGGACAGATCCCATCCCCTCCAGCCGGGGTTTGTTTTGCAAATCCACCCAATTTTGGAGCAGTTCTAATCTAAGACTTTGACATGACCCATCTTCCTAGCTGAAATTGGTAGTGACAAAAGAGAAATAAATGCCTGTCCATTCTCCGGCAAGTTTTCCTCTCCCTGTGCAGGATTCAACCTTTGACCATGCTGTGCCCTCCCTGCACACAAGTGAGCTTTAAGCTGACACGCTGTGATACACGAAGCATTGAACATCACAGGGCTCCCCACGAGCTGTGGTATTCCCCAAAATGGGGTGGCAGGAGGCAGCCCCAGCTGAGCAGGCTGCCGGTGCCGGTCCCCAGCTCCCGTCTCCTCTCCTTCCTGGGCACCTCTGGGGGAACTTCATCCCTCCACCGGGACCTGCCTGCCCTGAGGTACCAGCTCAGCTCACCCAAGGGCTAGAACACACCCAGAGATGCTGGCTGCTGTCTCTGCTCCGGGAATAAAGCAAGAAGTGCTGCTCTTGTTATTCATAAGTATTACTCTGTTCTGGAGGGTGCTGTGTATGCCCAAGGTTCGAAAGATTCAAAGGTGCTTTACATATTCCCGTGGAATACATATTCATATTTATGTATGAATGTGCAGACCATGAAAAGAACGCTGTGTTCACTCAGAGAACACTTTGGTACAGGAAGATAAAAGCTGCTGCATGTGTTAACTGTGACATACACATGTACAACTGCTACAGACACAAACACGCCTCTATAAACCATATGGAACTGCACATGAAAGTACAGCACACTGGGTATTTAATGCCATCGCTATCTATAGAAGATAATTTAGAAAATATTTAACATAACACGGAAATCTTCATTTCAGGATGTTTTTATAGTGCTATGGTTTTGTGTCAACCTTATTTATTTTGATCACATGCATTATTCAAGTCGTTAATTCCTCCTTTACAACCAGCTACTATTTCTTCCAGCCTTCGAAATCTGGCCAGTGGGACCTGGTGCGTTTTGCACATGACTTTTTATAAAAACTCTTCAATAGAATTTATTTTAAATTATTCTGCATTTGAATTGTCTGAAAAACAAGATCTATAATCAGTTCTAAACCTGATGAACAACTGAAGTAATTGTTACACTTAATAGAAAATGGTCAGAAGGTTTTCTTTACTTATCTTCCCTGTGTGTATGCTTTGGCTCACTATATTCAGCTGGACAAATCTTACTTCATCTTGTGGTATTTCTGAAATTAATATGGCTACTGATTTTTGTCCAGTGAAAAATTTTTTTTCAACTATTGCAGATTTTCTCTATTTTGAGGGGAGAACAAGAACAGTTTTAGTCCCAGTTTCCCAGGCTCCTCTATTTCCCTTTCCTTGGTGTCTGTATTTCTGCTTTATTATATCTTTTACACAGAGAATGAAAGTAGAAGGGAGGAAAGAAAAAAAATAGAACTCTTACCTCCTCCCCAAAATGGTCACTTTTCATTAGATCAGTTGGAAAACTCTATAAATATTTTTGTGCTGAAGTTCCTAAAAACTACATTTCCTAAGTCTTTTATGCTTTTGCAACCGGCTCTAGAAACTGTCTAACACAGGTCTGGTTTCGCATTATTAACAGGAAAGCAGAGATCAGAGAGGAAACTTGATCTGGCATTAAAGCACAAACCCACTAGTAGAAAACCAGCACAGGGTGTCCATCCCTGCCCCACATTATGGGGACTCCAATGAAGCCAATGCCCTTGCATCTTAATATATGTGTAGTTTTGAGCACATACTTAGATCTTATAAGAAAGTCTTCTCATTCTCTATAGTATCATTGCTTTCACTTGTCTTACTTCTTTTTGCTTGTTTTACAAAGCACCTTCAGCTGGGACTGTATCCTGCCAAGCCCATGGTGGTCTTCACAGCCAGGAAAGCTACATGAGAAGTGGAACAAGCCATGTCCAGATACTCCAGTATCTCCAGAAACAGTCACTGGAAAAGGCAAAGAACACATCAAACATACAACTTCAACCACAATCAGAAGTATTTGCAGTGTTATTCCTGTTCCTTCCCTGGCCAAATTTGCAACCCAGTTCGATCCCTGTTGATGTCAGTGGCAATGTTTCCATAGATTTACCGTGACCTTCATAAACCCTCTTTGTCCCCCAACCAAAGCATTCCTCCTGTTTTCTATTTTTACTGTAACACTAAAATTCCATTTTCTGACTGAGCTTGTGTTGAGCTGCCTGACAGACAATAAATATAATCACACTTAAGTTAATGGGCAGGACACCAAACCCAAAAGCTTTTATTTTCATTAAACATCATTAGATGTGGCATGTCTTTTATCAAATCTGTCTCCAATATTCACTTTGTTAAAAAGTCCATCAACCCCAGACTGCATAATGTAATCTGCAAGGACAGACAGTGAATTTATATTAATCACGTTAGCAGGTGGGGACACAGACTCCTGAAAAAAAAAAATATTCAAAAACCCTCTGTAAAAAGGATCTCAAAAGGACATGCAAAATGAAGAGAAATTAATAATTCAAAGCATGTGGGGGGATTATTGTGAAAAGAGTAAGAAGAAATGACCTATTTTAGCAAAAAAACCCCAAAACTATAAAGTCTTACAAAACCCAAATCAAAGGTATTTAGATGAATATGACAGTTAAACATTAGATGTCTGAATATCTGACCACAGCACACTGGTTATAAGCAGCTTCCAACTCCACAAACTACTGCGCATCAACAGGCCCCCAGAATTTCTCAGGACAGCTACATGAGTTGAGCGAAACGGTTGGCTGCACCAAAAATTCACCTACCCTCGCCATGCTATGCCAGCTTTACGAGCCGTGGTTGGGGCACAGAGAAAATAAAAAGTTTTGATGACCTCAGACTATAGTCCTGTTTTGAGCGTTTCATTTTGGGACATATAAAGGCACAGTTTTCAAGGCTTCAGAGATGCTACTGATCCGAAACACTTTGGCTGGGGTTAAGGGTGTTCAAGCAATAGAAACTCCTCCTGAATCACATAGATCATTTTCTACATGCCTTTGTGACTCCAAAAGCTAAAACCTGACTTCTTACAGCTTCAAACTGCCCAGGTCTGCATGGTTGTTAGTCTGTCCATGTAGAGGGAAAGACAGGAGAGAGATTAGGAGAAACCTGACCTTCCACTCCCGAGCTCCCATAGGCATAGGCAGACTCTTGGCTTTAAGACATTAAGACTAGTCCAAAGCTTTATTTAGTTTTTCCTGTGCAGCTTTAAATTCTGCATGTTTACGTTCAAGTTAAAAGCCTTCGGTGCGGGTAAGGTAACATCTCTCTGCAAGCACCTGATCTAACCCCAGCTTGGAAGAGAAGAACACAAGCTGCAGCATCCTGAGGACAGCTGCTTTCTCTGCACAAGCCAGCGTGTCCTCTCTGCCACTCCTGCCTCACACGGAGCCTTGGGAGACCTCAGTCCCTCACACTGGTGCTGTGAATCAGTGGAGCACATAATTCCCAGAGTCAGGGAACTGGGGCTGTGCTGCAGAGCCCTCCTGCAGCGCTGGGGCTTTACCAGGAAGGAAACACTCTGCATGTGGATGTCACCTGAATGATCTCAGGACTGACTTCTAGGCAACATGTACATGCCACCACTCCAAATTTTCAGCGTTTGACTTGGAGCAACCATGGGAATTTCACTAGCTGATGGCTGCTTCAAGGGGTGCAGGGAGATGGGACGGCACTGAGCTTCACACCGGCTGGATTCAATCTGAAAATCACAGATGCACTGATATAACACAAGTCTAAGGAGCAGAATCTATTCTCTGTCATTTTAACTCAGAGATACAATTCTGAGAACAGAGCCGCTCCATATTTCGATGACTTGTTGCCTGGGCAAAAGAGCTTGCCCCTACCCGAGTTTGTCCACATCTGACACACACGAAGGTTCGCCTGCCCATAAATTTCAGCATTTGCTGCGTGAGCCAGTAATTGCACTTGTGACTACAGACTGATCTTCAGGAAAATATCTCCATTCAGAAAATGCAATTAAATAGCATCAATCTCTTTTCACTGATGCTTTGCTTTGTATTGTTTAAGACTATTAGTTAAAAAGAAAAGACAGATTTTGTTACAAAATTACATTGTATTTCCTTCTTTGGCAGAAAGCAATCTCCTCATTTTTTCCTGTCAGTTTGCCAAAAAAAAAAAATCCAAACCCAGCAACTCAAAAATTCAAAGCACTTCACACTCATCTCACAGTTTTTAATCTCTGAAAACCAGTTTTGTAAGTGAATAAGGATAATCCGTGCCAGCTTCGATTTACTTGACAAGACATTTGCTGTTTAAAAACAGGGATGTCTTCATGGGAACTTGTGAACCAACCCTCTTTACGGAGCCGTTGCTGACTAATGCAGCAGCAGCAGCCATCGTACAAGGCTGTTTCTTGGTCTGTGGAAGAGAGACAGTCCCTGCTGCAAGATGCAAGTGTGGCCCCATGGCATGTAGAAAACCTGTTGGACTCTGCATATGGAGGGGTGTCTCCGCTTGGTTAAGATTAACCCTTGCAGTCTGCCAGGCACGGCTTCTTAGGAAGGATGCTATTATCTAGGGGATGTTCTGTTCCAGTCCCACCACGAAAATTCAATTAAAACCGTATCACAAGGATTTTATCACACAATTTTCTGATCCTCAACTTATTCCACTCTAAGAAATAAAGTGGCCCAGCACTGTCTTTCTCAGTCACATGTGATAGCAACATGGGCTTCTTCACACACAAGCTGGAACCCGATCAAGACCGCAGACTCCAGAAATTAAGTGATGATTTAGGAAGAGGAAGCTATCAAAACTCATCTTAGTCCTGAACTGTTATATCCTACAAACATCAGTGTAAACTGGGCGTGTGAAGAGAGAAGTAGAAACTACTGTGCATCTTGGCATACGTAAAAAGTTATGAAAGAACAACTCAATAATGGATGGAGTAGCACAGACTGAAGAAATCACAAGACTACTGCTTGCTTTTGCACTGACTAGTGCATGGGATTTACAAAACACTTCAAAAACATTACCTAATCCTCCAAATAGGCCTGCATAGTCAGCATGTTAAGAGTTTAGTGGTTTAGTCTTCCAGATGGGGAAAGCTAGGCAGCAACTTTATGCAATCTTTCCAAAATTACAAAGGAAGCAGCTGTTCAAGGCAAAATAGGGACTTGTTAAAACCCAGGTTTATACAACTATGCCCTGTGCAACCTGAGGAAGAAACCTTTCAATGCCAATGAAATCCGTGCTCACAAGACCATCTCCTCTCCTCTTTCATATACAATCCCAAGTTCTTGGTCCTTTGGCCCATGGGAAATTAGAGTCTGTTCCCAAATCTACACATCTGGTAAGAGCAGGAAGGGTGCTATTTGCTGCTGCTAGCTTTTTGAGTTTGATTTAGAGCTATTAACATTAGCCTCTGAGAAAAAACCTTTACTTTGCGAGAAAGAAATGCCGAGTTGGGTATTTGCCTGGTGTTGTGTTCACCTGCAAGCACAGGACAAGAGGGTGCTTTTCAGTAAGGTCAGCTCTTTGGAGAAATGCTGAACTGCACAGTAGCAGTGGCGTGACCTTTCAAGCCATCAGTTAAACCACCAACAGGCTGCCTATACTGTCAATTAAGGGGGTAATTTTCTGTGACATCAGCTTTCGAACAAGATATCAACAGCATTTCCTTGCCTGGAAAAAAAGAATTTATGTCTCACTGTGGAGCTGATCTAAAAAATATTTAAATCAGTAGAAAAGGCTGCAGTGGATTTTTGATCGGAGTCTGACAGAAAAGGAACTGAGCAACAGAACGAGTATTGTTTTCCAATCAGTTACCCTAGGGAGCTGCTGGTATTCATTTATTTTGTATGATATTAGTAAATGATCTTATCTGCAGGCATTAGTAAATATTATGAGTTAAGTAATGATGTATTTAAATTAAAATACACAACGTGCCATCGCCATCCTCTTGCTCTGCAGCCCGCTCTTGCAATGGAAGTAAAGGAAATACGTGTAAAGCTCAAGCTGTAAATATCACCATATGGACAAAAGGGCAGAGGCTCTGCAGCGCCCAAGGAGATACTGTGCCATTGCACTGAACCCCCAGGCGTTATCCGCAGTCAGAGCTAAGCTGAGGGTGTCACACTGCAGGGAACCAACCTTGGATGTTTCCAAAATAAGTGCAGAGGCACCCTCCTGGTGACCTCCGTTTGTCAGCGCACTTGAGGATGGACTCAGTTCACAAAGCTTAAGAGCTTTGCTGACAATAGAGAGATGTCCCAGCATGACACCAGCTTTTTCTGCAACTCCCTGATTATTACAGCCTTTATTCAGTCTGGTAATCATGCCCAGGAACAGCCTTACAGCCTGCACAGGACTAGATCCTCTCAAAGACACTCGTGTCAATCAGCAGCAGGTCACGCTGATGCAGCCTGAACCATTTCTGAATGCCTCCGACCAAATGAATCTCCTGCTGTTATTCAAATTTGGGACTGCACACGCCAACTTTACTTTGCATAAGAGGACTCACTTGACTACAGAATCTATTTCCCAGCTTGCAAAACCTTACTACATTACTGCATAATTTGATATAACTTCCTTCCACCTTTTCACTGATTATATTGTCAGAAAGAGGAGTACGAGTAGCGAAACAATCCTGGGATGAGGGGGTTGCTCCAGCGAAAAGCACTTAGCTCAGGGACACCTCAAAATAGAGGTTTCACAGGCAGCCTTACACCTCTCTCCTGGCAGATGTTTCAACTTCTACAGAAATAACACATCAGTCACAGCAGGAAGGAAAAGGCTCCAAACAGATGGTTTAGAAATATAAGGTTTGTCAATGTAGATCAAGTCTCAATCCTCGAAGGAGGTTGTAGCCAAAAATACTATAAACATCAGGTCAGTCAGAGAGAAATATTAAATCTGGTAAATTAGAAACCTCTATAAAGCTGTGCATGGGGATAACGAGGGGTCATTTCACTGCAAAGAATTCCTAAACTTCCTGAAGCATTCAATTATCATACATAGCATGATCGATCACACTCAGGAAAACAAGTGTGTTTAATTTCACACAGCAGTGAATCCCACAGCTTCCCTACACAGAATTTAAAACACAGTGCTTTGTCTGACATGATGTTCCACCCACCCATCTCAGTGTCACTCTCAGTGTGTCGGTGTGGTGGGAGCCGCTACCTCGATCAAATTATCCAGTCTGGAATGTTGCCACGTGCAATGGCCAAGCCCTGCATCTCCAGAAGCAGCAAGGAGCCCTGCTGCAGGCAGCGATGGAGTAACACGCTGACAAAGAAAAAACCTCTTCCAGTTCCTGACTGGTTTGCAACCAACACACATGGGTTTAAATTCCAAGCAGCACTCCAAACTTAAAATCTTCGTATTATTTTAATTCCAGGTATGTTCATTATTTAAAATAAATGTCCATTCTACAAGCAGCTCTTGATCTCTACAATATCTCGTGGCAAATCTCAGTAGAAGCAAAATTGATGCCGAATAAATCCTACACATAAAGAACTTCAGCGTTGGCAAAGCCAGAGATGTTAAAGTGGAGATATACTAGAGCTAATTCTCAGTGCTTCAGTGAAACAAGGAGATAGAGTAATTGCTATTATCTTACAAGTACATCTGTAACAAATAGGCTGAGTGTATGCCCTATAAATCTTAATAAGAAGGTTTGTCTTTAATGAAATGCCGGCTGCAGAAGGGGCATGTGTACACCTTAGGCTGCTCCAGGTCTGAGACGAAATGTCCCCTGCTTAAATCCAGCACCTTAAGCCTCTTTATTAATGTCTCAAAACAGCATGATTGATGAGAATCCTTCCACAGCAGGGATTGGAAACCATTGAGAACAGCAGCTGCTTCAAAGAATGAATCTTTCTGAAATTTATCATGTTGTGTGTCAAAGCTGAAGATGTTTGTGCTGCTCAAAGGTTATGTGGTTCACCCCTCATTCCTCTTAAAAACAGTTTTACCTTTTAAACAGGAATTTTTACAAGAAAGAGTGATATGCAACAAATAGGACAAAAGTATTTCTTCTTGGCATATAATTCAAGACTTAAGGTGAAATCTTTGATCATTTTACAAGATTACATGAGTATTATAACTTCAGAAACAAAAAGTAGGGTCCAAATAACCAAGCAACCCTTTAAGGCCATCTAAGATAATTTTCTTTTCAAGGCACCCAGGGAGAGACAGGATTTCAAGGCAATCTTGTCCTTCCTATATGCAGTAAAAAAAAAAAAAAAAAAAGAAAGAAAAATTACAATGTGACCTCAAGGCATGCACCTCTTATGTTAACCTCAGTATCTGCTTTATTTTCAGAAAGGCTGACTCTGCAGAAACCTTTGTTGAAACATTCCCAGAGGGTATTGTAGATTACACTGGGACAGCTGAAATGTCCTGCTGCCAAGACAAGCAATTAAGAAAAACTAACAGAAAAAGGGAGAAAAGCAGCATCAAGAAACTTCATGTCAAGGTTAAAAATAATGGATGGATTAAATGGAACCACACTCCAATTACTTCATTTAGAGAATTTATGGTACTTGACTTCACAGTGCAGAGTGATAGATGAAGAATTACACAGATAAACACAGCAGGCTTATTTTCCCATAATATTTGTTTTGTTTTATGCATTAATCAAAAGCATGTGGACACTCAGCTGACAAATGGAAATGTTTCCCAACATTTCTATTTAAAAGACACACTTAATTGGCAGCAATTTTACTGCAAACCTCTTTCAACTGAGCCACAATTTAAAAGCCACTTGCTTCTTTGTTTACAACATAACGGTAACCTGTAGTATATGAATGGTCTGGAATTGCTTCCCCCTGCCCTGGAACTGCCTCCTGGTCTCTTTTAAGACAGTGGGATCTCATTTTCCCCCCTAAATGGGCACCTGTGTCCCGTAAGCAGGGCCTGCAAGCAGAGGGCAGCCTGCCCAGGCTGATCCACTGGGAACACGTTTATCCAACGTGGCAGCACAGGGTAATAAAACAAAAGGGCCCGATGCAGAAACTCATGGGACTCTAGAGCAGAGTGCAGGGGACTGGAAACAAGTCACTTGCTGAATGACACGCGCTTTTCCTTGCCTAGGCCATGAGAAATACCCGGCCTAACTTCACTCTCCACCAGAGGTGATTAGGGCTTTACCTGTGTTGGGCTTGTAAATCCAAAGCGCTGGTGGTGAATATTGTCCCAGTTCCCTGAAAATGCTTGACAGTGCGATTCATTCTTAATGCTAACTGACTCTTTGAAGACACCCTTTTCCTTGGGCTCTCTGGTTCTCTCCTGACCACATCCTAACCTTGAAAACAGACTGAGGTCAGTTTAGTCTTAAATTGAAACTTCTAGAGTCAGTGTAGTATCTTAGCATGGATTCAGCTTTTAATTAACCAGTATCTTGCCTCACCCACCCTCAGATACTCCTCATCTTACTGCATTTCTCCTACTCCATCTCAGCAATGCAGAGATAGAAAAGCACCAGCTAAACGATGGCATCAGTATTTGTCTCATAGCAATAGGACAAATGACATCATTTTCAGTGCCTGACCGTCCTAAACTACTTAATATTCTCAAATACCTAGAACAGCATTTCCTTCTCCCAGGGCGGGGGGGAAAGAAACCTACTGATGTCAAATCATGCATTAATATAAAATACTCTGCTTTATAGAGGAAGATACAGATGTAAATTAATTCTGAATAATGTATCATGAATCATGGATTTTCCCCCACCACTGAATTTTCTTTCTTCTGCACTGCAGTTGAATCCTTGCTATAACTCATTACATTGCTGCCTGCAACTCCAGGCAGCCCACTCCACCTGTTCATTTAATTAATAATATTCTTAATGGGATTTAGAAACAACGCATTTTAATTAGAGGTCAATTATGAACAACCAAGTATTAATTCTGAAAAATACACAAAAATATTTTAAAGTTCATGAATCAGCTGTACTATATACTCCAGAAAGCTGGAGAACAGACAGTGAGGTCTACAGGACAAAAATCAACATTTACCTTCTAAATGCTCTTCTCTAAGTAGGGATTGAACATCATCACCCCTCCGTGCAGGGCCTGGTGTCCTACCAAATGAAAGTGCTCTACAAGAACTGTACAGTCTAGTCTCACTTGCTGTAAAAGGCACGATTCCAAAATGAGTGTCTGTGTGTTCATTAAATCTTTACACATTGAGTCTCTACCTAAATATTTCCTCCTAGATTAGACTTCTTTCCTGTTTCATCTTTCATGTGCACATCATATTTACATCAATATTTACTATACTGAAAATAAACGCTCATGAGGAATATATTAAAAGCTGCAACACTGAAGACATTGAAAGGCATGGAAAGATGTGTGGGAGAAAACATAAGCATGGAAGGCGCATTATGACAATGGTTTGGATTGTATAAAAAGGGGTATTGTTTACAAATTTTAAGGTTTAAATTTATTTTTAAGAAGACTTTTTCACTGTGGATCCGCATACATTGTGAAAGTATTCTTTCATGTACATATATATATGTATACACAATAATGTTATTTAATTATATATATAAAGCTATAAAGCTACTACCATTATCACCTATTTTCCCAGTAAAGTGGGAAAATCAATCAGGCTGAAGCAGACAACCCCACTGCACCTCTGGCTCTGCCTTTTACCAGCTCCATGTGGGACCAGCTCTAGCTGCCCTGGGCTTGCCTTTGTGTCCCCAAAGGGGATGGCCTCTTCCCCTTCTCTTAACCGTTCCTGGACTCACTGGGATGAGAAATGCTATGAACAGTTGATCTTATGTAGTTTCAGGGCAAAATTAACTTTATTTACCAAATACACCTTAAATAGGAGCATATTCTGAATTACTAACAAAACCTCCAAGTCCCTCTCCAGTTATTTCCAGACAATTCACAAACTACAAGAAATACAAATGGGGGTCAAGCACTAGCACTGGACACTGTCACATCTTCCCTGCATGCACGTGAGATGTGGAGCCAAGGAGCCCTCAGGTGCCAAGTTTCTGTCTCTCTGACCAGGGTAAAGCAAACCAGACAGAAAAGCCTCTGTCTTCTGTCTCCTTCACCATTTAAACTGGCGTCACGCCTAGAGGCGACCTGGCAAGGGACTGCTGCACAAAGCAATTCCACGGACTCACCGAAAATGACAGTTGCTGCCATACAGAAGTCACAAGCTGATGAGAGAGCTGGGAATTGATCTCTCTCCTCCCCGCTCAAGGGGCAAAAAGCTCAGTTGAACTTCAATAAGCACAAAGCAATACCTGTGCTGCCAACAACAGAGAGATGCAGTTGTACGGACTTGCACAGACGTTGTGACAGCACACACTGAACTTGGCAGAGCAGCAACGTACAGGTCCCCTTCTTCCCTGGGTCTCTGGAAATCAGATCTGCTTTGGCAGCCAGCACACACACTCTGCACTGAGACACTCAGGTACCGAGATCCCAATTGTCTGTCTCCTGCAGTCACTTCTGGACTTGCAGCTGCCCTTTGACTTTTTATGTTTGAAATGGATGTTTGCTGTCAGACACGCTAATGGTTTATGCTGGGGTCAAACCACTACTGGACTTCCCTGTCAAGCTGGTTACGAGCTGTCTTGCCATCAGCTTGGGCAAATACATGGGAGCAGCAGAGTGCTCAGTGTTAAATCATCATGTCATTGATCCTCTGGGTGGTTTTTACCATTTTCCTCTTGATACCTGACAAAGTGGGCTGTCATAGATGCTGGTATCTTCAGTAAAAACACCTGCAATAAAGGACCAGGCCACTGAACGAGGGCTTGAGTTACCAGATCAAGCCCTGGATTTTTGGTCCTTACATTTGCATTATGACGCACTTTGGCCCAGCACCGATACAGATAAGAGACAGACTCCCATTAAGGTCAGTGACAAGTGTCCTGCTGATTTTAGGGAACAGGATGCATGTTAAAAAAATGCATAAGCAAGTTGTAGGAGGTACTTTCTAGTGCCTCTCCTCTGGGAGACAGTGACATCCTTCACCCATTGCCAACTACCTCATATTCACCTGTCCCAGCACGTGGCAAAACCCACATCTTCGCTTACCCAGTTACAACGAGCTCCTGTGCTCCAAGTCTTGGTTCAAAAGTAACTTAACCAAAATGCTTCAAGTCTCACTGGCTTTCTGTGAAACCAAGTTGCCAAAATTATGTGTTAAGATGAAACAGCGCAGGACAGACTGCATAGAGTGAGAACTTATCACCCTTTCAGAGCAGGTTTTGGCAAGCAACTTGCAGGAGCAGAGCTTTAAAAGGCAAAGCAGACTGGAATCCAGTAAGTCTAACTGTGCCTTACTAATTTCCTGCTAAGGGTGGTATAGGTGGGGAAGAATAAGATGTACTCATTTCCTTAACAAAACATGATTGCAAATTATCCTTCTAATGTTTTGTCTTTCTTAGTAGAGATTGAGATCTGAATTTACTGCAATTGATGATACTAGAAAACTTAAAAAACCTGTTCTGAACAGTTAGAACCACTTCCACCAATTCATTAGGGTTTGTCTGAACCAGGATCCAGATAAGGAAATACCACCTGGATCTCTGGTTTCCTTTTAGGTCGATGGACTGAATGAAAGAATTTAAATACCAGGTTCTGATTTTACTGATTATTTGGTTTAACCAATTTTAGATTATATTCTATAAGCAATAGAAGATGATTTACTTATCTGATTATTTTATTAAACTGCTTTAAATATATTAGTGCTGTAAAACTCAGTTGTACTAGACACATTTGTAAAGTTAGGGAATGTCACCTGAAGGGCAACTGCAGTAAATTTGCTATATAGGCCACATCAAGAAACTCAGAAAATCTTTGACATTTCCCAAATAAGGGTCTCCAAATCAGTAGGAGTCAAGAGTAATAAACTTCATTTATTGAGCTAGAACTATCTGAAATTATGAGACATCTCAGTCCATAAATGACAAGCCAGCAAGTTCAAAGCCACATACAACCCTACTGACAGCTATTTTTTCTCTCAGACACAGAAACTTCCACTTTAAACTAAAATGAGATACAACCCAGCAATGACTTTTACTCCAAAGTTTCTTGTAGCTACCTACTCTATTGGCATGAAGTTAAACGATAACACTTTGCTACTATGACTGCAGAGATGTTTATACATTGAACTGCGATTTAGACTGGCAGGAAACTGAAACCAAATGTTGCAACACATTAGTAGGACAGCACACAGCCTTGTCCTACTTTTGGGTACTCTTGACAAGCTCTTGAAGGTTGAAGAGATCTGTGTTAGACAGAAGGTCCAGCCTTATGTACAAGAAGAGATGAATAATAAGTTTTGGCACTGAGACAAGAGAAAGTCTCAGTTGCAGGAACAAAACAGTTGCATATCGCAATGTTGTCAAATACATTAAGTTATTCTGTAAAAGTTCTCTCGCTTGTAAGCAATCTGTCAATTAGTTAAAAGTTACCATGCAAAGTTGACCCAACACATGTTCAGACTGTGAAATCACACATACCTCCCCTCTTTAAATTTAATTCTTGTAAACTGATTTTACTATAAATTCAATTAAACCTATTGACTAAATATCAACCTGCAAGTGCCCATCGCATGAACGCAGGACCCAGGCAAGATGGGGTTCAGCGAGTATTGGCTCCGAGAATGTCTTCATTACAGTGCTAAGCAATTTCTAACCAATTTCTAACAGAGTTATAGCGGGTATCAGAAGCCATTATACTCTGGAGAAGCTACATGCATCTAATAAGTTAGTATTTTTCAAGGCTAGCTCAGCTATCCTTGCTTGGCACTATGTTGTGCTGCACAGACAATAGCCCCTTTGTCTGCAGAGAAGCAGGAAAAACAATCACCCCTGCTAGGAAAGGAAATGGAGACTGAGCCTCAAAGATGAATTGAGCCATTGGGATAAACAGATGCAGCTCTGCTGAAGACAATGGCAGCAAGCCCACAAATATCAATGGCGAATTTTGTTGCTAGGTTGGCTTTTTTTTATTTTTTTAAAAGATTGAGCAGTTTCCCTAGTAAGGGCAAAAGTACATCAAAGACAGGCTTTCTTCGCAGAAACGAATAGCACATTTTGAAGACGTGGATGAATTAGACAACTTTCCATAGCACTTTCTGTTACAAAAGAGTTTGAAAAAGAGAACAAATTTTCTGCAGTAGAGAACATTTAAACTGAGTGGGTTATGAGACAGCTCACTCTCTACTACAGCTGAAGGCATCCACGTTGGAAGGTTACTCAGCTAAAACATCAATTTAATTCAGGGGTATGGCTTGCAATTTTTAGGCACAGCTCTGCTTCTTTGAGAGATAGTGCAGCAAAATATCAGGTATAGATATCAATTATTAATACTCTGCTTCTGTAGCTAATTTTAGCACATGGTAAATTGTGGTAAATACATCAGGGATATTTATAAAACAACACATTACAAACAAAGGCTCAGTGCATTTACAGAGTAAACAGTCCATGGTATGGGGAAAATGTCTATCAAACACTGAAAGAGGCAGGTAGGTCAGAACAAAGAAGTTGCTCAATAACAACACTGAAAATCAAATTATAGCCAGAACTGAAAGCAAATTATATCCCTAGCCAAAACTGCAGCATAAATATACTTCAGCATTCAGATTTGCAATTAATTTTCTTTACTTTTTAGTCTAGTATCTCCTTGGCCACCCCAAGGGTCGTTTCCCATTCTGACCCGTGCCATCAGTTGCCCTTCTCATGACTTCAAGACAGACCAGCCCACAGGTTTTAATATTTTTCATTATTAGAAAGCACTGTCTTGAGTTCAAACTCTTCTTTCCAATGCTTCTTACTGATTCTTGGATTTCATTGCAAATATTTACATCAAACAATAATCCTAAATTATATTTCATGTTTCCCAGAAGTTCTGAGGCAGCTAACACTCACATAAGATCATTTTTTCCTCTACTCTTGTTGGATTTTCAATTTGCACGCATTTAATAACAGGACAACAATCCATTAGGGAAGGAGTTAAAACGACTGCCATTAGTTATTTATTGATTTACTATACAGAGTACAGGGTATGAGAAATAGACTTTTTGCTTTTCACTGGCCCATAAAATTGCAGTAATAATCTAAAACAACATTGCTTGAAGCTTTTATATGTTCCTCAGCTATTCTGAAATAGAGAATCTTCCCCATCTCATTTTGTCAATGAGCAGTTTAAAAGACGCTGTATCCATTTGTTATCCACTTAACAGCTGCCAATGCTAACTAAGGATATACATGAATATATATATCCTAAAATGACCAGAGAAATCACTTCTCCTATCACAGGCAATGCACAACTGAAAAGACAACTAAGATGACCTGCTCCAGTTGAATTAGGTTTTTCATTATTCACACTAAAGAGCTCTTTACTTTTTAATATTAATACACAAAAACCAATCACTACGTTGACTTTTACGCTGACTCAAATCTGTGCCACTGACAAACTAAATAAAAGTTCCTTTACCATTTACATTTATTGTTTCAAGATCCTTTCTTAAACAACCAGCTCTGTTTCCTCACCTATCTGTCAAAGAAAGTTTGTTCATTGCTGGTTTTCATCTTTCGTAACCCAAGGGAGTTTTACAATCATGCCCTAGCGAAAACATCATTATCAAACATCCCTAGTACTTAACATGCATTTTATGGGGCATGAAAGTTGCATAAAGCAGTACAAGCAAAATTAATGTTGAACATGTTGATAACTTGGCTATGAAGAACATCAAACACTTAATCATGCGATTAATAATTATACCAAGCACATCATAAGATAGCACAGCATTTATAATATCTCCCTAAACTAAATGCACATCTCCCCTGTGCTCACTCCTTTTATCTTCTAAGACTTTAGGGGAAAATTCTTCCCTGTGCAGAAGGTTCGTGCAATGCCTATGGCCCCTTATTCTCACTTTTTCATCTTCATTCACTGGGGTCCCCAGTCCACTTGAAGAGCTTTTTTTATAGCATCGCTTCCTCCCCAGCCCAATTCTGTTGAACCCAAAGCTTTGCCAATTCAGACAAACCAAGGAGCTGGCTGTTCAGGGAGCATGCAAGCACCGAAAATTTGCAGCACGGTGCCTTAGTGCATACAACTAAGCCAGCTGCAGTCATGAAGCACCATCTTATGGCCTCCCATCAGAGCTTATCCTCAAATCACTCAACAGGAGGTGAGGATACAAGATCTTGCAAGATCATGTCAAGAGTGGCAGTGCCACTGTGTTAAGGCTCCTCAGCACTTCAGCTGTGCTGCGCTTGAAGGTTTGTGGACTATCTCAGCTACAAGTGTCCCCTTAAAACAAGATATGAAAATCCCATGCAGATGTGCAGCAACACCTCCTCCCTAGCATTATAAACCAAACTGATTTTGGTAACGGTAACAGGTCCATGGTTTTACAAAACATCTATTACTGGCTTACATCAGGAGTTACCGAGACTCCCCTTGTGTCCTGAACAAGGCCTGATGGAACAGCCAATTTGCAAATGTAAAATTAACTGGACAGAGCAGCGGGTCACACACGCTTATACAGTCAGTGGAGAAAGAAAATGTTCATTCAGTACGTTATTACAGTGCTCCAAAGATAAACTTGCTCAGGACACAAAGGAATTCAACAGATTCTGAGGAAGCCAATTAATTATTTCTGGAGGTCTTCCAAGCTTATCAGAAAAAAAAAGAGCCAGAACTAAAAACTCATTCAAAGGCAAACCCCGGCTGAAGTTTTAAGATGTTATCATCATTTACTTCCTTAATGAGACAATATTTGTCTGGAAAGAACACAAAGTTCCAGGCAGCCTGAATTTCCCTGCAAGTGGCTTTTAAATCAGTCACTGTAGCAAGCGACCGAATGTCAGTGTTCAGTGAATGCTCTGGGCAGACCCTACATGTACACGGGGGGTCAGGACTGCAGCTGCAGAAACTGGCCCATGTCCTCAGGTGCACTGGTTTACCCTCCTGATTTGGATTCATGGGCTTGGCTCTCCACTACATTGCACGGGTATAATTCTGAGTCATGCCTGCCGAGCCCAACTAATGTGAGAGAAGCTCGATCCATCTCGACTAATGAGAATATGAAAAATCAGCCAGAAGGAAAAAAAAAATAAATCATTATCTCAGCGATTCAGTTAACAGCTAAGGAAGCTTCGCTATAGCATGGTGGTTCTTGCCAAACCATATTCAAGAGAAATCATTCCCAACACTTCATCACAGATGTATCATTACATTATACACTACATGTACCACGTGTGGATTCCAGCAGGCATTTAACCTTGCTGAACTACCTACAGCCCTTCACATCACCTTTTTCCAAACTATTTTTTTTTGTTGTTGTTGCACTGGGTTTCCTTTTGATCTTCAATTTTGACTAGATTCAGATTAATCCCCTAGGCTGCAATCTAAAAGACAAAGATAATTGTGTGCACAGATCGAGTTCAAGGATCAGGAACCATGTAATCTTGTTACACTAACTTTACAGTGTTAAGGGCTGATAACCATTAAACCAAAAGTACTAGACCAGACAACCCCAGATCTACCCCCGTTCATTTCATAGACTTTGGCTCAGACTTTTAAATAAGTAATATATTAAGTTTAGTGTGGAATAAGGCTCACATTGGTTTGCCTTCAACATGACAACCAAAGCAATTTAAGTGGCAGTGCTGTTTTAAGATGATTTGATATTGCCCTTGAATCTACAATGCAGAAGCCAAGCTTTACATCAGCTGTTTCAGTGGAACATGCTTCTTACCAACACTGTGGTGATGAAATCAGAGCCTGATGCAACCACAAATTAATGTCACTTCCAAAACAATCCACCAACCTGAGACATTGCTGTTGCGTGGCTAAAACTTCAGAACTTAGCCAGCAAGCCCTGGCCCCCCTCCCTGCATGCTGTACTGCTCAGGACTTGAACCTCTTCCTTCCAACCCTCTATCTGCTCAGTCCAGCAGCTGCCTGGGGCAGGCACTGCCCTTGCACAGGGACTAGTGCAGCTGGGGTCTGGCTGCTTGGTATTTATTCTGACCTAATTCTAAAAGCACCAGTTCTGCTAGAGTTAACAGAGCTATCTGCTAAGGAACTGAATCCAGAGAGGAAAAAAAAAAAAAAAAAATTCCAAATTGAATTATTTTCAGCTCTAAAAATTCAAATAAATCACATGCTGAAAGTCTTCTTGGTTGCGGTAAAAAAATAAAAAAAACCCAACCTCTTCTATTGAGTGACTGAAGTGACAGCAGCCCCAGCTGGATGCTGTCATTTAGTGTAATTTCCCTCTTCCCACTGCAGAGCATCAGTGCAGCCCATTAGGAATACAGCAGGGATGGCCACATCACCTCAGGGACTGCTACTCTCCACACCTTCCAGATTCATACACCAGTCCTCAGGGTCTGGGGCACCTTATTGTTCTTCAGATTGTATCTGAGCACATCCCAGCTGCCTCCTGTAGTGTTGTGGGCGTTTGGGGGGGGGGGTTAATTGCATTCTGTCAGCAGTGGTGATCTGTGGGTCAAAGAAAGAACAGTCTTATGGATTCCAGGTTCATATTTTAATGTAAAACTGTTCCTATTCCTATTAAACAGTTCTTGGGGGGAAAAAAAAAAAAAAGTTAAACTCCAGACTTGGGAGCTGGAGTACAACACTGAAGGACAGCACTAAGAGCTTGCACAGAACCTGGGATTCCTTTGGCATAATTCCCAATTCTAAGCTCTGTGTTGTCCTCACTTCATATATAGTGAGTAGGACTGGAAACCAGCCCCACTGCAGCTCTGGGTATAAGCTGGTTTTTTTCTTCTCTCTGCTACCTCACTCAGCTCTCGATTTAGTTATAATTCCAAATACGAACTTAAGAGGGAGGCTGAGTACATAAAACCCCTCAAGATCCTGGGATGAGATGGTTGCTTAATTCCCATCTGTGGACCATGTTTGCTCAGAACACATCTGCAAACTAGGAGCACTGCTTTCAAATGTTTTCAAAATGTCAATCTTCAGTTCCTGCTGCACCTTGGCTTTGCCAAATACAACTCACGGGCAAAAAAAGACTAAATTGATGTTCCATTATTGTCAGGGAAGAATCGACTGACCTGCCATAGATTGGAAAGGGCTGATATGAACAGTCCTGTGCCTTGGAACACAGAAGCCCCTTAGTAGAGGGTATAATTGCAGCTGCAGCACACTAATTGGGAGAAAATTACTCATTACTAGTTAATAATCTAATCAGGTCCTTAATGTTGTATCTATCAGTATGGTATCTTCTTTGGGCATATTCAGCCCAATGGCCTTTAATACTGCAGGCTGCTTTGCATTCATAAGAGAAAGGTGCTTTAATTAATGAAGTTTCAGAATATGAAATGGAAAAAGAATTAATAGTCCCACAGCAATAAAAGCAAATACAAACACTTCCCAGCATGGCTCAAAGCTCCAGGTGAGTTCAGGCACTTTATTCTAATTGCATCTGTTAGACAGGTGCTGCAAAATTAGATAATCCATATTCATTGTAGGTCAAATTCACCCAAAGCCTGGGAGCCCCGTGACTCTTACTCAAATCACAGTGTGAAGCCTTAAAGGGGAAAACTAAGGGTATGGATTATCCCAAGGACCACCAGTTTTACCACCTGTTCACTGCTCATTCACCTGCATGCAGAATTAGCAGCTTCATTTTCAAGCCTCGTGGGCTTGGCACTACACAGCTATTTGTGCCTCCACACGTGTGGTCAGTCAGGAGGCACAGAGGAACCATGTTGCTGTTCTACAGTTGCACAGCATCTGGTGCAGCCTTCTCAGGCTGCTAACTCGTATTCCTCTCCCCTCCCCATCCCCAAACTATCTCTTTCCCTCTTCTTCCCTCTTCCCTTCCCTCTTCTATCTCTTTCCCAGATCCAAACCAGCTACATTTCCACTCAGAACTAATACTTATGCTGATGCCCTAGCTCTTGTGCAAGCTTTTCTGGACCAATTATTGCTATAAAATTATCTAGCTACTCTTTACATTTAAGTGTAGGAATCTAAGATTTTTGCTGAAGGACTCAGAGTCATTAAAAACAGATTTCCTGTTTGATCTAAGCATACAGAAGCTACATCAAGGTACCAACTTTCACCCTCCTGCGTTTCCATTACTGGCATGTAATGTGCAATGCATTGCAAGAAAAATATGCTAATGAAAGTCTTTTACAATCATATTCAATGCTTTTATTTCCCCCCCCAAACCATAATCAGAAAAAAAGAGGTTAGAAGAAAAGTATTAGCATAATTTGCTAGCTGATCTTTAGCTGCTATCTTTTCCATGTCATACTGCGATTTGCAGAAGAGGAAAAAGCAAGAATAAAGTTAGTGTATTACATTTATAAAAGCAGAGAAACTTAAAGCTATTTGTCGTCTTATAGGACAGAAAGGTTATGGCTTTTAGAAGGATATTTAATAATTTTTTACTCTGTCCTTCCATGGAGCTTTCTATTCCAATATACTTCAGAACTTAGAATTATGTCCCAATTTGCTCTCTAAATGTCATTTTTACTGCATTCAAGCACTGGAAGGTGTTCAATTCAGGAAAATAATAAAAGAAAGTACTAATAGTTATCTCCAGCAGACAATAAAGTCTGCAACTGAGTCCTCAAAGACAGACCGTTTTGCCCACAGGAAGCTAATGGGACTCTGCAGGAGAACAAAGGTGCCTCTGGACAGTAATCCAAGCATGTCGCCATTCAAGTGACAGAAAGGCCCTGTCCAGTACTGGCCTTTGATTAAGAAACAGCCATCCCATCTGGCTTTGATTTATTATTTATCCCACTATCAGCATAGCAGCATCAGTCTCTGCAGCTTCAATCTGGCTCTGCTATTCTGCATCCAGCAGCAGAAATGACGGCAGAATGCCCCACTAGATAATCAGTACAGCTGAAACACAACAGACTAAGCCATACTTGTTTCACAGACTGACATGAAGTCACCCAGGTTTTCCTGTACTGTCCGTGCATGAGCATGCTGAAGTTTATTGTGCCCAGATTCAGGCGCCCAGGTGTAGATTTACTGGCCCACCACAGGGTTTAAGGTCACTAGAAAGGCAGACACCTCTTGCAGCTTGTTGAAAGGACACAGATATTCAGCAGGTGAGACACATGGGTCGTAGGATACAATCCAGACTTTCTCTACTGGAAAATAATGGTTTGTGGTTAGAAGCAAAGTGCTACCTACACTCTCCAAAAGCTCCCTGTGAAAAATGGATTTTCCTCTAATAGGGAGTGTGACTTGGACACTGGATGTGAATTGTATTTCCAGAACTGCCACTGATCTGCAGAATGACCCTGAGCAAATCTTTTGACTTCCTTCTGCATCAGTTACCTTCCTTTCCCAGTCTCTGTCTGTCAGCTCTACTTAAGCCAGAAGCTCTCAGGCATAAAGTCTCTACCTTACTCCATTTTCGGATGGCCCATTGGGAAAGTATAACCCAAGTTCCCATTCTATAGGGAATACAGAAGTCTTGAAGGTTTCCATCTCACTTCAAAGCAAGTTGCTAGGGATCACAACCATTCCCAGCTGCTTTAATAACATCCCGAGGGATAAATTTTGTCTCAAGGTACAATGTGGTAAATTAAGGTTAATTCCAGTGAATTACACCAATGTATTGGCTTAGAATTTGGGAGCTGAGTTTAGTTTTACACTAGGCGTAATACATCAGGCCTAATTCCACTGAGGCCAGCATAATTAGAGTATTGTAAAAATAGCACAAGGATATAAGAGACAGCCCCTGAGGTTATGAAAATCACAGGAAATTGAAGAATTCAGAACTATATCTTAATATGCGGATCTAGGGGAAAAAAATTAAAATGTAGGCAGGACCTGCTTGGCAGACAGGGGACAGAAGCAAGAAGTGGTATTTTGGCATAGATTTGCCAATTCAGGGCAAATTCATTTATAGATGTAGACAGGGCGATTCTGTGAAGCTGGTGGAGTAGCTCTCGGCAGACAGCAACGCATCCGAGCTCTGAATCTGGCCACCGGTTCTGTTGCTGAAAGCTCTTCCTATCAGATAACACAGTTTCATTTTTCCTCTCTGCATCATCATCAGCTTTCAGCTTCCTTCCATCTCTGCTGGGCTTCTGAATTCCAGTCAATACTGCATTAGCAAATATACATTATTGGATTATATATATTCACTACACACGAGGCACAGGAGGCTTTTCTGATGCAGAGAATGGCATTTTGACAAGACTGTCTGTAGAGGCATTTTAACATTTCTTAGAATTGTCATTTGAGAATAATTTTTTTCCTAGTACAAAGAGGGGGAGGAAAGAAAAACAACTGCAGCACTGTTGATTGTGGGCATAATCTGCAGGCTGATGTCAGATCTGCTCATGCTGACCTAGATGTCCCAATGGACTTTCTAATTCATGCTGCAGATACTGCAGAGATATGGGTGGGGTTTTCTATATGGGGAAAAAAAAAATCTACCGTAGAATAAAGAGATTTAAAGACATAACCACACCACTGCCCAGCCAGAGAGTTCACGGGTCTGCTGTGCCTTTGAAGAAATTTACTTAAATTAGACTTGTATTATGGAGATTAATCTTTAAAATCATTCTAGTGACTGCTCTTTTACTTCTATTTCATACAGTTCAAAATAAATTGGTAGCATTTAGGAAGGTACAACAAAGCATGTGAGCATGGTATAGCAACCCCATACATTCACCTTCTGCTACAAGCAGAAGAAACAGAACCCAACCTTGCTACAGCACTTTCAGTTTTAATGCATTTTTAGTAGGGGTTTTTAGTTTGCTTAAAACAAATGAGGCTTATGCAACCATGCTGTGTGTGAGCATAGCCCTACAGCTAGCAGGTCTGCCTGTCAGACACTAATGTATATGCTCTCTCTAAAATATCCTAGCCCAGGACTGGCAATTTATGCGAATGATTAACCTGCAATTTTTCTCATGTTCCTGGCTTAAAATCTTTCTGTAGTCTGGGGTGTGGGAACACATGGAGCACTCAGTGCCCTGGGTGCAAAGCATTCCTGTTTCCTCCCCTTGTACCGACAGTGCTTTCCTGCCATCTCGCCTGGATTCTCAGTGGTACCAACTGCACAGGAAAATCGCCACACCTCAAAACCCAGACTGGACAAACCTAATTGAGTCTATTAACCCTACTAGCCAGTTGGCAGATTTGGCAAAAGATGCTTATTCCTACACGTTTTCAACGTAACGTTGGGCAGAGATGAAGATTATATTATAATGCCTACCCTGAGAGACTGACGACAGGCACAAGCACAACCCTTATGAGATCTTGCAGAACCTGCATGAAGGTGCTGCCATGAAGACAACACAGAGGGAAACAGGCTTCCTTAGCTAACCAAAATGCATTTTTTTCATGTAGTAATGACTGCATTTCCCAAAATATCCTATAAAAGCCAAACACAGCTTCTAGATTCCTTCAGCAGACTGGCATACCTCTTCAGGCCCTTCGGAATAACAAATCAAAATTCTCAAAGCAAGTTCAGTCATGCTTAAGCTTAACTACTCATCAGAAACCCTGCCTGGGACTCACCCCTCAGGTGCTGAGCCTCAGTGAGTGTTACCTTGAACTGTTATTGGAACATAAAACTAGATGCATCTTCTACACAGTGTAAACACTCCTGGGACTGATCACAGGTGAGCAGCAAATTTCATCTCAATTCAAACTTCTTCTCAAAGCTAAAATTAATTTGTGGGCAACTTCTCCATTCTTCTTGTTTTGCCAATGTTATTTGCTAGCCTTAAATGTTTCTCCCCCTCCAAGCTTACCTCCATTCTATATAGAGAGCATCTCTGTATCCCTTCTTATCCTTAAATTTCCTGGGTTAAGTAAACAGGGACTTGACTAGCACAGTTTAAGATTTACACTTTCCATAGAACAGGATCTTCATTCCCTGATTTACTTCATAGCCCTTTTCTGAACCTTCTCCATGCCATCTATGAAGTGAAGTGAAAGCAGTACACCACGACTATCAGTGACTGCAGGGCACGACCCAGAATTTGTCAGCACAAAATCCCATCAACTTCGAAAGGCACTGAATGAAGCTCTTGGAACCTTCTAGAAACTTGACAGCCAGACACAAAGACATTGCCAGCAAAGATAGGAGCAGGTAAGCAGAGCCTGCACCTTCTTACCTGGGCAATAGCAAGTTCCCATATCTCATTCCCTGCCCTGTGTTCCACTCAGGACTGTGTGTCTCCTTCCACATTTCCACTGGCACCACGCCCATGGAACCAGCTCTGATTTGCAGGGCTGCACAGCAGAAATACAACCCTGCCTCCGGAATAACAGCATCCGGCACTGAGCTTGGGTTTCTTTTTACCAGACAAACAGAATCCTACTCACTGACACTCAGGACTGATCTGAGCCCACGAGAATTTCTTGGCAGGACTGTGCTGTGTTAATAACTGTGCAGTGCTAATTATAATAACTAATGGGCTGACACCACACTGCCTTTGTGTTCCAATTAAATTCTACCACCACTTTGTTTTTTAGCACATATAAATTCACACTGTATTTTGTTTTTTTGAAAACAGAATGTAAGCAAACAAACAGGTCCACACTAAGCTATGATGAGGAAAAAATACCATTAGCAAATCCCCAGTTTCATCAAATGCAACCATTACTTTAAAGCAACAACCACCTTGCAAATTCAAGCAGTGTAGGAGCATGGCTATTTGGTATAGTTTATTGTGATAGAGGCTTTTTCTTGTTCCACTGCAGAAAAGAGATCCTGCTGGAGCAATGCAGGAGGTACAGAACATGGTCAGAATAAACCAGGCTGCTTCTTCAGCCTGTTCACTTTCTGCCCTCAGACAATGCATTTTAAAAAGTAGAGTTTAGAGATTATTGCAATTAATGCAGCTGAAGTGATCACTCACTGCCTCTAGGATTGAACTGGGTTATGATGCCTGGTTATCCAGAGCCTTATGGAGTGTTGTTTCATTACTTTATAGCTAAGTAATGGTAATTAAAACCCACCTTATGTTTGTTTTAACGTAGCTGATCACTGACTTTGTGTGAGAAAAAACTGGACAGACGAAAAACAGTATGCTTGCTTTTTTTTAGGTGCAGCTAAATCCCACTTTGCCAAGAGAAATTATTTTTAAAAATTGCAATGCAATGTTCCAATCATCCCCAAGTTCTAATCCAGTGTGCAAATTGCCATCAAAAACATATGGTAGGAACAGATGGGAGGGAACTTCCTGTAGGCCACAGGAGGGGAGAAAAAAAACCCCTAAAGATAAAAAAATAAAACCACTTATTGACAATTTACACTTACAAACCAGCTCAAAAATAAACCAAAATAGGGAGCAGGCAAGAAGACATCCATATGTGGATGTGCAAGTAGAAGTTACAGCTGTATATCACGAGAGAGTGGGCATATCCCATGAACAGTGCAGTGAAATCCAGTCACAGCAAACTGGAATTTGATTTTGCACAATGCAGACTTCTGGCCTTCACTGTCTTCACTAGAAGCAGAGAGCTCTGATACCTGCGGCATTAATTCTTACACTAACGTAACCAGCTGTCTCCCACCTTTGTATTTTCCACCTTAGACTGCTTTGTCTGTTCCTAACTTCAGCTGCATAAAAAAATTGAAGGCTTATCTTGGCAGATGTATCATCGCTTCTGTTGGCTAATACTGTAAAAACTACAAAGCATGAGACTGCAGATCCATTAGTCCAAAACTGGTCACAGAACAAACTAAATCATGCAAGACCTCAGGCAAGCCCCTCCATGCTCCAGACAGGACAAGTGCCAGATCTCAAGGACACAGTTTAGGACCTCTGCTGACTCTCCATGAGGCTTTACAATGGTCTCATGGAGAGGCAAAGAGTCAAAACTGATGTAATGAGAAAGAAGGTGACTTACTCAAGTGCTAGAGTTGGGAATGAACACAAGATTCCCTTATATCTGAAGTCCCTGCTCTAGTCACTGATTTATACTGCCTCCGTTTCATTTACTTGTACACCCAAATTAGCAAAACACCATTGGATCCAAGGACTGACATATTTCTTAACAATAAGTGCATCTTATAAATAGGTATTCTAAAGATATGCATATGAGAGACTCCCTCCATCAATCTTACCACAAAGGAAAAAGGTTTAAGATGATCTACCCGGGAGTCTTCCCATGTATTGTCTCTTCATTTTGGCAACTCTCATCCTAGAGAGTATTACATCATCTGGCTGGATTCTTTAGCCATCAGTATGGGAGCAAGCATCCCATAGATCTGAAAGCCTGCAATCCCTCTGAACAGTGCCTCTGAAAACGCAGTCTGTTCCCTCAGACTAAAATTAATAGCCTTATTGGCAGGATGACTCAGGGAGCTGTAGTTAGGCTTGTCTCGTCTCCCTGCATTTGCAATGAGATTTCCCTGATTTATTTTATCTGCAGTAATTAAGGCAGCCTTCTCCCTCACTACCACTACACTGCGAAGATTTAAAAATAACACAAGAAACAGCAGTAGGCTAGACAAAATCAGGAAGAAAATTGCTCCTGGCAGTTAAAATTTCACCTTAATATACATAGAGCAATTTCTGTTGCTTAGGAGCCCTCCTTGCCTGTAAGACAGCACAGCAGAGCTGGCGGTGCCGGGGCAAGGAGGCTGGCTAGAGCCCAACCCTGCAAGCAGGACCAGCCCCAAGCAGCACTGCTTTTATTTTGGGGTAGCAGTGCTCAGCATCCTGTCAGACAAGGCTGCTGTGCCACAGCATACCAAAGACTGAGCCCTTTATGCAACAATTGCAATACCAACAAGAAAACTTCAAGGTGTCTTCTAAAAAGAGATACTTATAGGTTGTAATTTCTGCGGTGTTACAAGAGTTTTGCCCTTGTAGAGGAAGAGTCACTCCTTCCCTCTGAGGGAGCTTGATGCTGGGAAACCAGAGTTGCTGCTGCAGCAGCCACTGATTTGCTCTGTGCTTTGGGGAAAATCCCTTTCTCATCTTTGCAGCCCTGTTTGGAAGAGGAAGCGCAGCACTAGCGTGTAGCAGCTGCCACTGCTCAGGGCCTGGCAGGAACCTGCTTCAGCTTAGACCAGCCCTGGGACTAAAGGGTGCACACAGCTCCCCTCCACAGGCTTCTCAGAAGCAAGGAGGGAAGGTAAAACAGTGCGAGATCCCCAGCCGCAAAGTATTGCAATTGTGCTATATTTTACACTGTGCTCAATCCCAGCAATCATTTTAACCCTTCGCATGCTTGCTGGGCCACCAGAGCCACATGCAATTCAGTGATGGGCTCGGAGCCCCAAGGCTGTAGGTTACAGATGCTCCTGCTGCACGAAGCCTTGGCAAAGCTCTGCAGGGCTGGACCCCCAAAGAAGCACAGACACATCTCTACCTATTTTGCCTTGGAGATGAGCTCAGGATTTGCTTCTCTCAGAGCCTTTTTCCCATTAGTTCCTGCTTTCTGGTACTTTCTTCACTCTAAAAAAAAAAAAACCCAAACTATTTTAGGCACTTAACAACTCAGCTAATTATGGGAAGGAACCACACCACAATCTCTTGTGCTAATGAAGGATTTTGTAATTTTCTGGAACTCTGCTGTGAATGCTGCAGTATCTGCTCCCTGACCAGTATAAAAAAACATCTTCCTGAATAAGTACCAGCTGAAACACACACTTGCTTGATGCTGCTAGTCAAGGTCAGGCAGACTGTAATAAAAATATAATCACCAGGAGCTAAACAATAAGTACAAAATGGAACGTGGTAGACACACAAATAACGTTGCCTCTCACACACCGCTCTGCCTGACTCTTCCAGAATAAACCACATTTAGTTTCCAAGGGAAAACGGCACTTGGGAGTGCTTGCCTTAATTTTCATACTGACTTCACAGATATATCCAAAGTGTCTCCAGGAAAGAAATGATTTATAAGGTTCATTACAAACTCCTTCACTCTGTGGAACTGATTCTTCACTGCTCTGCAGCTTGTGTTGTCATTTACACCAAAGCAAAGTGCCATTCTACTAATTTAGTTCCAGTTTACTCCCTCCCTACACAGTACTTCCACCTTATAGAGTGGAAGGACAGAAGCAGAGGTACCGCGGTGGTACCTCTGGACTCAATCAGCTTCACCTGAGCACTTTATGATTTTTAACATCCATTTGACTCGCCATGTCCCCTTAGCAGATGCACATCTTATTTCTGTGACAGATGTGGCTGAAAGCCTGCATGTAGCAAGTCAGAGGAAAAGAGACAGATTCACACCATTTCAGCTTGAACTGACTCAGCACCAAGCATTTTTTTACTCCATTTATTGTGCATAGCACTGAAATGCAATTTTAAGTAGTGTATTAGCTACAATTTTAAGTAGTGTATTAGCTACAATTTTAAGCTACATGGGCCATCAGTTCTCTCTCATCAAGCCAGAGTTGTCAGGAAGGAAATGCCCACCTTAATAGAATTACATACAAAATTACGTTCAGTGCCTGAAGGTCTGTTTATCTCCAAAACAGAAGCATCAAGTTGGGTGCACAAGCAGAGTTTGACCCTGGCTTGATCACTCCTCTGTGGCCAGAACGGTTATTTCTATCCGTGCATGGAGCCATACCAGGATTCAAAGCCCACGCTATACTCAACACTCACTGCACCCGCACAGCAGAAAGCAATCAGGAACTAAAATAGGAACTGGATAATAAATAGCTATCTGAGTGAAATTATTTCAATAAAAGGGTTCATAACAAAGAGCTCTCAGTTGTATTTCATTAGTCATCAACTAAATACGGATTGAAGTAGTGGCAAACTAAAAGATGCCCAGTATATCATCATACAATCTCACAGGCTGCTAGAGGATTATTATTATCCTTTCATTACAGTAATTAGTTTGATACATAGAATAATTCAATATCTGCATGTTCATCACAACTGTGGAAGATAAGTGCCTGCATTTCCACTTTCTCTTTTTTTTTTTTTCTTTTGCTCTACAGGTATGTTTGCTTGTTAATTTATAGATTAAAATGTCCAAGATTATCATGATGTAAGGAAGCATTTTGTTCGGGGAACTGTTTGATTTGCAGTTTGTCTCTCAGAAGATTTGCCATCTTTCAGAAACACAGATTCAGTTACAACATTTTCTAACCACTTAAAGCTGTTGCCTCTGGCAGCTTCCCCATCCCTACATCAGCAGAAACCAGACGACACCAAGAATTTGGTCAGCAGAGTACCCAGAACCATGGGAATTAAGGCCAGCAGAGATGGAGGGGAGGCCAGTGGGGGATGCAGTTGCTGAAAGACTCAGGCTGTGTGTTTTCAGTGAAACAACGCAAATATACCTTGGTCACTTCTGGTTTATTACTTCCCATCACAGAATAGTCCTGGGCTGGTATAAACTGATGAAAGTCCCTTGTGTTCAGTGAGGCAATACTCTTGACGCCAGCCAAAGAAACACTTCTCTATATTTAGCCACTACAAGATGCAAAAGCAGTAGGTAAAGGCAGCTAGGAGATTTATAACCAGCCATCTGCAAAGCATCATACAATTTTTATAGCATCGATCCAAGGCTCTGAGTCCCCTTTAGTACCCTTCCCCAAGCTCGCTTAATTCTTCCGGGCTTTACAGAGGTTTTAATTTATATGCTGCAAAAGCACAAATGCTTTCCATGAAAGTTGTATCACGTGGATTAACATTTCCCAAGATCGCTAGTGATGAAGTGAAGCATGGCCCCAAACTCAAGGGAACAACAGCCTCTAGTCTTTATTTCAAATTCCCATTACAAACCTTCAATTAGTTTCCTGGAATCTTTTTCTTCCTCCCAGCCCTGATGAATAGCAGGAGTTAGCCCACTTAGTGAAAAATATGTCATTGTAGCTTATGCAACTCTGAAACCTCTGATGGCAACATTAATCTTTGTGTGCACAGGAGACAGAGAGCTAATGATGAACTAATTTGCTGAAAAGTGAAGCAGACACACTGGGCTGTGAAAAGGTACCCCTTAAATCAAAGGAATTATGGGGCCAGATCCTGAGATCTAGGGATACCTTTCAAATCCCGTTGACGCAAAAGGCATTAGATTTTAAGAGCAGCTTTACGAAAGGCTGATGGGTAATAAAGAAGTAAGTCCCCACTGCTGCTGTTGTGGAGTTCACATAGCAATGCTTCGTTTAAGTAAGAATTAAGCACTAGCCAGAAGTTAATTGTTGGTATGTAGAGCTTAGGACCATGCCTGTAGTATTTTATCTGAATGCAGTGTTAATTAGCATAGCTACATTGACTTTAATTGCATAATGCCAATTAACTCTAGCTGATGTTTTGGCACCCACATACTGGGATCCAAGCAGATGAAAGAAGTAAGAATTAGGGTTGTGTGATCTGCATTTGGAAATACACCTTTTGGATTAAGACTTTGGACATGTAAAATGGAGGTTCATGGGACAAAGTGACATTGAAGTCATTTAAAGGCAAGATTTGTGTCTCCAATTTAGACTCATGCATTTGAAAAATGGTCTTGTTTATATTTGAGACTAAAGTAAATCAAGGGATAAAGATATCCATGGCATTTTGTTGTTTCTTTTCCGCAGCCAAATGAAATTAAACCTAAAAGTCATATTTATTTACAGTATATGCTTATCTACGATATCTATTTATTATAACAATTACATCAGGGCTTATAGAGCAACAAATCTAGTGCATTATTAAAGCCTACAGGTTTGCAATTTCCATAAGTAAATATCATACCAACGCACACTGCAGGGACATTCATTTGGGTTGTCACTAGACTTTGGAACTAGAAGGAGCCCCGCGTATTGGCAGCCTTTCGCAAAAGCTGATGAGAGAGGAAGCCTGTAAAGCAGAACACAAAAGGCAGATCTCTGGCAGTGCTGTTGGGTGAGATGTAACATCATAGTTTCCACTAAGAAATACCTGCTATTTTGTTTTTTATCTGTCTAAAAATATACACTTTGGGGATTGGGCAGCTAGTAGAAATCTGCTTTGACCATTCAGTTCATACTCTGTCTGAAAAAGCTGCCTGCTTATCCGGGGATACTGGTTGTTTTTTGAAAAGTGAGTATCAGATCATCTCAGAGAGACTATGAAGAGGCTGTTAAGGACACATTGGAAACATGAAAACCTCACCCCAAACCATCAGCCCTAAATAGAGTAAAATCCTATTTTGCAGAACGGTGGACGTTCACAGGGAGTGCTGAGGTCAGGTGCTTACATTCTAAATCAACCAGATGAAGGAGAAAGTATTGTTATGCTCGGAATACAGTGGGGGAAGCAGAACATATGGGACAAAAGGATAAAAAAGGATATAAATACTAAAATCTCATTGAACTGCCTTCAGATTACTTTGAAAAATTCTATGCTAATGACTTAGAGTCTAGGCAAGCTCAAGGCTGAAGAAAATGCAAACTTATATTTGCACCACTATCCAATATTTACCTCTGTCTTGCATAGGACAGCTCAGATCTGATCCTGGACTATACATAAGTCACATGAAACATGGCTGATTACAAATCTCAATGTATTTTCTTAGTCATTTACCTTTTAAATAAAGCTGTTTGATATACAGCCTTGCCAAATAGCTTCACATACATTGTGTCTCTCTTCTGTGGGATATGTATGCCAGAGTTTATCTTACCCTGTATTCAGAAAACCTAAAGAGAACAGATTGTGTTTGAAACGCAAAACAAAACCAGATTAAGCCCTGATTTTTTTTCTTTTAAAATATGATTTGACCTAAAGGCTACCAGTTTACTGTGAATTGCAGCTACATACGGTATTGCATGAGCCACCCAGTCGGAATCCTTAGAGCAGCTCACCTGAACTGAGCCCTGTGCTTGCTCTGTTTCAGAGCACCTCCAGGAATCTGTGATTTTAATCCCCTAATGTAACTGCCTGTCACATTTTACAAGTAAATTTGATTGATTGCATTTGCTTTGGTTTAATGAGCTCTCAGATGTGATAAAGAGATCTAAAAAGCCTAACTAAACATTTATAATTCATTCATAGCATACACACATACCCAGTACCTGCAGAGTTATGAAGCTTTATAAATGCACGCAGAGAAATCAACATACAGAATTAAGATTCACAACATATGCAGACCTTTACATCTGAGTACAATAAGAAAAAAGCTACAATTAGGTCCTCTTGAAACAGACTGGAGGATCAGGGTCCATTTCTTATATGTATGGTGATTGCTGTCAGACACTGCTTTCTTGCCATACTCAGGTGAGCGTGAGGGAGTTTTCACATGCAGCATCCTCCAATTTTATGCCCATCTTCGACCACAATTAGAGCTTTTATCAAAAAAAAAAAAAATACAGACCCACCCTGGGCAAATAGATATATTGTTCCTAGGTGAAAATATCAGTAAAGGATTAAACAGTGGACTCTAGGGCAGATCTCTACAGCAGTAGTTAACACACACAAAAAAAAATCACAAATAAATCAGTTAATTTATGGCAGCATATGCAACTTTCTCTTCTTTATGCTAATTTAATCAATACAGGAACATTTGAACAATTTTTTCAATGATCAGATCATCAGCAAAATGCCCATGAATAGCCACCTGACATTTACTTTGTCAAAAGGAAATGGCTACAAGTAAAACAAATTATTACGTGACAGATCCTTATGGTGCCAGAACTAAACGAGAATGATTGAATACATATGGGCATAGAGGGCAACTGCTAGAATGAGATAATTAGGTATTGCTGCACTCTAATCTGGGGGGAGCCCATTTTCTTTCTCCACTGAGAAGCAGTCTCCATTACTGATCAAATTAGTAAATTCCATTAAGTATTTCCAACTGCTGTTGAACTAGTAATGATGAGACATATCAAAGATAGCCCTGCTTCACCAGGACAGTCAAGATTAGTCAGATGAGCACCAGCTAACCTGCTTTTCTGCAGTGTCCCCCAATTTACCAACCCCCTGAGTTCCTGCATCTACTTTGTCTCAAAGTTACAGCTAAATGACATATGACTCTGCCCCATTTCTTCTTTAGTAGTACAAACAGAATTAAATCTGCCCAGGGATGTCAAGGGCAACAAGAAAAGCTTCTGTAGGTATGTCAGTGATGAAAGGAAGACTAGGGAGAAGGTGGGCCCTCTCCAGAAGCAAACAGGAGACCTGGTTACCCAGGACATGGAGAAGGCTGAGGTACTCAATGACTTTTTTTGCCTCAGTCTTCACTGGCAAGAGCTCCAGCCACACCACCCAAGGTGCAGAAGGCAAAGGTGGGCACTGGGAGGATGAAGAACCCCCCACTGTAGGAGAAGATCAAGTTCGAGACCGTCTAAGGAACCTGAAGGTACACAAATCCATGGGACCTGATGAGATGCATCCACAGGTCCTGAGGGAACTGGTGGATGAAGTAGCTCAACCACTAACCACCATATTTGAGAAGCTGTGGCAGTCCAAGGAAATTCCTGCTGACTAGACAAGGAGAAACATAACCCACATTTTTAAAAAAGGCAAAAAAGGAAAACTCAGGGAACTACAAGCCAGTCAGTCTCACCTCTGTGCCCAGCAAGATTGTAGAGCAGATCCTCCTGGAAACTACACTAGAGCACGTGGAAAATAAGGAGGTGATTGGTGACAGCCAACATGGCTTCACTAAGGACAAATCGTGTCTGACAAATTTGGTGGCCTTCTATGATGGGGTCACAGCATTGGTGGATAAGGGAGGAGCAACTGATGTCATCTATCTGGGCTTGTGCAAAGCACTTGACACTGTCCCACATGACATCCTTGTCCCTAAACTGGAGAGAGGTGGATCTGGCGGATGAGCCACTCAGTGGGTAAGGAACTGGCTGGGTGGTCGCACTCAAGGAGTTGTGGTCAGCGGCTCGATGTCCGAGCAGAGAGCGGTGACGAGTGGCATCCTCGGGGGTTGGGACCGGTGCTGTGAAACATCTTTGTTGGGGACATGGACAGTGGGATCGAGACACCCTCAGCAGGTTCACTGACAACACCGAGCTGTGTGGGGCAGTGACACGCTGGAGGGAAGGATCCATCAGAGGGACCTGGACAGGCTGGAGAGGTGGGACGTACCAACCTCATGGAGTTCAACAAGGCCAAGGGCAAGGTCCTGCCCATGGGTTGGGGCAGTCCCAAGCACAAATCCAGGCTGGGCGAGGAGTGAGTTGAGAGCAGCCCTGGAGCCAGTCTGGAGGAGGCCACAAAGATGCTCGGGGGGCTGGAGCACCCCCCCCTGTGAGGACAGGCTGAGAGAGTTGGGGGGTTCAGCTGGAGAAGAGAAGGCTCCGGGGAGACCTTAGAGTGGCCTCCCAGGACTTAAAGGGGCTACAGGAACGGGGGAGGGACTCTTTATCAGGGGTGTAGGGATAGGATGAGGGGTAACAGGTTTAAACTGAAAAAGAGGAGATTTAGATTAGATCTAAGGAAGAAATTCTTCCCTGTGAGGGTGGTGAGGCCCTGGCACAGGTTGCCCAGAGAAGCTGTGGCTGCCCCCTCCCTGGAAGGGTTCAAGGCCAGGTTGGACGGGGCTTTGGGCAACCTGGGCTAGTGGACAGTGTCCCTGCCCACGACAGGAGGATTGAAACTAGATTGTCTTTACGGTACCTTCCAACCCAACCCATTTTATGATTCTATGAAATATGGACACTGGCACAGACACAACTGGAGAGGTGAAAATCAAAAGTCAATCTTTAGGACATCAGCCATGCCATGCTCACTCCCTATGTCTCTCCTATCAGTAAGTAAAAGGTAGTTTCCTCCCTGGTGAAGGAAAACAAGCTACCTCACATCTACTGCGGGATAAGCATGTACACAGAAGAGCTGACGCTACAGATTTACCCCACATAACCTGCACATGCACATAAATCTGAAGTCCCTGAGGCCTGGGAAGATAACGCATTAATGTATAGGAGTCTTGTTAGGAGCCTGCATCAGGGACACTTGCCCCTCCCTATCAATTATACATCCCCAACGCTGAGCAGGCACCAAATGCAGAGGTTTTTCAAGTGTCTGTGCTGAGCATCTGCACACAGATTTGCTGCCTACAGGGGACGGAAGCCCAGAGCAGCATTTGTAACCTGAGCAATTTTACTTCACCTATGCAACCATGCCCTGCTGCTCTAAAACATAAATGTTTTACTCCATAAATGAATCAGAGCACTAGAAAGAGGCAGTCACGCAATATGTCAGACCCACTTAATCCAGATGGGCCTGCCTTTACCCTAGGAAACCCCACTTGCTTTTTAAGGGTCAAAGTTTGGTTTTTTAATGTATTTGCATATTTTTCTCAAGTTTGACTTGCGTAAACTAAGCTCTTAAGTTAAGCAAACCTTAAGGGACAAACCCCACCAGGATGTATCTGTCTACACATGCAGCCCTCATTGCCAGCAAGCTGGGATACCTGACAGTAATGAAGGGAATCTGAGTTTAGGGAAGAGCTACTTGCATTCCACAGATGAGGAACTGGCACAAGAAAATGATGTAGGGAAAACCAAGGCCCAGAACAAGCCAAAGTCATCACTGATTCAGCTACAGAGCCAGGAACATGGACTTGGCAAGAAGAACCAGATCTATATGGGGAGGAGACCTTCCAAGTCAAATTTCCATTTGCGTTATTAATAAAAAACCTCTTAGCAAACAACTAGAAGAAAATTGATTCCATCCTCCTGCAGAGTAAAATCTAATCAAGTTACACAAGGTGACATCTCCAAAAGCCAAGCATTTGATTATGAGGATGGGTGTTTAATTAAAAGGGCTGCGTACTGTATCTGTAAAGCTGCAGCTCAAGGAAGAAGCTTCTGATTAGATCTCTGTGGTCAAAATAACCTTTGCTGACATTTCTTCTAGGATAAGCACAAACTGGTTCATCATGGAAATGGGAAAGGACAGTGCATTTGGTAAACTTTTGACTTCCACTTGTAAAGCCTTGGCAATCTCCTCTCATAAACCAAGTCAGACACACCATAAACCTCTCATAAACCAAATTTAGACACAGACAAGTCTATGGGGCCTGGTGGGATCCACCCAGGAGTACTGAGGGAGCTGGTGGAAGTGCTCACCATCCCTGCCGGTGTTCAGAAGATGTGTAGATGTGGTGCTTAGGGACATAGTTTAGTGGTGGACTTGGCAGTGCTGGGTTAATGGTTGGACTCGATCTTAAAGGTCTTTTCCATCTAAATGATTCTATGATTCTAAGTGAGCACGTGGGCAGGATCTGGTTTTGTTTGTTTGTTTTGATTCATAGCAACATGGACTGGCCTATAGCAATGCCTGTAATTATAACAGCCAGATGTCCAGGGCTTAAGATGAGATTAAGTGCTTTACTGTACTCTGAGCAACTGTTCCTCTTCCAGCCTCCTTCCCCAAGTACCATCCCTGTCTAACAAAGAATTTGAGTACTGTGCTAATCCCACAGACATTTAGAAAATTGCCACTGTGTTGTTACACTAGCAGTTACAAACCCATGGCAGATGGGTCTTCTGAACAGGTCTGGATCCCACAGTGAGGTATCAGAAGCATGTAGCGAGACCTCCCCAGATAACATTATGCTGGAGAAAGCTCAACCAAGCTCATTCAGTCCACGTGCACTGCTGAATAAAAGTTGCTGAAAAATTACAAACCTCAAAAGCTGTCTCTACCTTCCGTTCCTTTCCCCCATTCGTTATGTTTCTTTCATCTTTGCTGATCATCACAAAGACAACAGTTTTACAGTGTCACTGCCCTTCAGAATGATCCAGTGTAGTAATACCCACAGGTCAGAGGACAGCACGATGGAGGGAGGCAAATATTAAACTAAAAAGCAGTAAGCAATGAAGCCATTAGAAAACACAAGTTTATGATGCTGTTATTTCTCACCACCCTGCATCCAATGCTCCTAGAAAAAAGTACTGTGGTTTTATAAGATAAAGAATAATTATGGCAAAGACATCTTACTGTTTCCAGCTCAGAAGAAGGAAAATCAGACCTGTTTTATACTCCCACCCACAGTGAGCTCCTTGTTTGAGAGGGGGAGGATGATAAGATCACCAGCATTATGAGTTTGCCCCAATTTATGCACTTGGCAGGCACCTTTGCCATGGCCCCTGCAGTGCCTTATCAGTATAAAAGGAGACAGAAAAGAGGATAAAGCAAAGGATGAGAGGCACCTCGCAACAGCAATAGCAGCATTAGGACAAGGTTTGCCTATGTGAACGGGTACCAGATCCCTCAGGATAAGAAATCAAAAGCAGCCAGTCGTGGCACCAGCCATATCCCTGTCAGCTATAGGAAGTCATGTGCTTTGATCAGCCTTCCCAAAAGATTACTTTTCCATTGGAAAACCACAAACCTTTTGATCAAAAAAAGCAATGTCCTAAGGAAAAAGCTAGGAGCTAACTCAGCTATACATCAGCTCTGACATCTTGACCTAAATAAGATATCCCCTGTAGAGTTAACGAGGATATAATTTTATCATGCTCAGAGACACAAGAGTGAGCCTTTTAGAGACCCAGAAATGCCTGTCCCCAGGCTAGGCCGATGCTAATGCAGGAAGCATTCCTCATTGACTGGATTATTTTAGATAACACCGAGTTTCTCTGGTGGTCCCCCCAAACGTTGAGACTAAAGGCAACATTTCCCCTGGAACTAAACCACCGGAACAGTTTTCAATTAGAAATTAGTATTAATCAGGACAGCAGAATGCATCCTTCATCCGTATTCACAGGGCAGCTGGATCCTTTAGGGAAGGACAAAGCAAGCAGTTTCTGGATGCCCCTGAAGAGAAGAGCACTATTTCGTTAGTGCTACAGAGCAGTCCTGACCCTGAGCTGTCATACCAAGATACAGGAGACCCTCAGCAAGCTCCCAGCTTTACCACGCACGCTCCTCTGATCTTGAGCAAGCACTAGACTCTGTGAAGTGGGAATAACAACCCTGCCTTGGTAAGCAATTTAGGACCTTCCGATCTTGGCTGAGGCAGGAGTGCCCATAGTTAAAAGCAAAAACTACTTTCTTCTTGTGTTTTTATTTCAAATAACAAAGAGAAAATATTTTCTTCAAAACATTCCCATTCTAAAGCATCCTGTTTCTTAACAAGATGATACTCTTCGGTATTTTAAAAGTAATATTTAAACAAAATGACACATTTTCAGAAATGAACGATAGAAGCGGCTTTTGATAAAAAATACTTTGAAATGAAATTTCTATTCAACTCCAGCTGAAGCTTTCATATTCTAAAGTTACTGAATCAACGAGCCCCAAAATAATGGTGTGGGAAGCATAGCAGTGAACTCCCAGAGCAGTTCCCACTGTCTACTTCACGATCTCAGTTTAAGGTCTTGCCCCAGGATCTCAGGAGCTGCTACTCAGAGTACTTTTATATAAACATTGTACAGGATTAAAGGATAAGATTAATGGGCATGTCTTTGTCTAGGAAAACGTAATCTGCAACATTGACTGAAATAAGAAATAGCAGCATTTTTGCAACCATGCAAACTAAAATGAAATTAGAAAGTAATTGGCTGTAGTTCAAAATTAATAACTGTTTGAATGAACACATTATAAATACAATGTATAATCAAATCCAAAGGACATATTATTTAGCATGAAAAGTAAATACAGAAGCATCTTTTAAAGCATTAATCTTTCACAGCAGCCTGACTCACGCTATGAAGTTAATCTTTCTCTCTAAATTTCCTTTTTTTTTAATACAATGAGGTGTTGTGGGGTGTTTTTTGGTTGTTTTTTTTTTAAAGACAGTTAGATGGAATTGCTTAGAACTCATGATTTGTACACAAGCAGAAATTATATAAATTTTGGAAACAATCCTTCTATAAACATTTTCTTTCATTACAGCTCCTGATCATAACATCAGGTTAAACGAAGACAAAGGAAAAGAGTCCAAGAAAAAGAAGCGAAGAAGGTTTTGTTTTCATTCTGTTTTCTTCTCCTTGCCCACATTTCAGACATGGCTTAGAATACCACAGGGACCTGCCTCGGACTTGCTTCACAGCCCAAGCCTTGCTGAAACGTGGGAAGAGGGCACGCGGCGTGCTTCTGAAGAGACCAGGGTGAAGGTGCTACGGGGGTATCGAGTAGCTCTACTCACACTGGCTTGATCTGAGCTGGAGGGCAGAGGTAGATCAGGGGGTGTGTTACCTCTGACAAAATGGACAGGGCTGACCCCTCATCAGCCAGGCTGGCGTTAAAAAACCCCTGATAAAACAGCGCACCCTGGGAAAGCTGTACGACAAGTAACAATCTTTTGCTTCTATTATTATCACATCTTTGTTTTGTAGAGATGTAAGTACAGCCTTAACATTGTGTCCAAGTTTTTTCCTGAATTGGGACTTTCGGGTCTGGGCTGGTGGGACTCACTCATTTCACGGGAAACAAAATTACAGCACAATTAGCACAATACCATGCAGCTGTAAATACTAGGTGAAACATCTCTGCATAAAATCCCCCAAATAAATCGTTGTAATTACTAATGCATCTTTACTATTTATTAACGATGACAGGATTTCTTCTGGAAAGACAATTTATTCTGCCAACTAAACATTAAGGTGCTGAGAAGAGCAAAGTGCTGTGTCATCGCTTTTCAGTCACGCATATAAAGGTGAAATTGGAGGATAAACCTGAATGGTGATATACCCACTATGTTCCACCCCATATATTCTGAACTTCCAAGACCCCCATTCCCTCTCAACCCTTGTCACCAAATCTCTCTAGAGTCATTGCTTGTGACATTAAACTTTGTGAGCTCTATTATCCAAAGGTCAGCAAATTCAACCGATACTTTGTCATACAGTAAGACACTGTAGATTCTAATTATTATTTGGGGAGAGTGATATTTTCATTTTTCAGATGATGCAATGAAATAAATCAGCATAGCATGTCTCCACAGTGAAAAATACTATAATTTAGCTGCTTTTGTGAATCCTACTTTAATTCTCTTAAGTGACTCATCCTAACTAGGAGCATCCGTGGATCTCATCTTCCTAAATCATTCTGGTGTTTTCAGAAATCATCAAACAAAAAAAGATGAGTCACTTGTCTAAATCCATCTCCTGCTCTTCTGCAGGCTTCCTTTAGGATCCCAAGCACAGGAGGTCATATCTTCAGCACAAGACTTTGCTACAGCTAAGATGCTCGGTATCCCAAGCTTCCACATCAGGGTATGGGAGGCAGCATGATCTCCCCTTCCCTTACACAAGACTTGAACTTCACAACACAAACCTGCACTGGCAGAGGGAGGAGGCAATGCCTGCAGCACTGAACAAGGGCAGCACCAATCCCAAGAGAGTAGGTGGCAGCAGTGGGGAACAGGACATCTATTTGGAGAAAAGATGCAGAATTTAGCAGGCAATGCAAGAGCAAGCTGTGATTTTTGAAAGTTTATTCAACTCGGATTTAACCATCTGTATCTCAGTTCTGGGGCTGGGTAGCCATTTGACATCCAGAAGAAGGAAATTGTATTTTAACCTTCTAATTACAATGAATTGAGAAGTCACTCAATTAATTTAAGAGAAAATGCAAAGCAGATTTACCACAGGATGCCCTACGTAGCCATTAGCTTCCCAGAACAATATTTGTTAAGGGAGTTTAAGAGGCTAATGCATGATTAATGTGCATGTATCCTGCCTTTCAGCTGTGCTGGGATAGAAAAACAGTTTATAGATCATATAGCAAATCACCTCTTAAGGACACAGCAACATGCATTACTTCACAAAATACCAGGGGTGACTCTGCTTTTTCTTAATCAGCAATGCTGCTTCTGCAGCTTTGGCTCCTCATACGTTTTTAAAAACTTCTCTTTCTCCTTCTGTGCTCCACATGTGTCCAAAATAGCTTTCCAAATGCAATTAATAAGTGCATTAATTAAATCATTATTATGACTTCAGATTTTTTTTTAATATTTGCCCAGGCATATAAAACCAGAAGATACCTTGTGGTCCCTAAACAATCACCTCTAGTTTCTTTGCACTGCTTTCACTTCCCCAAATCTCATCATACACCAGCCAAAGAGATTCATTTTCAGGAGGTGTGAACTGATGCTGTTCTGCAGCACAGCAGAACTGTGCTCTGCTTCTGCCAGCTGAAGTCTGACCTCTAAAGCATATTATAGAGAAACAGGAGGCTTCCACATGTATCGAGTCCCAGCTTCATCTGTTGCGTACCAGTGGCTATTCTGCGCTTGAATGCTTAATGCAGGATGAAAGTCTCTGCAGCTGGGCACATGAGAACAGCATTTCACAAAGTATTTCCCCTTTTGACCCAGGGACAGGAAGCATATCCTCCTCTCTACTCTCCTTTGTCATATTAGCAAGGGCAGAATCTAATCTTCTGCCTGCCCTGGGGCAAAACATGCCAAAATCCTGCTCTTGAAAAAGCAAAGACAAGAAGGGACATAAAAACAGTTTTAGATTTTATATTTCATGTTACAGTGCAAAGTGCAGAATATGGAAGAATACAAATACTAACTTCAAGGCAGAAGACAGTTGTATTACACTGACCATCACAGAGTAAAGAAAGGAAACAAGGAACTCCAGCCTCTTTCTTCCAAGCCAACATCAGTCCATGCTTAAGACACTTGTTTTATCTTACTGGGAGATTATTCACAGTCCTAAGGATCTTTAATTTCTTCTTCTAATTTATGGTGTTGGCTGCAAAAGCAGAAATGTGCAAGAAAGATGTTCAAATTCTCTAATAGCTACGGCTACACTGACTTTAAACAGGGTCAGTTCTGTCACATCCCCTGCAGTCTCCTTTTGGGATAAGAGGGAAATTTTCCTCCAGGGTCTGAAGGCAGGAAATATTTTTGCTAGAGACAATCCAGGTCCTGAAGACACTAAAAAAAAATCATCATCGTTTAGAAATGGCTTCTGTTTGCTCACCGAACTTTAGATACTTTTCCACTGTTTGAGTAGTTTAATGTATTGCAAAGAAAAAAATGTGTCCTGCTTAACTTGGACATATACTTTAGTTCTTTGGGTTTCAGCGGGACACAAAGTTAAGCACAGGCTTGTTTGATTCAGCCAGCTCTCAAAGCTGCATAATTTCCCTGTGCAGCTACTGCTGTGAGAATGAGTCATGCAAGAAAAGAACTCATTTTCCTATGTCTTCACTACTTTCAGTTTGATATGAAAGGTTTTTCTTTTTAATTAAGGAAAAAAAGAACAGTTTACAGCTGTCTTGCAAGATCACACAGCTCTTAGGTACTCACCTTTGGTGGGTTTTTTGTTGGTTTGCCAGAAGAAACAGGAGAATATTCAGGATTAAGTTACATCCCTTGTTACTTACACACTCAAGGCTTAAAACCACATAATCAATCTACAGCCATGTTTAACCTTTCCTAAGGGCTTTACAAAAAAAATGAACAAACATTAATGAATTTTGCTTTACAGCAAATTTTTTTTGGATTACCCAAGAAAGAGAAAAAAATCAAAATGAACAGTTTATTCAAGAGCACAGTGCATGTAAAAATGAGTTCTCCCAACCCCTAAGATTTATGTCAAGGATGCCGTTCCCTGCTGCTCGTGCTTCAGGTGTTACTGGTGCTCAAAACACACAACTGGGGCCAGGTCAACCTCCTACAGCCATCTCCCTGCAAATCTGAGTTTCAGCTGCACGTACCCAACGAGCTGTCTCACCCTATTACCGGATAGGCATCCTTCTGAAAATACAGAGACATTAAAGGCTTGCCTTTTTCCTTGATTATTAACTATGTGGGAGGGTCAGCAGTGTATAACCGGTTTATTGATTTGCAGGAGTCTCAGGGCAGCCCTGAGGAAGCTGTGAGCCAGCTGTGTTCTCCTCCGCTTCTGTGCTGTGCAAGCCTTTATTGGAGCAAATTAAATGCCACCCCTGCTGTAATGTACAGGCTGCTGTGCTTGCACAACCATTGATTCTTGGCCGATACCCATGGCTTGGCCTGGCAAAAATAAAGGCAAGATCTTCTATGGCATCAGCTGAACAACCAGTGCTCTGTAGCTAGGGGCAAAAACAAGTCATATCCTCTGTGATTTGAAAAGAGAAAGAGACTTCAAATACACCTTCAGCCAGTGCATTGTACATTTGCTCTTTGCCAGGCTCTTGTCCTTCACAAATCATAGCAGAAAAGAGCATAAGAGAACTATATGCCCTGAAATAAAGACATTAAGCACATGCTTATCTTTAAGCAAATGAGTAGTCCCAATGAAATGGATTCACTTAAATCAATGACTCCTAATACAATGCTCTAGTTTTCATTACTAGCATTCATTATCGTGCGTAATGTGGTTAAAATCCCAAAACAATGAGCTTCTGCATCACTGTGCTGATAAGAACTGTCACCACCAATCCCAAATTGTCCTTGTGAAAAATAAATATAATCTTTTGACACTGGTCTTGCATGCTGATCAGAGAGCTGTTTAAGCCTGTGGGCGAATTCTACATTTCAGCAGGGCTTTGTGCAGGACCACAATTTTAATAGTGACACTTTGAGAGATTTGCGTAGTGACAGCTTGTTTGGGCAAGGCAGCGTTTCACCCCTGTCATAGCTGGAGGGTCTGCCAGCCGCTGGGTACCATTCACAGCCGTGACTAGAGACAACACAAGACCTCAAACGTTTATAGACTGAAGAAACTACACAAGGGGAGAAAATAAAAGACTGCACAGCATGTCAGGGTGAGGCCTGCAGCTGAACTCAGGTTCCAGCTCTCAATTTTCTGCATGTGCTTAAAAGCCTGGGTTTGATACCTGTTACATATAAAACACAGTTGGTAAAAACAAAAAGGCAGCTGTGTGCATGTTTCACAGAAATAGCTGATCCTGGTGGGTTTCATCTACATCATCACTTTCTTTCCTGAAAGTAGCATTTTTCTGAGCCCATTTTAAAAATATTTATGGCCTTCCTCAGCCATTCTCATGAGAATTACTGAGACAGTGACACTGGCATTTTAATAAATGTTTAAAGAGCTCACTTCAGATTTGTATTTTGTGCAAGTGAGCATTTTTATGCAAGAAGAAAAAAAGCCATCGGAGCAGTCTCGCTGCCACAGCTTGGCTCCCTGGTTAGTCAGCCACTGGACTAACAGTGAGGGTCTATATTACATGAGGCATTGGTGATAAGAAACAGGTACTGCTCATCATCAGTTCCTGATGAACAGTCTGTTGGCAGTGTGGTAACAGATCGCAGCTATAGCACCTCTTCCTGCACTGCCATCTCCATATTGCACATTTTGAGCTTTATAAGCTTGGAGAAGCTGCCCAGAAACCTGTCTGCTCTCTTTAGGTCTAGCACCAGGCTGTACCCTGAACATCAGTTCTTGCTGAAAAGCGTCCAATGCATGAAATTAGTTTCTTGGCCTCACTCCAGTCTTGAAATGGTAAACGCTTTAATCCACAAAAGCCACTACAATAACTGGCACCTTTGTGTTAGTGGAGAGCACATAGACCAAGTCACCTCTTTTTTTTTTTTTTCCCTCCTGAAGGTCATCCGGAAAAGTTGGGGAACAGCCTGAGAAAGCAGCATGGGGGACCTTGCTCCCTGCCTGCACCCAGCCTGAGAACAGATACCCCCGCATCCGCTTTCCCCTGTTTTCCCCTTGCTCAGTCACGTCTGCTCTTCAGCACCCCAGACAAGGGGGGAGACGCAGCTCTCAGGCATTGTCTATATACTAAATTGCAAACTGCAGTTGGTTTAAAGCAGACTAAGACCAAGACAACGCTGAAGCACAACTGTTCGTAAGAAATTGAGTTGTCTCCCTGCTATTTGAAGCTACCATGGATTTGGTAGCCCCCCATGTGGGGCTCTCTCTTTCCCTTGTTGCTATTCTTTATAGTAGCTGTACAAGGGTACAAGGACAGCACAGACAGATGCTGCAGGAAATTATCAACAGTTCCTCCAGTCTTCTAACAAACCCTCCCCATCTCATGCACACACACACGCACACACACTCCCTGCTGTGTTGAGTTTTTGCAGTGCTATTAGCCTCAATTAGCTGCAGCAGTGCTCTCATGAACCTAGAAGACCTGACTTTTTTTTTTTTTTTTTTTTTGACTTCATGCACTGTTCCCAGCAGAGTTCTGGTAAAACAAGAATGATTCCATTTATGGATAATAAGCAGCCAGTTAAAGATGAGTTTTTTTTGTCTCCAGCAAAGATATCAGTTTCTAGATCGCTGCCTGATTCTATATGTTGAGTGACTCTATGATAGGTCCCTTTAGGCTGGTAGCAAAAATCCACCCCCTCTGACCTCACTCATGACACTAATTTGCATCATTCCACATTATCAAAGCACTATTATTTCAGCCGAAAATTCATGGGTGCTTTGCTTCATGTTCAATATACTCCACTGTCGACTGAAAAGGCATAACCCTCTTATCAGAAAACAAACGCATTTCTGTTTCAGAAGGAAGGTTACAGATACTAAGGGCAGCTCTTACTTTGGCAAGGTATCATACCAGATATGCCGAAGACCACAGACCTTATTTTTCAGGCAAAGTTTGCTCATTGCTGAACAAGAAACCAAGCACAGCGCTCACCACCTGGGAAGCCATAAGGTCAGATGTAAAAGTCAGAGCAATCTCCCCAAAGCCAGATCTAAACATTCCCAGGTTTAGAAAAATCCACATCTACAGCAAAACAATGAACTGAGATGGTCGTGTTTAAGTTCCAGCATACCCTTCAGGTGTCTGCTAAAGACAAAAATTTCATCTGGCCACTTTAGCAAACCAGTGGGCAAAATGTAACATTCAGTATGTTCAACATGGGACTGTGCCTCAGAACATATTCAATATCACATGGATACGTGACGCTGTTTGACAGGAAAAAAAATAAGCTTTTTGTGAAAACCTAGCAGAGAAATTACTGTGACAAATCGTATCAGGAAAAAAAAATCTTTCCTGAAACATAATCGCATTGCACTAGGATGAAAGCCTATTTTCAAGGAATGAACTGTCCACTTTGATAGCTGAGTTTGAAGCAAAAAGTGTCTAGTGACAAAAAGGATTTAATACAGGGAGCAAATCTCTGTCTCTCCTGCTAATAATGCACATATGCAATAAGTGGAAGTCATGAGACCAATGTAAACGTGTTGAAGAATCAGTGAATGAAAATTTTAAAAACTCTTTGGTCACTTGGTACTACAAGAACAATGCTCTTAAAACTATTCTGTAGCTACCCTGTAATGCTCTTACACCATCAAAAACAGGATATAGGTTGGTGTCTTATAAAGGTTAGGTAAGTGATTTTGCATTTACCAAGGTAAAAACACATGCAGGTGGACAGTTACTGAGTTAGCAGTATGCTATGTGTTACTGTAGAGAGGTAAAGTTGTGTAAAACAACCTAGCTTAGCGTGCAGTGAACTTATGAGCTGAAGTCCCCCTGGAAGTCATCAAAACTTTAAAGAGTAGATTTTCAAAGATGCAGAGAGTTTAAACATTTTCCACTGAAAGCCAGTGAAGTTGAGGAGAGATAGAAAAAAAAAAAAAAAAAATTTAAGTTCTTACAGGTACAAATACCTACCAAGGGAGAACAGAGCACCAAGACGTTACCTGAAGCAAATGTGCCTTTGAAAAATCCCTTTTGTACCTACATGACATGGGTAACTTTAAAGCGAAATAACTCATGAAAACTTTATCTCTCATCTGATGCGAAGGCCTGGTCTTATTGAAGAGAACAGAATACCTACAAAGAAGGCAAGAGGCAGCCTTACATGTCACCCTCTTTTCATGTGTGACAGCTTAACCTGGCTACGGGGATACCCCTCTCAACGCAGAGCCCATACGCAGCCAGAGATACTGGAACGCCACATAAGATCACAAAAACAGTACTCAAATCAAAGCAGCCGCTATATAATTTTAAGGCATTTTGTTGCATCAGGTTTTGCTCAGCAGTGTGGTATTAAATCAACAAGAAGAGGTTTTTCATTTTATTTCTGAGCATGAAAGAACATGGGAGTTATCCTGCACTAATCAACCCCCAACCTCTACATGACAGGTTTTTTTACATTATTTCTAAAGAATCCATTTTGTTTTCCAGAAAATAAGCCCATTTGTGATAGTTAATAGGTATTGTTTTGTCAGCTCTCAAATGTGTGAGATTTAGCTAGGCAAAATGCCAAGTACTGATGCTTCCAGGCAAAGCCAGCTATTTAGCCCAGTGATGATGAACTTACTGATGCTCCTGAACTTTGCTTTTTTTAATTTTTTTTTTTTTAAATCAATCTCTCAAGTCTGTCTCTGTGTTCTTCCTCCAGATTCATGGCAGAAAACTGAACTGTTCACACTGTATAAAACTGGTGTGACAGATTGGAGTAGCAGAATGGTGGAATTGCCATTTGGAGCTGTAAAGTCACATTTATTTTCAGCTGACTCCGACCTTTCAGCAGTTAAGCCTTCCTTCTTCTGTTTGTAATACGCAGTGCTGAGCTTTTATTATCAATAATGTAAAAGATGCGAGTAAAGCAGAAGCTGGCTAAGAATGGCCAAAAGCTGATTAAGTAAATTTGCAGATTTACTACACCTCTGACACTCACGCAATGCCTTTTACAACCATTTCATGGTAATAGGCCAAAACACACTAAAAAAAAAAAATTGTTCTCAAGCGTAGTTCAGTGAGATGATGTGCTGAAGCTGGACAAAGGAAGCCCTAGATGAAGAGTAATTAGTATAAGCAGAAAAGGGAAAGTAGAGAGGACTCTTTCACTCAAGATCATTTCCAAATCCATTTCTTAAAATGGTGGAAACAACTTGAAGCAGTTTGCAATCAAGATCATTTCCCATATTTCCTTATCAGCATTCAACAACTATATTGTCACGAGAACAAGAGTTTCCATTCATAAATATCATCACTAAAAGGGATTATTATGAGCATCTAGTTACTAAAACCACATCTTTTCAACCTGTATATAGATTAAAACATTTCAGTTCAGGATGAAGGAAGCTGATTTTTGCAGAAAATGAAAGTACAAGAACTCAACAGCTCTTGTAGGTTAGGATCCTTTTGGAAATTCATTCTGGAAAAAAAGCATATTAACAAAGTCTCCTCCAAAATTGTTTTTGGCCAAATTATTCTAGTTTCAATTTTCCAATGAGGTTATTTTCTCAGATCCATTCTGAAATAACACTTTTGTTAGATTCACATCCCATCTTGCTCCAGGATAACTTCTTTATAACAAGCTCTTGGAACATTTCTTTAGCAAAAATGCTACGTGCGGTACATTCAAATATGTAAATTATATATTTTCCTACAACACAAGTAAAATTCTCCCCCCATATGAAGAGGATTCAAGATGCATAAGATTGACAGCACTGGATAGCGTGTATATAAAGCAGTTTTCAATAAGGGCTATGTATATGCAGTAGTCGCTGCCCTCTCAACTCAGATTCTCCCCTAAGAATGCTTTTATAAAACTTCAGCCACATTTCTCATCAAAAGGCAGTCTAACCTTCATTAAGAGAAGGGTGTACGATTTGCTTTCTACAGCAAAGTCATGTCTCCTCTAAGGCCACTGCTTAAATAATGACAAACAATGTGTTTGTCGGGGAAGAAGGTTAAAATACTTCAATTAACTATATTACTTTAAAAAATCCTTCTGTGAATGAAGAAATTTGTACACTGGGCCAATTCTGCCAATGCAGTGGAGTTCCGCATTCTTCACCCTTACCATCAATTATCTGATTGCAATGCCCTTGGCTTGACCACTGCTTTTCCCTGCTCAGCGCTGGACACTGACTGAACTCCTCAGCCCAGTGCTAAGCAGCCCCTCATTGATTATGTGCGTATTATTATTCCCTGTAGCCATGGCACGATGTACAGACACCACAGATCCAGGATGTTGGCCCTAGAGACTTAACAGCCGTCCTAAAACAAGACAATAGCAAAGGTGAAACTGATACAAACTGTGATAACTCAGCACGATCCTCAAGATGTAGCTGTATATACGGAAAGCAGAGCCATTCAGATTTATATCAGTTACACATGATTTAGAGTGGACAAAACCCCTACCTGCCTTAGAAAAAGAATAAATAACTAAGTGTCAGGAAGCAGCTTTTCCTGAGAGCAAGTCGTTGTACAGATATTTCTCAAAGGACTTACTCCACTTTTTGCTGAAGCAGCAGATAGTGACCACAGTCACAGCAAGGGTATTGGACTAACTGAAGCACCGCTTTGATCAATATGGTAATTCCTATCTGGCTACTCACTTTACCCAAGGTGAGTGCTAACGGGTCCACGCAGCATTTTTTGATCTCTTGAAATGACAGATATTGTGGTTCATCAATTCAGTAATTTTATCAGGAGTGCCAGTGAAACAAATGCTTTCAAGAATAAACAGCCATCTGCTGTCTGTCAAGAAACGATCTAAATGTAAAACAGGAATAAAATTAAATACTCAAAAAAATCTCCATTAAATTAATTTTCATATCTTTTTGCATGATGGCCTAAATATATAGTATAAAGATTTTTAAAAATGCATAAGCATAGTACCAATTGCCCTAAGTATGTCCAGTGAATTTATATTATCAATGCAAAATGATGTAGGTATTTGGACAACGAGTATATGACATTTATGCATAGCTGATACAGGGCTTGATCCCGAGTAACCCGATGAACAAGAATAACTAATTGACATGGAATTTCAGTCGAACTAGAAGTTATTGAGGGATACTCATACAATGAAGGAGTTGCAGGATTTGGCTCAGAGTGTAAGGGACTGATTTACAGCTGATTAAAGTCAATAGAAATATTTCATATGGCTTCAGCGGAGTTCAAATAGACTGTCAAAGCAGCCTCCTTTACTGAAGTAACTCAGATACTTTCCCATAATTTTGTCATTTCTTTAAACTAGCGAGGGATGATGCTGAAAAGGAATTAATATTTCTCTTGCCACTTTGATCCCAATTATTAAGAGTCAAGTGAGTAGGTTTCTGCAACATTTATACATAGGTGCAAAGCAAGAAGAGGAATAATGTAGCACATATATCTTCATTAAAAATGGTACTGACTCCAGCAATTTTGTATTGAAGCTGTTCATCCATGTTTATTAAGTGTGAAGAATATATATATGGAAGGATAACATACGATTAGGAATGAAATGCAGTGCTGAGTAATCATCTTTCATACATAAATATATAAATACATATGTGTATGCACACTGACACGCTATACTGAAGTTACAGCACCAGGACTGGCATACTATACAACATAAAAAGCATATTTGGACACTTTAGTGGAAAACATTTCTCTTAAGAGATGGGAGATAATGGGACATGATGTGGGAATAAGGACTTGGGAAGCCTGTATTGATTTAGCTTGGCTGGCTCTGGGAGCTATCCACGTAATCCTATTACTGCATTAAGGGCTACATTATTTTTTCTGTTGGAATCAAGTCTACATACATTATGGAAGTCAAGTGAGAGACCGAGAAAGTCTACGGTCCATTATAACATGCTTAGACCTTCATGCTCTAGCAGACTATTAGCTACAGCAACTCATTAACAAGGGAAGTCGTGACAATGCCTTCCTTGAATCGTAGTAGCCCTTCCTCAGCTCCCTCAGGCTGGGCATTATCATTTTACAGCCCTTTCCTTGTCATCTTTATATTTCAATTGCTGAAGCTAACTAGATAGAAAGGAGGCTAAGACCATGCTTTGACATATTAGAAGAAATGACAACGGAGAAAATAAGTCACATAACAGGGAGGAAAAGGAAAAAAAATAAATTAAGTTTAAGACTACTATCCTTTCAGCCACTTCAGGAAGCAGAGTTCAGTAGGTAGAGACAGGAACCTCCAGACAACAGTATGAGATTTTATATAAACTAACTTAGAATAGATTTTAGTGGAATATACCTCTTCTCTGGCATCTAAGAAGGAATATGTCACATCATTCCAAATGCCCTTAGATTTCCTTCCAAATTATAACCTGTATAAATACAGCCTTTGCATTTTTGCCATGGAGATAGAGAGCAACTAGATACCCAGAAATACCCACTAAGTGCAGCACACTGTTTCCTGGTTTCCTCTGAAAGATCACCATATTCTAGATATGGTAATTGAAGTTTAATCAAACTCAATATTCCCAGAGTGTTATAAGGACCTCCTGGCGGTGTTGGGGGCAAAAGCAGCTTAGAACAGTGTTAATAAAATGCTTGGGCATAACATTACCTTCATTCTGTCCTTGAAGGTCACTGACTATCACTCTTGAGCAAAGCTTCTGTCCCCATTAACTAAATTCTGTTCCTCAGGCCAGATGACTATAGATCGTCACCTTGCAGAGCAGGATTTGGCTTGATTTCTACTTCCTTCAGGTTTTTAATCTCCCAGAGGAATTTTCTCTGGCTACCCTTTGAGAATGTGTAAATAAGATCAAAAACATGTGGCAGAAACCCCATAATATTCTCTCACCTTCCAATGAGAAATGTTTCACTGATGCCAGTTTGCCTCAGCTGAGAAACCTTTGCAAATTACTATTTCAACCCTCAGGAAATCTCTGATCCTGGGCATTTCAACATGCTGCTTATTAAAAACATCTTCTTAACAAGAAATTGAATACAAATATCTACAATTCTACCTGATTATCTGAAATCTCTGAAATTTAGCTAGGGTAAGAGATTTATCCCATTTGTAGCACTTTTACAAGGAAGTGGTAACAGACTGGAAGAAAACTGTTGCCATAAATAGTTATTTAAAGATTCCCCGAAGAACTCCTTTTCTATACAGCGAATGAAAATTCAGTATGAAGACATGACGGAAAATCTCCAAGAGAGTTTTAAAGATGCTAAACAAGAGTTAAGATTTAACCAACCATCCCATCAGCTTTTCCTTTACCAATAGTTAAGGCCAGTGCAGGGATGCTGACTTGGTGCTTTTTCAGAGAATAGTGTTGCTAACTTTAAAGTAAACAACAGGGCTGATTAATTCATCACATCTCCCAGTTCCACTATAGAGTTTTTCAGTTACACACCTATGATACATGGCTGAGAACAAATGCAGAATCAGCAAAGAGGCTTAGATGTAAAATGCATGCTGAGGGTGTTGTACAGAGGCTTGTACAATGAAGTACAAGTGCATTTTTGGGATTGCTACAAAAAAAAAAAAAACCAAACCGGGAAATCATTAACAATGGGCTGAAAGGGCAGTTTCTATTTCCCATAGGATGAAGATAGATTATATTTTATGAGCACAAAGAAAAAACATATGGCTTCAATTTGAAAGCCTTTATTTATTCTAGGGGAAGGGAAAAAAAAAACCCAGAGCAAGAATCTTCTTGAAATAGCACAATATAAATCTGAGGGACAATATGCTGCATCAATTCCGCCTCGCACAAGATAGCTGTCCTGGAGGAACGAGCTTGTGTGGAAGTGCTGTAGAAAGCCACAGCACCTGTACACACAGATAGCATGAGCAGACCGCACTGCTGAGGGCTTTTAAACTCACTCCCCGGCCCAGATGAGCAGGCAGAGCACAAAGATGCACTACACACAACGCAGAAGACTATTTTGAGCATGAGGATATTGATCCCTGTCTCTATCAAAGCAGATCTAGCTTGTCATCCAGGTGATGACAGAGACAGCGGAGCCTTGGGTAGTTCCTCACAGCCTACCTGCACCTCTTTCCTAGCATCCTTTTTATAGCATCTAAAAATACATTTCTACTTCCAGCTCCTTCTACGCCCCGCACAATGTGCTGTGAGAAGGATTGATAGAGTGCCATCTACTGTTACAATTTAAACTTTTCCTACGGTTAAAGGGAGCAAACTGAGAAATAAAACTAAAATCAGGAAGAGCCCCAAAGCAAGAATAAGCTGGGCTGGGGAAGCTCCAGAAATTTATGCAACAGGCAGCTCAGCACACAGGTGGTTGAATTCTCCATTGAAGTCCAATGCAGATGAGGTAACAGCAGAGTAAGGCTGGTTTTTGTGGCAGGGACTTAGAAATGAATGGTGTGCTGGTTTGTGGTAGGAGAAAGGAAGCTCTAAGCAAGGGATCTGTTTCCCAAGCCCAGCCTGTTTAGGCTTTCTTTCAACCCAAAGTTTCCCAGGCCTGGGATTGTCCCATCTGATAGATACTTTCCTTGTCCAGGTAAAGGACAAAAGCTGGTACTAGGTGGGAGTGGTGCAGATGGCTCAAAGTCAGACACGCTTCTCAGACTCAGAAAGCAGAAGCCAAACTCAGAACAGGCCTGAGGGCTGCCCAAACCACCAGTCCTTCATTAACTACACAACTCTGTCCATCGCTTAACTGCATCTCTCACTGAGACGGAAGGAGAGACAGAGGAATGAGACATGCTTGAACTAGAAAGACCCATTCTCTAGTATCTATCAAGGCACCGATACATCTCCAAAAGCCTAAACATGTGATGCAGATGTTTAATACGGTTTTCTTACATACAGGGTCAAATTTCCAACGGCTTAAACAATGCCCTTGTTTTCTAGAAGCATGCCATGTCAAAAACAACAGCGGAGCAGATAACCAAGATATCGTGCAAACAGCCCAAGACAGACCACTTGTACAACAGCTGCTTATGCTGTTTTGGTGCTTTGAGGCTAGTCAAAGCTTGCATAATTTCCATCCACTGCCTGGTCCTTCACTTTACCTCCTTTGCTCCCACTTAGGGACAGAACAGAGGAGCGGTTTAGTCATAAACAGTTAAGCACTCAGAGCAATGATGAGCCATATCACCAAAAATGGACATCTTGGCCCAACATGAACTGCTTTCAGCATAAGAGGGGATTAGAAGCCATGCGTGAAGACACTGTTCTCCACCAATTCTTGTTAAAGCTGCTTCATGTCTTGCTCAGATGTGCTCCATTTAATCAAAAGAGAGCTAAATGATACTCTGCTGCCAGCATCAATCTGAAAATTTGCATGGCAAGATACACTGCTAAGGCTCTGAATACAGGAGGTCACAATTTTCACTGCCATATCTGTGTGTTGACAAAATGCTTATCGCCTGATATAATTCTGAGGAAAACAGAATTACTTGCTAAGTATGAGAGAATCCATACCAGCAGGACATTCAACATCTTCCTTCCACCAAGCCTTATTCTCTCTCTGAGAGGAGAAAAAAAACAAGGTTAAGGTTCCCAGAGCTTTGAGAAGCCTAACTGGGAATTTGGCTTTAATTCTGTATATTGATTTGTGCATTAATATGCCATTATCTCCACAATATATGATAGTTGAAATCTAGACAATGTTCAAATTTATTGCTGCCTTTTTTTTTTTAATCTTGTTAAATCACTCTTATTATTTCTTCTATCTCCAGAGATACCTAACGAACAACCTTCAAGTCAGTCATTAAGTGTTCCAGTCAGGAAAAATGTTAACTGTGCAAAAAGCACATTGGGTTTTTTTATATCATAATGTTGTAAATCTTAATAGCCTTAAACATTTTCGATCTTCAGGGTCCTTTGCCATTAATTTCATCTTGGCTTTGAAATGCTCAAGAGTTCTGAGGATCAAGGAGCTGGACCTGTAAGGAAACCATGGGGTGTTTTCAGGGAAAGGTTGTAAGTGAATGGATTGTTTATTCCTAAAGTAGCATTTTGGAAATACCACTGTCATGATTGACCAGCAACACACAGAAAATTATTGACTTAAAATCCAAAAAGGAAGTTTCAACAGCTCCATGGTGTGAAGTAGAAAAGTATCTACATCAGGACTGATTTACAGTACCTGGGGATATGCCCCCTCAGTATTTTAGGTACAGATTATATGTAATTGTTTCTAAATCACCCTAGACGTTGAATACAGCACTTAGATTTGGTGCTTTCTGCAGGTTCTATTAAATGAGCCTAATTCATTACAAATTAATCTAACCACAAATTACTCAGCCTCCAGCAAAGGGAAACAATATTGGTTAGGGCCTTTCTTTGATATTAGTCTTTCCTACCTCTACAGCCTCCAGTATGATTAGGGTTATTTCTTTTTAAGTAAAGCTGTCTTTACACTAAATGCAGTGAATTTTCTGAAAGGACATTAAGTTTTTCAAGAGGCAGAAGCGGTGGATTGGGACTGTCAGCTGAAGACTTTCCTACTCTAGTTCAAGGTTTCTGCTGAAAAGCAAAAGTCTTTAATAAACCTTAGCTTAAGAGCTCAGGTATGCATCTAGCATCACTGAATTTACAAACCACATAGGCAAATAATTCCTGCAGCCTTTTCTGGTAACTCTTACTACCTTTATCATTTGGTACCTTTAAAAAACAGGACTCTTTGCCTTGATTTCCTCATCTAGACTTGAAGTGCTTTATGGGTGAACTCACAAATGGCCAAGAAATTGTTCATTTGTTGAGAGAAATGGATCCAAAGAAGGTCACAGAATTAACATGCAAGACACTTGACAAAAACCTGCCTGCTCTTCCTCCAGTTTGACAGAGATTTCTGATCACAGCCACATCGCTTATGATCAACACAATCTGGGAGGTCAGGAAAAATAGTAGTTATGTGTTCATGAGCCTCAAACATTAGTGAAGGCAAAGGATTTCTCGTTTTAAACACCCAAGAGGCTTTTGATTATTGTGTTCCTTTATTTTTATCTCCTTTTATATTCTGTGCTATAAAATAACCAGGTTCATAAAATGCCAAGGTAAATTATATACTGTGGCTGCCTGTAAAAGGGGCATATTACAAAACCCAGGGAATTTGGCAAAGACTATAACCTGCACGAGTTCCATCACCCTGGTGATCATGCCTATATCTGTCTATTTATCTGGCTCTGGCTTACAATGCAATCTTAAACAAGCTAGGTTTGAAACTCAAAGCTCAGTTCATAAACTGATACAAAGTTCCAGCCTGGACCATCTTGTCCCATTCAATTCTTTATTCAACCCGCTCCCAGTTTCCCTTTCACTAAACCCTTAGTTGTTTCTGGGTTAACATAAGATCCATGAGCTCTAGCATTTTACAAGCAATGCCATTTTAATCCCAGATTTCCACACTAGTTAATATTCCTCTATTTCACCTAAACTCCTACAGCAGATCAATGACAGACCAAGATGCAACCCATTCTTCTGCTCCATCTTTGGGATTGCATCACCTCTTAGCAGCAAAGCCAAAGTCAACACCCTCTCCAAGCACCTCCTCTTTGCTATTTATAAATGATCTAATACCTCCCTGAGTGTCTCAGTCAAATTCCTGGGATGCCATGACGTTGCCTTTCGAACAGCTCTGTGTCCACAGCAATCTCACATCACACCCCAAGTGCTGCTCTGAAGCTCTCCGTTTTCCACATCCTCATTAAACACCTTGGTGGGGTGGGAAGAAGCAGGTCAGGCACTTCAGTATGGTTCAGCAGCTTCCAGGCTCTCCACAACACTATCAGCTAAAGCCACTCAGACCAAGCAGAGAGCTGCACTGTTCGGCGTTACCGTGACGGAAAGTCTACCAGGCTTCAATTCCTTCTTGTTTTATACCTCATCCTCCCCTCAGTGGGGAACAGCCAAACACACACTTGCTTTCTGGTTTATGCAAAACATTGTAATTAGGCATTAATATCTATTAGCAAAATTTAACCCTGATGAGGTAATGGGCTAAAGTCTTCCCAAGTTTACTTCAGCTACAATATGAACTTCTCTAAGAAGTTTTTCCATATCACTATGTAGTTGAAACCAAGTCTAGGCCTCATGGATCTCATGGACATTTGGGAACAGTCTTGATGAAGTCCATGGCATTTGCACTGAGCTCTGCCTGGCCCCCACCACGAACTATGAAGACCTACATGCAGAAACTTTTTCTTTATTGACTCTATCACACAGTTTTAATATAGTTTTAATAAGTGCAGCAGCACATAAAACACAGCCAGTTCTGTCTCTGCAGCAGCATATATTAAAATAAAAAATACAGGATATCTGACAAACCTGCCTTACGATTTTCTACCTCCTACTTTTACCCTAAGTCCTCATACTACGGTTTCAACAATCCCCAGAGCCAGCTTACCCTAAAAATCAAACTTAACTGGGTGATTCCACACACAGTTGCAGTCCCATCTCTCACCAGCAATTCAGACGTACCTTATGCAAAACAGGTAGGAACAAAGCATTCAAATGGCAGCAGATTCAGATGCACAGAAGCATCGACAAAAGATTTACATTTATCCCTGCAAACCATGTAAAATATGCCATTGCTCTGACAGAGCAATTCAAGGACTTCTTGATGCATTGGGCAGCCTTTCATTTTCCCCTTTCTGTGCTCTATCATAAAAATACTTCTACAGATAAACAGCGTCTCCTCATAGTTATTGTAATTTTCAGATAAGCTCAACATGCAAAGTTTTCCTTCAGGTAAAGACGCCTGCCCTTTGGTTTTTCTAGAGCACAGCAATTTGAGCACAGGGAAGCATCGGTTGGCTGACACACAGCAAGCCAAGAGTTACAGATGAATGCAGCATTTTGTTGGGGCGGGCTGGTGAGGTTGCATCTATGCACAGGCAATCAGAATAGTGCCAAAAAAGGGCTGCACAAACTATTGATGCATTGCAGATAAAACGTAGATCAGCCGAGCTGTTCTGGCAGCAAGCCTGTTGGAGTGGAGAGCAGGAGTTCTGTCTCTGGGGTGGAAACACATATGTTCCTGCTTCTCCTCCCTTCCTCGTCTCACATGGCCAACATTTTTTTAAATACCAAAGATTGGCTTTCTAAAGTACATATGTGCAAGTACCCTATAGCCATTTAACAGAGCTCGGACTTTTTGGATATTCAGTCCAGCTTCCCTTTCATATTAATGTAAATACTCTGTCTTTAGGAGAGATATAATCATTTAATTAGGCAACACTCCTATGTAGTTATATTAATTGCCCATTTTATCATTTATATAGCAGCTAATTGTATACTTCAGGAGATGGTATAAAAGTATCTTTAGCCCTATTGCATGCACAGGGAAACCAAGACAAAGGACTACAAGTGACACTACAGTCCTCTCCAGCATCCTAGGTCAAACAGAGCCCAAACCTGCTGTCACTGAATTCAGAGGCAAAATTTACTGATATGAATAAGATCACAGGTAAGAGAACAGGTAACATGGCTCACACCAGCTTTTCCACCTGGTCTCTGGGTCACGCTGCCTCCCTAGCTAGAGTGAAGCCACTCAATAAGAAAGTGAATACAGATTTAGCTTCTCCAGTATTGCTTGACTTGAGCTGAAGACAACTTCCAGCATCTCTTCAAGCCCTGGGAGCCCTCAGAAATACTGGAACTCCACAGCACCCGGCCTGAACAAACAGCCTAGTGTGAAGTCAGGTTCCACTTACACTTTTATAAATCAGACTGAAGCAGGTTTATTCACAATTCTTTGGCTCAGGGTAATTTCTTTCCAAATGCACTTTGCTTTCCTAACATGTAGGCCTGAGCAGAGCTTGAAAATTTAATTTCAAGGGCTCCTCTGCATCATTTCCACCCCAATTTTGCAAACCCCAAAGGATCCAAATATTCAGAATACTGTTACTTTCAAAGGAGAGTGTTGTCCATCAAGACTCTGGATTCAGACCCGAGTGTATTGGAGAGATTTTAGGGCTGCTAAAATGTTAGTATTTAACCCTTAGCTTTTTTTTTTTTTTAATCACTTATGCTTCCTATGTGATTTTTTTCCTACTTTTCTTCATCAGAAAAAACCTCATGTAGTCTTACAAGATTTCAAGTTTAAGAAAATTAATTTTTCCCCAAACATCAATGTTCCCTACTGTTCTCCAATTAATTCAGTGAAATTCTAAACCCAGACCCACATGTAGAGGTCAACTCTGCATTTCATATGTAACACCACAATGTGCCGAAACAAAACTGACGATCTGAAAATAGACATCCTTTTAATCTGCAGCCAGAAATGTTTTCTCAGAGAAAAAAAACCTATTCTTTCCTCACTTTATACTTGCTTTCCTGCCTCATGAAAGCAAATGAGAAAAACTGAGAATTTGAGAAAAACAGATCTACCATTTAAAAAAAAATACCGTTTTATGACACCTGTCACAACTATTGTTTCATATGATCTGCAAAGTCACAAAGAAGGGCACTCGGATTTCAAAGATTACTCTAACTGGAAAGCCTGGCAAATTCTGAATTTGGTGGTGTGGTATGGTGGGGAGGTTTTTTGACTAGTGTTTAAATCTCACATTCTGCAGCACAAGTTAATAATGACAGCAGAAGAAATGTTCACTAGCACTTCACTTGGTTTTCATTTGTTCAAATTCTGAACTCTATTTTGCATGCAGAGGATTTATAGCAATTGGCCCAACCTGTTATTATACCCTCATGAGCTCAGCGGTAGCCTTGACTCATTAAAGGCTTTTCAGGATTCAGCTCCTGCTCCTTCCCATGCTACCATCAATGCTTTGCTCCATGGGTTCGGTTCTATTTGTGTAATGTTCTAACTCAAGTTCACTTAATTGCAGCATCAACCCTTCTGTCTGCCTTTTCTAGTAGTCTATGCAATACCTTGTGCCAGATTCCCTTATCTACTGTCATAAAGAAAACTTCAAGCGTTATTTATGTGAATTCCTTGACACCAGCCAACTTGATACGAAGGTTTCTTGCAGTGTTCAAGCCTAGCATGAGCACACCAGACCAAGATCAGATTTGAGGCAAAAAAACCCCACGCATCAGCAAAATAAGATTTCTTTAAAATCTCTTTCAACTGGCTGAACATTAGCTTGCTGTAAGAGCAATCAATAAAACCTATCTCCAAATCCTGGCATCCACAGGGTGATAAAATGTTGTAACCAGCAGAGAGATGTAACAGAACTGTAGAGTCATGCTGCTGCAACACATTAAGTTACATAATAGTGATAGCCCAGTCCCACACAACTTCTCTTTAAAAACTCCCTTTTACCCAAAGACTGTTTCTATCCGTGGCATGAAAAACTCACCTCCTAATTGCGCTGATCTGAGAAGCTTTTCCACAGGAGGATATTTTAGCTGCCAAGCCTTCAGATGCTCCTGCTACACCAGAGGACCAGCTAGTATCTGCTCTGCACTGGGCACTGTATAGCACTGAAGACTCAATTTTCATCACAATAAGGCCCTTTTCACTGCTAAACTGCTGAGAAAAGACCCTTGCACCAATAGAAACAATTTCTCTCCCAAGAAAGGCCTGCGGAAACAGGTCAGACAATTACAGGTGTGATGGGTGGGAGGAGTGGAAGATTATGAGGTCCATTTTACAGATAAAGTAAGTGTAGAGAGACTAAAGCCCACAGCCATAAACTACTTTGGCTCTGAACCGCCACTGACCTCTTGAGTTTGATAACCAAAGAGTTCATGCCCCAAAACACAAAACTACAGGCATCACAATCTCATTGAGAGCGACAAAAGACAGAAACCTCTCAGGGACAGTTTTATAAATCTGGATTTAAGTTGCTCAGGATAATGAAAGAATTTCCTAGCAGAGCTGGTACCTGATGCTTAATGCCAGTGCTGCCTGTTTTAGGAATTTGATGTACTCCAAACATTTGCTTTGTAGCCTAAAATCCAAATCACTGACCATATCTGGAAAAAAAGGAATAAAAGCCTAGCCCGCATTATGAGACTTGAGTCTTTGCACAGAACTGAAGACATCTGATGTACAGGGCACATTAGGAAAATTTGGCATTTATCCCTGGGGAACAGTGACATGAATACTGCTAGAAAATGGACACTTTAGGAAGACTTAGAGGAACAAAGGTGGTATGGCAGGAGTTAAATCAATTTTTCAGAAGGCTTTATTAGTTCTCACATGTCCCTATCCTCCTCTCCATATCTCTACAGGCTTGTTATCTCTTTACTGTGACTGCCTTTCAGCCATTTTGTACCATCGCCAAGTACAAGCATATGGCCAACGAGCCATTTCAGCCAGGGGGAGATGCTGCGTGTCATGAGGGTTGTGGGTGCTCAGCTTCCTGCCTGCTCCATGAACACTCTCCCCACACCGCAGTAACAGTCTTTCATACCTGCTGAATTTTGTGCCCTGCAAACTGGGAACGCAGTGAAAGGAATGACAAGAAACAGCGCTGGCAGCAGCTAGCATATTTCCAGTGCCAGAGGAGTTCTTCAAACATGTCCACGAGTCTGTATTTATTCTCTTGGCTGCCCAGATTAACTCCTGCCCCCGGAGATGAATGAGCAGAGTGAAGGGTAGTGCAGCTCCTGACTGAACCTCTGTGCTGAGGGCTCATTTGTGACAAGGAGTAGGTGCAAAAGGGGCAAGGGATGGACACCTTTGTATCTCGTCCAGCATTTGCTGGCCAGTGTAGAAACTCAGCGTATACAAGACAGCTTCTGTCTATTGCCACTATTAATCAGTATTAAATTTCTACTCCTGTGCAGGAGTGAGGAGAAAGCTGGGAGGACACTGATTATAATAGACAGCCCATTTTTGAGGATGGCCCAGGAACAGGTTCATTTGCTATAAACTATTGAAATCCAGCACTGGCTCCTTGGAGGAGATGGTTCTTCCTTTGTGCCAGCTGAGGATTTTCCCCAAAGAGACATATTGGCTGGGAGCAGCTGGTATATACCTGTGCCTATTAACATTGCTGGAAATACATCTTTAAAATATGCCTAGTCGATAAGAGTGGTTTCGCTTTCACTCAGACTCTTCCTTATCAGTGATTGAATACACAATACAGAATTAACCCCAAACTTTAATGTTAATAAATACCCTACCTTTAGCTCTGACAAAAAGAACGGTTTTCCTCCTAAGATTCTCCCCCACCCCACTCTTCAGAAAAATTGGTGTGTTAGTCACTTTCCCAAATTACACAATTTCTCTAATCTTGTTTTAGACTTTCTTACAAATTATTTCTGGTTGTTTAGATCACTTCAGAAGAACACATGTGCAGTTGAGAATCTGATTTTGAATTATACATCTCAGATTACTTCATCAGCTTCTTTTACCAGCACTAATACATTCTGGCCCAGATCCTCTCAAAGGTATTAGGAACCAAATCAATTTATGAAAAGGGTATTCTGCTACCTCATGTCCTTCCAGCTCCTTCAGGGAAAGGGCAGCCTGGGAAAGTCCTACCACAGGGTTTTTCCACCATCACTTTGCAGGGCAAAGACTCTCCTCTTCCTCATTTTCCTGCTCTGCATCTTTCATACCAAAAGAAGCCTCCCCACAATCAAACAAAAGCAAAAAGTTCTGCACGGCCATGTCAGAATTGCCGATAGCCGTTGTAATCACTCTACCTCTTTGTAAGGCATCTCATCGCAAAGTCATAGGCCAAAGCACAAGATCTAGCATTCATAACCTTAACAAAATTACACACAACACACCACACACAAACATAACAACGTCCTGACCATTGCTAGAAGTCAATGAAGTTACTCAAACCCACTTAGTACAACTCCACATTCTCTACCTAATGCCTTGAGGCAACCGGTTCTCCCAATATAAATTTAAGCGCTCAGTTCTCTGATCACACAATGGCATTGTTTCTCATTTTTAAAGGGCTTTGCTAAACTGTATGTGATAAGCCTCAAAACACCTGCGTGGCTGATCAAACAAGCAACAAGGTCCATGTTCAATATTGCACATAGCTAAAATTTTTGCCTAAAGAAACTGCTGCTACCAAGTCCAAGGTAATCTTTCTTGGTAAAGGAACTATTCTGTGTGCTGGTGAAAAAATCTTCTAAGGGGAGTTGCTTAGCCACCCAAAATACAATATCAAAAGGAAAATGGAGACCAAATTACAGCATAACAATATGACAACACTACTTAAAATATATAGCATTCGATTTCACGTTCAGAATAATAACCACAATAACTATAACCACCCAAGTGCCCTTCTCAATTCTGATTTAGACCAATCCCTTTTCACAAAGTACACCCATACAAAACCAGTGGTAAACACAGTGAAGGTGGTCCTGCAACCCAGCCTACGAAATATCTGTCAATGCAGTCTAAGTGTACCCCAAGTAGACAAAACTGTTACCCTACATGGTGCTGAGCTGAAATCCTTCAGAACAAAGGATCACATCAAAGAATTGGGGTTCATTGTGGGAAACTCGCCCTTTGTCTGTCATATAACCACCCTGCCCACTGATGTTCCCTTTTTGATACACAAATATTCTCCCGTATCACACAAGATGTAGAATGAATATTCATAGACAGCTCTCAGACCACTGGTGAAGAGGCATTATTGCTGTATCACAATCAGTTCTGCAATTCCCTGGAGCAGATGGAATTTCAGATCATTCCAATAACCAACCTTATAAAGCCTTGTCCAGTCCTATTAGGGAATGGCGCATTTTCTTCCGCACAGCCTCTCTGTTTTAACAGCTTGAAATCAGACACTTGACATTCAGTTTGGCTTACCCTGTGCTGAAACATGATGGATTCAGATCACATTTAAATTGCTGCAGCTCAGTGTATGACTCCCAGTTTCTACAGTAGGTGTGAGAAGAATCAACCCCACAGATACAGCTAATTATAAGACTAAATAAGTGATTTTCACATTAAAGTCTGAGCAAGCCTCTCTGTTTCGCTGTTCACAATGTACAGATAAGAATTCCTACCACAGGAACAAGGAGGAAAAATTCCTCTGAGAAAATACATCACACCATCCCCATCTTACTATTACTCCAGTCTTCGAGCCTGTGATGACAGCTTAGAGGTATCTCCACTTCTTGTCAACCAGAAGTTCAGGTAACATTTGAGAAAAACCATAGGAGCTATCAGATAGATACTCAGCTGATACAAATTGGTGTTGCTCTGTACATCAGTGGACCAGTTGCAGCAGTTGTGGATTATTCCTGGTATCAAGACAGCTATTTTCAAAGCACAGGATGCCCCAAATGATGCTTTAAGAAATGTCAGGTAGCAAATCATCTTGCTAACGAGGGAGATGATATGCTAGCCTGCTAGACATGCCCACATTGAAATTGCCCTCCACACAAAAGGGATTTGAAGTCCCAGATACTGTATGCTTAGGGGCACAGCTGTGTTCTTTCACAGCTTCACCCTCCTAAGCATAGATTAACCCGCTCTTGCTCTCCTGACAGACAGGCAGCCACGCAGACAGGCAGCCAGCTCAGGATGACAGTTACATAGATACCTTTGCAATGCTGCAAAAACACCTCTTGCTGAACCAAATGGGGCACAGTGCAAAAGTGTTGCCAGTTTGGCTGACTTACACACTTTACGTGATCTAGGACCTTCTAATTTTGATGTTCCTATTTCAGCTGCCTTTGAAAACTCAATAGATTAACAGAAACAAGTCAGCACTGGCTGGTGACCTCCCTCCCTCACTGCCTGCTTCATAAAATTGAATGACAAGCTGTCCAGAGGTGAGGAAAAAGATGGCAGCTGCCTGTTGAGTAGCCCCAGAAACACTCCTGGTTGCTCTGATCAGACTTCGAGTCAAGCAGCTCCGTTTGGAAGGAAGTCCTCTGCTCAGCAGAGACCGGTGAGTCAGAAGCGTAGGCTGTGCTGCGCTAGCAAAACTGAGCTCTGAAGAGAATAACAATGGGCTTTCACTTGTCTTCTTTCCTGTACCTAATTACAGCACCAAAGCAAAACCCACTGTGCCTGCATCCCTGCCCTTCTCCCAGTAGTCCTCAGGCCAGACACCTGCTTAGTGCTGTTCTGCCTAAGATGCTACCTGCAGAATTATTTCATTACTTTTTTAGACAACTGATACATATCCCTCCAGGACCAGAATGCTCCTAACAAGGGAACATCTCTAAAACCCCTCCAGGAGTTAGCTGTAGCAGCGAGAGTAAATAAACTCAATAGACAGGGAGAGGTAATGCCTTATACCACAGGGTCTACGAAAACATCGTGTTGCAGTTCACAACAGCCAGGAAAGGAGCAGACACCTACATTCCAGCTGCAGACAGGCAGTGGGAAGGCTGGAAGAGTGTTCTTCCGCATTTCACCTCTCTGTATCTGCTCGACTTGCAAGTCAGTGCTCTTCAGTAGCATCTGCAAGGGTAAAGTCAGCTCTGAAGATACTGGGGAAAAAAATGGAAACCCAGTGAGGTTGGACTTATGCTGGGCCCTTGAAGAGGCTATAGCTTATTCTTCTGCCTCTAGGCAACCAGTAATGTAATAAAAGTAATTACATCAAAGCAGAGAGGATAGAGGGTGCTATCCATCTTTAAGCCTTTTGTGTCCACACAAAGTAGAGCATTCAGGGAAAAGGTTGGTTCTTCAAAGATGACCTAAGATATGACTAAAAGGAAGTCAGGTCAGACAAATTAGGACAGTACTCCTCCTCTATCTTATTTCCTTGTTTAGAAATTAAGGGGCAATTAAAGCCTTAAATAGCTCTTTATTAATCCCAGGGGGATGGGAGGGGCTGCTGAAGTCACTGGGCCCCAATGCAGATAAATGAATTTGTAGCAGCTGAGGGTCTCACCCTTAGTTACTGCAATTCCTAGAACACTCAAAAGAGATAAACTGGCTGTATTGTAACTTGTCTTCAAAATTACAAACCTGTTTCCCCTGCAAAATGAAATTAATCCAGGGAGATCAATCAGCAGAACATTTTCTGTCAAACCAGTAACACCTTCTTATGTAGTTTATCTGGCTGCAGCCATTTCTGAATAAATTACCAGCCTGGATGTTATATGCAATGTTTGCCTTTCTGTCCATTTAATTAGAGGCATCATATATTTTGTAAGCCAGTCAAAAGCGATTTTGACAGCTCTAGTAACGAATGCCTTCCAGATGGAGGCAAGCCTTACCCATTATAAATAAAACAGCCTGCCAGGGTGGGTAACACAGAGCCCACGGCCCTGCTGAAGAGAAGTTTTTCTTAACTACCATCTTGCCTGGACTCATACCCAAGATAACACTATTTTATTACAAAAAAAAAGGTGCTGGAGTCCCAGAGGCAGGGTAGGGGAACACAGTGCCAGATGAGGCAGCTCACAGCCATCCCACTCGCCTGCCCGCTCTGGAGGAGCTCTCCTAGGCCCGGCTCTGGCAGACCCCGAGCTGCTCCACACCTCACCAGGAAAACACCTCCCGTAACACCTTCGCACCTGCTGCCGCTCCACACACCGCCAGGACCTGGTGAGGAGAGGCCGGGGCCGCCCCGTGCCAGACATGGCCGGTTCCAGGCCACAGGCTGCAGCTAGGCCCAGCTGAGGGCAGCTCTGTGAGGGCGCGTTTCAGGCAGGACCGAGGGCTGCCTGGAAGTGCAAGGAGTGAGGGAAAAAGTGTGAGAAACAGTCCTGTGAGCAGCGGGGTGAGAGGCGGCGGGTGCTCCAAGTTGCCATGGGCAGTATTGCAGCCCCTGGAGAGGACGAGGGGAAAGCACGAGGAGGAAGGAGAGGCAGAGAGGGGCTGTCAGGAAATGGCTGCAGGCCCCTTCCCTGTCCCCCCACACTGCGCCGGGGAGGCAGAGGAGCGGGAAATGAAGGAGGGAAGTTGAGCCTGAGGGGTGGAGGGGAAAGTATGTTAGTGTTTGTCTTTGCTTCTCACCATCCAAATCTATTTGAACTGGCAATAAAGCACATTAATTTTCCCTGAGCCGAGCCTGTTTTGCCCATGGCGGTGATTGGTCAGCGATCTTCCTGTCTTGACCCCAATCTATGAGCTTTTTCATCTTATTCCTCCCCTCATCCAGTTGCTGATACGCAGTCTTCAGAGGTGAGCACTGGACTGCATTGACCCTTCTCACACCTCACCTTCCTCTTTGTTCACCGTTTTCTCTAGGAAAATCTTTCATGTGATTATTGGATTGCAAAACCTTTGGACAAGAACATTGCAGCTGAGTTGATCAGTTTAACCTCCAAGTCGTTTTCAAAACAAATTTAAAAGCACATTAATCCTCTTGTATGATGGATTTTTTGCAAGCTGCCAGCTCCAATACCTTGTTTATATGAGGCCTTTGCTAATATATCCCCGATATAAACAAACCCATCAAATGTAGTAGGTGGTGGAATACACATCAATCTGTTTTACTTCTGTTACTAAAAAAAAACCTCTTAGGCATTTCAGGATCACAGAAATTGGATGAATTATCCATATTTCCTCATATTTTTAGAATCAAAGTTGGGCATACAAATGAAGGAGGCTTTAATATATTTATTTCTAATAAGAGTTTTATCTAATGGTCTTAAAAACAACTACAAAAGCAATTTTATCATCAGCTGCACTGGATTTTTGGATGCTGTGGCTGGAGTGCCTCATCCCATCTCACCCCCTACTCCCAGCTCTCAATTACTGCAAGTCCCATCATGATCTCCAATTAAAGATTTAAATAAACCCTGAAATACAAGATTTATTATTCTTTCTGAAGCATTTATCAAACTGCACTGTAGTAGTCTAGCCACTCATTTCCTTTCCTGTAGTGCAGCACATCCCTTCTTTGAATCTAAGTGACAAACAACAGTCCAGTCCCCTCTTCAGATCCCATCAAGTCTTCGTATACTTCTCGACTTTCTGAGGGCAAATGTATTGCTTTTGAAATGCTCAGCTGGACACCAGTGACATACACCCTTAAAGCATCTGTTCCTGGTGAAGCTGATCCTGGAGTCCTAACAGAAGGATTTTAATCTCCTCTTCACTTCTTAAAACATTTACTTTGAACATTGGTGCTGGCAAACAGTTGTTTGAGAAGTTACATCCCATTTTGGCGTCTGATAGGGTTCGAATCTTTTGAAAATCTAGCCTTAGTGAAGAAAGTTTGAAAACAAATTTGGGTCTTTATACACAATTTAACTCTTACTGGAGCATTCAACACCTCAGTGAAACCAAGACCTGGCCCATGGTGGAGAAGTTAACAGATCCCTGCTGTGGATACATGGAACGTCTGTCACACAAAGTCAAGGTGTTCTCTTCTTGATGATATTCTTTTTTGCCTGTATATTTTTTCTTAGGCTTTATATTTAGTCTTTGGCTGCTTCATGCCTGACTTGTTCTGATATTTATAGACACTCTTAGGCTGATAATATGGGAGAGAAAAAAACAAAAGAAGATGTTAAAAAAAAAAAAAAAGTTCAAATCCCTGAATTCTGCCCAGAATAAAAGAAGGGAGGAACAAATAAGATATAGGCATTAGGGCATGGCTGGGGATAGATACCACCCAGTCTTTTATAACAAAATGTTACAATGAAAGTATAACATTGGGAAATAATTTGCTTTAAGGCTGATGTATTTCAACTGCTTCAATAAGCAATTGAGTTTAGGTGGGTGAAGTTTTATGGCTCTAATAAGAAAGGCTAGTTTTCTGGCACTGCTAAGCACTGGAGACTTACATTAGCTTTTTATAAAGAGCATAAAAATTGTAAAAATCTTTGCATCAAATTCTACACAGGAAAAAAAGCGCCTTTCATTATATGTGCTTTAAAATGGCCTGTTTATGGGATTTTGATATAATTTGTTTACATTTTGTTTATTCTTTCAGGTTAGGTATAAAAAAAGAATCTATAGGCCTTCTAAGAAGACCTAAAATAATATTTTTCTAGATCTTTTTTATGCATTTCCATATCTTTTATCTTCATAATCCCTCATACAGCCATGCGACCCTGAATCAGATCAGGATCCCGCTAAGACAGAGTGAACTGTGCAGATATTTCTTTATATTAAGTGTCCAACCCCATGTGATTAGGTAAGCAGTATGCAGCAACTACCAGCTACTAAGGAGATGAGACGAAGATGGTCGTACTGCAGTAATTTTGGTTATTGTGTAGGGATTTCTTAAAGAAGTCATTTATACAAATCTGCATAACACCACCAACTTCAGAAAGCCCAGTTCTGAACAGAAGCTAAAAAACAGCAGATCCTGAACTGGTATAAATTGCTGTGACACTGATTTTGGTGCTGCTGGATTTCCAACAGCTGCATGTAGCATACATCAGTGTCCCTCGGTAGAGCTTCCCCAACCTGTGGCTGCTGAGCATCAGTCCCTCAGTGCCCAATTTCTTTCTTCAGAGTACGACACCATTCAAGATAAATGTTAGGATACAGGAGATACCAGTGTGAGCATGTCTGAGAGCACGCTGGGGAAACTGCCTGTAAGGGCGAGGAGAAAAGTCAGGTATCAGTCATTTCTCTTATCTCTTTTGCAGGCATTAATAATGCTAACAGGGTTGATGGGTCTCTGCCTGTCCACTAGCAGCTAAGTGGAGAGGTATCAAAGAAAAATCTAGGTCACAAATAACCTTTACTTATGCCTTTTCTTTAAGCCTGTTTGAACAGGACATACAGGTATGTTCCTTTATCTGGGGAACTATACCTTTCAAAAATATAGTCCTTGTAAAGTCTCTGGAATATCAGCTTTACTTCTCCTTTACAAAATGAGGACACCTGATTCTTCTCACTTTCTTTTCTGCTTAAAAGGACACCAGTTTTTATTAAGCCTGCACAAGTTGGGACAGTATCAGTTTGCAGTAAAACTGCCGAGGATTGAAATTCAAGTAGTTTCTTAAGAACAATTCAACTGCAGCACAAATACCACTCAGTCTTTCAAGTGTTGAGTAATGCCAGTTGTTTTATCTGACTTCAATGGATATGCAGGCACTGTAAGAATAAAGAGCCAGAACACACATTTCTGCCTTAGTAGGACTTTGAAAACTTCCAGTGGTTTTCAATCATTTTTATATTTCAGCAGCAATTATGTTTCCAGATCCAGTAAAAATTATTTGGCAGATATCTGGCATATGATCACAATTATGCATTTAATGTCCATACACCAAATCTCTGTTAAAAAAAAAGTAATGGGATTTCTAGCACTAAATCTTCCAGATTCACAGAACTCAAAGTCTTCAGGATGGACCTCACTTTTGAGAAAAAGAAAAAAAAAAAAAACAACAAAAAAACAAACCACATTCTGTCATAAAACAGCAGAGTTTCAAGTTTTATTCCTTTTAAAATTTCAGGCTCAACACAGTTGCTCATGTTAGACAGCATTAAAGTAGTGTCTTTAAGACTTGTTTTTGTTATGGTTATTTTCAACTTATGTTGACATTTTTCTTTTTCTGAGAAATATTTGGTCTTCTGTGTACATTTAAAAGTTACATAGCTTGCTGGAAAAAAAAAAAAAAGCAAGATTTATCTATTCTCTGCAGCACTCCATGGCGCCTATAAAAAGTATTCATCATTATCAGTATATGTAACAGCCTCAGAACTTGTAATAAACAGGGTGTTTAGGACAAGCATTGGCAAATGCTGCGGTGGTTTTGCAGAGAGCAATGGAGAGGAAACATTAAGCATGTTCAGCTCATACAGCATCACTGACTACTGACACGGCACCAAAATCCACGAGCTCTGGGTCCGGCCCTTGGGTCAGACTTATAAGCACACCACTTCAACAAGTGTGAATTAAGCGCAGTTCCAGTGAAATATGGTATCGCTTCAGACACTCAGGCGGTAAAACTTGTTATACCCCAGGGTAAGGAAGAAGCAAGAGATGTTTTATACGGATGAAAAATCTACGAAACTCAAATGCCTCTCACGGCTGCTGCCATCTTGCCAAAGCAAACACACCACCTCAGGCTTTAAGCCTTAGCTAAAAGCATGGCCTCGTCCTGCTTGGTTAGATTTGCAGCAGTCTGGTTTCTGTCTTCATCCTCTTCTGCCATTCTCTCTGCATGCCGCCGACTTTTACCTTGTTTTATTACTCTATCGTCAGTCTGGCAGTTTCCTCCCTCAGTAAATTTCTACGAATCAAATTTTGCTTTCACAACCAGAGCTATATTTAGCAACAGACCCAGAGCTTTTTTTCATCTCGTGGTTCAAAAGGTTTATTTTCCATTCCTGTAAATTGTGTCCTGGGTCTGAAGATTTATCAGGACTGAGTCACCCCTAACACACTTATCATGTTGCTGTGCTCTCTGCAATGACACCCAGGGTAATAGTGGTCCAACCCATGCATAGCTTTAGTGATCACTCCTCAAGAAGCAGAATATAGTGTCTGAGTTGGCATCCCCTGGAAAACAATTGCAGAATTACTTCTGACTTCACAGGGGGGCAAAAATGAACCCTTCACTAATGTTACTTGTTCAGCACCATTTTTTGTTTCTTACCTGTTAATCTAATCGCTTTTGTTGTTAATCCCTTGTTGCTGAGGCAGGAAAAACTCATGTATTTAGAACTATCATTTCTGGCATTTCTTTTGAGAGCTAACCCCCAGAGGCACCATTTGCCTCTATCACTATATGTAACTTTTTTCTGCTCCTCACTGTTCCTTTCAAGGGCTTTTATTTCCCCTGCATCAGAGACAGATCAATCTAGTGGCAGCTAATGTCTGGTTATAGGAAAATCTGATATTGAAAGTCTGAAGTGATTTGTAAAAAACACCCTGTACTTTCTCTTCTGTTTCTTGCCCATCAGCACTCAACCTCCCACTCCAGGCAATAACTCCACTCTGCTTTTCTCCTCCTGCAAACAGCTCATTTCAGTTTGTGCCCTACTTGTTGAGTAGCAGCAAGGTAGCCTGTGGATTTGTTCCACTATAGCTAAAGTGGTCAAGCACGTGATTTTTATGCTTGCAGCACTATCCAGAAGTTTAGTTAAGCTGGGACAGCACTATGTACTGGTATACTGCATCTTTACAGAGATACTGATCACTTTGGGGGAAAGAGCAATAATTTTACTATACTAAATTGAGGTTGTTCGCCCCTAATTGTCTTCCTCTCTGAAGTTTGCTCCACTGACCTCCCCAGCTCCCCCTCCTGCTCAGTCAGAAGCTGCTTCCTTTGCAAAACAAGGAGATAGCTTGTGTGACAAGGTTTATCATTTAAAAAAACTCATTTCATTGCTTCCTTGATTGAAAACAGTTGCATTTCTATTACCCCTTCCATCTGTCAAAGGCCATTAGCTAGAAATCTCATCATAATTCCTTGCATAGTCCATGAAATGAATTTCTTTTCATGGCTCTGCAGTCTGAACGTTTCTATTGTAGTTATTGTAGTAGACAAAGAAAATCCATTTTTAATAATCTCTTTCCTTCCTCACTGCAAGGGAATGCAATTCTGCTACATCCATTCCTTTTGCCTCCTGAACACTCCTAGTTTACACAAGCTATAAGTGAATTTTGCAGTCAGGTCTTTGTTCAGACTTCAGGGCTTTGCTGCAGCTGGAACAGTAGTAGAGACCGGACTCCAACCAGCAAGTCCCCACAGCTTGTGATTTGAATAGCCTACCAGCTCTTTCACAGGGGCATGGACTATGCTACCATGGGCCTTAAGTCCTAGAGGATTTCCCTCACCTGTCAATACCCCAAATACTCAGGAATAAGAGAGTTTGGATGACTAATTCTAGCATTCCCTCAAAGCTAGATTTCTAGAAAATGCCAAGCACTGCTCCTAAAAGCCTTGTGAGTTATATTTTTAACCGAGAAGCACATTGAACACATTCTTGTTTCAGCTGATTCCTAAAGACGTCTCATCTAGACATCGGAAAACTGCTAGGACCCTAAATATCACTTCAGCCCTAAATATTCTTTTTTTTTTTTTTTGGAAACTGAAAATCCTAAGCCGCTGAGAAAGAATTTTAAATGGTTACACCAAATTCCCAGCTGATAGCAAATGTAGTGGTAAAGTCTCTGAAGGAAAATCTTTATTAAGCTATTTAAAAAGTAAAAATCAATAGTACCTCCTGCCTTGGTTTGCTATCTCAATTATTTTGCTGTAATTTTCTTGAGCACTACCAGCCCAGTCACTTTTTATCAGATCTCCCGACTGAAGCACTCCAGGAGTTTAACTTGGAAGCCAAGGTTACCTTAAACCACATGCACAATTCTGTGCCTGCTTCAGCATTATTGAATGACTACTCCAGCGACTCGCACCATTTGCTGCACACACAGCTGGTTTGTCAAAGGCCATCTCGCCAGACCCTGTAAAAGTGTTTCCAGCTCCGACGATCTGTGTGTGTTAAACACTTGAGATACCAGACATCAGATTTTTACATTTGATTACAGCACATGAGTAAATATGTAATGAGGCAGGACATGAGGATTTTGCTCTGGTTGAACCGGTTGTCTAAGATGAGAAAGCAGAAAGATCACCCTTGCTGTGCTCTTAGCAGATGTGCAGTCATCTATGTACTTTTCTCTTTGGTAGCTGAAACCCCATGGAAGATGAGGAAGATGAGGTCCAGGATACAGAAGCACTGCCACTGGAAGCTTCCCCAACACATCTTCACCCCTTAGGTTTTTGCACTAGCTGGGCGGTGGCACTGAGTTTTTTCGTAGAGACTCTGAAATAGAATATTGTTAAAGACTCCAGAGCTTCTGAGTAAGGCTTAAGACATCAGGATCTGTGTAAACTAACTGCAGCTCTTGCAGTTCATATATTTTACAGAAGAATTCTGCCCGCCAAGTGCCTGGTCAGCTTTAAGAGCTTGGCTTCACATAGCAGAGACTGAAAACAGTCATCAGATTTCAAGGAGGGTTTTTCCAGTAGTGAGAGCTTTTCCGAACACTTCAGTATGTGCTGAATTCCATACATTATAAGACTTCTTCAAGAGCAATATGCACAAGTATTAAAAACACAATATTCAAGGCCAGTTACATTCCAGTTTATTTTCTGACTAAGGGCTTTCAGAGGCTTGTTGTTTCTGCATGTGCTTGTATGGAAGTATTTGGAGTTGTAAGCAGGCTTTGATGGCTGTCGGTGCTATTGCTGTCCTGTTCTGAGGCTGTTACAGTGGCCAGAGAACAAACAAGGTATCTGTAACAGATATGGAGCACTCCAGTCCGTAGATCCCCATACAGAAGTTTAACAAACCACTCCCGTGTGGTTTAAATCACATCTGAGTTCACATGGCCTCTGGTTAGACTGGTAGGTAGGAGCAAGTGAAGGAAGAAATCAAAATAGGGTCTAACCCCACCCAAATATCACAGCTTAGAATCCTCTAGTTCTTATTGCCATCTCCAGAAGCTGTAATAATGTCCAGATGAGTAATCTGTTTCAATTCTTCTTTATCCACACAGCACATGTTAAATTCTACATTGCCTTGCTGACACCTCTGGATGACAGCAGCGTAAACTCCCTTGAACAGCTCATGCCTGACATTTTCTAGCAGATTTGCTAATTAGCAAGGGGCAAGGCTATTTGCCATGCAGGGCTTATTTCTGTTGTTTCACTATTGACATGTTATCTGCTTGCCATGGTGAAGCATCTTTCAGAACTGCAATTAAAATACATGAGTTGACTTGCCCTTCTTCCTCTTTCCTAGAAGAATTATCCTGCTGTCTAGTGTTTTCCGGCTGCTTATACATGCTGCTCACAGTTCTTGCAGAAGGGAAGATCAAATCCATCCTGAAACAAAACAAATCCATATTGCATTCTGGCAGTATGGATTTATTCCATCAAACACTTATTTCTGTGTCAACACTCAAGCCCACACGAGACCCTGCTTCAGTCTGAGTTGTCCAGGGCATCTTGGCCATATTTGAAGTTTCTGATGGACAAGATTAAGCTTTGCACTAGAGATTTGAATGGCCATGATGTGTAGGGAAGCACGAAGCAGTCACTGTTTGGACTAGAGAGTCTGGGACCTTAAGGACTTCACTTTTACCTTAGCATAAACTAAGGGCTACATGTTTTAGCTACACTTTGTAATTAGAAATACACTGGAGCTCAAACAAATACAATTACTATAATGGACTGTATTACATTACCTGTCCTGTCTTCAGTGTTAACAGGTGTTTCCAGAAGAGCAGACATTGCTGAGTCTCTTGCAGAGACCAAGGACTATGCATCTCCTGAAGTTACTTCTGAAGAAATGACATGCTCTGAGACTCCAGAATGTTCAAACCAGTGTAGTGCTTCCTATTTTGACTAGGAGAAAAGCTGCAGTTGCACAAATAACCTTTGAAAAATGGTCCAATAATTAATTAGCCTGGATTTACTCCCATATACTTCATTTGACCTCAGTTTGTAGGTAGAGGACAGAAGAATATAACTAAATCACTTAACAGCATCCAGATACAGAGCACTACTTGAGATAAACATCACAACAGAATGCTTCCTGCTTGCCTCAATAAAATTAGATCATTCTTTACCTAATAAGCTAGGAAACAGTCCTGTCTCGAGACTTATCCCTTAGACTGCTGACTGAAGAGTTTCTTTTACTCCACATATCATTAACCTAAGTATATAAAGCCCTTTCCTGGGGGAAGAAGCATTTGTTTGCTGAGAAGTAGCAGAAACAGCCAGAAAAGATCAATTTTACACTTCAAGATTTATAAATGAATTGAAGAAATCCTTCCTGAAGGCCATGTCAAATAAAGACATCAACTGTAAGTCAGCTGAAGCAAGCCAGACACTAAAAATAGCCTGCTTTATGAATTGGTGTATTTATCTGGGTGTTCAACTGTTACTGCAGGTGCCAAATATGACATACACTTTCATGAGGAGAAAATCAAGACTACAGTTCCATTCACTGTTCTGAGCAATACTGCAGCAGCCTATTTTATGTATAATATATATTTTATTGTCTAATGAAAGAGGTCTGGTCCTTCAAGTCTCAAGTGAGAAAAATACTAATGATGTTTGCATTTTGAGCAGCATGTCCCTCAAGCCAAGTACCTAATCCTACAACCAGTGCCCAAGCGAGGGCAGATCAGTGTTCAAACATACAAAACCTGTGCACCTGACTTCAGCTGAGCAACTTTGCAGCTCCACGAAGGTAGGTGCCCAAACGTGGAGAGATTGCTAGTGTTAATTTACTACCTTTTTCTTATATTGGAGGCTCATTTCAGAACCAAGACCAGCACCTACGCATGAACATTTTGCATATGGTGAGTCAAGCAAACTGAGAGAAACACCTCATCCATCCTTTGCGTCAGTACAATCAGGAAAACCTGATGGATGATCCAGAAATAAAAAAAAATAAAATAAAAAAAAAAAAAAAAGTCATTTATCAGCTTTCCTCAAGCCTGAGATTTTTAGCTTTTTCCACAGCTACTAATCTTTCCTGACAAGAAGCTTTTGATCAACTGCTTAGACAACAGAAAGTCCTAATTTGCAGTGCCAGCAGTAAAGCTGTCTGTTCTGGAGGACCAACACTTCCACACACTCCTGTACGATATCCTTGCTGAGATGGTGATAAAGGAAGAGCTGGCTTGTGAAACCCTGCTAGCTTGCCTTGCTAAAGAGCCATATCCAGCACTTGTGATCACAGTTGTGGCTTTTTACTTTGAACTAGAGCGTTAAGCATGTTTAAAGATTGAAATCAATGCAAGTTATCCTGCTAGCACAAAATAAAGCAAGTTACTTTTAAACAGGCTCCCCTAATAGTGTGCATGAACAGAGCAGGGACAAGAATAATTTGGATCCTGTAAACAAAATATAATTTCCCAGCAGATCCTCAACAGATACCTACTGATCTGATACCATCTCAGACCACCCTGCCAAGCTGAAGTGCAGAAGAGAATTGTCATTGCAGCAAGGCAATCCTTGAGCTCTTGGCTTCCAGAAAAAAAATTACCTTCCCCTCCTCCCCCCCCCCCCCCCCCCAAGAAAACCAAACTTGAAACAGATTTATGAAAGACTCCTGAAGATTATCTCAAATTGAAGAAACGGAATAAATCTCTGGATAGGCAAGTTGCTTGTGTGTACCAAGCATCTGTTTAGGGATCATTTATTTTTAGATGACTGCTAGCCTCAGGCACGATCCATTTTAGATCACACTGTGAAGAACCATCCCTTATCTCCCATGGCTACTTTTTAATATCTCTCCAGGATACTGAGCAGGAAGCCATGCCAATTGCTTCTGCAATAAGTTGCTGTAAGAAGATTCAAAGAAGGTGAAAAGAAAGCATTATCACATAAGTCGAAGCAATTTTATTCAACCTTCAGGATGTCTCACCTGAAGTGAGCACCAGGGGCTGGGAACATAAGGCATCTTCATAAAGGTATCAGCAGTCTTAAACTCAACAGCTGCTCTGTCAGGGCAATAGCAAGCCAAAGCTCCAGGAAAGTTTGGTTTCGGTCTCAAATCCAGTGACTTTATGCTTACTCAGATCTTGCTTTGTCACCCCTCATTTCCTGAAGCCTGATCAGACACTACTGTGATTACATTAGCACATTTTCAGAGGTTTACAGCTCCCACCACGGGGTCACAGCGAGTCTCCATTTGCAGGCTGATAGCCCACAGCAGTACAGATGAGTTAAAGCCAACCCCCTTCTCAACAAGCTGCACCATGCACACATGGAAGTCACCATCTCTCAGCCAGAAGGACAGAAGCTCATTAAAATATGCTAACAAGGTCTTCTTACTTCACCTTTAATCTAGGAAGTTGCTTCTGTTTTCTCAGTTTCCCTTAGAGTCAGTCACTCCTGCCTGGGAAAGTATTTGATTATTGTATCTTTCTTCCACCATCTTTTAATTTCTTAATGTTTGATTTCCGTCTTGGTAAAGAGAGAAAAGGCCAAGTTAAAACAGACAGAAAACATTTCCCCAGCGACCTGTGAAAGAAAGCTTAATTAACACTTGGAAATTCCTCACATATCTCAAAATCACCCAGCATTTGTGGATAGGCTGCTGCTCACAGCTACCTTAAACACAGGCTTGTGAGTTGATTGTTATAGCTGAAATTAGTATTAATGTGTCTGTTCATAACAGCATCCCACTAGCCCTTGTAACCCAGCTAGCATTGTCAGCACATTTACTAGGGCTAACGCAGTTAGAAGCAGAGGAAGTCTTGGGTCAGGAAAGCAAAATAAAGACAGAAGTCTCTGGGTCCTGCTGTGAGATCAGAAGCAGTATTGATCAATTTTTTGGCCTTTAAGAAGCCCATGCCCCCAGCATTTGGCAGGATGAGTTATTCCTCAAGATGAGAAGCCCGTAGCTCCATTATCCTCTGTTCTACTGCTACAAAAAAATCAGAGATGACCATTAGCCCCTACCTGGGCACTACTGAAGTGGTGGCTGCTGCTTGTTTCCAAGCTCTTCCCTTGATGACAGCCCACAAGGTTATGAATGTCACCGAGCTAGAGATCAGGGCAAACATTTCATACTAGACTTCAAAATTTACACTATAAAAATTAGCCACAGATTACCCAGAGACACTAGCTCACCCAAACACCCCAAGGCACAAAGGCAACTCCTTCCTTCCCAGCAAACCCCTCAGGGATACATCACAATTAGCTGCCTCCTAAATTGCACTACCTAAAAATCCAGACTGCTTTAAGGCGGTGTAGCTATTCTCAGAAAACAAACACAGAAAATCACCTCAGAAAAGCTTGACCGCATTTACTGATTGTGCAGCATCCCCCCAAAAGAGAGAATTCCTGAGACCACAGAAGCAAATAAGCTCCTGTGCATGCAGGGGGCTTAAACAGCCAGAGAGCAAGTGTGGCTGGGTGAGACTGGCCAGGAGGGAGGGCACTGGGGAGGTCGGGCTGGGCACGAATAAATGCAGGTGGTAATGTAGGATGGGTCCGAAGTATCTGTCCTGGAGCAAAACCCCCAGCTGCTAAAAATTGGTTGAAGATGGGACTGCAGTTTTTGTACCGAAGAGATTATGAAAAGTGAACCATAAGGAATATCAAGTGCTTTATATGAAATTTTTAAATTGCTTTAAAATACAAATGTCCTTGATATGCCTTAGTTAGAGTCAAAATTTAAATTATCATCCTGGAGCGGGTTTTTTTTTCAAGGTCAGAAGTCCATTTATGATCTGAACCTTCCCAAAACTGAGCTTTGTTCTCTTCTCCATCTCTAATCACCTTTTTTTAAGCTTTCATGGCTCAGTCAAAACACATTGTATTTTAAGCCAGACCAAACAAGAGAGGGGATAGAAAATGCTACATTCAGGAACTGGCATTCACACAAAGAAATAAACAGAGGAGACTGCAGCTGACTTTCTGGTTTACTTCTTTTTGATTAGTTTAGAAAACAAAATAAATGCAGTATGTACAAAGCAATACAGGCTTTGTAAATCTCCTTTCATTCCAATGGCGTAGTAAAGTGTGTCACATTTTCCTTTATTATACTGCTTCCTCACGGACTTAAAACTTGGATACAATAAGCAAATCCACTCAGAACTGAAAGCTGAATCTTGGCAAACAGGAAAGATCACTTTAATATTAAAATAAAGGATTTTGGCTTGCTGTATAAAGAGTGGTGCAGACAGAATAGGAGTGAACGTGTCTTTAGCTTGATTTGCATTTCCACAGTCCTGAAATGTTCTCAAAGTTGCATTTTCCAGATAATTAGTATAGTTGTACAGAGTTAATTCATCATGGGATAGATATCCAAGGCTTCTCCATAGAATTAGGAAAAATCTGCATCTTTAAAGACACTGAAATTCAACTGAAGGTCACCTGGAATAATAAACTAAGTGTAAGGAACACTTGAGGCTTTCCGGCGAAGTTCACGTTACTGTTCATGGGGTGGCTGATCTGGCCTTATACTGACCCAGTAGCACATTAGAAGCCCACCGAGGACTAGGTTTGGGCTTTTTCTCTCCAACAGCCAATGAAGTGTATCTGCATACGCAGCCCCTAACTCTCTGCATCTCCTCTGCTTGTCATGTCCTGTTCATTTCTCCTTTTCATCTCCAGAAAAAGGTTATAAGCCTCATCCCCCTTGCCAGCGATGATTTTGCTATAGTCCCAGATTGTCAGGGATAAATATATTTCTTAGAAAGTCCCTGGGCTCTCATTCCAGCTTTCCAGTTGAGTTTGTGTGGGTTGAAATCAGGTTCTTCAGATTATTCTAATTTCTGGTCTTTCTCCATCTGTGACTTGCAGATTTGTCCCTCATAAAAACGGCAGTGGGGCAGTGAATGGTATTAATAAAAGCAAATGATATTACAAGCTTCAAGAAGTGCCATAAATCTAACCGTTAGAGCTAAATTTTCATAGCAATCAGAGTACAGTTACAGCTGGGAAAGCGACTGTAAAAATGAACCCTTTTTCCTCACTATCTTTGTTCCTGGAGGATGAAATTAATACCTCCAGACCAGTATCTCTCAACAAAGAGCTCGAGTAGGTTCTGCAATATTCGGTCCTCAAATTGTGGCCAGGCTCCTGACCACCCCCGATTCGACAGCCCCTGTTGTTCCTGGGCTCACGAAGTCCTGGCAGACCAGCCTCTGGCCACACTCGTCATGCAAAAACACAGACCCACGAACATGCCCCGGCTGGCAAAATCTTACTGTGTGCAGCGCCAGTCCTTATGGGTTTTCTTACCTTCCAGTGCCTTGTGCTAAAAGAGAAAGAATTTACTTCTCTTTTATGCTATAATCCCTCAAATTACCATCAGGAAAAGGCCCACCATGGACAGCTGCAGTCCCTGAACACGATCTGAGATGTCGGCAGGCTCAGAGAAAGGGCCACATGGAAATGAAGTGGCAGCACGGGTCAGCATACGGATCATCATAACACAGCACAGAGATTATTCTGCAGATGCTTTAGCAAGAAATAACAGCTTGAATTTTTGTCTCCTGAACAGGAGCGAGGCTTTGGTGTCTAACCCTTGATGCTTCCACTTACAACTCAATTTTCAAAATGTCTTGTGTGTACCAAAACACTTCCAACTGCATTTTATTTGTCTCCTGAATTCAACACATCAGACAAGTTCAAGAGCTGCAAAATAAATTGCTGAAACATCCTTGCAGTTTGAAAGCTGTGGCATTTTTACCTTCAACTTCATTTCATGAAGACAATAAATACTTTCCTATTCCCATCAAGCCTCTGTTGAAAAGCAAAGCTGATGCTCCATTAATCACTAGCGTGATGGTTAGTCATGGGAAAGCTAACATTTCTCTCCCTGTTATAATCACTGAAACATCAGGGGACAAATGGCTAATTGGGAGCTTTTTACCAAATAGTAGAAACCACTAAGTGGCCAGCTGTCTATTAAAACTCTAATTCCATCTGAAAGTGATGTTGTTAACAAGGCTGATTTTCGAACAGCAAAGAATTTGAACTAAGAAGTTAAGAAATAGAAATTCAGTAGGAGAGCGACTGGGTGAGGAGCCTGGTTTGGAAGTCACAGCTCCCGCAGCCTGGCTACGGCTTCCAGCAATTTAACACTGCTGACGGGAGGTTTCTCAGTTCCCGATCCCAGAATGTTTTACAAATATGATGGAGTGCTTGCAAGCAGAACAGCTGATGCACAAGAAGGGGATCCGCCTTCCCCAAGGTCAGATAATAAGGAGACGATGTCCAAGCACCAGCAGCAGGTGCCAAGTACTGCTAGGACTTGCCATTACTTCAGGACAGGCGCTGAATTACTCCATCTCCCTGTGCTGAATAAGTGATGTCCTTTTGCTCTGGCATGGCAAGCAGGACGTGTACGACCATGCAGGTCCCTGGGAGGGTGCAGGGAGAGGGCTTCAGCACACGCTTTCACCTTGTTCAAGATGGAGCGGATCTGCATGAAACTTTTATTATGTTTTGTTGAAAATGCAGAAGTCAGATCGCCTTGATGGCATTTGCTCTTTGCCCCTTGTTTTAGTTTTTCTGCAACTGAGTGGTTCTGTATCAGCCCTGAGTCTAGTGGGGACCCACGGGTGCTCCCAAATTTCTACAACACCGGTTTGGGATTTGAGACATTTGGAAACAAACCCTGAGATGCCGTTTACTCCGTGTAGGAACTTTTCCCGTTCTGTCACACGCTGACATTTCTCACCCTCCAGATTTTCAGCACAGCGTTTTTTGTCACTTTGCTTCAAACGAGCCCACATTCCAGTGGTGCTAAATGCAGTTTGTGAAACTTGGGATCAGAGTTGCACAGGAAACAGCCTGGAAAACCCTGCTGTCGGCTGATATAGCAACAGGGGGACAAGTGGGAAACCTGTGCTGCCTTCAGAAACACCCTGCTCCGTGTCATCTGCTGCCCCAGTCGCAGGGAAGCGTGGCTCCACCCTGGTCTGCTGGTTTTCTGGCTTTACAAAAAAAGCAGTATAGCAAGCTGCAGTTTGACCTTCCAGATCTTACTGGGGTTGGGACCGAGGTAAACAGTTACTTTGATTGAACGTCAGTCTTTCCCATTAGATTTTCCAAGCGAGGTACGCGTGGACTAAGCAATTCTTTTCTGTAGAGTTCAAGGTGCCTCTGACCCAGCTTGCTTTCTTAGAAAATCAGAGATATTTCTGCACACAAAAGAAGATGAAGGAACACAAAGCCTGGCACAAACACTTTCTAATCTCATTGTTTCTATACCAGTTGGAATCCATTGCCTGTAGACAACCAGCCGGTAAGAGGCTCCTTTCTGTTGGAAGCCTAAAACACAAAGCTGCAGATGAACAGGTTTCATACATTTTCTCTTTTTTTATGTGTGATATGGAAACAATAGATGCAGGCTCCAAAGTACAGATCACATTTTTCATGATAGGTATAAACTCAATGCACTTATACTCACTTTCTGTTCCTGACAGTAATCCCTGTGTTTTCAACAACCAGACCCAAAATTAGGTTTTATGTTTTGCAAACACATTTATTTTTTCGTGCTTTATATGCTCCCCATGCTGACTACTGACTCCAACTTGCGTTAATATTTATGAAAAATCTCTTACTGATGTCGGAAGTACCTGGACAAAGCACAGGCTTTCTTGACAAAAGGGGTTTGCATTTTTGTATTATACTTTGCAAATATGTGACCTAAATAATATAAAGTGTATTATAGTGTTTATGCCACATTGTGGACCAATAGAAATATAGGATTCCTGTGTGCAACTGCACGTACATGAGCTTATAGAACAAAAAGGAATATTAAAATATGAACACCAGTTCTGGTGATTTAACATTTAGTACCAAATAAAAACTTAGGTTACCAAAGGATATGGAGTCTAATGTGTAAAGTTGACATGAATTTAACTTGGCAAATAGCTGTACGAGAACTGAACCTGGTATTTGCACACAATCTTTTACCTTGATTTTTTTTTTTTTTTTACATTCTTACTAGGCTTGAATCTATGAAGCAAAATCTTAAAACAGGAAAGTCATTTAGGAACAACTTTAAGGCTTTATTTTAAACAGGTTTTAGAGTAATAAAAAAGAAAACACATTTTGAACAGAACGTTTCACCCTGAATGTTTTACTCTTATTTACTTATTTTTATCTACATGGGCTTTCAGAGAAGCTGAGGTTTCTGGGAGTAAGCAGCTCTCCAGGCTAACTAGTGAATATGGAGATGATGTCTGAGAAGAAAACATCCCATACAAATCCTTGTGTAATTATTTTAAAAACATGTTTTAAGCAGGAAACGGGACGTTTAAGTCAAACTAGACTATTTTGAAAGTCAGTGGATGAAACCAGCCACAGTAAATGCAGTGCTGCATCCCCTGCAGCGGTTGGGAGTGGCAGGAAAATGTCCCTCGTGAAAATTTCCTTCGGGCCACGAAGGACACAAGCAGGTAGCCATGTGCGCCGGTCACGTCAGCCCCAGCAGCTGTGGTTTGGTCGCTGCACGGCATCTGGTCAGCCCACGCTCCCGCCTGGCAAAGGAGGGACCCCCTGCGTTCCCCAGGGCAGTCCCTGCACCTCGTCCTGCCGGGGCACTCGGTGGTAAAGCCCAAATTCAGGCAACTTGGACACATGGTTTCTGCCTCCCTTGGAAGTGAGGGTGGGAGGAGGCTCGAACGCCTGATCAATATTCGTAGTCATAGCTGGGTTATTTAATTAGCTGGGGATGGGCTTGTTTTAAACCCGATTTTTCAACTCAGGCTATTAAAAAGCTTTTTCTATAAATATCCCTGCTGTATATCAAGACCCAGGGGAGGGTCTCTGCCCTCTCATAATCTAATTTGTGGGAGTGGGAGTTCAGCAAAGAAATGCATCTGAGCAGGAAGCTTTTCAGCCTGAAAGCCACCTTGACCCCCCCCCCCTACACTCAAAACCCTCCATTTAGCCCCAGCCTGCAGAGAAGGTGCCTCCTTTTCCAGGCTCCTCCGGGCCAGGCGCCTCCGGTGAGCCATGAGAGCAGTGATCCATCTCCCCCTGGGAATGTGGCCCCCCGTACGGGGTTGCTTGGAAGGCTGTCAAGAGCCACTTTGGCTAATTGCAATCCTGGCTTAAAAGCATCAAGGGTGCAAAGCAACAGCAACCTAATGCAGGACCAAAGGTTAATGCACAATTACACGAAAGCATTTAATCTTACAGAAAAAAGAAAGGCGCATTTTTTTATTTATTTGCTTGGGTTTGTCCCTTTAAAAGGAAAAATCTGCTCCACCACCAAGTAACAACACATTAAAAAGGAACCACCCCCTTTATCCCCAGCTCCTGCGTTCCCTGGCAGATGCCTCTGCTCTTTCTGCAGTGTCCTTGGCGTTACGGCCACGTCCCCCGTCGCAGGGCACACTGACGCAGCCCCGAGCAGACATTGCCTCACCGGCCTGTGCCCCGAGCTCGGGGGGTCCCTGCGGAGCCCAGGGCACCCATCAGGCTCTGTCTCTGGATAGCATACAAAAAACCCCCAAATGACAGTCAGCTACCAGGCTGCAGCACAGAGGAGCCTGAACTATTTTGATTAATGAGAGCTGATGCACATCCAAGCCCCACTTTCCCACTGAGTGATGCACAATAAAGAAGACTCCCTGCCAACGACGTGTCGGGGCAGGAGGGGGAATAAGAATAATACATCAACTCAGCAGCAACGCGCAGAAAGGGCAGCACGCCTAAAGAGCAGGCGAGACCTTTAATAACAGAAATGTTTTCCTGTGCAGGAGGCTTTTGCTTTTGTGACAGCCCACGCCAGGAAGGCGGCAGGGAGCCGAGGGAAGTTTGTTCTTGTGTGAGGTCTGATGGATGATGAACCATGCTGGCTGCAGCCGGCAGCTCTTCTGGGGACCTGCCACCAGGCTGGGCAATGACGTCTGAGCTGCAGCTCCTAAGTAGCAGCTTGGCTGCTGCTCTCCTTAAGGAGTTTATGGGTGCAGAGCCTGATCCAAAACTTAAGACTCACTGAGACTGGCAGCTCACAGATATTGGTCCATGTGGGCTTGATATTCCCCTGACATAAAACTGGGAAGTCCTTGGAACCATAATAGATTTGCAAACCAAAGCTAATTCGCACCAGCTAAGCATCTGCTCCCTCCAGCAGATCTGCCTCCAGAGGAACCAGGCAAATTTATGCTTTCAGGGAATCTGACCCTAAATACATGGGGGTTTCTGAGGTGGCAGTCATTCCCTGGTATCAGGGCACTGGTCTGTCTCCTGCATTCATCTTAAAATCTTACCTGCTGTGCCCATCTGCTCCAGACATCAAGATCAATATTGTCAGTGAATAGCATTGAGATTTGCACACAAAACCGTGCAGTCAAACAAAAACTTTGCAGAACTGGTTTTTCCCCATGCCTTGTCTGTTGAAGTGCCTGGAGGGTGTTAGCAGTGGCTAAAAGCACTGACCTCTCACTTCTGCACAGCTGCCGTTACAATGTGAGTAGTCTTATTCACCTCCCAAAGGGCCATATAGCATCAAGGCACTGCCTCGGCGGCGCTGGGCAGGGGAGATCTGGGAGTCAGAGGTGGGAAGAACGGCTTTCTCAGACCCTCTGGTTATCAATTATTTAGTAAAAGGTGAGGCCCCAGCAGTACAGCCAGGGCAATTCTTGCCTGACAAAAAAAGCCATGAAGTATGAAGAAAGGAAAACGCCACGTGGTGCTCAGCACCTGGTGGAAAAGGAGATGGTCCAATGCAGGCCAGGCTGCAAAAGGGAGACGGAAACACTCTGTTGCCTTGACTTCAATCTTGTGCCTGTTTCATCCTCTCCCCTAAATTACCGGTCATTGATTTGTGTCCCTGTGCACTTACAGGCAGACAGTTTATCTGAGTGGGTGCCAGCCCTGGAGCCTTCCCGCAGCTGGGTTTTTTGTGGTGGTCAGCGTGCTGTGGATGACTAAGATATTTCTGATTAATGGGAGGGGGTAGAGTCTGCTCAAGAAAGCAATAAAACACTGAGCCAGGAAAGCAAGTTTTGGCCTGACACATGCTGTAATATTTCAAGTGGTGATAATCTACAGGAATGAGATATACTGTAAACCTGTGATGGGCAATGCAGGGAACTCATTACAAAAGCGAGTAGGATTCAGTGCCTTCCAGGGCATCTGGGGTCCAACACTGTCTAATGCATTTCTCCTCCTGGTAACTCTCTAAGGAGAGAATTACTGTTACATGCATTTTACAGGCAGAGAATTTAGGTTTATCCCAAAGAACATGTTGAATGGAACAGAGAACGAAACCTCTGTCTCCTTAACCAGAGCTTGGTGTCCTAGAGACAGAGCCATCCATCTTTCGACAGGTGCCTGCAGAGAAAGCAGAAGGTGAGCAAGCTGTGAGCGAACTTTACATCCTTTCCTGCATCTCCTTTGACCCTTCACATCCAAACCATGAGCAGCACATCACGGGGCTGCTGGGGAGATGCCTTCCCAGACGCAGGGTCTGACACGTCAGCTGCATCTCCTGGTGAGCAGAGCTGCCAGAGCCCGCGGGGTGGGCAGGGACTGGCACCGAGGCCGTGGGGCTGCAGGATGGGGTGCAACGTTCCCCACTCTCCATTTTGTGACTGATGTAACGGAGCTAAAACAGAGCTGCCTTCAGGCAAAACAGAAGCACTTAGTGGCTCAGAGTCCACTGGGTCTGATCCTCATCTACAGCAATGTCATTTGACATCTGCCATTGTGTCTGACTTCTTTAAAGATCTTGCCAGAAATAAGAAAAACCCAATAGACACTGTCTGTACATACATATCTCATCCTGTCTCTTTGCCATATCTGAAATTAATATTACCCAGCTAAAAGCCAGAGGTTGAACTCCCCTTGAAGATCTTGGCAGGTACCGTGCTTGCCATTAGCGAAACATTGCTTTTACCAATAGATTTCTCATCAAGACCCTCCCTGCAATGCCGTATCGATCGCCGAGCAGGCGGAGGGGCCGGGGAGCACCTGCGCTCCTCGTCTCAGTCCCCGCGGCCACGGAGCCTTTATTAGGATGTACGGGAGAGGCTGTTGATAAGTGATGTCCGGGAGCCAGGCAGCCCCTTGGCTGATCACGCCGGGCGTCAATAAAGCTGTTTTAGCAGCACAGCTGCCATCTCCCCGGACAGTGACTGCCGAGCAGTGAGGCTGTTTCTGGTGGGGGGGGAAAGGGGGAGATCAGCTGGGCTCTTTTCCTCTGCGGTGCTGTCAGTGGGTCATTTTCGATCAGGGCGTGAGGCTCAGGGCACACGGGGCAGTATTTCCCAAAGGGCAGTCGCTGAAACAAAGGAGACTCCTGCAGTTTCAGATGAAAGAAGGAACTGAGCCAGTTTACTTTTTTTAAAAAAAAAAAAAAAGGAAAAAGACACACTTTTGTGGATAGTCTGTTTCTAGAGGTGCAAAAGATAACAGCAGAGCCATTACGCCCACACAGAAACGCGCAAGCCAGCAACATCCGCCGATGGGAACAGACTGCCCACTACCCACCGCAGAATGCCTGTGATTGCATTTGTCTGTATTTTTAGGCTCTCAATCTGAAACAACTCAGAGAGAGACGACTGTCGGAAGAAGAGCACTTGGGGTTTTCAAAAATGCGGATCTCTTTAATAGCCACAAAAGGCACCCACCTGATCTTAGCAGCCACCTTAGTCCTGGACCAGACCCAGATGAAAAACGTGATGCTGGACGTCTCTTTTAACCTCCCAGCTTCTCTCTGAGCCCATGGGGCACCCAGCACTGCTCCATGTCTGAAAAAAAAAATCAAAATGAATCAACAAGGAAGAACAGGGTGACTCTGTCATCTATATATAGCCCATAAGTGGTGCCAAGGCAAATGTAGGTTACTATAACATGTGAATCATCCTGCTTTGAAGAGCAAGGATGAAAATAAGGGATGCGAGAAGGGGGTGCGGGTAGAAGTGGTTATAAAATCCTGCTTTGATTGATTACAAGTTGTGGTTTGCCAACAGCCTCTAGACAGGAGTATGTAGCATGTGATGTGCCTGTTCCCACTATGTTGGAGAGGATCTGCCTGTAATTCCCAAGCAATGTGCCAGCAAAGTACTGTAAATATGCCAGCACTGACAAAAGAAACCAGAACGGCTTATCTGGTTGAATATCTATGGCTGGTTCCCCATAAAACAGGTGGAAGTGTTTCCTAATGGGCAGGGCAGGAGACTTGTAAGGCTCATTTCTTTCCTAATTCTCATTCTTCTCTTAGCTCCACCTCTATGTGTGGAAGGGGCTTAAAGATGGTGACCCACCTTTTAAATCTCTCTGAGACAGAGAAATGAAAAACACAATAGAAGGAGGTAAGTACCACGAGTAGTTAGTGTCAGTGGGTACCTGCAGTGCTGAGAAACAGATCCAGAAATTATGAGCAACTTGGTATTTTAGGTTAAATGCATCCCCCTGCAAAGGGCAGCATCTGCTAGGGACCTCGTGCAGGTCTCAGTGCCACGGTGTGATGTCTGTTCTCTTATGGATGTTTTATGACCCATGTGCAAATGAGGTGATGCAGGGGGTTACTGTGACTGTTACTGGGAGTTTGGGGTGAGCAGTCCCTGCTCCTGGTGCTTTTTTAATTGGCGTAGTCAGTAACATATAAATGTGTGTGCTTTCTCCCTGCTCCTCTAAGTGTGATGTTTTTCACACTTAGCAATAGTACAAAGGTCCCTCGAGCTTTGAGCACCACTGTAAAGGTAGGAGAGAAAGACAGCACGCAGGGTTAGCAAAAATAGTGGTGATAAACAGGGAGGGGAGTTTCTCACAGGGAGGCAGGAAGGAAGCGAAGAAATGTTAGTGCTAATGTGCCAGAGCACAACTGTATAGAAGCAGAAGGAAAGAAAAAGGTCACTGCATGAGCAAGTAACATCCCCTGCCAGGAGCATCACTGAGTTTTCAGAGAGGTAAAACAGACAGGTCTGCGCCTTTCCTGCAAGAAAACACGCCCTGAAAAGAAACCAAGAAGCAGAAACTAGGACACAAGTTTCCCCTTCGGTAACATCTCGCAGGCGGAGGAGAAGGGGGAGAGCAGAGCCTCGCTGACATGCGGGGGCCCCCCGGCTCCCGGTGCCGTGCGATCCCCATCGCATCCCTCCCACTCGCCGTGCCGCTCTCTGCTCCGCAGCGCCGAGGGCTCCGCATCCCGCGGGCCTGCCCTTGCCTGGGCAAGGTCACTCGGGGTTTGGTGGAGTGTGTCCCACAAAGCATCACTGATTTAAAGCTCTTCCCCCGGATTTTGGGATTGTTTGTTGCTAGAGGCTCCCTGACAGGGAACTGAAAAGATGTGCCAGGAGAAAGGACAGACTGTATCTGGGAGAAGAGAAAAAGAAAGAAAGAGGGAGCACATTTGGGCTAAAAACACCCTCTGGAAGTGAGGGTTAGCTCACACTCTTATATCACAGCCCTGTTTCAGGAGCGCCGTTGAAGCAAGCTACTCTTAGAGGCAGTGAAGGGGATTTTTGCTCCTTGGGGGACTCCGAGATGTACGACTGCTGCAAACCCTGTGGCTTTTGGCATTTTCCTTGACAGCTACCCAACAGCTTTCCATGCTCCAACCTTTAGGGATCAGTCACCCACTCCAATGCTTAAGGTAATTCTATTCCTGCCTACATCAAGGAAGGTGTGCCATTAACCAGGTCCAAGGACTTAATTAGCACTTGTTCTGCAAAACTGAAGTCATCTAATGCAGCTGGTGCTAAATCTGAACTCTTAATCCCATCTCAAGCTTTGGTCTTTAGGGTCATTGCAGAAGGGGACTGTAAAATGCTAATGGTCAGAAGCCTGATGGGAAACATCAATAGAAAGGCAAAAGGTCTGAGGAGTCTGATTCAGCCACCAGAAAAAAAGACCTTTATGGTTATTTGTATCACCTGCTTTTCCTGGACTACTTTAGCCTTTAATTATTTGTCTCACACATTAATTTCCCTACATATTAATAGCAGCTCACCAATCCAGCATGATCTTCCTCCGTGTTTGGAAGAGGAAGTGCACCTCGTAGTAAGTGCCTTTTCCCCCATGGGGTTGTCTGAGGAAGGGAGGAAGAAATACAATCTTGTGGTCTGCAGTGCAATAGCGTAGGAATAAAAGCTCTTTTGGGCACACCGCGTGCATGAGGGACCAGCACTCAGTACTTGTTTTTCAATTTTTTTTTTTTTTTTAAATCTCTTCAGCCCCATTTGTGTAGTCCTTCCATAAATATACAGGAACCCTTGCTTGCTAGCATACAGTCCCTTGAGCAGGGGTACAGAGATTAGCATCTGAGATGTTTGTTTTTTCTAAAATTATATGAAATTAAAGTTCTGAAGAATTCAATACAACAAAAAAAAGCCCATTCCTCTTAATATTCTCATAAAGCTCCGTGACCATTTTTCTTTTGAAAAAATCATTAGCCCTACACAGTAGACAGCAAAATTCAATGTAATGAAATGTTTGCCATAGAAGGGAAATAGCCTGGAATATGGATGGTAAATATTCATGGAAAGTTGCTAGTTATGAAATATTTGGTGGAAAATATACAGTGAGCGTTAATAAATTTATACCCAAGGAATACAAATCAAGGCAAGTAGTAAGTATTTGTGCAGTCTAGCTGGAAGTATTTCATGATACAGACACACAGATCTTTCTCTCCATGTCCTGTTACCAGAGGAGAATTATTCCATATCTATAAATACCGGGCGATGCCCGGCCAGCCAGGGCAGCAGCACTGCCCAGGTACTACAGCACAGTCCCTCAAGAGTTGTAGCATCACTGCACATGGGAAAATGATGTTTCTAGTCTCACAACTGCTGTGATGAATCATGACTAGTGCTGCATCAGAGATTTCCAGCCCCAAGAGCATCCCCATCTGCCATCTGAGCCAGAGGGGAGGCTCCACTCCCTTGATCCTTCCGGGGACCGAGTCCCCAGGGGACCGCTCTGAGAGAAAGCGGCACAACCAGCACTGCCAGAAGGGCACGAACCGATGAGTATTTGCAATCACACAGCCTCATTTCACTAGTTCCCTCCTTGCAGCTGTTAGTTACTGCCTCCTCCCTGACATTTCATACCCTTTGCAGAACACATCTTTATTTTTATTATTCTGCTTCTGATCGTCTTTGTTGCTGGATTTCAATGCACAAAAATTAAAAATTTTAGCCTTACCAGCCTAATGATACTGCCAGGTAGATGGAGCATCCCTCATTTGTCAGGTTGTGAAAAAAATTAGGCCACACATTTCTCAGTCGCCACAAGCTTCTAAAGAACAAGGTTTTTCTGTAGATAGAATGCATAAAATAACTGCACAGTAGTTCCCATGCCTAGTCCTCAGAGCTTAAAACTTAATGTCTTAAAAAAAAAATAATCTATTTTTGTACCTATCTTTCAGAACGTTTTCTCTGTATTACATATAAATGCTAGCCATTAACATTAATTATGCTTCAAGCCCATTATCACTTAGACATCCATTATCATCCAGAACATCCTCCACACCTCTCTTCTTCCTGTCTTCTGATTCACACATGTCTTTAAGATGTGCAGCAGCACCACTCAGCTGTTCAGTTCAGGAGTTTTTCACAGTTTCTTAAGGATAAAATGTATAAAACCCCCTTCTGTAATCAGGAATTTTAGAATTTCCCCCCCCTGCCAAGCACACCCCTGCACGTAGCTGCCTTTCTTCTGAAATCAGCATTTCCCTGTAACTTCCATCTTCACAAATGGCACATCAAGGATTTCCCAGTTTCTGTCTAGTTTTCTGAAGGTGGAACATAAAAAAAGCCTCGAAAGCAGTCTATGGGAAAGCACAGCGCTGAAATGAACACTTGGACATGTTTAATTCATCAAGCAGTAGCTGAAATTTTTGGAAGGAGAAGCTCCAGCACAGACTCTTGCTGACTCACATAAGTCCAGCTTAAGAGCATCTCAGGCTTATCCCTGCAGAGACACAAATGGGAGAGGGAGAGGAGTGACCCACATATCCACCCATAGCGACAGCAACACTCAAACCTATCGGAATGGTTGGACTAGGTGATCTTCAAGGTCTTTTCCAACCTGGGTGATTCTGTGATTCTGGAAGGAATCAAGTGAGTTTCTTGCTCTTGGCGGTGTCCCTTTACCTGAACCTTGATAAAAAGTCCTTTTTTTTCTTCTACTCCCCCTCTACAGATAAAACCTACTTATTTCTGATGTTAAACAAAAATTGCCATAAAATGGCCTGATACAAAGAAGTGTCTTCAGGTAAGGGGAGTAGGGAACTCAGACCCTCCCCAAAAGTGAACTCCTCTGACGTGTCACGTGTGGAAATAAAAATGATCTCTCTCAGCTGAACCTGTTGGGCAAAGCCTCAGGTCAAGCCTGAAGCCTGAAGCCCATCCATCCTGCCAGCTGCTGCGGGACACCGTCCTCCCGCCAGAATGCCTTTCTACATCATGAACTTCTCTGTTTCTTGTTTTTATGCAGAACGATCCTTTTGCCAGCACATTTTAATCCTGTTTTTCAACCAGCCATGTTAAGCACCCAATTTGCTCCAAAATCACCCAGCCTGAACAAAAGGCAATAAACCCTTCCAGACCGTTCTGTTGAGGTAGCACAATTACCTGTAGCAAATGGAAATGACTGTGAGAGAAAATTGCTCTGAAAAGGGAACTATGTTGGGAAAGTCTAATGAAAGTGTAGAAAATAGAAATGAGCCCCCAGCTGCTGAAGAACAGGGGGGAACAAGCAAAGCCTGAGGACAAGCAGGGTGAACAATAGGATCCTTGTCCAGCATTGAGGCCATGGGTGCTGGCTTACTGGTTGGACTTGGTCAAGTCACTTATCCTCCAAGATTTCCTTCAAGTGCACGAGCTTTTGGATGTGCAGCGAAGGGAAATGTCTCATCTGTGAAATGCATCTCTAATCACACTGGCTTGGAAGGGGGGTCTACTAGCAACTGTGCCATTTAAATATCCTGAAGTACAGATAAAAAAATGAACACAGTATTCAGAGAGAGAAACGTGCCGCTCTGCTGTGTAACAAAAGGAAGGAGAAAGCAAGGCAATTCTTTAAAAAAATTCCCAAGACCATGGTATACTGTCAAGTCACCACGGTTTTGCTTCAGGGACTGGCAGTCTCACACGCACCACAGGAGTGCAGTGCTTTGCCGTGTAAAACAGAGGCTCCAGATGCAGGATGCGATGCGGAAGCTGGCACCGTGGAACGAGAGCTCACCCAGCACGGGGGGCTTTTACCGACCCCACTTCATTTGTCACTGCTGATCTCACACACATTATTTATTTAGAAAGAAAAATTTAAAAAGCACAGAGGTTTTTGCCTTGACCTCTGGAACCTATTGATTACTGCTCTGTAAAAGAAATTAGGCTCCATTTATACTTATAGAATATCCCTCTGCTGCTGCAGAGCAGCATTTGAAGGTTATATTGAGCCCCTACATGCCCAGAGTTATCACACATAGCTGCTGCAAATGAACCTGCCTCCATTCCTTTTCATATCGCTTTCCAAACGTCTTCATCCTAATTAAAAGACATTTTTCACTAGCACGCAAGGATGTTAAAAACTGCAAATGAAGATAAGATCTGGCATGTAGAACATTTCTTTTCTGTGTTTAAAGGAGGTAATGCAGTTCCTGTGGGTGAAAAATAACAGTCTGAAAAGAATCCAGCTCTTTCTGCGGAAGAAAAAAAAAAAAAAAAGCAGTTCTTGGCATTCATATTTTAACGCTAAGAGTGGCTATTCTCAGCCTCAGTCCACAATGTCGGTGTCATTAAACAGGGGATCTCTGAGCAGGATCCTGGGTGACCCCACAGCCCGGCTCCCCGGGCAGCACCAGCGGCCCAGGGACTCGCCCGGAGCTGCTCTGCTGCATCAAGGACAGAGACAATGTTTAAAATGGTGTCAGCCATCATCTTTGTCTCTTTTATTAATGGTGAAAGGTATGGGATCAAGGAAGGAGCCCAGAACTGTCAGGAAAGAGGATGGGGATTGCTCCAGACAACAAATAAATATTATTAATCTATTTCTATAAACAGGATTCAATGCAAAAAAGAAGCTGTACAAGTGTGTTGGTCACAAATGGGGGATTGAAGGCTCTTCGGGTGTGAAACCAATCAACCTGACCAATGCAAAATGCTAATGAAGCTTCTTTCGGAAAAGGCAAAATACTTTGGCATTAATCCCAGAGTCGTTTCTCCTTGTGACCAGCCTGTATCAGGACAAAGCATCAGAGAAGCCAGACAACTGATGAGAACCATTAGCTTTTCATTATAGCCTTTCATCTTGACAGAAATTTTCATATTGCATCTTTGGATTTAATGACCTGTTCAAACAATTAGCTGAAACAATTAAAATCGGGGACTAGAAGGGGTGTTTTTGGCTTATGATGGAAATGCACTAAAAACTCAATCCAACAAATTTGTTCATCCCCCTTTTCCAAAAGTTTCCGAAACCACTAAACTCACAGCGAGAACTTTCTTTTAATATTGCTATAATTAGGGTTAGCAAAGAGGTGGAGAACATTAAGATCTAATAAATGCACCACACAAGAATAAACAAATTACTTTGTTGGATGCTGCGCAGTAGAGTTATTAACTCAGCAGCCTCAGGGGCAGCGCTGCACTGCTGGGAATGCAGAATAACACAGCAGCAATTTCTTGGGGCCAGCTTGGAGCTGTGCTGGATCTGTACTTTAAGTATAGATTTTCTTTACCATATTTTTTTCTGTTAAGTAACAAGATGTCTGTTCATCCCTACTTCTGATGGGAGCAGTGGGGATGATGTAAGACTGTTACCAAAATATTCAGGAGAAGAGAAAGCTTTTTTTTTAAAAAAAAAAAATACAGATTTCATTTTACACAGCCCATGGATCCTTAGCGATCATTTTTGTTGTAAGCTGAGAAGCATTGGGAACACCAGCCTATGGTCATAACTGCGCTCATGTGGTTCTACAAGCAAGTTACACAAAAGGCAGCACCTCTGATGCATAACCCAGCCACTGTAAGAGAGAAATATTGGAGACATGATAGAGAAGTGGCATTTCTTCCAAAGGAAAATTGCTAGGGTTGTTGATGTGCCTAATAAATCCGATATTTTCAATATTTTCTCTTTTTTCCTATTGCATTTAGCAGCCTTAGCTGAATGGCATCGTTAAATACACCCTTCTAGCCCACGCAGCAGCCAGACCATGTGGCTGCTTGTCCCTGAGACAATCAGCTCCCAGAGAAAGGTCAGACAAGCGAGCAGAGGAGAACCAGAAGGCCGTTGCCCCTGCGCCATCACTCTGGGCAGGGCTGTCTTGATGAACTCAGCAGGAGCTCTGCATACGAAATGACGGCAGGTTACGGCCCATAAAATTCTGTTTTAATAACATCACGCGAAGTTATCCTTGGTTTATTGAAAGGCATTTAATCACCAGAATGGGCACCAGCATGGCAGCCAGTTCTGCAAACCCTACTCAGAGAGAGTAAAATTGACTTTGTTGTAGGGGATCAAGACGAGACCGAGCTACAACTTAAAGCAGAGCATTTCATACATGAGCTGTTCTCATTACTGAGAGATGATGAAAAACACCTCCCTCTTATCGGGTAATTCTCATCAGTGGATCTCAAATGCATTGCAACAAAGATGGTTTCATTAGTTTCATTATCTCCACATTCATTCGGCAGGAACAGAAGCACAGCAAGATGAAATGCTGCAGCCACGGTTCCCCAGTGAACAAGTGGCAGAGCTGGGAAGAGGGGCCGTATTCAGAGACCACACAAACCGTGCTGCCTCAATACTGGGGGAAAGATTTTATTAGCAAGAACTACAGTTATTGAAATAAGAACTGCTCAGAGAAAAAGTTTGAAGAACAAGCAGGCTCAGTTGTTTTGCACCATACACATAAAAAATGCGCCACGGATTGCATTTCTGTTGTACAAATAACACTCATGCCACAAGTGGAAGGAAGTGCACAATTAGGCCAAATTACAGCCCACGGCGGGTGCTGCAATTAAGCAGCTACGGTGTGCAGGTACTACTGCTCCCTGGCAGACAAAATACATGGAAGATGAGACTAATCTGTGCACGCACAACCAGGCAGGGTTTTCTTTGGCAGCAGCTGGTGGGACGAGTGGCTCTGGGTGCCGGTGCGGTGCTGCAGGCCATAAAATGGCCCAGAATTTGCTTCATCTGATGGGACAGACCTCACCCTGGGCTGGCGCCTCCAGCACTGGCACCACGGTGTATCTGGGGGCTCCAGTGGGCTCCCCATGACCCACACCCACCCCACGGCGTGACCGTGCTCGGTGTTAACGAGTCAAATGAGTAACGAGTGGGAGTGTAGAGCAAGAGGCGGCGTTAGGGAGTGTGCTCTGATGGGGAGAAAAGGGCCGCAGTGGAGAAAACAGGGAAACAAGCTGGGGAAGGTAAACTATGAGGTGTGTCCTGGGTAAGGTCCTCATCCAAGCCTGGCTTAAAAAGGAAGGTTACTTTCCTTTCCTTCTCATTAGGGGGCTAACGAGGGCATGCCTTTTCTGCCCATCTCATTGACTCGCCAGGCTCCCACGCCCCTGGAAGAAGCCGCCTGGGCAGGAGGCTGCTCTCATTTGCACCAGTGCCACTGACGTTAGCAGCCAACCCCTGGGATTTTGTTCTCTTTCCACTGCGGCTCTGCAGCATGTCACTCCTGGCAAGGGCATAAATTTGCTCCTGACTTTCCTTGGGCTGAGCAGGAAGACTCTGTTCTGATCCCCAGCGCCAAAGTCAGTCCCATTCGTGACATCTCTTTTGCACGACGTGATGCATCAGACCCCTTCCTGGAGGGTATGTTATCGCTGGCTCTGGGATATTATATTAATGCTTCTAACAAAATAATGTGTAAAGATTGCATTCCCCAAATGACACCGATAACAGAATACAAAATTTCATTTAGAAAAAGCTTTTGAAGGGGGGAAACCTGGTTAAGGAGACTGATTTATGGCAGTGCGAGATGTGTCATAGCAGAGGTGAGTTTTGTTGATGGAAAGGATCATTAAAATCCCAGTGAAATCTCACTAGCTGCCCAAGTCTGACCACAGGGAAACTCCGACTGGATTCTGTTCGAAGGAAAAGCTGTGTAAGGCTGCCCGGTCTGTGCCCACTGTCTGGCTGACTTGGGCAATCGATACCACGCTGCGGACAAACCAGGGAGCTGGTGATCCAGGGAGAGCTGTGGATGAGAAAAGGTGGGAAAGGTTATCACGGTCAGGCTGGGTGGAGTTTTCTATAAACTGAGACCACAGCCTGATCGCTGGTTTGTGTTCTGAAATTATAACTATTAGATGCAGCTAAAACAGTGAAACATGGTTAAACTTTATGGGGTACCAAGAGGGTACAGCAGCATCTACAGACTGGGCGTTGTTTCTGCCATTTACAGGAGACGACATTGCATTGAAATAGGAAAAAAAAAAATCAGTAGAAAAACCAGCATGAGTCACTGGAACAGGTTTGTTGCAATCCTGACTGCTGGCATAACGATGGAGAGGTCACTGCAAGGCAGAGACATGGGGGAAATGGATGCTTTGATGTAGAGGGAGCAGACTGTGGCATCTCAGAAGAAATGAGATTATTAGATAAAGCTTTCTCTCATTCTCCACAAACATTAAATAATTCCCATCGGCTATTTAAGAAAATCAGGTTAAGAGATGGGTTGGGAGAGCTTTGTTTGCTTTATTCTTTAATTCTAAAACCTACAGACTTTACATCTGACAAAATTTCAGACATAACCTGCACTGCCAAGGCAAGGAGGATTTCAAAAGATGATGCAGAATGTTCTGACCTTGAAATTTACAGGTGATAACTTTTAAATTCTTTTCTCAAAGTGTTTTCTAAATGCATTTAATTGACACGGAGTCAGTTAATGAGAGACAATGCTAATCTGAAGCTTAGAAATTAAAAAGAAAGCAATGCAGCAAATTCCACCAAGTTTGCATGTCATGGTCTTGCGGCATCACTGTGACCACGGCGTTACTGAAGGTCACTTGAATTTCTGTACGTTGATACCTTTTCTACTCCTGTAGGTCCTTCTCACACTCACCTCTGATGGGAGTAGGAAAGAAAAAGGTCTGAATGGTGAACTTGCTGACAGAGGATCAGCTAGACAAATACTTACAAAGCAGAAATGTTGGAGTCTCGAAGCAATGAAAAGCCTACAGGACTGCAATGAATATAACCCTTTAAAAGAATATCGAATTACATTTTATGCTGGCAAATTTAGAAAAACACATTTTTGATGACCTTTCCTGCTATTCCAAATGGAAAACAAGCTCCTGTCTTATCACAAACTTAGAGTTACTGATATAATCAAATGTACAGCTGTCCAGAACAGTAATTAATTTAAAAAAAAAAAAAAAAAAGCACTAAAAATTACCTTTGTTTTTTTTCCATTTTTAAATCACATTATGGAACAATTTGCAGCTCCCTATAATCATCTCTCTTCTATTTCATCCCTTCAGGATGGGTGGCCTTCCTAGCCCGCCCTGTGTGCATGTTCTGTACACTCCAGCTTTTACTTGGCATAAACTGACACCATTGCTTTTAAACTTTTTTAAAAACCTCTGAACTTTAGTGCGGCTAAGAACCTTGAGACAAAAAAGGAAGACTTATAGGTCCTGCTTAATCAAGACTTCAAAGGAGCTATATATATTTTTTTTACAATAAAATGAGTTTGCAAAATGTATTACTAAAATTATTGATTTTCCTACTGTGAGTGTCTGCATGATTCGATTTGATTTGTATTTATTGCTTCCCTCCTAATCGGCTTATAGTTATTTCTACTAAGAATATTCTTTAGATGTTATGAGACTGGAGAAATTGAACTGACATTCCAGCCAAAAAGCAGCTCAGATTTCTGTATGTAGCTTTAAAAACATCAGAAACATCTTACAAAGCAAGTCCGTCCCCGTAATTCCTTATCCAAGTCAAGGAGAGATCATGAGCGTGAGATGCAGACTTCACATTTCTCTCCTAAAAGCCCCAGGGTGATCATCTCGGGCCATGGCGTATATGGAGCAGTTGCACAAGATGATGCAGTAAAACACAGACTCTGTTGTTGCATTTTGTGACCACATATAAGAAAGTTGGTCCAAGTGCTACAAAGAGCCATCTGTGGTTAACTAAGGCCCTCGTACAATTTTACGTTTGCATTTTAACATGGCGTTCTCATCCAGCAACATTTGATAAGCTCTTGGAGGAACGTTTGAATCTCGCAATTTGTTTAGCCCAGAAAGCTGAAGCAGGTCACAGCAAGGAGTCCTAAGAGATGAAATGCCACCATGCTATCGTAATTCAAAGAAAAGCAGAATGACTTGGCTGCTCAGGCTCCTTTGAGCTCCTTGGCCAAACTGATAATTCATATAATGAAATTCTCAGATTTTTCACCCATAAAGCCTTCACGTGAGGTAAGTCCTCCTAGCAGGACTGCTTTAATTGTCCCTTCTTTCTTAAATTTGCTGTAAAACATTCTTACCTGAAAAACCTCTTCAGCTCTTCTCAACATTTACTATCTACATCATAAAAATAAACTATCTTTATATACAGCATCTAAATGATAACTGATCCCTCGGAGATCTCAGTAGCCTTCTGCAAGGTAGACTCTTCCTTTAGCACTAATTAAACAGAAAAATAAGGAGTCACTGCAGTTATGTAGAGCCATCACTGAGCTACAGCCTTTCATTGGCTTTCTCTACACAAATCAATTAAACATCCAGCATGAGAGCAATTAACCTAGATACAAATTAGACTAGCAGGGAGAACATGTTTCCTTGTATCAGGCGTTTTATTTTAGAAATAAGAATCATCCATATTTAAGTGCACTTTTTTGCCTCAATTAAAAACAAGTCAATAAAAGAAAGAAAAGTCAGATGTCACAGGGAGGAAGCAGGATGCAGCTGTTGCTCTGTGAGTAATAAGTACTGAAGTAAAGCGGAGTGGAAAAGCTGAGTGACAGTAAACAGAGGAGAGAAACACAAATGCATATGGAGGAGCCAAGCCCACAAACAAATTAGTAACAGCTGCCATATATCGTCTAGTAACTGCCTGCAGAGTTAGGTCTAGGCATTATAAGCATAAATCCTCATAGATTATAGGGTTTATTCCCAACTAGAGCCAACATAGGCATCTCTCTGAAACGAGCGGAGCAACACTGATTTATATTTGCTTTCAATTCACCCAAGAGCTCCCCGCCTCCGAGCCTCGACGCTACGCAGAGCTCTCAGCCCATTGACACGACCAGCAGCTTTGCTGTCTTCAAACCCACTGAGTTTCGGGTTCTGTGTCAGGCCCAGGATATTCCGAGCAAGCTAGTCCAGAGAGAAGGTATTTTGTAAAACTGAGCCTAAACGTAGGTGTGGTTTGCAGCTCAACCCCGCGGTTAAAGCAGCAGGGAGGGTTCCTTGGCAAGACCTCCCCGTCTGTGTGCTGCCACTGCATTGAAAAATGGGACTTCTGCCCCAATAACGCCTCTAACTGCTAGCGTGACATATGTGTTGTGATAACCGATGTCAAAGTTAGCTGCTGCTGTGGCTAACTTTCTCTGATTTCCAGGCTGCAGTAATTTTTCTCTATTTTTCCTGGGAAGCAGCACTCAGAATAGTTTTGCCCTATGGCGGCGTTGTCATGTGGTATGTACGACTCCAGGAAAAGTGGTCATAAAAAGAAGCATTGTGGCTACTTTTCAAAGTTGTATTTTTAGAAAGGGAGGGCTAGGAAAAATCCTTTCAAAACAAGGTAGGAAGAGCTATTTTTGATCACTTTATCACTAAAAGATTGCTATCCTGACCTGTGCTATTTTCTGGATGGCAACTTTCAGAATAGTTCAGTTTGAAACATCAGATAATACACATAGGAAAAATGACAAGTGAGCCATAAAACCAAGCAGAGCGTAGAAGCATCAGGGACAAAGCCATGTTACTTCCTTTGCTTTTCATCTGAGCCAATTAAATTCGAGTTTTTCTTTGCCTGGGCTGTGGCTCAGAGCTGATCCTTTGCAGCGTCTGGTCTATTGTGTGCCTGAATCAGCCAGTTCTACAAAAGACAGAATTGGGTGGTTTAATGCCTTGAATACAAACAAATTTTCCAAGAGAGACCAGAAAATCTGAAATCAACCATTTCCTAACTATTGATTAGAGCCCACCAGTATATGATCCCATCTCACTTCTCCGTCATCCTGCTAATCCTACAATTCAAAGTTACAGCCACCGACGACAGGTTACTGCAGACTGCATACAATTCCTGCTAGAGTTACGGCTCTTAGAAGATGTCAGATGTGAAATTCAGCATGTAGTTCACCATGGGATCAAGAAACTCTTGGATTTTAACCAAACAGGCAAGGCAAGTTAAGCTAATGGGCCTCAGTTGTGATGTCCAGACCCGATGCTATTCCAACCCTGGGCACATACCTCTAAATGTACCGTAATACCCCAACTCCCCCATCGTGTACCCCCATCAACTCCAGTTCTCTCTGACAAATTAATTTGCAACAACCCACTGAAACTGGTTTTAAGCCATGTAAAATCTGCAGATGTATCTCTGCTATGAACTCTTTTGCCAATCCTGGGATAAATCAGTCTCATCAGAGGCTGCGCTGGATATTCACTGGGGTTGAATATCCATCTGAAGCATCGGGACACTCTCCACACTCATTTATGCTGCTCCTGGATCGACTCCTCCCAGCTGGCACGCAAGTTAATTCTACTGAGGTACCTGGATAAAGCTGGCTGTGGTGAAATGGTACTACTATGGTTAAAAGACAGTGATATTAACAGAAATATGATCGAAGTCCTTAGAGCGGTCTTAGAGCTGCTGCTTTTTTTCAGTATTTTCTGATACATGGGCAGAGGATCTAAATCCAATCCTGCGCCCAAACCCACCTACACCACTCTGGCATTAGAACAGGACCCCAGCATCAGAGGTGTCCAACTGATGGAATAGAAGAATAGTACCAGAAAGGAAACTGAGGCTCAGTGTCTTCATTGAGGCTCATCCCTTTCTCGAGTAGGTGCGAGTTTGTTTCTGACTATCTCATTAACTTTTACCTCCAAACTCTTTCTGCCTAAAATAAGCTGTTCTAGGCAGTCTTATTTCTGCTGTGCCAGTTTTTTGCTTCTCTGATAGGGGAATCTACAAAGCAATTCTCTGGTAGGAACCAAGTTTTCCAATATCTGTCTAATGTACATGGCCATCGCTTCAGAAATGTTGTCACTAAGAAGGATCACGTGTTCGTTTGTGTGCTGAATCTGCTTCTCCCAGAGCAAGTTCATCACCCATCTGTAGTTAATTGGTCAAAGAGCAGTTTAAAGAAGTGGCAGAATGGAGTTCAACATCCAGTTCAAGTAGCATGGACAGCGGTTTTGCTGGCCAGGGATTCCATATGTTGCTTGAATATAGTTATGAAAACTGGGAGACAGGAATAGCTCTCATGGAGATGGAGGCAAAAAATCTCCCTTCCCTCTCACCCAAGTGCGTGCATTATCCCATATAACACCAGAGAAAGATGCAATTATCTATAGCAGGATCTGACACTTTTCTTGAATATCTTCCTATTATTAATCATAAGACTCTAAGCTAAGTCCTCCGCTGGAGTAATTTGGCATTCTGCTCTGTGAATTCACACAAGCTAAAAAATTGGCCCTTTGAAACAAGGCAGGAGGTGGCCGTGAGAGAGAACATTGCATTACAGGCATTATAAAATCAGTGTGCAATGCAGTGTTTTAAAAATGCAAGAAAAACACCACTGAACAATGTAGGCAGTACGGTAAATGTTTAGCTTTTTTAAGTTAGTAAATGACTGAAGTACGCTTGTAGCTGTGAAATCATCCTTGGTATTGAGACTGAAGGAAACTTAGGGCTCGACATTTAACTGCTCTAGCAGCAAATAAATCCGGAAAAGCGAAAGCAGCAATAAGCTCAGTGATGATCTGTAGGAATTTGCAAGAAATTTTCATTCGCTGGTAAATCGAATGCAAATGCTGCTTTAGGACTGTGATTTCAGAAATTTATTATCTTCCAATGCAACACAAAGCATTTCTGCATGAAGAAAATAATGCAAGCGTCTGGAAATGTTTGATTTAAGGTCCTGAAATACAACCGTTGGCTGAATGGGAATGATGAAAAGTGGGACGTGTTAGGAAAATGTTATTGTGTTACAGTTCTGTCTTGAGAAAGTCCAGCTGAGAGTGGAAAGAAAATGAACATATAAATTTTTCAAAGCAGAAGCATTGCCCAGTAGTACCTTTGCGTTTTATGCTGGGGCACGCTATCCAAAAGCCTGGCGTAGCTGCATGAGGCTGCGTGGCCTCACCATCGCTCCCTGCATGTCTGAGAGAGATGGAGGTGAAATGCCCACGGTTCAGTCCCCTCCCCTCCGCTGCCTCCCCTTTCCTGCATTGTCCCAAGTGTCCCCAAACGATGCTGCAGATAAGTTGTGAATGATCATAATAACCCACCATTAACCACCACCCCCCCCCCCGGTCTGATATTTCAAATCTCAAGATCCTGAGCAAATTACAAAAAGAAAAACAAAAAGTAAATGCTTTTAAAAGTTCAGCTTCCCACGAAGCTGGACACCAGCCCTGCTCATTCATGCGATGGCCCCGTCCTGCCGCGTGCTGTGCGCTCCTTCTGTGCGCGCTGATCACGTCTTGGCTTCCTTAGGAATGAAGGTCCTAAAGCCTTTTTCAAGAAGCATCCAACACTAGGCCCTTCGTGCATAAATCAAAGTGCTTTCTTCCATAGCTGTGGCTGTGGAAGGATTATTAGGACACACCCTCAGCTGGACTGAAATGTCTGCCCTTGCTCTCTTGGCTCTGCCAGAACGAGACCAATTTACGCCAGCTGATTATCTGGGCCATTATTTATTATGAGTTTATGGCGAACAAATAAGGTTCTAGGACATCAAGGTCTTCAGCTGACAAAAACCGGTACAATCTCCTTGGCTTGGAGAGTCACGCCAATTTACATTAGTCTGTGGTGTGGAACATAAAAAGTGGACCAGATTCTCATTTCCTTACTCTTTTTTCACTCTGACAAAATTCCTTCTGATATTACTGTTTGCCCTCCTTGCATGGATATCACTAAGACCTATTCAGGTTTAATTGCTTAAGCTTAAGTCAGGCTTATGCTGAAAACAGCAGCCACTTACCAAGAGAAACCCACTTTAAGCTGATAAATTTTTTTAATAGTTGCAACCAACTGCATTGTATCATCTCTCTGGTCGTCTTCATTCTGCTGTCTTCCTGTAACATAAAAAGCCCCACCCAAAACTCCCTTTTCTTCTCTTCATCTGATTCTGTCATTTTAAAAAAGATATTGAAGTTAATTCATTCTCATTGGATATATTGTAAACTCCTTTATCTGGAAGCAGTCAGGCTGTTGTGCAACTCCACCTTCTGCATTTTCTTTCCTTTTTTTTTTTTTTTTTTTTTAAGGAAGCTGCAGAACTCAGTCTCATCCTCCTGTAGTACTTCTTTGTTTGTCAATAGTGTATAATCAAGATTGAAATCAATGCTGCTGCTTTTCCATTCTGTGGGAGCGCCTGGTCCTTCCCTGCTTCTGCTTCAGAGCCTGAGACATCAGGTTGCTGTTTGCTCCAAAGTAGCAATGCTTGTTTGTTAAACTTTGAGGCAAAAAGTTCTCTATAAGCAGAAATATTACTCTGCATTTCAAAATCTCCAAAGTGGGTATGGATGGGAAAAGAGGTTAGTTGCTCATCAGAAAGAAGGCAACATTTTCCTGATTTCCCTGACTCATTCTAACCTTCAGATCACCTTCAGGATAACGTGGCAGGAGTACTGTCCACCTGCCTCTGATTATAGATCAGAAACAAACATTGCAAAACTGTGGTTTAAATTAAAACAATGAATTTTATTTCAGAAGGATTTCTGTATGTCCTTGTAAATGCCTTTGTGAATGCAAACTTTTTCTCATCTAAATATCCTGATTTTTAAGGTAATCAATATGTATTATGAAAATTACAGTATTTTATAAAAGTTTGCATTGCTTGAATTTCAATATTAAATAAAGAAGTCAAATGCTACCCCTGCTTGATTATAAAGCAACAATTTATTTTGCATACTGGGTAAATGGATTTAAAACAATCCATACATCAAGGTATTTAATGACAGGGAGTTCTATTACAAAGTTCAATATGCCCCTCCTTACTTGCTGTTCAGCACCATTCACTTGTTTTCAGAAGATTAAAAGGATAATAAAAACTCCCAAGCACCTCTGTTAACCATATGTCTTCTTTTACAGTAAGTTTTGCATATGTATAAAAGCATGATCTGTTCCCCCTTCCCAGTCTTTACTTAACAGGGAAAAGAAGCAGTAATAAACCAGATCGTAACGTATCTTTTTCCCTAAAAGGAAACAAATGCAATGCCATAATAGACAGTAATTTTGTTTTGACTTCCAATTAAATCCAGGGGGATGCTTTTTGCCTGTGGAGAAAACTCTGAGTAAAATTAATGGAACAGATTTAGAACCTGTGATTGCTTCAATTATAATAAACCCTTTTCTCTGTGTTTATCATCTAAAACTCCGGCGAGGGGAAGCAGTGGATCTCACCGTCTATGTTTGCAAATAGAACCCAGCAGATACCTCGGGTAATCCGGAGTTCTCCGCTGACTGCAGTGCTGCAGTCCTATGACAGCATCATATTAATGAGCCAGCATAGGACGGGGCTCCATGTGGTTTGCAAAGTTTAACCCTGTCCCTCAGACTTCCCCAACTCTCCACAGTGAAGACACAGCAGCAGCAGCAAACCCGGGAATTGTGCCTGGCCCAGGCTAAAGGCAAGAAGGATTTTGGAGCAGGATTTTGCCTGGGAACAAGATCAGCTGCTTAAAAATTCACAGACTGCTGAACACGGGCGGACCCTTTTCAGCACCTTTCTGAACGAGGAGTTAAAACCTCCCCCCTCAGCATTCCTCCGCTTTGAACCGGAGCTGTAGCAGGGCTTTTTCTAGCACCAGCAGGGTTTTTTTTGTTGGTTTTTTGTTTTTTTTTTTTTTTCTCTTTTCAGCTCACTAATCAATTGTGCGTGTAGCTGTAATCCACCCAAGAGGAGTTCAAAGTCTGGATGGCAGCTAGTCACTGTATCGCAACCCAGACAAAGTATATGGTACCATGTCAACATCGTTTTAAACAAGGTTTCAAAGGAGAATTTATTTCTAAGCGATGCACCAAGCGTTAGATTAAAATGTGAGGGTGGGAGGAAAGGGGAGGAAGAAAGAGAGGGAAAGAAGAATCAAAATCAAGGATTTTGGATGCCGGGGGTGTGGGGGGGTGTCTTTCAAACTCTTGTTTACCGCCCGGCTGCTCCAGCACCGCAACGGCTGCACCCCGCCTCCTCCTGCAGCCCCCCCCCCCCCCTCCCCGCACCCCGCGGAGCCGAAGCCGTTGCCGGGAGCTCCGGTTGCCGCAAAGCGCCCGGCGAACCCCCCCGCTCCCCCCCACCCCCCCGCCCCCCCGCGCCGGTGACCTTCAGATGTCAGACCCCGCCTGGGGAGGGGGGATCCGGGGGATGGGGGGGGTCTGGATACACCTTGGGACCCCCGCTGCCCCTCGCTCGCCCCGGGGCTGCCCGGCGCAGGCGGCCCCCGGCGGCCCCGCGGGAGCTGCCCGTGGTGCTGCAGCCGCCGGCCCGGCCCCGGCCCCGCCACCGGCCCCGCCACCGGCCCCGAAACCGGCCCCGCCACCGGCCCCGGCCCGGCCGGCCCTACCCTGTGGGCTCCGCCGCTCCCGGCAGCGGCCCGGTGCCGGCACCGCGCTCCGCTCCGCCATGGCCGCTGCGGGAGGGGGGGCTGGGGCGGGAGAGAAGAGAGAGAAGAGAGGGGAAAGAGAGGAAAAAGAGAGAAAAGAGAGGAAAGAGAGAAACGAGAGGAAAGAGAGGAAAGCGATGAAATAAAGAAAAGAAGGAAAAGGAATTAGAGGAAGAAAAGAAAGAAAAGAAAAAAATTAAATAAGGAAAAGAAATAATTTAAAAAATAAAAGAAGGAAAAGAAGGAAAAGAAAGAGGGTGATGGCCTAGGGAAGGGGAGAGAAGGGAGCAGGGGCAGGAGGGAAGGAGCAGGGGAAAGGGGGAGCAAGGGGGAGAAAGAAGGGAATGGGGGAGCGGGGGCAAGGGGAAGGGGATGGGAAATGGGGGGGGAGGAGCAGTGGGAAGGGAGAAAGGGGGAGCGGGGGAAGGCAGCGAGGGGAAGGGAGGACGGGGAAGGGGCATGGGGGGGCACCAGGGGCTGGGGGCCGGGAAGAGGAAAGGGAAGGGGGAGCGGGGCCGGGGCGGGAGGCGGAGCGGGGAGGCGGGGCCGGGGCAGGGCCGGGGGGGGGGCCGCCCCCCGCACACGTGTCGGGCCGCCCCGCCGCCGCCCGGCCGGGCTATATAAGGGGGCGGCGTTGGCCGGAGCAGCGCTGCGCCGCCGCCCGCCACCCCCCGAGTGCCCCGCCATGAGCTACACCATGGAGCCCCTGGGCAACCCCTCGTACCGCCGGGTGACCGAGACCCGGGCTACCTACAGCCGCGCCAGCGCCTCCCCGTCCAGCGGGTTCCGCTCCCAGTCCTGGTCGCGGGGCTCGGGCAGCACCGTGTCCTCCTCCTACAAGCGCCCCAACCTGGGGGGGTCGCGGGCCGCCTACGGCTCCACGGTGCTGAGCTCGGCCGAGAGCCTGGACGTGAGCCAGTCCTCGCTGCTGAACGGCGCGGCCGAGCTGAAGCTGAGCCGCTCCAACGAGAAGGAGCAGCTGCAGGGGCTGAACGACCGCTTCGCCGGCTACATCGAGAAGGTGCATTACCTGGAGCAGCAGAACAAGGAGATCGAGGCGGAGCTGGCCGCGCTGCGGCAGAAACACGCCGGGCGGGCGCAGCTGAGCGATGCCTACGAGCAGGAGCTGCGGGAGTTGCGCGGGGCGCTGGAGCAGGTGAGCCACGAGAAGGCGCAGATCCAGCTGGACTCGGAGCACATCGAGGAGGACATCCAGCGCCTGCGGGAGCGCTTCGAGGATGAGGCGCGGCTGCGCGACGAGACGGAGGCCACCATCCGCGCCCTGCGCAAGGAGATGGAGGAGGCCTCGCTGATGCGGGCGGAGCTGGACAAGAAGGTGCAGTCGCTGCAGGACGAGGTGGCCTTCCTGCGGGGCAACCACGAGGAGGAGGTGGCCGAGCTGCTGGCGCAGCTCCAGGCGTCCCACGCCACGGTGGAGAGGAAGGACTACCTGAAGACCGACCTCACCACGGCGCTGAAGGAGATCCGCGCCCAGCTGGAGTGCCAGTCCGACCACAACATGCACCAGGCCGAGGAGTGGTTCAAGTGCCGCTACGCCAAGCTGACGGAGGCGGCCGAGCAGAACAAGGAGGCCATCCGCTCCGCCAAGGAGGAGATCGCCGAGTACCGCCGGCAGCTGCAGTCCAAGAGCATCGAGCTGGAGTCGGTGCGCGGCACCAAGGAGTCGCTGGAGCGGCAGCTCAGCGACATCGAGGAGCGCCACAACAACGACCTCAGCACCTATCAGGTAGCGGGGAGGCCCCCGCAGGGTGGAGGGGATGGCCGGGTACCACCCCCGGGAGAGCTGGAGGCGATGGCTGCAGCGGGAGGGAGATGGCAGCGAGGCGGGGGGGTGTCCGGGTACCACCCCAGGGGGAGCCGGAGGTGATGGCTGCAGCGGGAGGGAGATGTCGGGGAGGACCCCCGGAGTGGGGGGAGTGGTGTCCGGGTACCACCCCCGGGGAAGCTGGAGATGATGGCTGCAGCGGGAGGGAGATGGCGGGGAGACCCCCCCAGGAGCTGGGAGTGGGGGGGGGGGGGGGGGGGTCCTGCTCTGATGCTGGCACCGCCTCTCAAGGTGGCAGAAAGAGTTTCTGAAAGTCCCGTCCGGGAACTTTTCCCGCGAAGCGTATGTCTGTGTCACAGAGGGTTTCTGCATCTCTGTTGCAGGACACGATTCATCAGCTGGAGAACGAGCTTAGAGGAACGAAGTGGGAAATGGCACGTCACTTGAGGGAATACCAGGACCTCCTCAATGTCAAGATGGCCTTGGATATCGAAATTGCTGCATACAGGTACAGTAGGATCATTGCAGACATGTCTGGAATATTAATAGCACTGCAGATGCTGCTGGCTTGGGGAGCTTTACCACAGATAGGAAATATCCGCATGCAGCGAACAAGTAAAATTAGAGCCTGACTAAATTATTACAACCCTCTCAAAACCTACACAGACCGTGGAGTAAGCACCCAGAGGTCATTAGCGACCAGCTCGCTGGTCATCGGGGGCGAAGCTCCCGGCGAGCTCCGTGGGCACAGGGTAGCACGACTGAGTGCAGTGGCACCCCGCTGCCGCATTCTGCCCTTGTTTACAAAAGCAAAAGATGCAGCAAAAGACAAGTTTATTTTTAATTCGTGTTTGCTTTGTATATGCCGTGCAAGCTGTGCTTGTCACTTGAATTCCCTTTTATCGCTCCAGAGAGACAGCGCACTTGCTTGATCATGGTTTCAAGCGGGGAGTGCTCATCTGCTTGTCACAAACACTTTTGCTTTTCTTGCTCAACTTTCCTTTAAAGGCAGCCACTCTAATCTGGAGCAGGAACGTTGCTTGCTATTGCCATCACCTGGCAGGTTTTTTTAGTCTCCTTTGCATCACTTCAGAACTCTTATCAGAGAACTACTGATTTTTCTGGGTCACAGGCTTAGATGAAAAACATGCATTTGAATATAAGAAAAGCAAAAACAAAGAACCGATCTGCAGATCTGCCTAAATTCGTGAGGTTGTTCAGGCAAACACACAGATAGCATTTGCTGCCAAAGTCAGCTGAACAAAAGTCTCTTCCGTTTTCATAATTGCACAAGGAAGGTGGGTGCCCAAACTATTGACCTAGGACGTAGGGTCTCGTTGGCTTTGAATGTCTCGGCCACAATATTTGATTTGGGTCGGTTGGCTGTGTCAGATTCTCACTTTGCCAAGGTCATAATGCATCCTATGAAGTTAATCATTTTTGCCATACTCTGTGCTGACTTATGCCATAATGAAGTTTTTGGCGTTAAGGATGAATTTCAACCGATCAGCAAAAGGTGTTACACTTGCCACATGCAAGCCAAGCTAAAAGCTCTTTGCTGAATATGAATTTTGCAAAAGAGCTGATTCAAGGAAAGCTGAACTGGGGCTGTAAGGGATAGATTATGCTGATCAGCTCCAGCATATTCCACATACAAACTGGTTTCATCCTGCTGACAGGGAAATATTCTAATAGCTGTCCCTTACATTAGGTTTCTATGCTCATTTTTTTTTTTTTTTCTCCTTCTGATTCCCTTAGGAAGCTACTGGAGGGTGAAGAGACAAGATTCAGTGCCTTCTCTGGAAGCATTACTGGACCCATATTCACGCACAGACAACCATCTGTCACAATAGCATCCACTAAAATTCAGAAAACAAAAATAGAACCACCAAAGCTGAAGGTCCAGCACAAGTTTGTAGAAGAAATCATTGAGGAGACGAAGGTAGAGGATGAAAAGTCTGAAATGGAAGATGCCCTAGCAGCTATTGCAGAAGAAATGGCAGCCAAGGCCCAGCAAGAAGAACAGGAGGAAGAAAAAGCAGAAGAAGCAGCTGTAGAGGAAGAAATTGTTTCTGAGAAGGCTGCTGCAGAACAAGCAGCTGCACCTGAGGAAGAAGAAAAGGAGGAAGAGGAAGCAGAGGAGGAAGAAGCTGCAAAATCTGACGCAGCAGAAGAAGGTGGTTCTGAAAAAGAAGAAATAGAGGAAAAGGAAGAAGGGGAGGAGGCTGAGGAAGAGGTGGAAGAAGCTGAGGCCAAGGGCAAAGCTGAAGAGGTAGCAGCAAAGGTGGAGAAGGTCAAAACACCTCCCGCAAAGTCGCCCCCTAAATCGCCCCCTAAATCCCCTGTCACGGAGCCAGCCAAGGCGGTCCAGAAAGAAACAGCTGCAGAAGCAGGAAAAGAACAGAAGGTGGAGAAAGGTGGTGAGAAACCAGCCAAGGAGGAAGAGAAAGTGGCATCTCCGGAGAAGCCAGCGACACCAAAGGTAACCTCTCCAGACAAGGCAGCAACCCCGGAGAAGCCTGTGACACCGGAGAAGCCTGCAACCCCAGAGAAAGCAGCGACCCCGGAGAAGCCGGCGACGCCGGAGAAGCCCCGCTCCCCGGAAAAGCCGGCGACCCCAGAAAAACCTCGCTCTCCAGAAAAGCCAGCGACCCCGGAGAAGCCCCGTTCTCCAGAGAAGCCGGCCTCCCCAGTCAAAGATGAAAAGGCTGTGGTGGAGGAGACCATCACTGTCACAAAGGTAACAAAAATTAGTGCAGAGGTAGAGAAGGAGTCCAGGAAAGAAGACATTGCAGTGAATGGTGAGGTGGAGGAGAAAAAGGAAGAGGAGGAATCCAAAGAGAAGGAGATTGAGGAGGAAGACAAGGGAGTTGTCACCAATGGCCTAGATGTGAGCCCAATTGATGATAAAGGTGAGAAAATTGTAGTAACCAAAAAAGCAGAGAAAATCATTAGTGAAGGTGGGGACAGTACAACCACATACATCACAAAGTCGGTGACAGTCACTCAGAAGGTAGAGGAACATGAAGAAAGCTTTGAGGAGAAATTAGTGTCCACCAAGAAAGTGGAGAAAGTTACTTCACATGCTGTAGTAAAAGAGATTAAAGAGACCGAATAAAATAAATCATAGCTAAATTAAAAAAAAATAAAGAGCTTGGGTCGGTGCAAAAGGTTAAGCCATATGACAGCTGCAAAATGCATGTGAGTGACGGCTTCAAAGCAGAACGGGTTCTCTCATGGAGGCTCCAGACACACAGTATTTTACTTTTTTGTGCAATATAGGGGAGGGGGGGGGAATGCATGCAGGCTCAAGATGTACTCCCTCCACAGAGCTTGGGGATCTAAAATAATACTAATAATAGTGCATGAGATGAAATGTGCAGAGGAAGCTTTTGAATTTCCTGAGCTGTTGGAGGGACATATCTGAGGAACGACTTAAGATGTATTATGCAAAGAACCAACTGAGCCAAAAACAAACAGAAAACAGTAATAGAATATTCATGAGAACCAGAACTCTCCTAGCCTTAAAAAAAGCTACTTATAAATAATTATGTTTACCTCACTGGTGCAATTAGGGTGGACTTTTGCTCATGGGAGAACCTAGTTGACATGCACAGTATGCAACCTTTTGTTGTTTGATGTAAAAGTCACAGCAGTTCTTGCTCAATAAAGGTCAATACTGAAAACATGACTTGTCTGGTGACTTTTTTCCAACTTGGATCCTTCCCTGAAGTTCCATACTCTGTCCTGAACAGGAGCACAGTTGCATGGCTTGAAAAGTTGCTTGAGTTTTATCTTGGTGTCCTCATTTAGAAAACAAGTTTGAATGGGATATGCTGAACAAATTTCTTGTAATGTAACACAAACACTTGAGCTGGTTTAAGCAAATAATTAAGAACCATATCCCATTCTTTCTAGAGCAAAGAGGACTCTATTGAATCCCACTGCCTGGCCTTCAGGTGCTTGGAGGGCTTGCAGTTGCTTTTGCTGGCAAGGGGAGGGTCTCTCAGCCATGTGCTGCTAACATCACTTACCTCAGCAATGCTGCTTGTACCAAGTGTAAAAGTGTTAAACTCTGCTGCAAGTATAATTTTCCTCCCTGCATGCTAGTCTCAATGTGCAAGGAGAGCCTTAAAGATGTGGCAATTTCCAGATCATTCCTTGATGTTCCTGGGAAGATTGCCTGGCTGTGAACCACAACTGGTCATGGTATCTTCTATGACACCAGCTTGTCACTTAAGTGTGCAAAGACTCATTAAGTAATCTCAACCAAGACACCATGTGTTCATCGAAATGGGGTAGTGTCTGATTATTTTTTTTCCCCTCCTGCCTTAATTATATGGGAACATCCTTATCAATTCTTTGCCTCAAATGATCAACAGGTGCAATCTGCCTCTAAACACAAAATTCCAGAATCAAGAGCAAATAAATTCCTGGAAAAAGGAAACTCTGCCAGAGATGATACTGATATCATATATCAAAAATATTCTTAACTCCTTTTTTATATATTTGTCCATTTTTCAAAATAGCTGTAGAAATTAGACCCTTCCAGAGTCTGAACTGAGGCTGGGAAGGGCTCAGATTATACCTGGTATGACTGACAGATAAAACCAAACTAATGTATTTTAAAATTTCCAGTAGAAAGGCCTCCTAAACCTTGGCCTATCTCTTCTGCCACATCCAGGTTGGCTTTATTAAGAAGAAAGCCAATTAAAGGGCCCTCTAAAATCCCACCAAATGGAAAATAAATGGAGACAAATGAAACCAAGGGGAAAAGAGGAGGGCCCCAACTCCAATTTGGGGAACTAATAGGTCTTATTATGGGATTAATAGGGTGTTTATTTCTATCACATTTCAAAGGGAAAATGAAGAACACTGCTACTGCCTTACCTCCTGTAACTAGCAAAGAAGTGCAAATAATTTTTACACCTGGGTTCAGTCCATGGACTGTCCTGAAATCTGTTGGCTAATTGAGGGTCTGATCAAAATCTATGATTTGCATACGCGTTCCAATTCTTTACCCTATCAATAATTGAAGATCAAGTAGTTTTTAACTGAAAGGGTTCTGCATGTTCTTCACTGGAGAAATTGTAGAAAGCCCACAGCAGATAAGCCTTTCAAATAAATCTGAATGTCTTTGTGTAGCAAAGTAATGACTGTTTCTCCTGCTGATATCAATAATGAAATCTGTGCTCAACAGCTTGCTGGTTGAGTGACGTTTAATTAAAGCAGAGGTAGCCAATTAAGTGGCAGCTTCTCTGTAGTGAGCTTATTTGTGAAAGTTACATGTGCCTGTGACATAAAAACAACTCTATCTTTATGATTAAGAAGTTAAGTAGCCCAGTCACACTCACCTCTTGTCTGTATGTGTTTGCACCAAGTTATGCTTAAATATAGAAATGCCCAATGGTTTGTGAGCATCGAACCTATTTTCTCTTGGGTCTAATCAAAATTATCACAGAATCGCAGAATCATCTAGGTTGGAAGGGACCTTGAAGATCACCTAGTCCAAGAGAACATCACCACTAAAACCAAAAAGTAGACCAGAGACCAGTATTTAACATAAAATGTTCTGTTTACATGCTTCCAAATAAGTTCTAGAATCTGCTAAAATGCCACAAACTGCAAAGCCAGTGGGCTTAGGAAGTTGGGCATCTTCAGCATCGAGATGAAGAAGGGTGACCTTGTACAGTGAATTCAAGTTCAATGTCAGTGGGAGGCTCAAGAACATGTTGTTACCGTGGGCTTACACAGGTACAGGTGGGATCCCAAATGGGCTATTTCTCCTGTTATGCTTTCTTTTCAGTTCTGGTAGGATACAGCTACAAGGACCTAGAGATTACTATTATTTGTGTGGTTTTGATTCTGCTGCACATTGGCAGTCCAACCAGGATTGCAGTTTCTTGTACAAAGGGGCTGTATCAACACTTCGGCCCAGGATACCTCGATTTTCCTGAATGGTTTTGGGAATTCACTGCATAGCCTGTGTGAGAAGCAAACTCCTGGGCTCCATGGCACCATGTATTTCAAAATATCCTCATTTCCTCCCCCCTTTTCCACCCAAAACATATTGCAGCCTTTAGTTATTACCCACAACTGAATTTCTTTTTCTGCTCTAACACACAAAATAAATTTATGAGTTTAGTTTATTTCCCGCTGCAAACGTTTCCATCAAATCCTGAGAGAAATAAGCAACTGGTTAACACATTTCTAAATATTTATAAAACTGTAAGAACCGATTAACATTTAATGTTGCCAAGAGGTTTTGTCTACTGACATCTGCAATCACACAGTTTCAAAAGATAGCATAATTCCAGGGCAGAGATGCATAAATAGTATGTTATTTGCCTGTTCCACACCAATTATTTCTTCAGACTCTGCATAACCAGTGAAGGGATTAATTACTTTCAGACACAGAAGTTCATTAATCAATACGAAAGACTCCGTGAAGGGAAAAACAATAATTAAAGGAAGTTACTGTGAAGATTTATGTGTCTTATTTGAAGCGGGCTATCAAGACCCCTGTGACTTCAGGAGCTGGAGGGCCCTAAACCGGGATTTTTTTATTGTACTGGTTTGCGGAGATGCTACGATTCAGGGATTTGCAGCATCCCAGAACCAAATTTCAGGTGGAAACAAACTGGGAAGTGTTACAAAACACAAATAGGTTGCACTTGCCGGGGAGCTGAGTGGGGCACTAGAATTTTCTCCAGGCATCGGGGTCTATGCTCTTCCCACCCACACGTGGGCTTTCTTCCTTCTCTGTTCAGGATTAAACTACCCTTAACTAATCTAGGAAGGCAGCAGATGATGAATTGCCAATTACTTAGTTACTAGAAGGTAAATTGCTAGAATCTGGATATTTGTACAAATTTTCCTCTTGCTAAGCAGAAGGGGAGTGCGTGTGTATGTGTATCTCAAAAAAAGCATTCAGGACCTCCTTGTATTTGTCTTCCCTGTGATGAAATCTCAGCCTGATCCAGACCCCGTCTGCCCAAACAGCAAGAGAAAATTCAGGGACAGACTCGTGGCTTTATTCGAAGCTGCAACTTGGGTTAAAGTTTCTATCGTGTCTCCCTCTGCCTGCTTTTACTGCATTGCGTCAAAGCGAGCTCCTGGATTCCCAAAGGTAAAACAAGTGTTGCCAGTAGGACCCCACAACCCTGAGAGCATCTTGGCACGCAAACACACGCTTCCATCCTCGCTCCCACCAGTTTACCTTAGCAGCAAGGCAGGCCTGGGGGTGACAAACCAGGCTGGATGGTCACTGCCGCTTGTCCCTTTCTGCAGCTCATTGCCACGGCTGTGACTCACACATTTCCTGCAGTCGTGAAATCTCTCCTCTAGCTGCAATACATTAAAAATAACGTAAGGAGCAGGGATCGGACAGAGATACACTGCAAGGAGAAACGTGTTTGCTGTGTATCTCTAAATGTGCTGCTTTGAGAGCATCCCTAGCAGCCTGGTTGCAACACTTTGGAGAGCTGCAAGCTGTAAGGCTGCCCAGAAGTGAAAGGGATACGAAGGGCTGAAAGAAAGAGGAGTTTATCTGCAAAAGCAGACGTGAAAGAGGAAGCAAAATCAGGTATTGAAGTTAAAAGGAGCGCCGAGTGCTTGGAGGAAGGCGGGATGGGGCACTGGTTTTAATACATGCCCATCTATTTAACAGTGGTTTGGCTTTAACGGCTGCAATGACCTCTGATCTGGTGTGTAACGTGTTTTTTGCTCTGTAGGAGCAGAACCTCTCTCCCACCTGAAATGCCACGCTAGGCACTTAAGTGAGTTTCCAAGCACCATCTCTTAGACTCAACATTCCGCTGTTTGGACTGAGGGTATCACGTACCAAAAGGAGCAGGTCTCCTGCAAGCCCATCAATAACTTTTAAAAGCACTGAGCAAAGAGCACAGTCAAGTCTCCGGCCCCTGGTACTGCAAGTACCCCCCACAGCTCATCGCTGCTTTCCTGGTGATAGAAAATAAAATCTGCTTTGTGAGTCTGCATAAACACATGCACAAAAATCTCTATTAAAAGCAGCAGGGAAATGTGAAAAGAAAGACTTAAAAGAGATGTTGCTGAAGAAGGGGAAAATTGTCTTTTGGTTCTCAAAAGCATCAAAAACTCCAAGAAAGTGTGTGTGTGGGGGGGGGGAATTAAGCATTTGGAAATTATACTAGAACTTCCTGAACAGGAGTTACTGGAATTATTACATATGCATACAAGCTCTGTTTACTGAATAGTTTTACAAAAGTTTTTTCCTACCATTTTTCTTGGTAACATGGAAGGAAAGAATTAAGTACTTACCTCATCCATCATCATCTTCTTTGTAACTTTCGGCACTGAAAAGGGAGATGCTTTCCCGAACACCCCTAAAGACACTTTTTCTCTCTGAATGTAGCCATCAAGGAAAACCAACAGAAATCAACTGATACCATGAAGTCAGCATACAAAATTAAGTTACCCCAAAATCCTATGCAAAAATCCACCTAGCTAAATTTGACTGTGAAGTTTCAGCACGGCCATGTAATGCCCCTTTTAAACTAAACCCACGGAAACCTGTTATTTAAAACAGTTTGATTTGCAGCAATAGGCTAGTACTTGCCCTTAGCACAAGGTTTAATTCTATGCATCAGCTTTAGCTAATTAGGCTCAGAGCACAGGCCATTGACATTGCTTTCAGAATTGCCAGGCTTTGCCACTGCTTGAGCTGTTCCTAGTTTGTGCCTGATCACAGGTTAGACCTGCCTTTGGCTCAGTCAAAGCTTTAAAAGGTCCTGACAAATTCTCAGAAGAAAATGCACTTCTTCCCTCCCTAGTGGATTGACTTAAGGCAGAACCCTGGAAAGGCAGCTCAATTAGCAGGAAGAACACCCCCAACATCATCCTTCCTTCTAACACCTCACCACAGCTTGCCCCCTTTTTTTTTTTTTTTTTAAGAATAATTGCTCCAAACCTCAGCTACATCCAGTCATTCTTCCCTTTCATCACTGATCTGTCAGACATTGAACAACTTCCTACCAGTATCCAACAGCCATGTTTGCTTTGGCTTCTGTACTGGTTTGTTAAAATTTCTTTTTTCAAGAGGCAAAAGGGGGCTTGTGCTTGTGTGCATCCAACAGCCCAGAGAGACCCATCACAAAGCAAACAGCACAGTATTTTTACCGTTGTAGCTTTTCCATGTGAAATTTTACAGCCCCATCAAGAAATTCTGTCCACCTATTAGTCCCCAGAGCATATCAGCTAGAAACAGAAACCAGTATCCTCTATCCTGTTACACAGGCTTGAAAGATGAGCAGGATACAGCACTTTATCAACCTTTTAAGTGACACACGACACATACAAGGAATCTGTGTAAGCATTTCTGTAACTTTATTGACTAGCTTTATTGCACATACTTATTGAAGCCTCCATTATTTTACCCACCCAAGGTTTCCATAATTATTTTAAATACAAGTTAAAGATAACTTTCATTCCCATGACTTATTTTTTTTCCCCCGTTTTAAATTTTAAGGTTCTGAATCACCCAAGAAAGACATAACCCCTGAATTCATACGTGTAGACCATGCGGCATTCAGGGAGCAAGCCAGTGGGTGCTCTGCAAGCATACTGATACTCTGCACAGAGAGAAACATCATAAATCATTAACTTTAAACCTCAGTGGTCACTGAATTAAATATGTGAGACTGCAATTTTAGCTCAGTCAATCATCATTTATTCTGTTGACCTGATGAGAAGGCTAGACTGCCTAAAAATTAAGCCTTCTTCTTCACTTCACTCTCTTCCTTTCCTGCTGCTTCTTTCTCTTCCTTCTCCTCCTCAGCAGTTTCCTCAGCAGTTTCCTGAGACTCCTCCCCTTCTTCAGCTGCTGTTTCTTCCCCTTCTCCTTCCTCTTCCTCACCCTCTTTGGCTTCTTCAGATTCTTCCTTAGCACCTTTGAAAGACAAAAAGAAGTATTTCACACCTATGTACTGTTTCTCACCCCAATTCAATGGGAGCCAGCATACCTGCACCCTCCAACCCCACGCGATCGGATGACAGCCAGCTAAACATGATGGGCTGGCAACTGATTTTGCATGAAAGCAGGGACACTTATCTAGGACTTGCAAGGGAGAACAACAGAACAGCACAACCAACTTGTCCTAGATTTCAGGACGAAAACGCTTTATAGGTATTTTCAAAATCATGGCCTTGAAAGATATTGCCTGTGGACTCAATGCTTTAAGCCTTCTCCAAAGACTTGAGGTCAAAAAGGAGTCTTGCCATTGTTCCTCGATTGGCTCTTTAGCCATCATTTCATTATAATTAATCTTTACACTAATGAACTCCCCAAATAGTTCAATGGTAACCAATGCATTTCAGGTATGTTTAGCTCTGAAGGACTTAAGCTACGCAACTCAAGTTGGGAAAAGCCACGCTGGATAACATTCCTTTTCTTTAAAATGTGAGTTCAGTAAATAAATTATAGGGCAGCAAGGAAGTGGCAGATACTTTGAACAAGAAAACTACCTAGACCTCAGGCAATAGATACTGCTATCCACTGAACCCAAGTTCCATCCACAGACATCAGCTGATGTTCCCGTTATCATGGGCTACTCTGGGAATTAGTATTTAGCTCAGGATGTCTTTGTTCCTCTTTTTGAGGATGTCTGTACTTAAGTACTGCTTGCTGCCATATGAATGTAACATCACACGCTATTCAAGCATTATCACGTTCTTGTTTTTGGAAACTTGAATGGAAAAAACACCAGTGATTTCCAAGGGAGTGTAATCAGTCCTATAATCTGCCTGATATTGAACATTTACCCTAACTTCCATTCAATATTCAGGCTTTCCTGCTTAAATGCTGTGTGCTGAATCCCCCAATCCTTTGCCCATGTGAGCAGACAATGAGAGCAGTCTAATCATTAGACTTTATCATCATGATTTCTGGGTTTTACCCCCTATGAGCAGGATGAAGCATGGAAGAGAGGGATTTGAAAGTAACTGTAAGTACCTTCCTCCTCTTCTTCAGCCTCTTCACCTCCTGCTTCTTCCTCACCTTCCTCTTTCTCCTCCTCCTCACCTTCTTCTGCAGGGGCTGCCTTGGCTTCTGCCACTTTAGCAGCCTCAATTGTTTCCTCTATTTCAATCTGCTCTTCCTGGACGTGACTGGAGTAGTACGTGGGGAAGGAACGGGTTGTCATCAAGTAGGAGCTGGACTGGAGACCACTGTAGGCAGACCTGCCAAAAGTCGGGGCAGCCTGGGTGTAGCCACTGGTGATGCTTCCAACACTAGTGAAACTGAGTCGGGTCTCTTCACCTTCCAGCAGTTTCCTACCAGAAAAAGCAGGCAGAAATGACTTGGTTATGCTGCAGCAGTATTCAGCAGATTCAGCTACGGACCAAGCTACAACAATGCTTTGAGCAGCACAAGCCCTAGAGACTGCATACTTAAAAAGTGCAAAAACTAGCCCATAATTAATAACCATGTGGCAACGTTACCCTATCTTCTTGGAATAATTTAGAAGCTTGACATGTGCATTACTGGTGAATTAATACTTTTCCTTGTTAGAAGAAATAATGGGCAAAAACCCCTCTTGGATTAGGTTCCTACAGCAGGTGAAGTTAAGAGCTGTATTTCGGTAGCCTGCAGGGTTGCAGAGAACAGTGCAGCTGTAACAATCTGATGGTCTGTTTAGCTATTAGACAAGGTTTAGAGCAGCTTTCTCAATATTCCCCCTTGTGGCATTCCAAAAAAAAAAATCAGTTTCAGCATTTGCTATTTCTAACAGTATCTGAGACAAAACATTAAACAGCTACTTAGCAGCAATTCTGCTGTAAAATATTTGCTTTGCAGGAGATTGCTTCTGTGAGTTAGAAACAAAGCCCGTTCTCAAAAGCATGCAAGGGATTTCCGATTTTGAGAACAGAGCCATCTGTATTAGGAAGTTCCACTGATAAAATCTCTTCACTGTAAGTACACAACAGGTATTTTTTATCTGTAAAGACGGAGGACTGAGATCACATATGGCCAAACTAAGGGTTCCATATGCATACATGTACATGCTATTATACTCACTGAAGTTTGTTGCACTGAAGATTTTGCTTTAAGCAAATATTTTACCTCAAAAGCACTGCTTCTTCCAACAGCAAGACAATGGAGAAGACCTGATTAAACTCTGACATCTACCTATGAAAATTTCTGCTGAAGGAATGATAAATAAAACGTTTTCTCTTAAGAAAGAACTGGAACCTGATCCGAGTTCTGACTTACTAAAACATTCCCCCCATCATACCTATATGCTGCAATTTCGATGTCCAGGGCCATTTTCACATTGAGCAGATCTTGATATTCCTTCAAGTACCGAGCCATTTCACTCTTCGTGGTTCTCAGCTCATTCTCTAATTTGTTGATTGTATCCTGTTGGAAGCAACAATATTGACAACGTAAAATTCTTAGTTCTCTCTCTAGCAATAATACCTTGCAGGGCACTTCTCCAATCCCGTTACCTTAACCTTGCTCTAGCAGACAGAGACAGCTCCAACTCCCCTCTAAGCCCAAAAAGGGGGCATTTACCAGAGCTCACCTTCCTGGCAGCGTTTTCCCACCCCTATATCTACCCTGCTTTACTATTCCATCCCTACTCAATGTTAAGAGCCCGATTTGCTGCTATCCAAGGACTGAAGCATGCATGAAACTTGTTTCACTTTTAACCTCCGTGTGCTTTTGCTAGTTTTAGCTGAAGGATATCTTCCATCTGAGGCTATAGTTAAGGCTGAACGGGTGTATGCCTACGATGGAGCATGCATCATGCTCCGTGGCGTTCTGCACGACCCCTCCACGCTACCTCACGGTTCAGCCACGTCCCCCAGCCGCAGGGTTTGTGGATGAGCTCGTTGCGATCCCCCCCCACCACCACCACCCCCCCGCCCCCCCGCACCTGCAGGGCGGAGATGTCGGCGCTCTGCTTCTCTTCCAGCTCCTGAAGCTGCTTCTCCAGCGCCTCGTTCATGCCGCGGGTGGCCTCGATCTCCAGCGTCTTGGCCTTGAGCAGCCGGCGGCTCTCGGACACCTCGTCCTTGGCGGCGCGGACGGCGTCGGTGTTCTTGGCCGCACTCTCGCTGAGGACGGTGAAGCGGCTGCGGAACCACTCCTCGGCGTTCTGCATGTTGCGAGCCGCCAGCTTCTCGTACTGGGCGCGGATGTCGCGCAGGGCGGCGGAGAGGTCGGGCTTGGCCGACACGTCCATCTCCACCGAGAGGTGCGCGTACTGGATCTGCGCCTGCAGCTCCGCCAGCTCCTCCTCATGCACCTTCTTGAGGAAGGCCAGCTCGTCCAGCAAGCTGTCCACCCGCTTCTCCAGCTCCGCCCGCGCCAGCGCCGCCTCGTCCGCGCCCTTGCGCACCTCCAGCAGCCGCGCCTCCGCGTCCTCCCGGCTCAGCACCTCCTCCTCGTAGCGCGCCTGCAGCCCGCGCAGCGTCTCCTCCAGGCTCTCCCGCTCGCCCTGCAGCGCCTGCTTCTCGCTCGCCGCCTCCTCGGCGGCCAGGCGCAGCTCGCGGATCTCCTGCTCGTAGAGGGCGCGGAAGCGGGAGGGCTCGGCGTGTTTCTGCCGCAGCACCAGCAGCTCGGCCTCCAGCACCTTGTTCTGCTGCTCCAGCTCGTGCACCCGCTCGATGAAACAGGCGAAGCGGTCGTTGAGGTCCTGCAGCTGCGCCCGCTCCTGGCTGCGGATCGACTTGAGGTCGTTGCTGATGGCCGCCACCTGGCTGAGGTCGAGGCTGTCCACCGAGTGCAGGAGGGAGCCCGAGGCGCTGGAGGTGGCGTAGCTGCGCCGCACCGACACGGAGGAGACGGGCGCCGAGAGGCTGGAGTACGCCGAGCGCGCCGAGCTGTAGCCGCCGCCGCTGCTGCGCATCGCCGAGACGTGGAGCCGCGGGCTCTCGGCGTACCGCCGCTTGTAGGCGGGGAAGAACGGGTCGTAGCCGTACGAGCTCATGGTTGCGGGCGAGACGGCGGCGGCTCTGCGGAACGGCGCTGCCCGACCGCCCCTATTTATCGGCGGGAAGGGAGGGCGGGAAGGCGGGAGCGGTCGCCGGGCGGGGCCGGGGCGGAGCGCTGCCGCGCTGAGGTACGTCCCGCTCCGCGCCTCGCGTAGCGCCGCTCCGCGCCTCGCCGCGGGTGCGGGGGGTGCGGCGGGGCCGATTGGTGCTCCCCGGTGACTTACCCAGGCTTGGGGCTGCTTGTGGCCTCTCTCGGGCCCGCCTCAGGCCCACCCCAGGCCCGCTATGGACCCGCCTCGCCTCAGGCCCACCCCAGGCCCATTTGGGCTCGCCTCGCCTCAGGCCTAGCGGCTGCCCCCCAGGGTTGCGCCAAGCACCCCTCAGCCCTCGGCCTCCCCTTCCCACAGGCTGCCCTGGCAGGACCCCTGGGGGGCTGTTGCGAACCCCATATTGGGGCCGGGGTCTTTGGGAGGCCCAGTGCAAGGCTGGGGTGCACACAGCCCTCGCTGCACCTCAACCCCCCCAGACCGCGTGCAGAAATGGCGGATTTTTTCCTTCTATTTGCAGTTTTCACAAGGTGTGTGCGCTCTTGGAGCTCCTGCAGTCCCTGCCATGTCCTTTATTACAAGTGGTTCCTAATAACCAGGTAATTACATGAATGAAGAAACAAATACAGAGCATGGTTTGCAGTCCTAGCAGAATACATCAACCTCTAGTTACTGAGCTTTGCTTCCTCTGTTCCTTGAGATTCTCTAGAGGCAAGTCTGTCTGAGATTTGCGCCGTGGGGACTGAATATCCTTGCCTAATCTGGCTAACACAGAGACTAAAATTTGATTGCTACCTCTGAGCCAGATTATTAGCCACTGGTTGATTAAAAGAAAACAGTATTTATGTAGTAGAGATTCGTGAGAAGTAAATGAGGAATATATTGAGCACAGACTTCATTGGCTGCTCAAAAACGCAATGATAATTTGAGTCAGAAGGGCAAATATATTACGAAACAAAGTTTTCTTGAGGAAAGAGTAAACGTAGGTGTGGGTTGGGGGACATATATTAAGAGAGACATACCACTAAAATCCTTAGTTGCTTCTTAAAGGGGAAAGACTGTACGTCTGTCACTAATTGCAATGGTAGTTAAGTATTTCTGGCACAAAGAAGTGTTTGCTTAATACCAGTTATCTACGAAAGGTAGAGCCGGGTTGATTTAATCATGTTTCCTACTATCTTCTAGCGACCTCAAACAGAACATTACCTGTGTGTGGTATCCATAGTGTTTCCATAGGTTTTAGGGTACTTGACTATGAGGGATCTTAAGCTGTGAAGGGCAGCAGCCTTTCAGAGGTACAAAACTACAATCTCTTTCCATCTGAGCTGATGCTAGATGGAATGAACTGTACTAAGAGCTAGTAAAGGCTCGTGCGTCACTACATCACAGTAGAGCCGATGAGAGATGTTATTTTGCAAATCTGAAGTGTCCCCATGAAGATCAACAGAATTGCTCCCAATTTACAAGCACTGCAAGTGAGGCCTCTACTCAAAATTTTAATCAAAATTTGTGATTTAAATTTCCGTAGCAGTTGCATTCATGCATGTTAGAACAGCTATTCATTATTCAGACATTGAATAAGCAAAGGACGACAGCTCAGGTATAGTTTTATGTGCTAATATATTTTAGCTTTAACTGAGATTGGGTTTGGCTTTGGCCCAAAAGAGGTAGCTTAGGTAGCTTGCAGAGCACCCAGGGAAGACGTTATAGCAGATGGAAAGCTTCCCAGCAGGCTTGGTCAGAGATTCAGTGACCTTCTAAACGCAGATTCTTCTGGGATACTCAACTACTGCAAACGGGCATACCTTGTTTCATGCCAGTGGATTTATGCTAATCTCCCCTCCATTCAATTTGAGCATAAGATTTAATTATTAATGGTATCATTTTTTATGCCATGTATTAATAAATGAATGTACCTCAGCTTCTAAAAATAACTTCATATCCCAGGAAAATAAGCTTTGTAATTGTAGGCTGTTAATATTCTTTCTCATACTTTTTTAGAGAGGGAAAATGAGTGGAAAACCCCTTCCTCTCTGCCAGCGGTGTGTGCCAGGAAGATGGGAAAGTGTGTCTGCAGACAGCCCTGCAGTGTTGGGTTTCAGTGTGACTCAGAGGTAAGGATGAAGCTTTGCTACTATAAGAAAAAGAAAGCTACTACTGAAGGCATCCTGCTTCGGAATTTTGTATTTCCAGGTTCAGGGTAGCGCTGACTACGATTTCCCCATTCCCTTTGTCTCCCTTTTGTTGCTTTGTGCCATAATGCAGCGTGTAATCTAGCCTCTTGATATATTATTAGAAACATCATTGAAGTAGCAGTGAACAGAGGAACAGGATAAAGACTGGCTTCCAACTAGAATGAAATGGTCTGTGCTGTTTGTCTCATCTTTGTTTAAGACTGGAGATGCGCTGAGTCACCCAGCAGCTCAGCATCGTGCCCCTTCCCATCTGCTGAAGCTAAAGCCGTGCTCTTGCTGTTTTCGTTAGGTGTGAGTATCGTGATTTCATCCAACACAAACTTGAGGTACAAGAATCCCAAGGCCAGGGTCACCCCTTGCAAACCTCCCCTAGGTTGGCTGACCTGAATAATGCAAATTATCATCACGAATGATAACAGAAATAACAGTAGTGATGTGATAAAATGGCAGCTGTGCAGTCACGTGCTACTGCTGCTTAGGCAAAAGCGGGCAACTCCATGACAACACGTTCCTGTTTGTACATTTTCCTCTGCTACATACTATGTAATTACCATTTACTCATCCGCAAATGGCGTTTCCTTGAGGAAGAGTTTAGGCCTAAGGCCTGTGCTTGGGCCTCACTGGGCACCAAGAAGTTACTTGAACGCCACCAGAATCAGTGAAAGTTCCCTTATGCTGCAAAACGCTTGGGCACTGAAGTCGATTGGGGTTTGCCTTTTTTAATCAAAGAATGGTTTCCTCAGAAGAAAGTGTAACAGGTACGTTTGGGTTGAGGTGGATGGCAGGGTGAAGTCTGCATTGTCTGCTCCTAGTCTTATTTCAGAAGCATAAAAAGAGCTGTGCCTGCTTATTTTGAACTTGCACAGAAATGGAGTAGTCCTAAGTCAGAAAAGTAAAAGCATTGTTTGTACTTTTTTTTAACTGTTGTTCCTACTTCATAAGGGTGCAGGTCTGAGAGAGTGGGGAATAGGGCACTCCCACTGATGAAAATGTTACGTAGCTCTGATGTGTTGTGCAACATCATTTTTTTTAGACAATATATAAAATGAAATGGTAAGAGCATGGTACCTATACTCACAAAACAGGCAGATGAGAGATACTATACATAGTAAAGTATGATTAAGCGATTTCCTTTCCCAGTGTTCTGTAACTGTTAATAAATTTACTGCAAATTCAAAAATCAACATATTGGCATTCAGTGGCACCATGTTTTATGGATTGATTTATTTTTATCGATAAGATTGATCAGAGCAGTTCTGAAGGAGAGAGGGGAGAGCTGGAACGGGTCCATTGTAGCAGTCAGCACTTTGTGCCAGTATTTAGTGCTACGGGAACGCAGTAACACGTGCCTACGGCCACGCTGTCCCTACAGGTCCTCTTATTGATCTTACCACAGAGAGGTGTGTTGCAAACACTGAAAAAGAGAATTCTCATTGAAACCCCTGGGAACTACATCTGAAAAAAAGTCTCGTTTAGGATTTTGAAGTTGCCCTACGATGCTTTCTGTGTTTATAGCTACTTCTTTCTTTAAAACTTCTAGGAGTGGGGGGGGAACCCTGAAGACATTTCTTTGGGGTTTATTCTCATGCGTGCTAGAATTTCTACATCTGTCTGGGCTGGTTTGAAATTTTGACCCTGTGCAGAACACGCTTGAAAACTGCTGTTTATGTCATTAATATCAGGGGAAGTCACCTATACTGCTGTTGTATGTCACCTATCAGGGGAATATTTTGAAAGTCACAAGCAGGAGTAATGGGTCCCCTTTTCTTTCCCTTGCCCTGAAGTTAGGAACCTAGATCTTATGTATATGTCTAAAATTATACCAGAATCTCTGAATGAGTTCAACTGAAATGTGCAAATGAAAATGGTCTGTTCTACTTTGATTATCTTAATCCTGCTGCATTTTTTTTCTATGAATTGGAACGAATCTTACATTTTAGGAAGTCGTCTTCGTGTATTCCAAACAGCCCTTTTAATATGAGACAACGCTAACATGAATTGTCAAAGCCCATGCAGAATTTTGTCTGCAAGGACTGAAATACAGTATCTGGAAGACACAGAAGAAATGCTAATAAGTATTTAATTTATTGCTTTTGAGCAGCTATTTGCTTTGTTTGTGCCATATATAGTAAGTGCCTGAGCAGCTTTCATTATTTTATTATCGCTTACACCAATTCTGGTTTGCTGTGCACAGTAACATTAATTTGCTCACTTTGAGTTTGTTCTGTCTCTTGATTACAAGAGCTAGAGGAAACAGCCAGCCACTTCTTTCATCTGAACTCTATCAATGAATGCTTAATTAGAAGATTCATTAGCTTTGTTTACTCTTCAGATCAGGACTCCAAACTAGGCCACAAAATCTGATGGCAGATTCCTCCTTGCAGTTTCAAGGGTTAGTTCTTAACTCCCAACTCTAAATAGTTGTTCTGCTTTTGTTTCATTCCAAGCAATTAAACATAAACAAAAAGGTTCTTGGACAAATAAAACTCCCCTACCTTGCCAGCTGCAGAGCAATGTAAGTGGTTTGAAAAAAGCCCACTCAGCTCATTTGGAAAGAGATCAGTTACTCATTTGCAAAGCTTCATTGCTCTGGATGGGTCTTCAGCCAGCTGAGAAGGGAGGGCTTAGACTCAGGAGGCCAAGGGCCGCATCAGAAGCTCGTAGTAAGTTGGCACTGGGCTGTAGGCTTCGCTGAAGCCCTCTTGCTTGAGGCTACCTGGTGATCTGAGCTTTACCTGTTCCTTTTGTGTCCTTGTGAGTGATCTTACCTGTCTTAAAGCTGTCACCCAAAAAGTGGTATTTTATGATGCCATAAAATTTGGTGCGTTATAGAACACAATTTTTACTCTGTATTCATTAGTATTAATTCATCAATCTTAATGGTTGTAACATCCAGTTTACACTGGATTATGCAAGATTGGAATCAGTGAGTTGGATCTTATGGTACATCGTAGAGCAACTGATAGGCATATGGTGTAGGTGTCTTGCAGCAGTGGCATGCTGGGGTTGGAACAAAGCAATAGAGTCGATGTCTGTCTGTTCACCTTGCTGGTTTTTATAACCTCTAGCATGTTCTTTTTCCCTTCCAGTGGCTTATCTAAGTCACTCCTTATATTTTTGTCTTGGAAACCTTTTTCACCACATGAAAACGCTCTTCACAATGTGGTTGTAATAGTTTTCCGTCTTCAGTGTTTCTGAATTACTGTTCTTACCCAATTCCTTCTCAAAGTAATAATAAATTGAAGTGAATGCGATTGAGCTGGCTGAAAGCAGAGTGCTCTGCCTACATATCTATCAAACATAATTTCACATGTCTCTAAATGCCCAATTCCCATTGAATCCCAAAGGAATTTGGGCACAAAACTCCTTCAAATTCCTTTGAAAAATTACAGCTTGTTAAAATTATTCTTGCAGGAAAAGATGAATTACATGTCATGTGTCTTTATCTGTAGGGGCAGATGAATATGTACCCCTACAAATCTTCATTTCCCTGTGCCATTACACAGTGGTGTTTTCTCCTTATGGTCTGTCCTCGTGCCTGTTAAGCAATGGACTCGATGAAAGACCTGAGATGTTCACATCAGCACAGTGAACTACCTGCACATTAAGGAGCAAAGACAAACCCTAAGTGTTGGTATGCCCCGAAGAGTTGCTCTGGGAAACCAGCTCTATGACTACTGCAAAGTTTTAAATGCTCAGTGAAAATAACTATGTATATGTAGTTTTGTTCAAGGGATGTATGTTGTAAGAACATGTGCTTGAGCAACTGTAGATGATAACAGGAGAAATTTAATATCCCTCATTTTTTGAAGTTGAATACTCATAGCAGCAGCAATACCCAGAGGCAAGCAGTGTGAATATTTTCCTGTTTTCCCATTTCTGCTGACCACATATTGGCTGCGCCAGCTGAAGTTAGTTCTGTTGGTGAGAGTGGGTAGAAGAGAGGAGACTGCATTTACAATACAGCTGAGAGCATATGAAAGTCTCATAATGCAGCTGGAGACTCTATTTCCTTCCAAAATCTTTCCAGTATGAATGACAGTAAAGATAAAATGTGGGTCAAAATGAGTATTCATTTGTGGACTGCATGCACAATGAAAAGACAGAGAGATCTTACATCTGTGGTCTGCAGGGAATTTAAGCTTAGTCTGAATTCCCAGTTACCACGATATGTTCTTCCTTTGATCACAAAATCTGGATGAGCAATTGAGGAATACTTTCCCTATAACTCAATTATTCTTTAAACCTTTGAGAGATTTTTCTCCTTGTTGCATATACAGCAATAAAATTGATGTGGAGTGCACACAAAGCCACCTCTACCTTTTAGTATGTGTATAATCTTCCCCCATGCACATGTGCAAGCATTTCTTAGCAAGATATAAGCATCCCATTATTTAATAGTCTGGCATGTACTGCTGACCATAAAACACAGAAGGAAAGTGAGCAATAAAACTGTCTGACTGTTGTACTGCAGTGTGTTGACTAGTTAAGTTTCACAGCAGCGAGCTGAAGCTCAGCTCTGCAGTATATGAATAAAAATTACTAAACTTCTGCAGCCAGTGCACCTAATTTCCTACATCAGATCTTCCTGCATGCATCAGATTCTTGGTATTATATTTGGTTATTAAGGATGATAGTCAAGGATTTATGCATATGTGGGATAGAATACAAAGTGCAGCCTATCGCTCTGGTTTTACGCCAATATAACTTAATTGAAACATTTGCAGAGGTCTGCAGGGGTTTAATCTCTGGCACTACTTCTCCTAGAGAGAAAATAGCTTTGCACCACTCTAATACATAGATTAAATTATAAATTATACAGCCTGATTGAGAGGCTCTCATGGCATATGTTAGCCGTGAGAATTCAAGTGTTTTCTTGATGCTACTAATAAAGGCAGATGAGAGGTGGTTGTTTTTTCTTTTTATTTGTGCATTTTTTTGAGGGAAATAGAAATGTGTCACTCCCAATAAAACTGCTGTTGGGTTTTTCTTTTTTTTTTTTTTTTTTCTTTTTGAGTGTGGGGGAGTGAAAAGGGAATTGCTCAAAACTGGAACCCTGAAACTTTGTGTCACAGGCAGGTCTTGCGGTCTTTCATTGCTGAATAACAAAAATATTTAATTTTTCAGGGTTTGGAGTTTTGACAAGCTCGCAGGCTTTTGTCTTATGTTACTGCATCTGAACAGCTATAAAGTTATGTGACAGCCATCGCCGTCTATGACTATGAAGCCTAAAATATAGTTAGTCTCATAGTGTGGGAGGATCAGCTCAGCCTGGGAGTAGGCTGTTCCACTGTTAGCGAGAGCATGATACATGTTTCGGGGAGCCCTGGGCAGGTACTAAGGACTGCCTTCTGCCTTTAGGCATTCCATGATCCTCACAACAGAAGGCAAGGCTTGGTTAGATCAGGATCAATCATACTCACTCTTTTAAAATTTCTACTATCCTGATGAGGAGCTCTTAGCCCTTTCTGTGACTAGTGGTGAAAACTTAAATGCTGAGCTAAATTTAGCTGTTCCAGCATTTTGTTTGTATCTTCTATGCATTTGCAAAATGTTTACATGAATAAATCTTTACTGATTCTTTTCAGCTAGGTTAATCATCATAATCATATTTTTCTTATTTGCTCAATGTACATTCATGAACTCTTTTCACAATCTTATTCTCTGTCTAATCCTGTTCCCAGGATAGGTTTCCTCTGTAGTTAATTGATGCCAGTAGGAGTTTGGAGTTAGTCTCTGTTTTTCTGGACATCTGGACCTTAAAGACTTTTAGGTTTAGTATTTTCAGCACTTGCATTGTCACTCTCTTGGACCCTTTAAAAGCCCTCAGGTTAGTAGAAACTTGCAGCACGACTTTGGCTTTTGCGTAAGACAAATGTGTTATTGAAATAACTTCAGAAGCACTTAGCATCTATAACTAACTGGTCTCAGTCTGTTTATTTGGCATTGCCAAAAGCTACTCAGTCATTTGTTTTAGTTACTCTGAAGTCTCAAAGGGGTGTTGTGGCTGTTGAGCAGATGGTTGTAAGTGTTACCTTGTAAGTGATTGTCTGCTTCCTGTCTGACAGCAGAAATGGTGAAATGTGCACTTACACGGCCCCAGTAATTAAGCAACAGGGGGGTGGGAGATTATTTGCTTTACCTACCTGGTCCATTGCAATTGGGATGAAATTCCTGCAGCAGCTGAAAGGAGTGCAGTTTCTAGGCCTCCACACTAAAAAATAAAGAGATAAATCTTCAAGGGTCTGCTGATTCACAAACACGACCATTAGAACTGACTAGAAATGGTATTAACTTTGCTTTTCAGGGAGAATAACCTGGCCATTTATTATGAGGTAAGATAAAGTACTTGAGAGGGTGCTGCAGAGAATAGCTCTGAGTAGGCAGAGGATTAGGAAAGATGAGTTAGCCAGATACATCGTTTTATCTCTCATTTTTCTGCTCCTGTTGATGGAATCCATAAGGGGATGTTTGTGAAGCTATCATAAGCATATTTCAAATACTGAAGCCAAACATGAGAGGTCATGTTTCACCTTTCAGTACAGTGGTCTGCACTACAGAATAATACAGCTGGGCAGCAGTGGAAAGCTGCTATTTGTTTGCAGTGAAGAGTTTTATGGGTGGATTCTCACTGCGTCCTGGTCTGTGCCTGGCTGCCGATGGGATGACCTTTGGGAAAGCTGAGAGAGCCCTCTGACATACAGCACGTCAGAATAATGGTTATGTGTACTTGAACAACACTTTTTCTAGTATATAGATATCAAAATGATAAAATGGATGGGAACAAGAAGTGAGCATAAGGAGATTGTAGGAAGGGGTTCTCAAGTATGTAATTTGCTAAACCATTAAACCAGGAGGGTTTTTGTGCCAGTTTGAGTTGCTACACTTGCATCAGTTCATGCATTATAAATCCAGCCAAGGTTCTCTCTCCCAGTCCTGTGCTTTGAACTGGAATTCCTGGAAACTTTCACTTGGTAAAGGATAAAGTCAGAGGATAAACCGCTGTGTTACTGCACCACGTACTGTTACATTAAGGAGAGTGGATCGCATCCTTCAGTGACACCTCAGAATGGTATGAGGAGTCTATATGCTATCACTGTGTTTAGAGGAATAATCCTGCGTGGATACGTTTTTGTTGTATTGTTGGGAAATGTTTCCTTTATGCTCATGGGCTAAAAAGCCCCCTGGTATCATGAGAAAAACAGATCTAAGCACAGTCCATAGAGACAGCCCAAAAATGGTTGTAACCAGGTTTAAGGAAGTCCTTGTGCTTTGTGTAAGCTTGGGCAAGTCAGGCACTACTCCTGAAATGCATTTGCAGCTCCTTTGCTGTGGAAAGCAACAGCTTAGAGGCTGGGTCTTAAGTGCCTCAGATTTTCAGCGAACATTTTTCCTTCCCAGCTTTTGCTTGCCTAATTACATTGCAAGTGCATAAGAGCAGGCTCTCTCTCAATTTATGTACATGCAGTATCTGGCAGACTGATGTGGCTCTACAACGTGTGGCAATATCATTAAAACTAAAGCATAGAAGTAGCACTTCTTGATCAGTTAAGACAGTGGTTTGTCATCATAAGGAGGAATATGCTTTAAAAGGTTTCAGTGAAGACATTTGTACAAGCCCTAATATGTACTTGTGCTTTTGAAGTACTGGGAAAAAGATTTCAAGATAACTTTATATGATTTCAGGAAAAGATACCTAGTTTGTTATACCCATTGCACACTCAATGTGGAAAGGAGTTTGATTAATTTCTTTTGTTTTTTTGCTTTGAGTGGCTGCGTGTAACTTGCTTTTAATCTTTCTTTTTTTTGAGTGTGTACATAGAGATAGCAAAGAGGAAGTTGTCACATTATCCACAGCGTCTAGGGACGTGTATAACTTTCTCTAAGGTTGGGATGCTCCTTCTGTTGTATTTATCCAAGTGATTTGTGAGCATGGAAGTGCTCTTGTTTCCACTAATTTGAACAAAGAAGTGGCACAACCTGGATTGTTCATGTAACTAACATGATCTTTAAATCTGGTAACATCTGAAGTTTGGGTTAAGACCAGTCAGTCTGGAGATCAGATGTTCAGAAATCTGATCAGATGCTATGAGTCTGCAGATTTTGCTGCAGAGAGAGAAGCCATTCTGTCAGCTTGCAGCCCTGGAAACAGCTGCTCCTGCAGCACTGCACAGCCAGTAGGAAGCAAACGCCTTTATTTGTAGGCACAGCACAGTCGGAGTGGTGAAGGTGCATTTTTGGGCTGTCTCCTCAAAGTGCATATGTGTGGGATAGCTGAGGGGGAGGAAAGAGAAAGGCAGTTATGTCTCATAGTAATGCAGCCTGATGAGTAAGACAGGAGGCAACCTATTGAGTTCAGTGCCCCCTGAGGTTTGATGCTGCTGTGTTCAGAGATAAAAAACCAACGCATTGCAAGTTTCATTTAGGCTGACCAAGACTGTACAACTGCATCCAGGGCTTGCTTTAATGGGCAGTTACTATCCATATAATCTGACCTAAATCATTCATTCAGGAAGCTTGCCATGCCTTGGAGCAGCCTGCAGTGGACTGAGACATGCTGGGCACAGTGGGAAAGGAAAAAGCTGTGGGAAGGGTTTTGCAGCTTCTGGGGGAAGACTGCAGTAGTTTGGGGCTCCAGACTCCTCCGGCGCCTCCTGCTGGGGATTTACCCCCAGGGAGCTGCAGTTCAGGGGGACAGGGGAGGGCAGGAAGGGAGCAGAAACTTTTTTTTTCTGGACTTTTCAGGAAAGGGCCTGGGACTGGTGTGTCAGGGATAGCAACAGAGGCAGGTGCAGCCCAAGGGAGAAACTTAAGAGAAGTTTAATCCCTTCCTTAGGGAGGGATGGGACATGGTAAAGGGGAATTTGACTTTTGCAAATGGAAAGGAGGGAGAAAACTCTCTTGCATTAGCCCCTGGCAGTGTCCTCTGCCTGTCACCGCAGCGATGTGATGGCAGGACCCTGTGCTGCGTTCTCTGTAGTGGGAATTTATGGATGTGCTGTAAGCAGAGAGGGGAAGGAAGAGGGAGAAGGGATGGATTGACTAGCTGCTGTCCAGAGGAGCTTAGAGAAAGCATTGCTCCCTCTGCCTCTTCCCTCCTCCCTCTGGGAAGCTGCTGCTTCTGCAGCAGTCCAGTTCCTGGCAGAAGTTCAACACTGCACCAACTTTCAAAGAGCGAGGAGAAGGGAGGGAGAGAGGAGGAGAGTCCCGCATAAAGGAGGAGCTACCCTGTCCCAAGCTCCCTTTGGCCAGAAGCCTAACTGCTGCAAGCAAGAAAGGAATCGGAAAGAGCAAGGTTCCCCTTCCCCCTTCAGCAGCAGTGCCTGCTTTGCCCCAGCTGTCACAGAGTTAACAGGCTTTCAGTGGCGTTACCACCTCCAGAGCTCACCCAGGAGCTACTGTTTGTGGTTTATACTTCATAAAACTCTCCCCCAAGTAGCCAAGAAGGATGCAACAAAATAAGGTGTTTGGGCTATCCGTGGGATCAGAACAATTTTGTCCCAGGGAAGGTGTGGGGTTTTTCCTAAGTGTTCTGAGGGAAAGGGCCAGGTAAAACTTGGTGAGGGGAGAGAGGAGAAAAAAGCCCAGTTACTCCTCCCCCCAAAAAATCAACAACACTCAAGATGAAGGTGTTAAGTAAGGAATAGACAGGTGGGATGGGAACTGATAGGAAATTAAGACAAAACCCAGCGGAACATGAGCAAACAGCTGAGGAGCAAACAAGAGTGGGCTTTGTCCCAGCTGTAGGTCTCTTCTCCCGCCGCTGCCTTTGCCCGCACGGACTTACAGGCAGTGTTTGTGGGCACCAAGAGCTTCCTCCTGCCAAGGCCAGATTGCGGGAACTGGGCCCACTTCTGCAGTGGGAGTGGGAAGAGCCCAGTTTCCCAGTCCGGTCAGCACGAGGGGATCCAGTTCTCTGCCCTTGCACACTGAGCAACTCTTGGGTGACGGTGCAAGCAGAGCCTGAGGCTCTTTCCCCACGTGCGCCTTCGTATGTACGTCCCGTAGGAGAGCGGCTTCGGTTGTGTGGGTCTGGACATGCAGTTCTGTTTGGCCCTTTTTTTTCCTGTTCTGTCCTATGACAGTTCTTAAGGTCAGTGGTATACAGCTACATGAGCATGAGGTGGGGTGCAGGAGAGGAAGAGGAATCAGCTGCGTTGAAGGTGACCATGGCAGCAGGTCTGCAGCTCGGAGGGAGTGTGGTGGTCTCTGAGTGCGTGGGGAGGGGGGAGCACGGGGTGGTGGGAGCACTGGGATGTGGGAACACAGGGTGATGGGGGCACAGGGAGGTGGGACCGTGGGGAGGTGGGGGCATGGAAGCTTGGCTGATGTTCTCCCTGGAGCCAGCCCTCGGGAACAGCCCCACGGCTGCACTGGGAAGGCAGTGGCTATGGGGGGAGCTGTGGCTCTTGCAGTTATTTGCGGGGAGGTTTCTGGGCAGAGGGAGATTGGGCAGAGCTGGGTGGCTGCAGTGTCTCTCCGGCAGGTATTGCTGGTGGGGAAGGGCAGGCCCTGTGCTGGCAGCCGGGGGAGGGCGGCTGCTGGCAGCTCCCCTCTTGCCGCAGAAGGATGCTGACTCACTCCTGCAGCTCCTCCTTTTGAACTTCCAGTCTTTCCTAGTTTCCCGCAGTGAAACTGATGGAGGCAGCTCAGGCTCTTCTTTTCCTCTAGCCTGACTTTTTTCTCTCTCTTTTTTCTCTTGCTCTCTCATCTTTTTCCCTTTCTGGGTCCCAACCAAAAGAAGGCATTGCTTTAAAATAAAAATTTGTCGCTGTAGCTACCATAAGGTGATGCTGAATCTATTTCTCTTTTGGTAATGGATCTTCCTGTTCCTCTAGAGAGCAGCAATAATATTTGATGAGTACAGTGAATGCTGCAGCAATTTTCTTCTTTAAAGGAGCCCTCCCGGGCATTGAATCAGCAATGATTATCCATCGGGCAGACATTTCTTGGAAGAAGGGCTGGGGCAGGGGAAACATGATTTTTTTGTGAGTTTTGCTGGAATAGGCAGCAATAAAGCACTCTGTACCTCTGCTTTCCACTGCCTGCTGTACAAGCTGTTCCTTTAACCTCTTTTTCCTCAGGGATTGCTGCAGAACATCTCAGTAAGACTCTCAAAAATTGCCCAGCTTTGGGGAGGATGCTCTGCAGGAAAATTGGAAGGTGAAAGATGAATCTCAGTGCAGGACTGTGCTTATTTCAGAGGCAGGGGCTTGGGGAGAAATGGGTGCTGACTGAACACTGACAGCTGATGTAGAAAAAAACTTCCATCAACATTTTGCTGTTTGTCCTTTCCAGACATGAGTGGCGGTTAACATCTGCAATACCAGATAGGAATTTATTAAATGAAGGGTCCTGGTCTCCTGAAAGTCAAAGTACTTGTTTGAGCAACCTTTCTTGTCAGTGGATGATGATTCGTTGCTTCATGTCTTACAGCTCTATATTATTATATCCTATAATCTTACTTCAAGTTATTATAAAAAATGTTAGCACTGCATTTTTTTTAAGATTAGCTCATACTTTCTATTTTAAAATTCTGTTTTCATTTGTTCAGAACTTCTATATTTAATATTAAAAAGAAAAATCTAACTTGCTTTAGAAGCTCTTTTGCCTTCCCATATTTTAAAGCAGGGTCTTGAAATTTAATAATGGGCATTATTGCACAGTGGTATCATGTTTCATTATGATGCGTTATGATTAAGTCTTTTAATTAAGTGATCATGCACAGTTTTTTCCAGAACACTTGGAAATTTCTACAGTAAACTAAACTTTATATATTTATTTTTTTATGCTCTTCCTGTAGTGTTTAACCCCATGTACAGCATGCAATCCAAATTCTGCATGGAATGCCTTTAGTTTTTATATCTGTTTTTTTCCCATGGTGATCACACTGTCATTAATTCTAAAATGCATAAAATGATGAAATATATGCCAGAAGAAGCATTTTGCCAATTCACAAACCATTGAAAGCCAGTTCCTCGTCCACCATGTTTTAGGACTGAGCAAGGCCAGTTGTGGCCAGTCCCACAATAAATCTGGCTCATTAGCACTTCCTGGCCTGAAATCTAACTATAGGCTTAAAAATAGCCACGAGATCAGCAGGGTACATTAGCTACACACAAAAAAAATCTCGATCATTAGTCCCTGCTGCTTCTAACTCTAGCATTTATTTTAGTTCAGTGACCACTGCTGGCCACAAATCTGAATCGAGGCAGCCGTCCTTGGCACAGACCTGCTCTAAATCTTATCAAGTCCTAATCCTAACTTGTTTGGGAACATGACTTTCGGGAAGAATTTGCTAGAAGGAGAACTTGAAAACTTGTTTTTGGGCTTTGAAATTCTGTCTTCTCATGAGCTGTTGGTCAGATGCAGGAAAAACCTTTTCCTTTTTCTCAGCCTGTGTTCCAGAATCTGCTCACATACTTGTTCCTTTTTAAAATCTGTTTTTAGCTCAGCCATTCCTAGCCGCATATCTTTAGGGGTATGCAGATGTTGCATAATGAATATGTTATTTTTCTCATAGAAAGACAAGAGGGTTACAGCGGAGGCTTGGGATTAGGAAATCTTTTTTGTCAAGTCCTGCAATTTTCATAAAGTTATTCATATAGACAGAAGTATCTATCAGTCTGCCTGCAACATCAGTTACATCAGGCTTCAAGATTTCATTTGAATAGCTTTAAGGGGATTACTCAAGTTAATAAGGAGTGTGTGTAGGAAGACTGCCGGTCTTCCCTTCTCTGTGTGTCTCTGTCTTCCTCCCACACTTACCATCAAAGTCTCTGAGCCTAGTAAAACAGCTTTTGGAACTGATGCCTGTGAATCTTTTCTGGTAGCTAATGGGCAGATCATTCCTAATGCACTTTGTGTAGCTACAAAAGGAGTATTAAAAAACAGGCTCTTGAAATGTAGCAGTTTATCAAAGAAATAAAATTAAAGGATGGAGGAAAATAAAGGGGAGAGGAAGCATCAAGGTTTTTCCAGCGATTTAATTTCCATGTGTGTTTCTACACATTTGATTGACTAATAATAGAGTAAATCATTGTCTTATTCTGGAGCGTTTAATCTGCAGATCTCAAGATGCATCACAAGTACTAATCAGCTTCAAAGGAGATTTGGATTGTCCTACCTAAATATTAGTTAAAGAATGTTTAAGTGGTACTGACAATGTTTTCTAAAGATGGTCCTATTGCACTTGCTCGTCATAAAGACCACGGTCATCTAATGGCTTCTCATGATTTGCTCCAAAATTACACCACTGCAAAGTGAAACCAAAATGAGGACATTTTTGTCTTATGTTGATACATTTGATTATGGATTCTGGTTAAGAATCTGATCAGTGTCTTTCTGAATGGAAGATACTAGCTGTGTCTTTCCTGCAGTCTGTCAACATTGGGAATGATGATGTGCAAAATGAAAACTCCTATTTCCCCAGGCTAGTACACCAGATATGTAAACCCATCCTATTAAAGGAGTAATTTACTTAACAAGGCACAAAATTGGCTTGCCATCCCATGAATAATTGGAATAAATATCTGCCATCTGAGCCCTTGCTGCAGCCACTAATACAGATTGAGATTTGCAAGGGTAAAAGGGCTCACATGTACAGACTCTTGCGGGCTGGGGAATTGCAGATGGGCCTCATCAAAATCCCTGAACAAGCCCAGTGCGCTTGTATGGCAGAACAGGCAGCTGTGAAGGGGGGTGTAGTGAGGGTAGAGCAGGCCATGTTTATTCTAGCCTTTATCAGCCCAATTTAGAGAAAGCTTTGTATTCTGTTGGGGTCTGAGGATTCTGTGTGCGTAACATCCTGTGCTGTGGAACAGTCTATATATGATCAACTGTGTGAGGGTAGAGGGATATATGTACCCTTTCACATCCTGACATTCACACTTTATGGGATCAGAGGTCTGGAAATGGGACAAGAATGTAGAAATTAGAACTTTTCATTACATGAATCTTTAATTTCAATAATAAAAAGTAGCTTTGTTTTCCATACATCATAAATCCATTATTATGGTCAAGAAGGAAAGAGAACACAAAATTTACTTGAGGTATGGCTCAGTCCCCCCCTAGCTCTTCATCAGGATAATATTGCCAAGATTAATATCATAAAATGTTTAGCACACGGACCTAAGGAACATGTAACCCATGTTTGGATTTCTTCTGGGTTACTTTACCCTGTGAAACATTTATCTCCCTATTTTCCACCACTGTCACCCACGCACCAGAGACCCACTCTCAAGGAACTGTATTTAAAGATGATTCACTACACGTGTTTAGAGCTGACACGTTTAATTGCAGTGCTCCATCTGTGTGAGATAGTACAGAAGAGCAACTGAGAAGAGTCAGAGAGGTGCTGGGATTCAGATTGGATCCCAGATGTTCTGTGTGTGAAAGCATGATGCAGTTTATCAGTCAGGGAGTTTATAAATGGCCATCAGGAGGCACGTGGTGACTGTAATTACCTCATTGGAAAGGAAGGAGGCGTGAACTAACCGTACAAAGTTAGGGGCCTGTCTATCAGCATGTTAAACAACATTCGTTTATTAACATCTAAGGAGATCTATACATTATGGATATGACATTGTCTGTTATTACCCGCTGCCTTGCTCAGGGCTAAAATTTGAATCTGTGAGCTTCAGAGCCAGGGATGTCAATGTAAGTAGTTCAAGGTAATGAACTTAGTCCCAAGGTCAGTGTTACCAAAGATTTATTTCTGTTGATCAGGCACTCACTGAACAGGCAGTTTTACAAGTTTGAGTAGTGAGACCAAATCTTCACCCATCCTCCTCAGAAAACCCAAGCATGAATAGTTGTTTTAGGAATAGCAGTAGTATTATATAGGGAAGCTTTCCAGGCAGGAGCACCCACCTCACAGGGATATAAGCATTGCTGCTAGACCTCATGACCCAGACATGACAGGAGTCTGGCAGACGCTTGCACGTTGGTTCTTGCAGAAGTTGGGTCTTCATTTGAGGCTCTGGCTAAATGTTTCAATTTATTATTGTCACAGCAATAAATAAATTCAAAGACAGACTCAGCATGATTATTTTTGTTTCAGACAGGTTGCCTTCCAATTCTTCAAATGTTGCCTTCCATGATGAGATTATTCCAACCAGTGTTTTTCAAGATCTAGCGCTTACAAGTCACATCACTGGACTAATATTGCATCTAAGCAGATAGGTAAGTGCTGCAGCTTTGCTGCTTTTCTTGGCAACATATTGTGAATTATTTATGCCAACTCTTTGTCGTTCTGGAGGCTTTGATGAAGGGAGAAAAATGCATGGGTATGCGGCTTCACTTACAGACGACAGTAAAATGGTTTATGAAACAGATGCATCAGCAGGTTGTAGAGTTGGTTACAAGCTGTTGTAAGGATAGACTGACCACCTACATGGATGTCACCTATTAGCTGAAATTGTAGCAAGAGGAAATTTGCTGGATCCTGTCATAGAGGATCTGTTATTACCTGCTTATAACAAGTATATTTTTCTCTCTCTTATATCTCTGTGAATCTGGTGTTATATTGGCCGTATAGCTTGGAAAAACTCTCATGCACTTCCTGGTTTAAAGAGGGGTGTAAACACGAGCTTGACTTTAGAAAATAATGTAAAACTGTTAATGAACACTTTATCGGAGCCTGAACCAGCCGACTCCCATTTCCGTAGTATTTGAACTTCATAAAACTTTAGTGCACGTATCCTCTGTACACACGTCTCTGCGATGGCACACCCTTCCCTGTTTAGCAGTTGGGAATGGCACACGTTTATGGACTTTCAAGGACAGCTAGTCATGTAACACACTTTTATGCATTCCTGTGAGTCCCACAATACATCTTTTATCAATTTTGTACTTGTAAAGATCTTTGTAGTAATGGCTGTAAGTGATTTTCTGAGGATGTCCGTGGGGGAGCAGGAACCTGAATTTAGTTACATTGTTACCCCAGAAATACCCTATTATTGTAATATATAACTAATGGCTCTAATAAAAAATGAGAGAAGACAAATGCTTGGATAGCTACATTCATCACAGAGGCAAGGTAAGAGCATTTAACTGTTTTTATATGTGGTATTATAGTGAAAGGCAGGTGTCGGATCTTATCGATTGCCCCAAATTCTCCATGTCTTTCCTTATGCACCTTCTATTACTGCCCAAAACAATAGTCCATAATAAAGTAGCTTGCTGAAGAGCGTGTAGATTCTATTACATGTGCAGCTGCTGCAACGTTTTTAATTCAATTTGTTAAGGGATATAGACATCAGCTCTATTAAATTATCTGCCTATGAGAAATGTGGCATAGGAGGGACCATTAGCAAATGCCATATGCTAACCTCAGCCTTGTCCACACCATAATATAAGTTATGAACAAAGGAATATTCCCATTTGTAGTTACCTCATATGGAAGAGACTTATAGGGTCATCACATCCATTGTTCATACAGACTAAGGGATGAGGTTTGGGTGAGGGAAAGAGGACACAGACAGATGCAAAGCTGTGTGATGGATATGCCTGATTACAGCAGGAACAATAGCTGAGGAGAGAGGATCATGCTGAGCTTGCTGCTGCAAATTTACTCAAAATTTAATGAGCCCAATCTGCCACCTTTGCATCCAGCAGGAGTTTTGCCATTGATTGGAAGGACAGCAGAATAAGGCCCAATATCCACATCGGGTAATGTCATTAGTGTAGAGATTTGCTGCTATTCTTTGCCAGAGATGCAAAGCCACCAGTAACAGCACTTGCACATGCTCCTGTCACTACTTCAGACAAAGGTAAGCTAGGGTTTACAACATTTGATCCTCCGCTCTAAAATGACTGCTGTACAGTTACACCTTGTGAAACACCCATCAGATGTCATGACTTTCAGTTTGCTTCTCCCACGTAGTGGCCTCATTACTAGCTACCTTCTGTCCAGAGAGTAAAACGTAATCAAAGGGTTCTGAGGCTCCTCTAATTAGTCCTTACCTTCCAAAAACTGGGAATAAAATCCAGAATTTTCTACCAGCAAACCCCTGTTCTAGCTATTTGATTATACTGTTTCCTTCAAATGCTTTTTATTGGAGTGTTTCAGTCCAGTTTAGACTGCTTTTCAGACCACCTTATCTTGCTTTTCTTTAAGAGATATTCAGTATCTCACATTATAGTTTCCTGGTTTAGGACTAGACTCTAGTGTACCTCCATAGTAGAAATAATCTATGACGTCAAGAAGGAAGCTGTCTAGAACGTAATTACTTGCAGTCTTTCTAGTAACTTCGAGTCATATTTAAGGTTAAATTTCACTCTACATAGTCATGAAGGCCAATCTGATTAGTAGTGTTTGTGCACACAAGTTGTCTTTGATATTAGATTATTGCTGCTTTTTTCCCTACCAATTTTTTGCCAGTGTTCATTGATTAAGTGTGCTGCTCCAGGCACAAATAAATAAATCAATAGAATCACGTCCTGCAGCTAATCAATGGGCTGGTTTTTAAAAGTCTGCAGATCACATTACAAGGGCAACTGCTCTTGCAGGTTCAGCAGATGTGGCTGCAAGCTGTGATTTTGCATGCAAATGTGGTTTAAAAATAAAACAGTGTCTCCCTGCATCTCAGCCCTCTGGTTTCAAAAATGGCCTGTTCACTCAATCTTTTGCTAGAATGCATTTGTTTAAACACCTTTTTATGTGATGAGGCTGGCACAAACAGACATTTGTTTCAGCTTTTCTCACTATTCTCTTCTTTGCGCAAGGCAAAAAGAATTTTGCATCAGAAAAGCTTAGTTTAAGCCCATCTTCACTGATCAATATCATTGGACACAGTGCCCAAATATACACTGACAAAGCAATTAACTCTCATTATTTCCCTGATTCCCATCCTGAAGGGAGTAGGTGGAAGCAGTGTTGACTCAGTGCAGTTGTAATGGAGATGAGCAATTCAGTGGATCTTTTAACATGCCATAATCATGATTTCTTTCCTTTCATTTGATGTGCAAAAGTGTACATTTTATTTTTGTCAGTGTGTCTCTCTTTTGTCACTTACTGACATTCTTATATGTGGCATTTTGACATTCTAGTGTTAAAATGATACTAAAATGCTGAGAATGAAATAAACTGATTTGTGAAAGTTTTGTAGTAGGAACTGTACAAGCACAGATTACCACAGAGATAATGTTTTAAATTGATAAGGTAATGGAAGTATAGTAACCATAAAGTAATGGAAGAAGTTTTGCCCAGAATGGCGCAGGGCAGTAAGAAAGACCAGTCTGAACCTCCTGTTATTTCCAGTTATCCATTGACTGATGCTACTGTCCCTCCTTACAATCCCACGTAATAATGTAGCATCCATATAAGAAAGCAGATTGCAGTGCTGACTGCAGTCTCACCCATAAGTGTTTAACTCCATCTTTATCAGCAGTATGTCCTAATATATTACTATATCTTAAAGTAGCTAAAGAAAGTTGGACTCTTTTTATTGATTTCTATGGACTTTTAATTAGGTCCTCACGCAAACCTGCCTGAATCTGTTAGGGTTACTGGGAGCTTTGTCAACAATTCCACCCAGTTCAGAAGAATGTTTATGCCCATAATGTCTTATGAAGTCACCAGGAGACTTGCTGTGGAATGGGGGACATCTCTGTGCACCCCCGTCCTCCTATATAAGGGTCATAAATGCTTAGAAAATTTTGAGCTGTCATGTCTGTGCTTTTAAGTCAATAACAGCAGCAGCTGAGGTCCACAGACATTAAACTAATCTTGAGTTCTAAATATCTGTTTATTAAATACTGTGTTTCAGTGCTCAGTGATGCTTATTTCTGCATACCTAAGTGTCCTTACTTACTCTTTTCCACAGCTAATACTTCCTATAATTACTCTTTCACATTTATAACAAATGTGCTCTTTTGAAATGCAAAACAGTGGCAGAAACTGTTGTGTGGAGAGAATTCTGAGTAGAGTCTGTAGCTGTGATGAATCTTTATTTTAATAACAGGCAGGTTAATAAATGTGAAAGGAAAAGCTTTTGAGGAAGAGAGGCTTGTCTCATTCTTACCAGGCTGCTAGTATACTCGTTCTCAACCACAACTTCTTTAAACCATTATGTTCCAGTATACATTACATTTCAGCCTGAACTTCTTATAGATCCTGTGATTTTTAAAGGGAGGGGATATCTGACCATAGACCACAAGACCACTGTAAGTGAGGTTATAAAATGTTACATGAAAAAACAAGAAACATCCTGTCGGATTTAAAATTTTAGTACCAAGTCACCATGGGTGACATCCTGCTTGCTTTACTTCTGGTTTATCCAAAGGGTGTTTTGTAGGGATAGGTTCAAGAGGGATTTGGCCTTGTGTCCTTCACAAGATCATTTTTGTCTAGCCTAGCTGTGGTGTGTCTGCAGAAGCGCCAGTGTCTGTGACTTGTCTAGTGATCAACAGTGACAGCAGAACATGACACTGTTGTGCGTTGGCAGATAACAGCAAACAAATTGACCTTATGTATCGTATGTGTCAATAAACCAACAACTCTATTCTTTTGGAAATAACTGCTCTCTCCTTCTCTTCCCTGCTTTCTCTCCTCTCCCTGCTCCCCCCCCCCCCCCCCTTTATTTTTTCAGTAGGTAGCACCAATGGTGTGTAACGTAGACATTTCTGGTTTGATTTAGATAGTCTTTACATACCAAGCTACAAATCTTCCAGTTTTGAGTGCTTATTCAGAGAATGAGAAGCCAAGGGCTGCTGCATGTTCTTCCAGGCTCTGAGACCAATAGTCCAGTCATGGCTTAGTACATCACCTAACCTTGGGGTATCTTTGAGCAGAGTCCTTTGCCTTTAGATGTCCTTTACTCCTCTCCAAAAGACTTACAGAAAAGAGGATGATTTCTTTAGGGCAATGCAGGTTCACGCTTTCTCTACCACATTCTCTGTTTCATGATATTTGTCCTATATGCTATACACTCCTTTCTGTACCAGTCACCTCTGTGTACTAGCTGACCTCTTCCTGAACAGTTCCCATTTTAAACTGAAATACATCATGTCATGCAATTTCTGTGGAATTTTTTTATATACAAGGATAAGTAAGGAAAAGGCTCAAATGCCTAAGAGCCTGCATATCTGAGGCTTCAGGAGTTCAGCATTGGAAGGCATCTGTAACTTATTCAGAAAGTATTAGGCAGACAACTAGTGAGTAGGATCAGGGTATCTGGACTCTAATGGCAGTACCTTTGTGCTTCTTGCTAGCGTGATTTACAGTGCCTTAAATGAATTAGTACCTGAGCTTCACTGGTCTTGAAGGAACGCCTATGCATCATCTTACTTTGACAGAGCAGCTAATGACATCCAGGAGAATTAACAGATGTAGCCATAAATTCTGGCATTTAAACTTCAGACAAGGATTGGAGGTGAAAAACTGGGTTGGGAGCCAAGTAGATGCTGTAGTTTGCAAAACACATCCTAGGCAAATCACAAGGTCAAAGTGTGCAGAAGTTGTTTTTAACTCTGATGATGAATACTTCCTGCCCTAATCACTTGTTTGCACTCCCAAAGCTTATTAAAGAAATCAGGAATATTGATCTTTAGGTCTCTTTCCCCCAAACATTAGACCCCTTTTCCATTCAGCTTGCTGGTGAAGCAACCAGAACTTCAGTGGTCAACCCCACACCGTTCTCATACTGGATGCCCAGGGGTGAATTACCTAGTAATGAAAGCCAGCTTTTCAAGTATCCAGCCAACAACTGAAATGGAACAAAATAAGGGTCTCAAGCAGAGCATCTTTAGCCAGCAGAGGTTAAGGATGATATTTTTATAGTGTCAACAGTAGGAAGAAACCAGTTTCTAGTCCAGTTAGCTTTGTCCAGTCTGGTCTGGAGGAGAAGCACCAGGAGCCTTTGAGGAAGGAATAAAACAAGATGAAAGAAACATAACCTTATCTTTGCTTTCTTCTCATAAATCACTATGGGTAATAAAGTGTATCATCGGCTGCAGTGAGTTAGAAAAGCTCTACAGAAATCCTGTTTTTACCAGCTTGAAAGTCTGGGACAAAACACTGGTTCTGCTCTGCAAGTTTATATTTGTCAGTATCAAATAACTCCCTGCAAACATCCCCGAGTTCTGAGTCAGCTTGGACCTTTATTTTTCTGACTGTAAATTGTAAAGTAAATGAAAAAGTAAATGTCTATGTGTGGCCTGGATTGCAAGTGCTCGAGTGCTCAAGGAACCGTCTGTTGTTTCCTTACTATTTCCTTACCAGCCTACAGCATCAAGTCCTGTATCCAATAGTCTCTATTATTAGGCAAGGGGTTTGCTTTCACTGGCACAGTTATTGAGAAAGGTATCTGTAAATATAGATATAAAAATTGTACAGCAGTTTTATGAGGCACAGGCTGCTTTGAATCTCTCTCTCGTATATATATGTGTGCCACTGGCTTGACGGAATCATTGCTAGATTACCTGAGTGTAAAAGGAGAACCAGACCCACCTGCCTAGCAGAAACCACTGTACTTTATTTTCATTCTGACTGAAGCGAGAAGGATTTGGTGCTTCAGCTGTCAGCAGTGAGACAGTAGATATCTCCCTTGGAGCTGCTAGAGACAAGCAAGAGCACTGAAAAGCTACTGACAGATTTTTATTTCTGTTAATGGGAGGTTTAGGCATTGATGTGAATACAAAGAACACAGTTTTCTCCATTCAGTACGTGTGCCTGGCTTATGCATAAGGGCTCAATGTCACTTTTGTTTGCATTTTCACAGGGCATCTGTTTTTCTTCTTCCCTCTATAACTGGACACTTTCTGAAAGGAATATTTCACTGTTTTCCTCCACACTGTACTACATTTTGTCTTGATTTTCTTTTCTTTCCTGCAGCCTCTGGCAATTAGACTGTTAACATGGTTACTTGTGATGAGGGATGGGAGGAAGGCAGAAATGTAGGCTCTGAAACAGAACAGGAAGCCATATGATTCTGCAGTGCATCCCTCTTGTCCATACTGCATAGTCATTAATAAACTCCCATAGGTTTCTCATCGTGTGCTCTCAGGCTCAGAATCTGGGCTGCCCTTCACAGGGGAGTAAGGGTAGTGCTGGTTTGGCTCTTCCCAAATTCAAATAGGTCTAACCTCTGGGACTGCTCTAATTTATTGTCTGCAGCAGCTCTCCTGCAGGCCAGTGACTGACAGCCCACAATAGGTGAACTACAAAATATTTTGTCCAGGTTTCCTCAGATCCTTGCTCCGTAGCTTTATGCAGTGGCAAGGAAGAACGTCAATCAAAGATAAATATTTGTGTGTAATAGATTGATTTGCTTAGTCATCTGTCGCAGACAAAATTTTGATCTTGGAAAGAAATTCAGGTCAGTTGTGAAATTAAAAGTCAAAGGCGTTCCTTTAGAAAATGTTTCTCTGCTTTAGCTTCAGCAAAGTTCCACTTTTCCTTCATTCTTCTGATTGAAACTGTTTGCTGAAGTTCACCTGGATTTACAAATAGCTGATTTTTCATGAAAAGTTTAATCAAAGCCTATAAGAGAATTTGTGTGGAACCTGTGCCTCAGTTTAGCATATAACCCAGATGGGTTTGGGAAAATTGCACAGTCATGCTTGCCTCTTTGCAATGAAGATCCAGGAATTAAGATTCTCAGGCAGGCATTTGCAAGCCCTGTTCTCTGCGGCAAGCACTTCCTAGGTGAAAAACAACAAACCAAAATAGTCTTCAGGCATATGCACACACATATTTATTGAAACTTTGTTTGGAGGAAAGGAGGGTATCTATAGCGAATACAGATCACTTATATCCTAAGTTTCTAGCTTAAATACTGCACAGTTTGATGCCTGCCTTTTTGAGGCAGTTTGCTCTAAAAAGAGTTAAGCTTTGTGTTTGTCGACAGCATTGCAGCAAAGGGGATGAAGTAAGCTTGAAGGGCAGAAATGATGTACTGCATCTTTAATAGGGTGTGTCCAATCCACTTGCTGCAGTCTCTGCTGCAGTGAGGTTTAAATTGGGCTCTGAGTGTCTGTCTTGTTAACCCTCCTTATTTAATGATAATTGGAGATAGTGATCATATTCAGGCATAGTGCTGGTGTGGCTGTTGATCTGAACCCGACAGTTAGCCTGTGAACATGGGAAACTTTGTACAGCACATGGCCCCAGCTTAGTCACTCATGATTTAGTCCAAAAAAACTTTTTTACTGATTCTGTGCTTTCGTGAGTTAAAAGGTTCTGTTGTATATAAAAAGGAGCTAGCCAGAGATTTCAGCACTCGTAGCATGTTACTCACAGTAACCTCACATGGTCATCAAACATTTTCTGCAGCAGTTGCTGGATGCGACCGAATCAATTTGGCACTTACAAGGAGATTATTATGCTATTGAATTTCCTTGAGGTTTTTAACTGTTCCTTAAACTCATTTTGCATGTAGTCATAAAAGATGCTGGCTTTTAAAAGTACCGAGAAGCAGTTTTTAGAGGATTAAAAGACAGAAGTGATTCTGAAATTGTATCCTCTGCGTTCACAACTGCAGTGCTCGCTACACTGTGCTGGGCAGTCATTGGTGGAGTATTGGTTTAGTTATGCAAAGCTTTCCGTAGTCTCCCGAGTGCTTGTTCTCTTTATATAAAAACATCCATCTGTAACGGAAGTATCATTTAAATCTTGTGAATTTCTGTACTATGGGCTTGGTAGACAGTGTTTGCAGTTATTTTTTATGCAAAAAAAAGACACTTTCTTAGCCTACCTTGTGATTTATTACTACTCTGACACAAAGTGCTGCTGTAAGAAGAGTTCCAATGTCACCAAATGTACTTGCTGTTTCATGCTCAAATCTCATCCTTTAACAGAGGTTTTGATCATAATATGCATCCAAGTCTTGATCTTTCTTCTAAGAAACTGAAGTAGTGGGTGATGTTTTGTTAACCTAAATCCAGAAGTAATATTTAACCAAAACAAAACTGTAATTTAGGATATCAGCTTAACAGCAACTTGCACATTCTTACAGATTCATGCTGCTAGCTCATCTGTATGCATGGGCTCCTGCAGAATATGTGGAATCCAGATAAAACTGGACTGATTGCAAGATCAGCCTCTGCAGTTACAACCTGGCAGACATAATTTCTGCTTGTCTGTGAAGCGTTCACTGTACTTTTGGCACTGGAAATGAGATAAGTTGTTCAATTTCCTCTGATGTCGTGAGAATTCGTAAGTCTAAATCCTGTGGAGACTTCAGGGAAGATTGCAGAAAACTGTAAGCGGACAACATTTCACTTAAAATCACACAGCACATATATTTTCAGAGGAAGTGCAGAGCCAGACTTCAGAGCTCATTGAGCGATGTTACAGAGCAAACCGTTTTAGACGCCACAGTGCATCAGCTATATGAACAGTGAAATGCTGATTCATCTGTAGCTTTGCTTCCACTTGTGTGAACTGTAGTGCCACCAAGTGCCCATCCGCTGTAAGAAAGCGGCCCTGCCTGATTGACACAGACAACTTCAGCTGAGCTTTTTCAGGGAACGCAGTGATCCGCAGCAGGTGGGATCAGCGCTAAAATAATCTCTGAAACATAGAAATCTGAAGGCTTGAAGTTGGGATTTACAGCGTGGATTCTTCCAGAGCCTTAAACCTTATTGCAATTTAGCTATTAATAACAGATTTAGTCACATTCTCAGCTTAAAGTTGTTGACTGAAATGATAGAAACAATGATTCAGTAGTTAATATACCAGACACAGATCCTACAGCACCGCTTAAACCAGAAAAGCCAGATGCTTTGTTCGTGATCATGTTCTTTTCCTCACAAGCCAGAGATTCAGCAGTGTTGTGAAGGGGTGGCCTGAAAGTCAGTGGGAAGTTGCTGGGCTGGATTTTGCATACAGGGAAAGAGCTGGAAAGGACCTTATTCTGTTGGCCTCTGAAATGCTAGTTCTGAGTTCTGCAGGTGACAAAAAAAGGAAAGGAGAAGGGATACAAGAATGAAATTGTGGCAGCCTTAAAGCAATAGTGGATGAGACAATACATCATATGAATGCATTAATCTTATATAATCCTAGAGAAGCAAGCTTGCCAGAACTGACGTAAATAGAGAGCTGGAACATTTTTAGGTATCTACTCTTCTTGATTCTCAAGTGGACTGTATCTGCCAGGACTCACTGTGCTAGTATTTTTTTTCTGTACCACTCAAGGTTATCCAGGTTTGTCCTGCATTCCTCCTGCTGAGTTTTGAGAAGGGAATAGTGCCTGGGGTTTAGAGCTCTGGTGATATAAACTCTTGCTATTCTCTTCCCATTAGTAGAGATTTACTGACCTGCACCATCTCTGGCAGTGTATTATCAAGAGGTGGGTCTTTTTTTAGTCCTTGATTTCTTTGAACAAAATTTGGAAGATTTTATGTTGGCTGATTATCCTGTACTACTGCAGCAGTCCTGTTAATACGACAGGAATACTTGTATAAGAAATTAAACTTATTGACTGCAGTATGAGTACATAGCCTTGAGTCTTCTGCAGGAGATCCTGCTAGCCCGGTGAAAAATTGTTCCCTGCAGTGTATTTTCTAATCGCTACTTGCATATGAATCCGACATATCCTAAGTAGGCAAAAACTGGAAGTAGCCAAGTGATAGATAAGGCTCTATGATTTTTACTTTTCTGTCTTAGAAGAAAGAATGCAGAGTCCTCTAGCCCAGCAAGACGATCGTGCACCTCACCAGGAGATCAGCCTGTTCCCTGCAGTGCTAAACAAACGTTTCCATGTTCATAGGGCCGGGGATGGCTTCATCAAATTGCAGATGTAAGTCTGCTTCTGCCTTCCCTCCCATAAAACAATATGTTGAACTGCTACCTATGAATCAGTCATCCCATCTGTACTCACTGAAACCAAAGAGAGCTGAATCACCAAATTGGAAGGAGTCAGAGCTGGTCCTTTAATTGATGGATTTATATCTTAAGATGTGAGAAACGTTCAAAGGCCTGAGCAGTGTCAGCATGTCATTGAAGGCAGCAGAGTGGTGCTGATTTACAGCAGCTGAGATCCAGCATTCTCATTTGCTTTCTAATACAGACTTCAGACTAGTAATTACAGATTGCACACGAGCACACATAAGAAATGCACATATTTTCTCTTAGGACAAAAGGCTCCATCCTTTGTGTGCAGTTTTGTGGGTTTTTTTCCATTTCTTAAGTAGTGTAAGTGTGTCTCTTAATCTATATCTCAAAACTGAGCTAATGTTCTAGGCTAAAGGCTGTCATCTCTCCATTTCTGTTACTGCATAGGCTTATAAATGAATGTGCTCCTGATTCTGGAATGCCCCAGTGCTTAATTCTCCACCCTGAAAGCTGGTGTTTGATCAAGCACTTTGTCTTACTCTGATTAGTCTTTGATGTCAGTAAAGCAATAATATAATCAAGTCTTCCTGCCTTTCTTGTGGTGCAGTTTTGATGAGCAAATTAGTTAATGTTTTTAGACTGCTGTATTAAAGATAAGTTTGGGATGAATTACTTGGACAGGGTATTGACAATCTGTTCCTCTTCGATGTCTGTGCTAAACTCACTAATTAAAATCCAGACAAATAGGAAGACAGAGGGAAGCTTTTTCTTACCTACTACAGAGAGTTACCAGTTGCCAGCAAGTAATTTTATTTTCTTTTGCTTGGTTGGTTGACTCTGCCTTGCTACAGGCAGTGCATATACTTCTAAATGCCTGGCAACAGTGATCTGACGTCAGTCCAGGCACGCTCCTGGGCAACAGAAATAGAGTGCCTTGTCGACGTGTTCTTGTGAGCGAGCTACCGTGTGCTGCTGCAGGGAGAGACTGTGTCTTGGATTTCCTGACTGCAGAGAGAGAAGTGAAAGCATGATGTTTGGCCTGGCTAGAAAGGGGGGTTATAAACAGTGCTGGCGGTGGGCGCGTGGTATGTGCTATGGGCTTGGATCTGAGCACAGCAATAGCTGCTTCCCTACAGGAACAAGTGACTGCTTCTCACCTGATGACAACGTCTGTGCGTAGCAGAGTGGCAGAGCCACCGTCTTCCACAGAGCAAAATACTGTTCCATGCAAGGCCATGGGTCCTGATTCCTGTAGGACCTGCGGAGTGAGTTACCACTTGGTCAGCTGGCAGTATCCTGTCTCAGTGACTCCTGGTTCTTCTGGGCTCCCACAGTTAGTCAGAATATAAAGTTTTACTAAAAAAAAAAAGCATGACATCTTGAGAATAGAATGGGGTTGGCACAGTATACAGAGGGAAGCCTGCAGAGGGTACTTGTACACTGCTATGAAGTTTGTCCTCAGTGTGGATTTTAAAAATCCAATGACCACTTAATCACTTTTAAAATTTTGGACTGCCACTTATGGCTTTGAAAAGTGAAGGTGTTTTGAGTTGTAGGTCATGTGCACATCTATAGAGGATCCTTATAGAGCATGACTCTGCAAATGCACTTTTTGTTTTCGCACAGCAAATACCGAGAGCAAAACTGAATGACAGTTTTATCTCATGTCTCTGTATTGGAGGAGGTAGTTTTTCATGTAGAAGAAGATAAAATCTCTTCTTGTTTACTGTTGATGTTTGCTGTGGAAATATTTGAGGCAGGCAAGGACTTTAGTAGGAAATAACTTTGCAGAAACTGAAATACTGCACGTTAACTCTTCAGCTGTGCAAATTGCTCCTTCTTCGTGGATTTATGTGGCGCAGTTTTCATTTGCTTTTCTTCTGCTGCTGCCAGGGAAGCAGCCCACTGGTCCAAAATATCAGAAGCTGTGCTGCAGCCTTGCCACGGAATGGTCCAGGGCTGTTTCCATTCTGCAGTGAAGAGCATTCTCTTCTACCAGAGGTTGGGCTACTCCCTGCTGAGTCTGGGCTAGCACGATCGTTCTTCATGCTGATCTCTTAGTGGCATCTAGTGTTTAACACATGTTATAGCGTCTTCTCGCAAACTGCAGTAACCTTGAGGACTTGCGCTGAGATAAAGCATTTGTGGATCTCTTTTTACGGAGAATAACCACTCCCACGTGAGGGCTGTAGGTTTAGACCTTTTAAAAGAAACCATTTCTAATACCCTCCTCCTACATCCCAATGCTTGCCTTTGATTTTGGTATTTAGTGAGTCTTTTCTTAAACTTACATATTTGTCATTAACTCTCACTCTTAGGGATTTAGGATCTCCACAGCCCTCAGTGCTAATCTCCATTTCCCCATAGCAGAGATTTTTCCCTCCCAGTACAGTTGTAGAAGTTTTGCTTTTCTGGAGCGATGAAACAACCTAGTGGATTCTTTGTTAGCACAAACCTCACAAACCTCATGCTATAGAAGCATCAAGACAACAAAGAGGGTGTCTGTGAACATTACTGGCAGGAAGTCTGTGTTCAGGGTCTGTACCCCTTTTGTGAGGTTTTTATGGGAAAGGGAGGGGAAGAAGGTGGCACGTGGAACAGCCACGAGAAGCAGAGTCTAAGTTAAGAGAGATCTTAAGGGTTAATGCCAGAGGTGTTCAAACCCCTAGACTATACTGCTCATAGGTGGTCATTATTTAGCCTGTTCCACCCCATTCCTGCAAGCAGTGAGAACTAAACATTCCTTGCTTCCTTTTTTCTCTTTTTTGGTCCCCTTTGTAAAAGAAAAAAGCTCTACATTCAGTATGTTGTATCACGTGAGTGATGCACTGCACAGAGCCAGCGTACTCTCCTGAAGGTCTACAGATGCAAGAGAGCTGCAAAACTTCAAATGTCATCTAAACTTTTATTTCTAGAATGGAAGGGTTCCCAGGAGAAGTATTCTGTCTCTGGAGAATGAAAACTGAATGAGACATTACAAGAAATTTCCTTTAGAAATGAAAGCCTATTTCAAGCCAGAGAGAAGTGACTTACACAGAGGACATTTAAAGCTCTGAAGACAGTCTCTTATCAGCAGTACTGCATGCATCAGGCAGTACCCTAGAAAAAGTGATTATTGTATTGGTATTGTTTCTCGGTTTGGGTTCTTCATATTGTGAATATGTCTCTTTCCTCTTTTTCAGTGGGAAAAAAGGGAAATAAGAAAGTTGAAGGAAAAAATTAGAAAGCTAAAACTCATTAAAAGAGTCAGTATTAGATGAATGGATAAATTCTTAGGGCTATGAATGTATCATTCATGTGTTCATTTATTCCTGTGCAAATGGAACTGAGTCATAAGAAGCATACAGTCTTTATTTTTTCCCTTCTAAAGTGTGCATCACGTAATAAAACTTTGTGCTTGTTCAGAGCATTTCTTATAAAGATCTCTAAGCTGCTTATGCAAATAATTGAAGCCCTGCAAGTAAATACAGGGGGTTTGTCTTTATTGAGGATGCAAAGAATATGCTGTATCCAGAACCCTTAAGTTGTAGATTAGTACTTCTGACGAGTTGCATATAACCATTAATTGTTTGCAACAAAATAAAGCACATCCACATCTTTATAGGCCCGTACTAAGTGGAGATTAGTCTGAGCCACAAAATATGTATCTGGGCGACTTCTTGGGTGCCTTTATTGTTTGTGATTAGGTCTAGAAACTGCATCATTTAGTATTAGCTTGAGCTCATCGGTTCAAGATCTCAGTTTGATTTTTCTTTTTATCAGCATTGGTTTATCATTTGAGAAATAATTACATATGACAGTAGAGACAAGCAGGCATCAAACTCCTGTGAGATCAGAGTCAGATCCTTCCACTGTTGCTGCTCTCTGTCCATCTGGATCTACATCTCCCCATCACCAACACAATGTCTGTGACGTTTTTGTAAGGAAGCAACCTCTGAATCAAGGCAAAACAATTACTGGTTTTCATAAAATGTATCTGAACTCCTTAGGAAAAAACACTGTACTCCGTGTAACAGGTTTCCAACTTAAATAGGTGTTTTTAGCTTTCTGATATCCTGACTGCCAAAATCAGAGGCTTGATTTTGTAGTAATACTTTTCATATAGACTTCACAAGTGCAGAGGAAGAAAAAGAGTGCTTTTAAAAAAGGAATTATTGATTGCAGTCTGCCGAAGACAACTCCTAAGAATTATTGGAAGCTCATTTCCAGCCTTGGAAATTTTGATTAAATCTGACCACACTACCCCCTGCTGAGGACACTTTCGGGAACAAGCTCTTCAGACATTAAAGATGTAAGAGATACATTAAATATAAAATAGTCGATATCCATGGTTCAGCTGTGATGAATCGATACCACAGGCATTGCAAGAGGGCTTCTACTAATAGGCACTTTGGAATTAGCCAGTGATTCTTAATGAAAATGCCTGCCAGCACTTCCTCCTTTGAATCTTTCACATGATGTGAAAAGGAGGGAGGAGCAGGATTACTGGCACAAAAGTAAAATACAAATTCAGAGTTTGCAAGTCTCTTGGTACCTGTTGTTTTGTTGCAGTTGTGCCGTAGTGACTCCAGCTGAGGGTTCTGCCCTACATGATAGCAGAGAAGCCAGAATAAGAAAGAGAGAAGAAAAACTCAACCTGGATTCATACTGATGTAACTAAGCAGAGTTCCTGTCTAAAATACCAAACTACTGGCTAGAGCAAAACATATCCTTCATTGATTAACACTGCTTGTAATCCACAGAATCACAGAATCATCTAGGTTGGAAGGGACCTTGAAGATCATCTAGTCCAACCATTACACCAAGAATTTTGCTGAAATCTTCATCTTACTAAAGTTAGTCTGACCATTACTGCTGACTTTGTGTCTCAGCATCTCAAGTGTTGGCAAAATACCTGTTTTTAGTGCTAAAACAAACTTTCATCACAGCTTTCCTCGCTGTTCCATGCATTGTAAATATAGAGTAATTATGTATTCGGTAATCTTTTCCTTTGTCCTTTAGTCTTTTGCAATGAATGTCTCTTATGGGTTGGTGAAGAATGCCACAATAGCAGCAGTAACAAAGTTTATTCTTCTATCAGGAAATTAACTGAGCTCTGTTGTATCTCACAGATTATAAAACCAGTTTAATTTTCCATAGTAAATGGGAACAATATAACATAATAAACCCTACAGTACATTGGCATTGAAATTAAGTATTTTATCAGCAATACACTTCTACAAAACATTTATCTCCACTATAATTATTCAGCTAGATAGCAAAGGGGGCCCAGGCATATTCACAGTGTGAATGGTGTCATGAAACAGATATTGCCCTGGGGACACTTTTTTGCTATTCCAAATCTAGCAGAGTTCTATGTTTCCTTTTCACAGTTCCAAACCATTCATGGACCTGCTATATGCAATTGCTTACACAGAAAACAACATTTGAAAGCGTGTGAATATGTTTTTTAATATAGTTAGGAACAAGGGCCTGAAAACATAACCCTCTGACCATTTAGTTCTATAGAAATGAACAACTAGATGAAAGAAAAGCCATCAGTATTATGGCTTTTTCATAGACAAATGCCAGTTTGAGAAAGAGAAGTTTAAATCAACCTACCAGTTGTGAAAGTGATCTTTCTTGAATGTAGAGTTCTTCCTCCATCATCAAATGCTCTTTTACTCCAATAAAATAGCAAAAGAATAAAATAAAATGATTAAAACAGAGTGTGGGGATTTGGATTCCCTAGGTTAGGTCCCAGGCTCTGAAAATTTCTTTAACTCAAAGATGGAAACAAATGAGATTTTGCTTTTCCCTTCACAGCCATTAGCCATGGTATATAGTTTTAAACGGTGACACCACCTCAACTGTTCTTCCTCTACAAGTTCGAGTGTCCTTTTAAAAGCCAGTGAAATCAGTTCCTTTAAGCCCATTTTCTGTATTTTCCTAGGCCTGTTCTTTAGGCTGATTTACTGTGAAGAATGGAAAGGAAATGACCAGTATTTTTGAAGGAAGAGTTACTTGCTGCTTGCTTTTCATCATTCTTAATTTGTAAAGCTTAAGTCAGTAGCTGAGGGAGTTTTAAATAACCCAGAGTTTAACTAGATACAAGACTGAGACAGGTACACAGATTCCCTTCTCTGGTCATCTAGTGATGAGTTGATAATGGTCATTTCTTGTGGAAGTTTCTTTCAGTCTGGAAGCCTTTTTCAGGCACCTACTGAAGAGATCATTTTTCTGCCCCTCTGGCAATAGATCAGAACCTCAGTTAACGTAAATCCTCACAGAAACACTGACACTGGTGGAGAACTGCTTATTTACAGCTGCCAGCAATGTGTATTCTGCTGTTTCCTTAAACCTGCTGATTTTGCTCACGTAATTTTATGGCAGGTTTCATTTGGGTAGCTCATACCTCATCAGATCCGTTGTTGACAGGACAAGGTAATGGAGATCTTTATCTTACTTCACAGATTTTGAAATAAAAGCTTGAAGTACTAAAGGTCTATTTCTGTCAAACTTTCTGTTATTCCCTAGAAATAGTCACAAATACCAGTCCAGCAATTCTGATTATGAGATTTTACCCCAGGCCACTGACTTGCATAACCTCTCCTCAAACATGCAGCAGTCTTTCAGAGGGAATTGCAAGATAACCTCCGCCTATGCCTTCTGCTGACCTTCTCAAAAGAAGCTCCAAAGCAAGATAAAACAGTTTAATATCCAGCTGTTGGGAAAGATGTTGGCATCATGACTTGAAATATATCAGTCAGATGATTTCCAACTGAAATTAATGTCACAACCCTTCGACATTACTGAGACCAACATTTGGTGCGTGGAATGTGAAAAGCAAACAAAACAATTTCTTTCAATGAGGCTGTGCTGATTTACATCCCTTGAGGATCACGACCACTGAATGAGTTACTAGTATGAATAATAAAGTCTGGCTTCCAGCAGTAATTCATTCATGAGCTGAAGAGCTGAATTCGCTGCTGGCCTGTGAGGCTCTTTCTCAGTGCATGTGGCAGCAATAAATGGACTCAAGTGAATTATAGATGATGAAGATAGTTAAAAGCAATTTTACAAGTGAGATCTCTGAATGCTCTACCACTTGAGGTATCATTTCCCATTGTGTTTCATTTCAGGAATACTGGATTTGGGACTTTACCTAGAGGAGTAAGGTATTGGTCTTCTCACATTGTGTTGGTGCAGATCGGTAAATGAAGGCATTTGCAGCATTGAACATACTCTTAAGTGTTGCAGATGTGGTGTTATACCTTGTATTTTCTAATGAAGCAAATATCCTACTGAGCTTTGCAACTAATGCAAAAGTTGATTGTGTGATTGATGCTTTGATTTGCATGGATAGAATTCATGCCTGAACAAAGGGAGAGATCACCATCTGGATAAAATGCAGATAGATGGGAAAATTCTTCTGTCTTTCCTTAAAAAGAAACAGATGGAGGAGGGGTAGAGAAGCTAAGCTTTGAAATTTTAATAAACTCAGACATAAAAATACAAAGCTATTAAAATGGAAATGCCAGCTAACTGATTACTCAGAACCTGTTCATCTGACTTAAGGATACATCAAGGCAGAAATTTTCAAAGCTGCCTAAGGGTTGTTATAGTCCCCATTCCTGTTTAATTGAAAGGAGTCAGGTTTCAATAGTCAGATGGCTTCGGAAATATTTGCACAAAATCATGAAACAGAGATGGTTGTGTTTCATCTAGAATTTCTCTTGAGAACGTGATAAACCTGTCTAACAAACTATTACCCTACTCAGCACCGTATTACCCCAACTCAACAGTGGCAAAATTGCATTGGAAACAACAGCTCTGCCCCGTTAGGACTGGGGAAAGCCTGGGCTGCTGTGCAGGGAATCTGGGGGCACGACATAGCACCGTGTCTGCAGACGTGTCCCGTGCGAGGGATGCTAGTCATGCCACTTGCTGCTGATAAGGGGAAGTCAAGTCCTCTTGACCTCTCCAAGAAATCTACGCCTGCCTTTTATTTGACTACAGATCCTGAAGTCATTAAAACTGGGAGATTTTGAACATTGCTGAGCCCGACTGAGTAAACCATGTGAAGACAGTATCTATGCAACTTCTGAATTTGAGCTGAGGAGCCTGTGCTGGGAACATGCAATAACTTAGACATACACTAGCACATCTAAGGCTGGATGGCTGTCTGAGAAACTTACCGTTCCTACATTAATTTCAACAGGAATTAGCTTTTAAGGTACTTTTAAATTCCTACTAGGCACCTTTTGGCATCATTAAGCATCTAAACACCTTTACAAATCTGTCCCCAAGACATGTACCAGTTTCAGACACAAAATCTCCGGTCCAAATCATGGAATTGTTTTTTTGTATTTTTACACAAAAGCAACAACTTTACGTAGCATCTTCTTTATTACTGGTCTTCTCTGAAGCATTGTTTACCCACAGTTCTGCTTGTTTGTCAGCCTAGAATCCCCTGCAGGGTAATGGTGTGCTATCACATGCAGTTAGCCTCCCTGGGAATTTGCTACTCTCTTCTGTCAAAGAAATACTATATGCCCTGCTTAAGAAACAATTTATACTGTAAATATTTATGTAAATAAAGCAAGGGAACAGTGAACACACCTTCATGTTAGACTTTGGGTCAATGACAGGTGCACAGAGCTGCTCTCTATTTCTTCCAGTGAAAAAATTGTTTCCTTCTATCACTGCAGGAAGATGGAACATACTGAAATGTATATGCAGAAGAGAGGGACCTTGCAACGGTGCATGTGCTGGTGTTGGTTACACAGTCCTTTGCTTACTCTTGGGTTGTAAATAGGAGAAAGTATTTCAAGTTTATCCTATCTTAGCTCCATGTGCTAATCAAAAGGTGGGTTGTAGTAGCTCTAAACCTCAGTTTAGTTAATGAGTGGTTGCCCTTTCTCATAGCTGTGCTGGTCAGAATAATCCAGAGGGGAAAAAAAAAAAAAAAAAAAAAAGAGTGCCAGTGAAATCAGTGGCAGGTAAATAGTGGTTTTGTTGAAACATTGTTTAGAAATAACCCTGTTACTTTAACAGAACAACAAAATGAACTGTCAGGGTAACGCAAACTAAGTAACAAAACTGGTGTTATCATACACGCCTTATGTGGGTAACAAAATGTGTGGTGAAATATTCAGCTATAATGTGTCTGGGCTATGAGATTCTCAGATAATATGTTAAATATTGTTCCATGATAAAACATGTCCAGGCAGATGGATAAAACCAGTGTTTTCCTCTGTTTGTGGGGTATGTATTTGCATACTTAACTGCTTATCTAGCTTACTCGGCTGCTTTTTATTTGTTTCTGCTGGTGATCAGAAGAGTCCAGTTCTTAACCAGACCTGATCATTCATCAACTAGAGGGACTGCCTTATTAAACTAGTGAACAGATGGCTTTAGTTGTAGTAGCAGTTTTTTAGTTGGTGCGCTAAAACCAATTACTATTTTGCTGAACATCATGGTTTTATTATTTTATGGTTTTCTCCACACCGTTCCACGTCCTTCCTCTTGCTCTGAATGTAAATCGCTTGATTCAAGTGCCATCGTTTTTGTTTGTATATGCAGAGAACCTAGCTAGATAGGATCCAGGCTGGTGAACAGAAGAGTTTTTCTTTCCCTTTTCCATTCATTCACTGAAGGTCGGTGTACTTTAGCTATTGTAGTTCTTATTTGGGACACAGGAGGGCACTAGAATTACGTTTTTTAAACTTCAGTAATGCCACAAGAGCTACAGTTAGTACTTCAGAAATGTTTCTGAGATACGGGCTTCTTTCTAATGACTGTTAACTTCATATTTTGAACTGCTAAGGTTAGATGAAGGTTTTACTTCAGCAGTCTGATAATTTGCAAATAGGCTGTTCTTTCAACTATGAAGTAAAAGACCAGGAGTAATACTTCTTAGTGCACTAAAAATGTGAATGAACCTTAGTCACTCAGATTCTCTCCACCTCTGATCTGCAACATGACCTCAGTATTGTGGTTTTGATGTGGTATTTATATAAACGGAGTTAATTTCTGATGTAGCCTCAACTAGAATTTAACTATCCTGCTCCTGTTTGAGGCAGAGACTGTTCACCATTAATGGCCCTGTTAAACAACACTGGAGCATTAAAGAAAGAAAGAGGGAAGGAAAAAAAGTATTTGGTGATATTATAAAATTAAATTAAAAGCTTTCTGAAATAAAAGCTACTTTCAGTGATAGCTGAGATTGCTTCCTTCTTGTGCCCCTGACATTTGCAAATCATTATATTTAATGAAACATTCACCAACTTTCCCCACTTCAGTAATAAAACCAGCTACTCTAGTTACTACTTGTCTATCTTTCATGCTTTGCTCTGTTTTTCATTTGCTGCCAAGAATTTGCTTTACCTGGGTTGGAAAATACTGGCACAGCTCAGCCAGCTTAACTACAAAATCAAGAATCTTACAGTAAAATCAAGGTTCCAGGCTGTCAGTTAGACTTGATTAGAGAACCTTTAGCCAAAGGCCTTGGCAGCCAGAATACAGGTGGTCTTTCAAAAACTCATTTCAGTGTCTTCATGAATACTTTTCTTCTTTAATAATCTGGCCTCAGATCTAAGCACGTTCCACAGTCCCTCTTGTCATCTACAAGATACTACTCATCAAACTGTTCCTCTTCTTTATTTGGGAGGATGCTACAGAAATTCATGGCTAAGCATAAGCAAAATGGAAAGAAAGAAAACTATGTTTGCCAGAAAATAAATAGATGTTTTTCTCTTTGTAAGGAGGGTCACTTTACCTAACTTTGGATGTTAGCACACGCATAGCATCTTGAATTGCAGCGAGGAATGTTTAGCTCGAAGCACTGAAACTTTTACAAGACTAACACTTCAGGCACTGCTGAAGCAGCCCTCCACGGAAGGGAATGCAGGGTGGTACAAAAAAAGCAGTCTCCTCTGCACCACTTGTTCTGCCACACACTGCAAAAGGGCCACAGAAGAGCCGTGTCCCATTCGTAGCAGGGAATATTTTGGAATCCAGGCAGTCCAAGGTCAGAGCAGAGAAGCCTAGAACAACCATCACCCTGTTTAATTGTCTCGATAGCCTAGTTACGTTGCTCTGTGTTAAGATCTCAAAGCACTTCAAAATATTAAGCTTCCATTAAAAAAGTCTTGGTAAATCTTCCAGAGTAGAAAGATTTGCAAAATATCTAAATATTTGCCCTTCATACAAGCTTGGCTGCCCCCATCCTGTGGTGAAGGGCCTGGCTGTGGGCAGTGCCCTGTACTCCCTGTGAGCCCTCAGCTCTACAGAAACGCTGCAAGGACCACGTTTAGTGGCACTGCTAAATCTTTAGCTAGAGGAACCACAGGGTTTTGTGCGTAAGAACAATGATTTCACATATATGCCAGTACAGCATCTGATCGTGGTTGGCTGGGTTGAATTAATGTTTTATAAATAACAAATTAGTTAACCAGTTCCAGCTTGCAGATCTTTTCTTTTTTTCGGGTAACTTGTTCCATACTGACATACTCTGTGTTGAAGCTTCAGGTGCCGTTTAGGTATTGAAAGAACCCTTGTCCACATTTAACCTCTAAGCTGCCGTCTTCTCTTGGTCAGTGATTCAGACGCACACATCTGAATATCGTTGGGAGCATCTCAGTCATGTCATGAGCAGCCCTTGGGAGAAAATCAAAACCTCGTTTCAGAGAAGGGTTTGGCTGTCTGGTGGAAACTGGGTGTAACGTTACTGCGCATCACAGCTAGATGAGTAACACACTCTGTGTGTAACAAATTCATGGGCCACACATTTTTGACAGATGACAGATTACCACATATTGTTAAAAACCCAGTCTATCGTACAATGATACCGTGGCTAATAGTGATACCAAGTGTCCTTATGTTTAAAATTCTGGCTTGCAAAGAACAAGTTTATTTGTTAGAGCAAATTACCAGTAATTATTTATATTACTCTGCCACTTAGAGACACCAGTGAAGATCAAGGCAAATTAAACTTATTAGAAACACAGGTGGGAGAGTGTGTAGGATGGAAAGCTGTTCTGAACATGCACGAGGGAAGTAGGCTGGAAATCAGAGAGATATGAAGTGGTCTGCCCAGGGCAACAACCCCTAGTGCTTCTCGCTTGTAAGGTAAAATAATAAAAATTATGATCTCCCCAGATTTTCATGCATTAGTGCAATTAAACAGGTGCTTAGGTTTTAAAATATTCCAAATTATCATAGTTATCGTTGTCTTCCATGGGAGGTGGGCATGCAGCAAAGCTCAGGCACTAACAAAAAATCAGATCTTGTTTCTTGCAGCCTCAGAGACATGAGGAGAACCTGGATCTCCTCGGTTTGAACCGAACGCTTTGTAAAGAATTTGCCACTGTGCTTTGCAATGGTGCTGCTTGATTAAGGGTGTAAGTAGGAGCTGTTGCTGAATATCCCTCTCCCAGACAATTTGCCACCCCCCAGCCGACCTAAGGCCGGCAGCCAGGCAGGTTGGGTCGGCTCGGTGGGGCAGAGCTGCCTTGCGGGATCCAGGGACGTACCGGTTGTGTCTCCGCATCACCCGGTTGAAATACTTCACCGAGTCCCAGTTCACAACACTGGGGTCGAGTGGGGGTTTAGGTCACCGGGTGCCAAGGCAATCTTACAGACAAGAACATTGCGTCTGTGGCAGAGCGCGGTCCTGTGACCGTTTCTCCAGATGCCTGGAGTACTTTTAAAGAACCCTTTTGTTTTCTTAGTTATTAATGGATTACTTTTAAAAAAAATCTGCATTTCTGCTAACAGCGGGGAATCGTCTGCACGCTGACACATCGGCGTGTGAGGCGGCAGTAACGGGAACCATTCACCGTAGCTGCCCGCCCTCCCCACCAGTGTCGGGGTGTGTCCCCCCGTGCCCCTGTCGCCCCCCACAGCAGCACCGCGGGGCTCCGCTCCCCGGGGCGGGCCGGGAGGGGAGGGCCGGGCCGGCAGCAGGTGATCCCGGCCGGGGCGGGGAGAGCCGCCCGCCTCCTTCCCTCGCTCCCTCCCTCCCTCGCTCCCTCCCTCCCTCGCTCGGCTCGGCTCGGCTCGGCGCGGCGGGGGAGGCAGGAAAGTTGGGCGGCTGCCGGGAAGTTTCGTAGCATGGCGGAGCGGCCCGGGGCGCCCGGCCGCAGGCAGCGCGGCGGGGCGGCGGCGGGCGAGCGGCCGCGCTGAGCCGGGCCGAGCCGAGCCGAGCCGGGCCGGGCCGGGCCGAGCCGAGCCGCCGGCATGGCCCGCTGGATCCCCACCAAGCGGGAGAAGTACGGGGTCGGTGAGTGCCAGCCCGGGCCGCTCGGACACCCCCGCCCCGGGCCCTCCCCTCCCCTCCCCTCCCCTCCTCTCGCCCCCTCCCCGGGAGCCCTCTCTGCTTCCCCGCTCCGCCGAGCCCCCGCGTTCCCGGCACCGCACGTTCCCCCGGCTGGAGGCATTCCTTTTCTTTTGCAAACCCTTGACTCGTTTCTCCTCCACGCACTTTCTTAATTCTTTCTTTTTTTTTTTCCTCCCCCCCCCCCCCGCCGTTTGTGCTCTCCTCCACGTTCAGGTTTCAGCAGTTGTATTCACTCTTTGACCCGCAGGGCTGGAGGCAGTGGTGTGTGTCCAGTTCGCACACGGCGAGCGCTGGGTTTCCGGAATCCCACAAGTTCGGGACTGACCTTTATAATTTTGCCTCTCCAGCATGTTTTACAGCGAAGAGAGCTCTAACATAGCGGCAAAAATGACGATGTGGGTAGAAAAAGAGATGACAGGCTAAGATGGTTGTAGTGAGCGGATTCAGGACTGTGGGTGACATCTTTGCAGGGGGTGGATATCTTGCCGTAGGGCGAGGAATGGGGAAAGCTTGGCTGACACTGCCCAGTCCTCTTTACGTTTAAAAAGAGACCGTTGAATGCTGGCTCACTTTCCTCTAGGAGGAACATAACCAATGGTGTCGCTGCTAAGTTCTCCTTTTCTTGAGAGTTTGACAAATTGAAAACCACAAAATTTTGAGGTTGCTTGTGAGAATTGGGCAGGAACAATAGGCAGGAAGCCACTAATAACACAAACAACTTATGATAGTTTATTTTAATGAAGAGTGATCTTCAGTGCCCCTTGGGTTCCACAGAGGACTTCTTGATGTGAGAAAAAATTCTAATTTCATGCTTGCAAAGTGTTAATTACCCCAAGTCCCATAAGATTGTTCATTCAAGTTCAGTCCATGAGGTTAAAGGTGAAGAACCGCATCCTGCACAATTTTTCACAGAGTGAATTTCAAAGAAGTTACCCCCTTGATTTCAGAGTGGCTTTGCAGAGAGGCAGCCCACTTCTTGCAGGACTGTGGCTTAAGCTTCAGAGATATTATACGCAGCACAACCTTATCTAGTTTCAGCTCTGGTAACCGGGAGGGTGTGGAGTGTTGTACACCCTGAACTTTGTTTCTTTCTTTGTAGGTAACAGCCCAGGCTGTGTATATATGGGAGCCTGTATGTGTGACTTTGTGGGATTACTCTGAGCATCAGGAATTTAAAAATGGTGGTATTATAATCAAGTAAACTATATAATGCTAGTATGATTGGCTGTGCTAAATTATGGTGGGTTTTTTTAAAGCACATCTTTGAGCAAGGCTCTTCTACCTCAAGAATGGCCTTAGGCAGGAGGATGAATCAGAGGCACTCCTCTAGCTGCCTTTTTATTAGCTTCCGGGGTGAGTTTTTTGTGCTGGCTTGAGCCAACTGCTGTGGCTGAGAGCTCCTCTCCCAGAAAGGGCACTGGCTTGTGAGTAAGCAGGGTGGAGGAAAAACTGCCTCTTCCCTTACGTTACCAATCAAAAAGTGTGCTGGTGGGAGGTATCCCCTTACTTCTGTGTGTTCAGACAGCTGTGTGAAAAAAGATACTTCTTCCCCCTGTATGCAGAGACATGGACCAAACTGACACAGAGTCTGTAATGCTTCAGCTCTTGTGTTAAATTTGCACCAGAACTGGTAGGGTCAATCCACAGGCAGTAAACAGAATTATTCATGCAGTGACTGGCTTTATCAGGCGGTGTTTGATACAGGGCATTAATGGAATCGTAACGGTGTCAGTTTGATGTTTGCAGACGTGTGAGTTTTCTATCTACAACTGCATCCTGTGCTGTGTTCAAGCTTTGCGCTCAGGTACCAGTCCTCATTAGTTTTGTGCTTAATTTGAAGCAGTTGATGAGGATTGAAAGGAAAGTGTGAGCTGCTTGGGCTGTTAATCTGCCTGCTAACCAAGGTGCCTGTTAGTACCAATTATGAAGGTGGTTGTAATGAGGGTAACACCACTATTTGTGTGATACAGGCCATTAGATGGTAACAGCTTCCATTCACTGGTACCATGAGTAAGCTGATAGTTGTGAAGTGTAAAGATACAAGTTACTTCTTTTCAGCAAGAACACACGCACTGTGGCTGTTAGTAATCTGTGCTTTGGAAACTAATACAGAACTACTTGCATTTATTTTAAACACAACCCGGTAAATCTTAGCAATGCAGGAAGAAATTCCAAGAAGTGCACATGTGATTCAATGTCACTTGTCTGATTTTTGCATTTCAGTTCAGAATGGTTTATGTCCTGGGTTATATTCCACAGATTTGTTGACTGTGGGTTCGAACTGATTTGCTGCCTTCTAGTTTTGTCCTCAGTGGGTTAAACCTGGGGAGTGCTACCTCTAGCATGGATAGTACAGATGGCACATGGGCTGAGTTTGAAATGGCAGACAGCAGAGACTGTGAGATTGGGAATTGCAGCATTTTTAGGGAAGCATACGTGAGAGACAAATGGCTTGCAGTTTCTCACTTGCAATTTTCAACCCAGCAACAGATGGGATTTTGGAAGCTTCGGCCTTGTAAAGGGACAGAACCACTGCTGATCATCTGATGGACAATGTCTCGCCTTTTTAAGCAACAGGATTTTCTGGGTCTCACAAAGCTTCCTTGCAAGATGCTTCACCTCTAATTTGGGAAGGAAAGATACTATCTGGTGCATCTTCTTTGAAAGCTGGTCAGTTTTTGGGCCAAAGGAAATGAAGTAACCTATTCTTGGTTAAGTGCTTCTCTCAAAAAGAAGGTGTCATTTGCAGAATGCCCTTCATGCAGATCCAGTCAAAAGAGCATGCTCTGTAGGAAAGTATATCTGAATGACTCCCCACGATTTTTAACTTCTATTATCTGCTTGTTTTAAAATTATTAACTTAGGGCATAAGGAATCAATTATTATAATTTTATAATTATTTTCTTTTTCTGCTGGCAGTAACACAGGCTTGATTAACTTATGTATTACACTTCAGTTGTAAAAGCAATTCTTTAATTAGTCATCATCTGTTCTTAACATGTAAGTGTCCTTTGTGGGCTGGAGAAGACTGTATTAATGTTTTCAGTACCAAGTATGAGAGAATCTGGAGTCTGTGGAATCATAAACTATTCTGTTCTTCTAGAAATCCAGGCTGCTATCAGAACAAGCAATCGTACTCCTTTTTCTGATTCCTTCCTGCAGGCAATAGCCCTGTGGTAAGCCAGGTCAGGGAACTGACCTGGCTCAAAACCAATTCAGAAATGAAAAGTGCTGAATTTTCAGCCCAAACGGTTTCCAGGTGACTGTAACGATGCATCAGGTACACACGTGCTTTATGTGTCACCTTTGACTGTGAACTAACAGGATGTGAAGTGTTCGTTTATAATTAGGTAGTTTGGTCTGTGTATGTGTCTGTTCTGCCAATCCACAAATCTGGTCTTCCAGAATAAGAAATTAATAACCGAAGTTTTATTGAAAAGAGCTCTGAGACATGTGGTCCAGAATAGTTTGCATTTTGGTGAAGATGGATGCACTGGAGTGACTATCTCTTGAAACGTAAATTTACCCTTATTTTTGGGGTAGTGGCTGTTTCATAGAGCTTGTATGGTAGGACTGGGGAAGGACCAGGCAAATTATCCTGATGGTCCTCTGCAGTTGCAGGCCATAATGGGCCATTCACTCCACATACCACAAAATGCTTCAACCCAACAACAAACTTGGAGCTTGCAGCAAAACCCTGAAAGCCACAAATTGTGATGTTCTGCTTAGAAGGAGCAAGTGGAAGCTTAGCAGTATTTGTTTCCTATGATATCTCCAAATTGTTAAATGCGTAACTGAAAATATTACCGTGAGCCCAGAAAAACTTCACTGGTCACCAAGGTATATCAATGTATTTTTTTGTATTTTAGTAATCTTTCTAGGCTTTGAGTAAAACCAGAGCCATGTTTTGTTTAGAAAATATCTTGAAATGCTGGGGGAAGCAAATTAAACAAAGCGTTGCTCTGTGGAAAGTGTCTTGATCTGGTGCATTTTTAAAGGCGGGGGGCTGGGAGGGGAAGGCTGACAATCTTTTGGGCAGCTTTCATTCCCAGGCTTTCCCTGCCTCTTCACATCCCATTCCAGGGATTCCCATTTTGCACTTCGGATAGATGGATGCCTGTTTGAAAGGGAATGGCTCGATTTGATCTGGTTCCAAAAGAAGCGTGGCCGCTTGCTATGGCTAAAGTACCTTAGCCATAAAAGAAGCTGTTTGTCACAGAGGCAAAAAGCAACCTTTGAGTTTCAGTCTATCATTTATTTTGTTGTTTGTTTTCTTTTTAAATAGATTTTTTTTTGGTAAACTGATGGGTAATTACCCCTAATAGTTATTGGTGGCCTCTTAAACCCATTACATTTTTCCCTGCTGGAGGGACCGGAGCATAGGACTGTTCTTGTCGTGAAGAAGTATTTACTTTGTCAAAATACCATGTGGTGGTTGAGTTACAATCAGCTGCGTCATGTCTTAGGAATGGCAGTAATTTTTCAAATGTAAACCAGTGCCTGCCAGCTACATTTGTGATTTATGTGAGCAGAAATGCAAAGGATCAGAGAGGAAGAGAGAGTGCTGCAGAATAAGATTTTCTTACTAATGGTTTGATTTGTGATAACTTCTGATACGCTGGGCCATCAGGTCTTGTCTTCATGGTCAGACCTCATACATCTTCTGCAAAGTTGTCGTGAAATAGAGTCTGTGATCAAAGGACTTTCACGGGACTGATAGTAGTACATCATGTCAAATTAGAGCAAAATTTGTATTTGTTTCAACTTGCTGCTTGCCTTACGCCTACCATTTCTGCAGAATGCATCTAGCTTGAAATTTAAGTCCACTCTTGTGCAACAAGGGCTCTAGAAAGATGGAAGAGCCCATTCCTGCTGCAGAAGTGGCTGCCATTCTTTCTATTGATAGAAACACTCTATAACTACTCATTTTCCCTCCCATTTTCTTTATAACGATTTGGGTCTAAAAATCGTGTTGATGGCAATACCAACAAAACTTTCAATAGGGAGAAGTAAAAACTTGGCATTGTTGACAGCAAGAAATTTTGAATCTTCAGATTTATTTCTGATTTAGTTCCCCAATTTTTACTGCTGTGTCTACAGTTTATTTGATGTGCAAGTTGGCTGTGCTACTTCTTGCTTCCACAGTCCTTTCTATTTTTTGTTAATCCATATTAGCCTGAGTCTGTCTTCTCTTACTTTTGGTGATTACTCCTTAAGTAGTTTCCTATGAAACTAATCCAGTGGACTTCAAAGGCATTGCTGACATGAACAAGACTTGTAACTGTTCCTTTTCTTATTCTTACTTTGAAAACCAATATTTCTAGAAGTGTCTTGTGACTTCTGGGTGCTTTAGCTCTTGGATAACCACCTTGAAACATCACCAACAGTTCTGATGTTTAGGAACTATCATACAGTTCATCTTTACTAACAATCAGGTCCCTTCACAGAGGCTCTGAATCCTCCCGTGAGGCACCCAGAACTGCTAGTTGCCTTCTGGAGTTTTGGCTGAGCTGTCCCTGCTGATTAGATGTGGCCCTAATTGTTCAGAGGCATCAGAGGCCGTTAAGTACCAGCTTCCGCTCGAGCTGGGTGTGTGACCACGTCTGAATTTCATACCAGTCTCTTGAATATTCTTGTGGTTCTTCTTTTGGCATAGGACTGTATTTGCTAGCACAAATGCAGATAGGAATTCTGGATTAAAAGCAAAATAATAAAAGTTCAGGAACTGAAAAAACTTGAGCCAATAGCATGTCGATCAAGAAGCAGTAAATGTGTAATAATTTTTCCCTATCATTCAAAAGTTGGAAAATGTACACCCCTTCTACATGGAAGCTTGCCAAAGCTCCTTTAATTGAGGAATTGAAAGTCAACTTTTTTTTTTTTTCTTTTTCTATGTAACTTGCACTTAACTTGACTGGTAGGACATTTCTGTCACTTAGGGCTTTTAGGGGAGGAAAAAAAAATCCTATTTATGCTAGCACATTAAGGACACAACCATGGCCAAGCTTAAAACTACCTTAGTCCAAATTCATAAACGCATTTATCCCCTTGCTACCAGAATGAGACTCTGTTTTCAGGTCCAGTGCATTTAACTTATGATCGAATGCCTAAAATACTGTAATGAATTTTGGTGCATTTGCCAGGAAACATGTGCTAATAAAACTGGAACATAAATATAAATTACTAACCAGCTTTCTAGGTGGCCAGTTCATGGTTGTCTTCAAAAACTGAAGGTGTTACAGAGTGCTAGTTGGGCCAGTTACTTAAATGATAAAAATGTCTCTTTGGTACAGTACAGACTGTACCTCCTAGGAAGATCTCCCAGGTTTAGAGGGGGGACCACTGTTTCAAGGATGAAGTGCTCTGGCAGCCTCTTGAAGCTTTCAGATTGGTGTCTGGCACATTGTCAGAATGTATCTAAAAAAAGTAGTGGTTGTGCTGTGGATTGTTCTTTGGGCAGTTCTTACACTCTCAAATTTTTGGAGGTGTTGCTGCAATAAAAGTGGACCTCATTCTGAAAAGTGCTGAATCTGGGCAAAAAGTTAATTGAGATACAATGGAGATAATAATAGCTTTCTGCTCTTGGGAAGCTTGGTACTTTGATCCTCCATAATAATAAAACAGTTTATAACTTCAGCTCTAAAGTTCTAATACTGTTTCAGAATGTCATGGGCAAATAGTGGCCAATTAATTCTGAAAGAGTGCTTTTTTTTTTCTTTTTTTCTTTGTTTTTTTTTTTTGAATGCAAGAGTAACTAGCTTAAATATTAGAGACCTGATTCTTGCAGCACTTCCATTCTCATTGCTCTTATGATGTAGTGGGGGCTTCAAGCTGCAGAGAGATGGAGCTTAATGTAAAGGAATAAAGTAGCTCTAGAAAATGGGAGGGAAGGCTACAGTGCATGGTACCCAGTTCCAAATTCTTTATCTCCTTGCATCTTAAGCAGTTCAATTAAAAATGATGTGCTTACTGCAAATTCGGGAGTAGCTTGTTCTTCATTCTCCTTGACAACAAAGGGATCAATATTCTTGTTTGGCTTTTTTCCTTCCAGAGTACAACCCTTAGTTCCCAGCCAAGATTTCCTGTTCCTCATTTCAACACTATTCCCCTGTTTGCCATTTGCTTGTTACCTGAGATAGGTGGCAAGATAAAAATGCTTTGGAATTCAAGGTCTCTGGAAATGTGAAACTGCATATCTCGCTGCGCAGCGCCAGTTCTCTGATTGGGGCGTGTGTCATTTTGCAAACATGAATCAATGAAACCACAGGCATCCATTATGGGCGAGTAATCTGTTTTGAAGCCCGTGTTGAATGAGAGGACCGAAGGTACAGAGGCCAACCAAAGTCCCTATGGTTATGCATATTAGAAATCCTACTTGTGTTAGCCCTGCCAGCATGAGTTAGCTCAAGCCTGGCTTCCACAGAGGTGCTATTCAATGGAGGTAAAGAGTTCCTTGGCTGCATATCCCAAGTTTCTTAAAATGCAGTGGGCCAAGCCATGCTATGAATTCTTCTCATGCAAATTGTGGGAGAGCTTGTCTGTCTTTCTGAGCGCATGGATGGAAAGGGGAAGGTGTTGGAGGCCTGAGAACACTTGTACAAAAATTTACGGCTGTGATTCCGGTGGGTTCTGTTTGCAGCTGATGAAGTGGGATCCCTTAGCTTTATGTTCTCCGTGGGTCCATCAGCTTGAGTTTAGTGTTGATACGTGTAGGTGTGATGCTAGCAAGGGACAATGCTGAAGTTTTAACTCAAGTGAACTTTATGGTGAAGACTAGCCTGTAGGCACAGTTGGACTCCACGCTCAAGTGCTTTACTCATTAGACCTCCTCTCATCTCTCCACCCTCACTCCCTCTGGAAGTAATGCATACAGCAGATAGTAAAGCTCCCAGTTCTGTACAGTAGTATTTCCAAGTTTTCTTTCTACTTCCTTTGATGTTTTGCCCAGTAAGAACTAGGACAGTAACTTAAAGCCAGTGGCAAATTCATTTAATTCTTTTGAAAGTGCCACACGCTTTCAAGTTGGGAATTAGCTGAGTAGTCCAATTTATCAAGTGATAGTTTGGGTTTTTTGCTTTTACAAATCTGCTTGAAAATTTCATTGCAAAAGTTACTCTTGTGCTTAATGTATCCAAACACAAGTTGCACATTTGCAAGCTTACAGGGGAAAAAAGGTGATTACAGAGTCTTGGTAAAATTCAGTTGCGATTGTATGCGTACTGTAAATGAGCATTTGTTTCTTCACAGGCCATAAAAATGGAAACATTCAAAATCAGAGGTTGCTTTTGTGAAAATCGGATTTCAAACCTCTGGTAGTTATATGCAGGTGTTAAAACCAGAATGTAAGTACCACAGCACTCAGAAGGCTGTAGGTATGAACCCCTCCTTTTCTAGAGGACAACCCAAAGAGTGGTTATGTGCCCATTTTCTTCCAAGTCTCTTTCTCTGAAATGCACAATACAGAGAAGATGCCTAATATTTTAAGTTCACTGAATTCCCATGATACCAACAGGCTAACCTGAATACAAACCATTACTGATTCAGCTAAAGCCAATGCCCAAACTGTTGATTTCTGTGGTTATGATAGTTGAAAACATTACAAGGTTAGAACGATTGCTCTAAAGGACATGCTATGATTTCATAGATTTTTGGGAGAATACTAATCATTCAGGCTAGATGTTACTGCTCAGATTTCAAAGAGGCAGAATAAAGCTGCAGGGCTTGGAAGATACGCACCTTACAGTAATATCAAGCACCCTTTAACCTAATAAGATCTATAAGCCACCTGTCATTATGGTATCTCTTTCTTGTAGCCTTGCCAGTAGATGAAAAGGAGCAGTCTTGTCTTGTATCCTGCATGTTGAGAAGGTCACTGTGTCACAGTGAAAGCAGTTGAATGTATATCTTGGTAAATGAATGAAGTAATTAAACACACTAGGTGGATGTGTTTTGTGAAATCAGAGCTGGTAAAAGATGCAGCTTTGATAGCACCAGGATCTGAGGTTTCTCTGTAGTGCGATAGTAATAAGGCTGCTCTTGCTGCGCCTTTCCTCCCTGAGCCAACTTGATGCTGCTCAGAACTGAGGACCTCTGAAACAGGAATGGCAATCCTGAAAGTCAGGGACCCCCTTCCAGACCTGACAAGCAGTGTGTTGTCATATTTTTGCTCTTGGAAGCAGCTTTTGGCCCGTGAGTTCCAGGCTGGGTACTTCTGCATCTGTTCATTCCACTTGAACACTGACATGCTACTGCATGTTGTTTAGTTTGGAGCAGCCAGACCTGAAACAGACTGTAGCCTTAAAAACTGTTTTACACTGTGGCTAACACTTCATTATTTTATCTTCCCTTTTTATGTTTGAACGCTTTTAGGCAAGCACCGTTTTCACTGACTGCAGGAAGTAGATGGAGGCTGGCAGTGTAGTGGGAACAAAAGCCCAGGGCATTCCTCTAAACCACAGCCTAGCTAATCTTGCAGACAGCCTTAAATGGTTGTAGAAAGAGGTATTGAGGTAACCTGATAAAAGTTTGCAAAAGTGTGAATCTTCAAGAAGAGAGGGTAGGCTATTTTCTTTTTCCATCTGTGTATCTGCAAAAGGGGACATTTCATGATGTTCAAGGAGACTGGAATTGCAAGTCTAGGGTTTTTTGGGTTTTGTTGGTGGGGTTTTTTTTTGTTTTTTTTTTTTTTTTATCAAGCACCAGATTAAGTAGGTGTAGTATATTCAGGAGCTGGTTGGGTCCTACACTGCTAGTAGTGATTTATTCCTTCATTGGCTCACAGCCTCCCTCTTACTCCAGACATAAACTGAGTCAGCTAATGTAGATTAGTTCTTTATCTGAGCTTAAAATCCCTAAGAGCCCTTTAGAGTGAAAATAATAAAAGGAACTAGAGAGCCTAGTGAAGAAAATAACAAAGCTAACGATTTGTGTATGCGTTGCCCACATGTAAAATAAAATGCATACTTACTGTTATGTACTGTGACTCTGCAATGTGTTATTCTGGTATGTGTTTTCAGGAAAATGGTTTAGAAAACTACATCTGTAAAAACAGCAGAGCTTTAAACTCCATGTTGAGATGGGTGGAAGGGAAAATTGGACTTTTGGAGAGGGGGGTATTCGTGTAACTTTCGGGGTCAAAGTGGGTTATTGCAAATCCTGGCAGCTCTGAATTGAGTTGATTAGGCAGAGGGTGAAGTTGGTGGGTTCTACCATAGCGGGATTTTGCCCAGAGGGTCTGTAGGAGTGCCTGCCTGAGTGTATTTGGGGAGACTTGTTTTCTGGTGGTTTTCCTGCTGTAGGTTTTCTTTGCCATTGGTTTCCATGGCCTAGTTGAGAGGAGGAGGCAGAGGGGCCAAAACTTTAAAGTTCTTCCATCCGGGCAGAATGTGGAGCTACTTTAAAATGTGCACTTAGTGACAGAAAGAGATTTCAAGATTTTTCCAAGTGTCTGTCTGCTCCTATACAGCAAATTCTGGCTTAGTACACCATAATGCTAGAACCAATGCGCTGTAGCCTTGCTCTGCTAGCCAGTGACATAAAAGTTAAGTCCAGAAAAATCACTGGTCATCAAGAAAACTTATTCTAGAGTCTCATCAGTATAACAGAGGGATTCTGTGCAGTTCCGATCACAGAAACAACTATGGTTTGGCTGCTTCTACCCCAGGCACACTTACAGAGAGACAAAACACCTTATGCTGGGATGACATTATTACTGGTATCCAGTGTATGTTTAGGATGTGTATCTCTTGTCCTGTATTGCAGCATAGATGCACTCTGAGAACAGAATCTCCCTTGTTTTCTTAGAGCTACTGTGGTATAAACACTTTGCAATAAGTGTTTGAGGGGAAGATCTGCAGACATGAAAAAATCGAGATGATTTCTTTTTGCTTTATAATCAGTAGGTCTCTTGCTTCAACAGTTCTGAATCATCTCTGTTTGCCTGATCTGAATCTACTAAGAAGATCTGATTAAAATACACGGGCTACTTTGTCACTGGGTCTGCCACTTGCTCCAGAGCATTGTTGTGGAACTGACTGTGGTTTTAGTCTGTAGAGTTTAAAGCCGTAAGAGACCATTAGATCATCTAGTTGGAGCACTTGTGTAACGATTGTGAAGCCATCCATATTCCCATGGGCTGAGGTTGTTAAGTTGTTTTTTTCTAAAGCAATCCAGGCTTTAAGAGATTAAGCCATTGATCCTTGAATCTGATCCAATCTATGATGGAGAGAAAGAGACAGGAATATCTGAAAGCTGATGATGGCATGACTGAAAGATAAAATCTGCCCCAGTCCCAAATCTGGAAATTAGTTTGATTTAGACTGTTTGTGCAGGGCAGACTCTGTGAAACCTTAGATTATTTGCCTGTCCCATCTCCAGGATAATATTCTGTTATTCAGAGGAAATCAGAAAAATGTTAGCAGACTTTTGATCAACCGTACATCTGGCAGACACGCTTCCTTGTCCTCAGCAGGTGAGCACGTGACACCCTTATTTGGGTTTGCTTATTGGAATAGTCTTAGGTTGGAACTGCAAGTGCTGGAAGCGTGTTGAGGATGGTGGATCTTCCTGCTTTTCTCATAGTTCTCAAAAGAAAGGAATGAATATAGAACCTGACAGTTATAGAATCCAAATTAGAAAGGCTATGCTGTATCCTCCTGCGTAGGCAAATGGTTTAATTTCTCAGTTGATTTAATGCCCATTTTTAAAATAATCCAGCTTGAAAATTTTAAGAATAAGTAAAAGTCCTTCCAAGTGTGTTCCTGTGTGTGAGGTCAGCCTGAAACAAGATGCTAAAGGTCCACCTCTAGCTCTTCAGATGTTTGACTCTGAAGTCTAACGATAGCTGTTAAAGCATTTCCATCCGCGTAATCCTGCTATTCTGGATTATTTGCATTCAAAATGCTAAGCAGTCACTTGGAACTTTGTAGAATTGAGACTGAATGTCAGCATCAACCGATTCAGGAGTAGTAATTTTTTTCATAACAAGCAGTTAATATGCATGTTTCACAGTGTTGAACCATGACTTACTTTTTTTTTTTTTAAGTAGTCTGACATATAAATCTTAATTATGCTATTCTCAATTTTTCAGACACAAATTCCTGGGAAGTTACAAGAACGTTTTTGCTCAAACATCAAAAAGCCTTTGTTCCTATTAAGAATTAATTCCTTGGGCAGTTCCTTGTTTTTTAAATAAAGCCACTGTTTTTTTGGTTATATCTTGGCAACAGATAGCATACCAGGCTTCTCCAAATGGGGCTGTCCAGCATAAATGCCATTTCTTAATACAGGGTTGTCGCAGCATAAAAGCACATACTTCTGTTTCCGTACAATAGTTTTTGACTCTTCAGCTGAAAGATGCAATGAGCTGAAGTCTGGTTATTGCAACAGCACTGAATGTGATTCTTTGTTCAGAGGAAGCAAGGCACAGCCCTCTCCTATCAGATAGTGGCGAGGACAGACTTCAGAGAAGTGGGACATGGTATTTAGAAGCAGTTATCGTGTCTTTGTGATGGGTGGAGGGGTGGTTATTTTGAGCCAAGTTACAGATAACGGATCTTGCAGTGACTGTGTTTTTCAGGCCAATAATCCACATTTGAAATGCATTTAAAAAAGTTATTGAGGGAGGGATTCCATTTCACTCTGCTTTGAATTACACACAGAATACTATGTGAGAGTTTCTGCCTCATTCACTTTAGTTTCAGACATTTTAGTCTTGAAAATGAGTTACTGTCTTGTGGTTAAAACAGGTCTAGGAATTAATACTTGGTTTTCATCTTTGAACATGCTGCAGATGAACAGTATGACGTTCAGTTTTTCTGCCCTGAGTTTCTCTGCATGCGAAAGAGAACATTTGCTACCTTTCTAACGTGTCAGTGGTACTGTGTGAAAGACACTGTCTGCGTTAGTGCGGGAGATCGCTTGTCCAGGTGTGTACTGGGTCTTTAAAGCCCGATCTGTATGTGGCATTGGAGCTGAGGGCACCATCACCTTCCTCCCTAATGAATGGTGTTGGTAGGCACTGAAGAAATGAGCCTGGCACTGCTTTCATGGAAACAAATGCCAAATCTCCCACTAGTTTCACTAAAAGCTAGGTCGGGCTCAATGAGTTGCTGACAGACCTCTTGCCAATTAAGGCTTCTCCCAGGACTCTTAGTCAAAGTGAAGCTTTGTGGTTTTTGAAAGTGTTTTGGGTTTGGTTTTTTTTTTTTTTTGTTTTGTTTTTGTAATATAATTGTGCTTCTTCTCATTTTCTGCCGCATGCATGACATCGAGGCTTCTTCCTGTTTTAAGTGCCACTGTCTGGTATTTCACTGCTCAGGGACGCGTGCTGTGATTAATCTTGTGTCTTCATAAAACTGGAGGGAGTGACATAGCTAAACCTGCTCTTCCCATCATAATACTGCCGTGTGCCAGCCCACATCAAACTCTGTGTCTTCTCAGAAACTTCCAGCTCACCGTTGGCTATTACTCAGAGCCCTGGAAAGCCCAGGCTGTCTCTGGTTTCCTTTGCCGTTCGTGTAGTCCTTGTTTTCGGTGATGACTGTTGCGTGATGCTTCAGAGCAGAGCAGTGTGTCCCCCGACATCCCGCGTGCACGCCCAGTTGTGCAATACCTCCAGAGTTCCTTCTCCATCCGTTTTGAGGAATCACCTTCTGCCCTGAAGGATGAAAATTGCTTCTCCTTATCTTCACCTACATTACTCTGGCTGCTGACACCAGTCATAAAGTTATCTGTTGCCCTTTTCAAACCAGTCCCAATGTTGACTCCTCTGACCTTCCCTCCTAATGAATTCCATAGGCTGGATGCACTGTTGAGAAAAGCATTTCTTAAACTTTCCACTAATCAAACTGGGGGACTGTAAATTAAATAAATACGTTGTCTCTAGTAATGCTCAAACAATATGATCATTAAAACAAACCCACTATCTTCTTATGGATCATGTTTTCCACCTCTGCCTCTTCACTTAGATTAAATTGGCTAGACTTCAGTGCTGCTTTTCATTCAGGATAATAAAAGGAACAGGATCACCATTCTAAAGTGAACTTCAAATGATAGAATCTCAACTAAAGTTTAACTTGAAGCAAAAAGTCTTAACTTCAGATATTCCTGCAAATGTGGGGCAAAAGTCTGGTTTTTTTCCCCTCTTTCCTTTCTTGCTGCTCTGTAAGGGTTTTATATGAAGGATTTTTATTTTTTCATACCATGACCATGTTTGTCATGTGCAGCTTCCTTTTTCTTTTAAGTCTGAATGAGGTCAGATTAAATACACACAATGAGAAAGAGGCTAAGCAGTTCAAATAACTGCAGATGGACTACTTCGGACAGGACTGACTTCAAGCAGCAGGAAGCATCAGTTGCAAACAGTAAAGCTCCCAGGGAAAATATGCCAGCAATTTGTCTTTTATAACCTTGTGCATAACCATTGGGTAGGAGGTTTTATATACAGTGACCCTCTGTTCTTGCTTAATTCAATCTAGCAAAGCAAGATACGACAAATCTTGCCTTTTTCTGATGTGCAGTGGCAGAAGTGTGTTCCTTAAGCTTCTAAATGACGTACATTGGGGTCTGAAACCTTTCTGATAAAGCAGGGAAAGAGAAGGGAAAGGAGCTGCAATGGTTAGTTCTCCGTCCTGAGGCTGCTGTGATCTTTGGTGAGGGGAAGGGAATGGCAGTGTTTAGTTCTCTGTCTTCTTTTGGCTGTTGTGCTCTTTAGTTTTGAATTAACTGTCTGTGTTCTCAAAAGAAAGGCTTGTCTGATGCCCGCCCACCTTTCTGTTAGACGCTTGGTGCTGCTCAGACTGCTTTTGTCTGAAGCTAATGCAGCAATTTATGGAAAAATACAGACTGGTATTTATATAATGTCTGTTTGTCCCAAAGAAACCCAAGGCATCTAGAAATTGTATGTAGGAATCCCTATACACATAAACACACGTGCATTTCTAAACAGCAGCCATTTCTCATGGTGAGCACAGCCACGAAACAGGAATCCCAAACAGCAGTTTAGGACAGAAAGTAAGGCAGTCCAGCTGTAACCACAGGAGGAAACTTCAGTAGACAGAATGTAATCAGCCAAGTTAGAATTTGGCTAAGACACTCTGCTTTAAATCTTCTAAGTCTGTTGACAGTGCTATAGGATTATTAACGTCTGTAGACAGCTTGATGCCTGGACTTCACCTGAGGAATGACACCTCCTGCGTAGCACGGTGTCCCCGTAGCACGTCAGGGCCAGCAGTTCAGCAGTGACTCCAAAGGGAGCCTGGATTGTTTCATCCATCCACACCGCTTCCTGCTGCACCTTGGGGAGGTTTGGAGATGTCCCATCCAAGTAACGGATTGCAACATCCCTGCGTAACGTTAGTGATCTGGCAGGTTTACTGCGACAGAAGGCATGGCCGCAGGGAGTTGCTTTTGGGTTGGGCACTGCACTTTTATGCTGACCTCTGCAAATCCTTGCAGAATTACTTTCTATATCTGGCAGAACGGTTTCTTTTTAACTGAGTCAAATACCAGTTCTCCTGTCAATTTATGGTCTTGGCGTCTGTCAATACAAGGTAGTTCTTAATGGATTTACTCCTGTATATGTTCATGTTTGAATGTAAACATTAAGCAATTTTTTCTGTAAAACTGTTGATGGGATTTTTACTTTTGGGCCTATTCTCTGAGGCCTTTAAAGTGTCTGAACTGAATATGCAGATCACCAGTCAGTTTTTAATATCTTGGCTTACAACACTGTTGCAGGGAGGGAGAGGAAACTGGATGTCAAAGCAGCTCGTGCCTTAGAAGTCCAGCGACATTCCTGTAACCCTCTGGAAAACAATGTACTAGACTCAGTGCACACTCTGAGTGTGTCTCTGCAGCCTGAAGTTACGGTAGGCATGAATTAGGGCCACTGGGAACAAACACTGCCCCTGCAGCATAAGAAAATAAGTATCTGTTTGTGATTAGGGTCTATTTCTGATACTGCAGGGAATTCACATTGCCTGCCTACTTCGGTTGGATTATTTATAGTTACAATATTTTAAAGAAAGCTGGTATATGTGAGATAATTTCCGGTGTGGTAAGCCACAGTCATTTGTTTATGCTGGATCCTTGCCAGGAGGCAATATACCTCATCTTGACGGAAATGATAGGCATTTGATGCGAATTTCCTGACATAAGAGCTCAATTTTTTTATTTATTTATTTAATTTTCAGAGCAAGTTCTTCAAATACAAACCCTCTGAAGTCTGAATAATTTTCCCAAAGCCCCCTGAAAATCCTTGCATGATTTATTTACCTTCTTAAAAATAAATATTGTGCTTACTTCACTGATATGTTTGCTTGGGGAACAGATTTGGATGTGTAAATATGACACTTAGGTGTGTAAGAAGATTGCATCGCTGCATTTAAGATGTGGTCTGTACTCAAACCAGTGTTTTAAATAAATAAATAAGATAATCTCATTTTGGTAGAGGAGTGATCTGTTCTGACTTAGCCGATCAATTCATTGAACCATAGCAAAGCATTTTCCTGACTGCTTTATGTGTTTTTACTTGCCTTGGTTTGGAAGCAAATTCAAATTAAACTTTCTCATCTTGACAAGGCTCCAGCAGCTCTAAGGGAGGGCTCTTCTGCTTTGTCCAGCAAAACTGCACCTCAGGAAAGTTCCAGAGAAAAGGCAATTTAGAAGCGTGGGCTTCTGCACTTAATCCTATTCCCACTGGAAATCCGATAAGCATTCAGATTAGCTTTGTCTTTGGTAGGGATTAAATTTGCGGAGGATCTCAAATTTTCATGCTAAGATTCATTCTTGTCTGGGAAGAGCCTTTAGCAGCAAATAGTCTGAGGCATTTAGTATGTAATAGTGGCGTTTTTTCTTATGACATCCAATTTATGTTGTTTTGCCAGTGCTTGTGAGCGCTGTGTTGCAGTTAGTCCTGTGAAATGCTAATAAAAAATGACAATTACCTAATTAATCCATAACCTCTGCCTGAGGTAATAGTGACCTTTGCTGGACAGGTTGTCAGTAAAGTGGAAGATGCAGCTTCTTCATTTAGTGACACAGATCTGTATGCTTAAAAGTAAAAGACAAACTTTGTTGGCTGCTAAGAATAATGTTTCTTATCCTTGCAGGAACTGATGATAGAATCTGGAGATTTGCTATATAGTTTTCCAGTGTATTATATACACAGGATAGCTTAGTAACTTTACAGTGCTTTTTCAAAATCATCTTCTGCCTTTGTCAGGTGCCATGATACCAGATTTCAAAATCTGATTAACTCCCAGCTTCCGTGACTGTGTTTTTCATCTCTCTCTTCCCCCCTCTTCCCCTTTTTAGCAATCTACAATTATGATGCTGTCCAAGATGTGGAGCTCTCCTTGCAAGTCGGCGACACTGTTCACATTTTGGAGATGTATGAAGGTAGGTAGCAGATCACTTCCAAGTACTTTGCAGTGGTTTTTGAAAGTGAATATAACAAATCAAGATTTTTTTAAATAATGCAAATTTCAAATCTCAATTTTCAACTTCTGATACGCCCAAAAGCGCAAAGCTTGCTATGTAGGGTTTGCTGTATGCACTTAACTTTTAAAATGGTATTAAAATGCATAAAATAGAGAAGTAGAAATCATATCTACGCTGTTCCTGGAAGAGGTTTGTCAAGGTAAGATGCCACCAGTATCTCAAGGCAGCCCTGCAAGAGAAAGGAACACTTACTTCTGGCTGTTCATTCCTGTTTTCACACCACACCTGTTTACCTTGGCTCCAGCCAAGCCAGGCCAAGTGCTTGTACAGTCATGTGATGGACTGATCCAGCTGGAAAATAATAATAATAATTTTTTTTTAAAGTAGCTTTTAACCTGAATTAGTTCTTTGATCTGAGACAACAGAGGCAGTGGATGAAAGAAAATGAGAGGGCAGGTCTAACTGTTTCAAAAGTGATGTTGGTTTAAGCCATAATATCATGAACTGGCATTATGTGTTTTAAAAAACCTCCAGTTACAGAGCTTCCATGCCCTTTTTAGGCTTTCTCCCAGTACTTTCCTGGGAATTTTTTCATAATATGTACCTTAATGTAAAACATCTTGCAGAAAGGAAAACAAAATTCCTGTTTTAAACAAGATGAAAATTACACTTGTGTGTTTCATGTCTACTTATTAAACTAGCCTGTTTAATGAAGATTTCAATATTAGGAATGGAACACAGCCATTTAATTATTTTAGAGAATGTACTAGTCACTGCTTCATTTGGAAGGCTCTCCAAAATATAAATACTCTTTCCAAAATATAAATTCAATCATTTTCACAAGCAGCATCAGTTTGAAAGACTCAGCATACAAAAACTCTTTAGTATCTCTGCTGGGAACAGCAAGCTGCTTGTTTAGCAATTTGTTCTTAGTCAATTGTTCTCTTTCCACTTCTCTTTGACCTTGACACTGGAAACAGACAGCCAGTTCCTACATGTCAAAGCAGATTATGTTGCTGATGTGTGTTTTTACACTGATGTGTGTGATAGTGGTGAGTGTGTTTGGCAGAGGGGGAGAGAGAGAGGGAGGAAGGGAAAAAAAATCCGTATGTAATAGTACTAACATATGAACTGGTTTTGCAAAAAGACACAAGGAAGAGGGAGTGTCAGGGATGAAGATTGCCCTCATGAAAAGGATGCATCCTGTGCTTCCCAGAATGTTGGGGTATTTGTTTCTCTCTTTTTTTTTTTTTAAAGCAACGTTGTTTAATCCTACTGCTTGGTCTGTAACCAGCTGTTTAACAGAGAGACAGTCAAGAATAGGAAATGAATACCCAAACAGCATCCCTGTTTTTACCTGAAATGCCCCAGTTTGAAACTTCAGCCTGAGAAGATTGATTGTAAATTGTTTGGCAAAATGAATGTGTTTTGATTGTTTTCATACGCTCAGCCATCAGTGTGGCATCCTAATCTGTGACTGAGGCACCTAGAAATTACTGCAGTAGAACTAAATACTTCTCCTGGAAAGGCCAGCCAAAAATTCAGGCCAGACATTTGTGAATCTAAAGGAAAAGATGCAGATTGTCTCTGAGATGGTAACTGTTGTGGGTCTGGTCTTATTTCCCATAAATTCATCTTAAAAACTCCAAATTCTGATATTCTGTCTGCTCACAAGGAAATTTTCTTGTCTTATTGTATCTATTTTCCTTTCTTTTGGGACATCAGCTTTCAGCTTGCTTTGCAGATATCCGTGGGTTGTGTTTTGGAGAATTAGTGTTCTCACAAGAAGCCTTTTCTGTTTCTTCTCATGCTAATGATGTATACTTACAAATACAACTCCAGTCTGATAGAAGTGGGGTTTTGTTCCACTAATCGCTGTTCTTATCTGGATACACAAGTCTCAGTTTAGAAAAAGGTTCCATTTAACCAGGGCGTTGGCTTTGCAAGAAGAAAGGCTCAGAGATGCCTTGTGAGGTCCTTTTTTCAGTCGGTATAAGCTGTCCCTGCAGCTCCTGGCTGAGGGTGTTCCTTAGGCTATCGGTAACATCCTTGAGGGAATTAAGGGGGCATTTTTCAGGGTTGTCTAGAGGCTCTCCTGTAATGGTAATAGCCACTTGGAAAAGCTTTCTGTTGTTCCCTACCTCAGGGTGCAGAGGAGCATCTTTTGTGAGTTACTAGAAGGTTCTCAGGGCTGTTGCACCACAGTTCGCTTCCCGCTCTGTCAGTCGTCTAGAACGTGCCTCCTTTTTCCTGCTGGTTGAAGTCACCAGGTGTTCATCCCTCAGCCATGTTCGGTGAAGGCTCTCTGTGTATCAAACAGCCTTCACTTGAAAGCTCTTTGTATTCTGCATCTGGGGTTTTGGCTGGCTCCGCTCTGTCTGTAAGAATTGAAGTGCACAGTTTGTTCCTTGACAGCGAGGCAGCAAGGTTGAAGCTTGCGCTGGGTTTTGGTGTTAACAGTAAATGTTATCTGACTCTCAGCTGGCTGAATGGCTTTGAGACGGAACACTGATACAGCTGAGCTGCTGGGGGAGGTGTGTGAGAAGCAAAGAGCAATAAAGAGAATTAAAGTGCAAGCCAGAAGGTATGGATGCAGTTTGGTGCAGGCCTCTGTACTACGCAAACTTCTAATTTTATGTGGCTTTGCCACAGACCATAGTGACTTGCAAACCCCTAAGGTGGAGTGCCTGCAGTCAGGTGCTGCTGTTGTACTGCCTGACAGCCTCACAGTGAGGGAAAGCACCTTTAAATTGCAAAATCCCTGCTCATTTATGCGAGTGCATGCTGTCAGGAGTTAGAGCCCTGTTGCAAAGGCTGGAAGTCCTTGGAAAGTGGGCCAGATTTGGGATGAGGCTCTAGCATTGCACTTTTGTTAGTAAAGCTTTCTTTTCCCATGCTCTAAACTGATGCTTTGCCTAATATTTTATAAGTCCCAGTTACAATTACACAGTTAGGCTTGGATTGTGAGTGCACAAAAGAAGATAAGGGAGTGATAACGTGGTAGATTATCTGTTCGTGTTGCTGGACTGTGGTTTACCTATGTCAAGGATTCGTCAAAGGGTGATCATCCCTGTAAATGTAGCGTCGACTTGGACAAAGTACACAACATGGAACTGAAGGTCATCAGAGCTGAAACCACAGACTGAGCCATTTGAACCAAAGGTTTCAGATATGTCTAGTACAAGCTATAATGTGCTGCTGGCCAACACAGCTCGAATCTGTCCAGGGACAACCTGAGAGCTGTTTGTACTGGGTTGAATAACTCCATAGTCTAGGCTGTGTAGCATTTTCTTCAGTCCAGGAAACAAGATCGTGGCAAACTGCATCTTTGTCAATCTGCCCTTAGGTGCAGTTGTACGTGGGGTTTGCACTCTAGATAGGGTCTAAATTTGCATGTTCCGAGTTATACTTTGAGACTGATTTGAAATAAGTTTTGAAATGTCTCAGTTGGGCTTCAAGTATGCTTTGAAACACTGTGGTGTATTATACTTGCAGGTCTGGAGGATACCAATTTTCTTAGACTTACCTTCCCTTTAAAACAAATACACACATACCCCCTGCAAAGCATGGTTCTGTTGGTTTAGGTGTCTTGGTCATGATACACTTGTAAACTGCAAAGCAAGGGGCTTTTTTCCTCCTTTCTTTGGTTGTCTGGTTGCAGAAGGGCATGAGGTCTTTGTACGAAATTACTTTTTCCACTTGATAATAAGATAAGCAGTGTGCATGTATCCTTTTGTTTGCCAAATATTGTCAAGACTGGGCATACGCTGCAAAATCCAAGAAAAGAAGGAAACTTGCTGCGTCCAATACTTTGAAGGCTGCTTCAGTGCAGGATTTACTTACTCTCTGGGAATCTGTCCTTGAGTCGTGAGCTGGGGAGGTTACGTTTCTGTTTAGGAGAATCTTTTCTAATCTGCAGTATGTATTCGTTCAGGCAAGCTGTGGGAAATAGTAAAATAAGAGGTTAAAAGGAATGTGTGCCCACATACCGGGTTTCCAGTCAGTTTCTTCTCCTGGTGAAAATAAATTTGCATTGAATTTCTTCCTAGTTTCAGTCTTTTACCTTTCCTCACTGTAGGTAAATGAAGCAATCCCTTGTTTTATTTCAGTCCGGTGCAGTGGTGTGTGCTGTGGTGCCGAGACGCGGTACGCTGCAGTGGAAGAGGAACAAAGCTTGTGGTTAGGGGTTGCATCACCGTGCATAACTTTTCATCGTCTAAACTATTGTAATTTGAATAATTTTTCTTAGATTTTCCGATTCTTTCCATACTGCATAAAATCCTTTTAATGACAGGTAAAATTGAGGACCTGTATTCCATTTAAAAAAACCCAAACAAAACCAAACCCCAAACTTTATGGCATTTCTTTGCAAGACTCAGTCTGCTGTCCTTGCGTTCTTAATCAGACTTCAGTTTGGAAGAGTGCTGTAGTAGGTGAAATTTGCGGTGTCATCTTCAACTGAAAAGTCTTTCTTCATTTAACACATCTCTGCTTGGGGAAAATAGTCAAGAGAAACACTTAAATAGTCTAGCATTCCTCTGAAGCTTTAGACAGATTTGGTTGATTTTTTTAAGAAGAAATCAAGTAATAATTGACCATTGCCAAAAGCTTTTGTTCCTTTTAAAATTATGGATAAGATTATTGAAAATTGGATCAGAATTCTGAAAAAAATGCATGAGATGCTTGCTGAAATAGTTTTGCATAATAATATACGACATACTTTTATGCAATGATTACAAAATATTTTACAGGAATGTGTTAAATGCCAAGAGGCCATTTTAAATATGAGGAAGTTGTGGTATAGAAGGGCTGAGAGCCTGTGTCAAATGGAATTGAAATAAAGGGGAAAATATTCTTGTTATGTTCCATGAGCTTTGTATCATACCCTAAATAACTTGTACTTGACCATTCAATTAATTACAACTTAGATAAAAATAGAACCTAAATCTTCTCATCCCTAATCCAGTACCTTATCCATTGGTCCATGATCAATGTATAATCTTATTTTCATCCTGTGGAAGGAATGGAATTTCTTCTTTCCTCCTAACTTACTACTGGAATTTTGGGGTTTATGTGGTCAAGCTGATTCAGCTGCTCATTGCTAGAGAAATGGGACAAAACTGTGCTTAAAAGAAGGGAAGAAAAAAAAGACCAAACACACCACCACCACTCTAAAAAAACCCCATAAAACAAAAAAAGCCACCCTAAACTGTAATTTATAGTTGAGGAATCTCAGATCCATGGCTCTTCATGGAACCTTCTTTGCTAAATATAGAAATATACGGGGGTAAAACCAAAAAGGAAAAAAAAAAAAAAAAAGCAACAAAAACCTTCCCTCCTCTCTTCTTTGCCTGATTGTTCCCTTCAATCCCTTTGCCTCCTTGATGCTGCTGCCTCTGCCAGTCAGCTGAAATATAATTGTCCAGGATCAGTGATATTGTCTGTCTGGATAGCTCTGAGCATCATTCATGCATTATAGAGCATAATCTATACCCTTCATGTTTGCGAAGATGTAGGGTCAGTGTTTGCAGTTTCGGTGCAAGTAGAACCTTCGGAGAAGGGTCAAAAAATGGTGCTCTGGGAGCATGGTTAATTGAGAGTTGGGGTCGCAGAGTCCTGACATTTGGAATGATGTTTTTAGCGGCCAAGAGTCAGTGAGAAAGTGCAGGTTTGCATCCCAGAACAATATGAGGGACATTATCTCTGCACATCAGCATTTCAAACGGAGCAGGTTCTTCTACAATGTTGAGTTTGTTATTTCCAGTACAGTAACTTCAGGGGACTGAAGGGGATGGGAACTGTTGCTTGTGGCAGAGAACAGGCACCCCGTGGGAAGAGTGCTTGGTCACGCACAGCTCTTACGTAGCCGAGACAAATGACGATGGTGAGGGTGGAGAGGAAAAGCCCCTTTGTCTCACACAGTTTGGAGGTGGTGGAAGAAGAGTGGGAGTGACTTGCCCACCACTGTGCTTCTCTCCTCTCCGCTCATTAAGCAAGGCTCACTTGAGGACATAAAAAATGCAGCATTTTTTTCATACGCTTGCATTTCAGTGACCTTGAAATCTAAATTCTGGTCAAACCCCAGGTGCTGAAGAGAGAAGAATTGTACGTCTGAGAGTGACATATGCTTCTGAGTCTTGGGGATCACAGTTATTACTTTGTATCTTATACTTTACCAGATCTTGTCAAGATAATATTAAGAAACAATATCTGTACCAGGGCAGGCAGTTCAGGGTTGTTCGGGTTTTTTTGCCTTATCTAATAAAACATTCTGTTTTAGCCTTCCTTTGAAGGAAGGCTTTAAACTGAGTCATAGAAGAAAATAAAGAACCTGTACAGTGTGGAACTCAGACACAATCTATAAGATGATTTGGGTGAAAATGCACTTCATAGGAAAGAAAATTTTAAAGGGGTGGAGTGGAATTGGACTTGGGACACTTGAAGATACTTCTCTTTATCCATGCTGTATGACCTTGGGCTGGTAGTTCCGCGTGCATGTCTGTGCCTCATCTGTCCAGTGATTGTAGCAGTGCTTCTGTGCTGTGTAACTTGTAAGCTTTATGGAACAAGGATTGTCACGTTCCAGATGTCTAGCCTGGAGTCGCCTGCTTTTCCATCGAGCCCTGTCAGTGCAACCTGAAGGGACAGGCAGAGTAGAAGTGAGGGTGTCAGTTCGTGGTAGGAAGAGACACCCCTCTGCCCTGCTCTTGGGAACCGAGCCTCCTACAAACAGAGCAGGAGTGTCTTCACAATAATAGATCTCAAATGAGCAAGATTATGTTGTACAAATGTGATGAGAATGACAATGCATATTTAATTGCTGTAGACAGGAAAAAAATAAATATAAATATATAAATATTTTTATTTCCCTTTGATAGGCTGGTACCGAGGATACACACTCCGAAATAAATCTAAGAAGGTATGACCTCACTTTTCAGTAACTCTGATTATTATTTTTTTTTCTACACCTTGCCAGACCCCATCCGGTGCTGTAATCTGCTATGCTTCTGCTGTTTTTCCTTGTCTTAATATTGTGCAGGTCTCCTGATCAATATGTCCTTTTTCTCAGGGATAGAAATAAATGCCCTTGAGCTAAATGTTTCAGAACCATTAACTGGGTACTCCTCCATTGTGAGCATGCCTAATGTAGTTTGAACTAGCAAAATTGAGTGTTGCATATCTGCATACACTAGCTTATTGCTTTATTATTGTGGTCTTGGACCTGTACACATCCAGCATTAGTTATATGTAATGGTAAGATTAGAGTTTTGATTTGACTTGGAAAATATTCAAAAAATTATGCATGTGTGGATCTCAGCCAGACTTCTTGAGGTTTGTGAAACCAGTCTGAAAACTGCATGGAAATCTGGTTTCCCATAGGAATCCTGGCACCTCTCATGTGGTAACACCCCTCTCAGTCTCCGTTTTTCAGGCGTAAAGAGGAGTGAAAAGAAAATAGAAAAGAATTGCAGTACTCCTAGAAGGTTTCTCTTAAATAAAGGAAACTTGGGACTGGTGAACTTCTACAAATGCTGTCATGTGTTGTGAGCTCTTCTAGAGAACCACAGGTCCAGGGCAACTTGACAAATGACTCCAAGAATATTTCGTAGCAAGGGCAAATGAGTATGACTGATAGTTTCCAAGAGTTTACAGCATTTCATACAGAAAGAAGAGTGTCATTGCAGTGAAACAAGGACTTGACTGCTCTGAGGTGCTAATATCAAATACAGTGCTCAAGCATGCAGCCTGGTGCTCCTTACTGTCATTTTTCCCTGTGATACTGGGACTGGTGGACCTAACACATTTCTGTTACAGGTAAACAGGAAACATCAGTCACTGTTCTGCTGATCATGCTCTTACCCCTTTCCCCTACTTTCTGTTGACTGCATTTTTGTCATGTCATGTCTTATGGTGTGATATATTTATTTTATTTCTGTGTTCATTTTCAGGGCATTTTCCCAGAAACATACATCCATTTAAAAGAGGCAATCGTGAAGGACCGGGGGTAGGTTGGCACTTCTTGAGATGTACTTCTGGTAGCAAAAACAATGGAATGCTGTTTCATTTGAAAACAAGCACAACAAAACCCCAACTTAAGTAGTGGTGGTTGTAATGAATGCTCCCGTCAGTGTGTGCAGCAGGGCATGCCACCTGTGCTAGTCTTCTAGAGCTGCTTAACTTCTTTTTTTCAGAGCATTGTACATACCAAAACAGTTGTAGGCATAGGTGCAGGAGAATACTATTTGTGAAAATAAGAAAGCTCTGCTAGAGAAGTTAGGAGTGAGGCAGGTCAATCGAGCTACATTTAGCTCCTCTGGGGACTCCTGCAAGTCATAACACACTCCTGCTCGCAGCCAAGTAGCCAGCAGGAGTGTGAATTCCTTCCTGCCTTGGAAAACATTTGAGGAAATGACTCCTCATTTGTTTCTTAGAGCTGATTCTGTGATCGTTATAGTGAGAGGAAAACAGCAGTTGCAAAGGAAGAGACTTTAGAAAGTACTTTCTCTCTCTTTTTTTTTTTTTTTCTTTTTTTTAATAACAGTGGCCAAGTTACCATTGCAAGTGGTGATTCTTCCAAACTTAATTTCTGTGTATTTAGCATGTTTCTGGAATGGATCCATTGAGAAGAACAAGACTGAAAGAAACTTGAAACATGCTTGCATTAAAAATGGATAATGAATGTGCATGTATGTGTTGGAGAACCAATTGAGCAACTTAAGAATCTTGGCGTCGTGTGTGAGTGAATTGTGTGAATATCAAGCCCTCTGAAATTTCTATTTACATATTCATCAAAAAAAGATGTTTTACTACTAAGTTTTAATCTTGAGTATAACACCTTTTTTCTATTTTCTCCTTTTTTTCTCCAGACAACATGAAACAGTGATTCCAAGTGAGTTGCCCCTTGGCCAAGAACTCACTTCTACCCTGAGGGAGTGGGCAGTTATCTGGCACAAGTTATATGTGGTAAGTTTTCTTCAGTGGTTGGTATTTTATTACATGACCTCAGATGGGCTTTTTGCAGGGCACTTTATTAGAACATTATGCAGAATTATAAAACTATAATTATTGTAAAATTGATCTTGAGAGCAGCTAAAAGTTTTCTGCAGTCCCTTGAATGGGACGTGTGATCACAGACAGAACCGTGGTTTAGTCCGTGCCGCAGCGTTCACTGTACTTGAATAATTGTGTGATGACGCAGCACTGATGAAGCATTGACTGGCACAGGTCACACTCAGCATCAAGTCAGCTGGTTGGGGCTGTGCGTGTGAGTCACAGTTCACTAGTGCAATAAGGGTTCCTGCTTTGCCTGTCGTGTGTCTGTCCTGTATGAGCGCAGTATATCTCTGTTGGGTGAGAAACCATGGTGGTGTTTTAACAGAACCTTTAGCAAGTGTGAACTCTGTTTTTCTAGAAGTATTGTAGGTACTTAATAGAATGGTTGATCCTCACCCCAGAGTGCCTAAAGCTCAAACAGGCAAGATAAACAAAGGATGGGAAGAGAACTAGTGCTGTGTGTGGTGGGGGAGGATTTGACTTGTCAGAAGTCACATAATATATTTAGTTTTCAGTTGCACGCGGGAGATACCTCTGTCTACTAAATCTGTTTAGTAGCCTGACCATGTGATAGTCACTTTAGACAAGTCAGAAGCCAAGGTAACGCATGGATTTGGTGGTTTTGCTGAGGTAGGTGCGCTGTTGCTCAAAGAAACCCAACTGCAGTTCACAATGAATTGCCTTCTTTTGAAGGTGATTATTAAGGCACATAAAAGAGAGTCAAACTTGATTTTTCTGTGGTTAGTAGTGAGTTCAGCCTGTGTAGTATGTGCTCTGAGACTTTAATTAAGATGAGAGAATGGTTTTAAATTGGCTCTAACCTTTCAGTTTACTCAGAGCAAGCTTTCCTATTGAAAATTTCACCAGGCCACAAGTACATTTTGTTTGTGCACCACGAAACCACAAGAATTTGTTCCACCCTCTTAATTTAATGAGTAGCTGTATGTGACGGTATTACTGTGTGAAAAGAGAGTTTTGTTCCTGGCTTTTTTTTTTTTCTGAATAACTTTAGGATCCTAGCCTCAGAATCTATTTTTCTTAAGCGCAGAAATCTTTCATGTTCCTGTGTTTAACCAATATAAGTCTTAAAATAGTCTTGGAAAATGTTGTGGTTTGAAATGGATTTGAGTTTATTTTATTTTCCCCTGCAGTATGTATAAAAAGAAAAAAAAAAAAAAAGCTAAAGGAGGAAGGAGGTATTTGAGGAGAAGAAGGAAATACAGGGTTTTTTTTTCCTTTGGCAACATTTCATTTCACTTCTTTAATTTCTGTGTTTTTCAGCAAGCATTGCACTGGTGGGTATATCTCCACTATAAAATAAATATAAAAATGGATGAAAGTTTTTAACTTCCTTTAGCTAGTAGGAGTTAGCTAATATAAACAGCTGGAGAGATAACTCAGCTTTAGCTAACTGTCAGATTGAGATCTGCTGTGTATTTCCCTGAAAGCTAACACAAGTTGCCTTCTCTTTGCAATTATTTTTACGCAAGTTAAGAACACATTTTTTCTTTGTTTGCTAAATATGTCTCTAATATCTTCCGTATAGGAACTAAAAGACTCATCTAGCCTCTGTCAGCCCCTTTGCATTTGCTTAAATCAGAAGGAAGATGGCTATTTATAACTCCCTTTAGATTTGTGTTCTCAGGGGGCAAATTACGAGTAGTTTATATCATTCATGTTCTTTGCAGAGACCAGAATGGGGAAATAATTGAAATGAGTCTCTCTTTCTGCTGTGTGGGAGCAGTTGGGCTTCATAGTTAAACATTAACGGCTTTGATCCAGAGAACTGACACTGGTCAGCTGCTGCCTGAATGGACCAGCAGTGTACCATTGCCCAGTTCCCACTAGCTGTTGGGTGAAATGTAGTCAAAAACCTCTTGACAGTCATTTTGGAGCTGCATAACCATAAATGTTGTCTGAGTAGATTAAAGTTTAATGTCCTTTGATTTGTGGTACTTTCCTCTGAAAATGAGCTGCACTTGATGCTCAGTGCAAGTCGGAATCAGCCTAGTAACTGGCTCAATATGCAGTGGTGAAGAGAGGATGGGGCCTGGGTTCCCTTTTGAATGGTATATTTGGTATAGCTGACACTTTTAAAGGCTTAATTACTTACACATATTGCTACAAATATGGCAGGTTACCACATAGCGATCCAGTTCTTAATTACAGCATCAGCCTTGGAGCCTGAAACTATAGGAAAGAGATGTATAGGTGTGTGACTGATTTTATTAGGGAGGAACCAGTAAATAGCATGAGAAGTATTTTCATTAATCAAAGATAACAGTAGAAGTGGCAGGAGGAGACTCTTCACAGAGCAGGTTTTGATGTCCTGTTCGGTCAGTGCTTTATCATTACAGATGCTGCATGAGATGAAAATGCAGTGACTGCAGCAGACTGGAGCAAGTACCTGGGTAGATTGGGGAGATGGTGTCTGGGAATCCAGACGTGATATTTTTATTGCATTTTTGGACAACCTCTGGCATGGTGGTTTCAGTAGTTCTGAGCAACTACTGCTGGGGTAGTGCTTAAAAAGCGTGGGATGAGTCAAGACTGTGTTGCATTAAGTTCTGCACAAATGTAAACAAAAATGAGTGCCCTGAAGAGCAGATAATCTTTAGCCTTATTTGCTGATAGACACCAGCCAGAGAGATTATTGTGTTTCCACAGAATTACTCTGATTTCCATGAAACTCTTGTCTGGAGGTCACACATGGACATGACAAGCCATGCGTGAGTTACCAGTGGTTAGAAAATGAACCTTGAAGTATAACATGAATACTGGCAGGGAAGCAGTATATCCTAGATATTGATGCGTTTTGTTGCTGTTTTGGTTTTTTTTTTTTAATGTAATGGATTTTGAGTGTGTGATGGGACAGAGTAAGAGAGCAGGGAGCCATGAAAATGAGTCCATGGGTTCAATTTGCTTAGTGCTTTAAAACATAGTTGCTAATGCTGTAAACAGTGGTGAGGGCAGAGATTCCAATTAACCATGTTGTTAATGTTGTCAGTGTTGTATTCTGGTGACAAAAGGCCTTTTTTATATGTAACAAAGAGGCTGAAGAGTTCTTCAGGCTGGTGAAAGCTATAGGAGGAACAGCCATGAGAAAAAGCCTATGTGGGCTTCAGTGTTGATCATCTGTCGTTACTATTTCTGTTTTGGCATCACCTTTAGACTTTTAAAAGCAACTAAAGTGTTTGCCTCAGAGTCTTACTGTCTAAATAGGCAAAACAAATGGGAAACATGCATAAAAAATGACTTGTCCCATGTCACACATTCTGAGAGCGGCAGAGGTAAGGAGAAAGAGCCTTTGTATATTAAGTTGGTGTTCCTGTCTCAATCTGCTGGAGCACAGATGCGATCACTTAACGTCAGCTCTCTGTCCTGTATATAAAAAGCACCCATCTTAGCAGTTTAAGTGCTGGAAAACACCAGAAGTCTATTTTTTGTCGGTGAGGTTTTTCTGAAATAATGTCCTGAGGAAATGGTGAAGACCCTGAATCTTGAGACACTTGAACCTTGGCAGTGCAGAGTACTGGAGAATTTGTTCCGCGGGTCTAATCCTGTAGTGTCATACAGTGCTACTTTGAGATATTTTTAGTTAAATATAACTAGTATGGTAGATTCAGTTGAGTACCTTTCAGAAAGCTTACTGAGCTCATTGTTTTCAGGCTATCACTAGTTTAAAATTGTCCCTTTTTTCCTGTAGGACAACAAGACGACGCAGTTTCGGCATGTCCAACAGATGACTTACAGCCTGATAGAATGGAGGTCACAGATCCTGTCTGGGACCCTTCCCAAAGATGAGCTAGCTGAGCTCAAGAAGAAAGTCACTGCTAAGATTGACTACGGCAACAGGTAAACTCCAAACTATGTCTTGAAGGCAGAGCAGACTCCCCAGTCTCAGTAAAGGCTGTAGGTGGCTGTTAATACAAAATGGTGTAAACGGCCGCGCAAGGGGAGCACTGAATTAGGCTTTATGTTTTTCCTTGGAAAGGGGATGATTACAGCTTTCAGTCTCCATCAGAATGTGACTAGCCTGGCAGGTGGGCATGCAGCAGTTGGTTCTTCATATGCCAGCAATCTCTTTGGCTTGGCAGGAAACATTACCTGTCTTAATTCTGCAGAAATGCTGGCACATGATTGTATTTCCCGTGGAGCACAATTTGTGCCTGACTAGCTGGAGCCAGGATTTGGCTGCCAGTTATGAACTAAGCTGCTTTATCAGCAACTGAGTAATATGATTCTATACACCAAAACTCCACCTTTCATTGGTTTGTACGGAGCAAGGATTGCCTCCAGAACTCATTTATCTGCCTGTCAGACTTGATTCAGGTCAAACAGTCAATTAAGAAGAAAGCTTATGGCAAAGAATAATAATTAGCCATAATCCATAAGCCTGATAGATATACATACCTTTCTTTAAAAAAAAAAAAAAAAAAAGCACAACCTTTAAGCGAGAACAAAGAAGATGTCATCTTAGAATTAAGTTACGTGACTAATTATTTTTCCCTTTAATGGGAAAATGAGGGGTGAGAGATAAGTATTTCAGGACAGGAAAACAGCAATGTGATTATTACAAGGAATGGAGTTGGTGTGCACTGGCTGCCTAGTGCAGTCCACAGTTTGATCTGTGGTTTGTGCTCATTCAGTCCCCTTTGCTTCTTAAATATTGTGTTGCTTCTTTCGTTCTCCTGACTTGCATGCTATTTAGGATTCTAGGTTTGGACCTGGTTGTACGAGATGACAATGGGAACATCTTGGACCCAGATGAAACCAGCACAATCTCTCTCTTCAAGTCCCATGAAACTGCCTCCAAAAGAATTGAGGAAAGAATCCAGGAAGAGAAGGTACATCTCGTGTCGCTGGCTTTTTCCTCTTCAAGTAACTAGTACCCACTGTATCTGTGCATTCCTCTTAAGGATATTGTGCTACTTTGGCAGCAGAACTGCTCTTCTGTGTTTGTTTTTAATGGGAGTTTTCTCCTTCTTTGCAGTCCCTGCAACAGAATTTGGACCTCCGAGGGCAGCCAATATTCAACACAACACATACGTACAGCCTGTATGTAAACTTCAAGAATTTTGTCTGCAATATTGGAGAAGATGCAGAGCTGTTAATGAGCCTCTATGATCCCGATCTCTCTAAATTCATCAGGTAGGAGTTTTTTTGTAGGGGCATGAACAATTTAGCCGTCAGAGTGGTCATTCTAAAGAAGCTGGCAGAGCTTAGAAGGGAAGATCCAGCAGATGAGTTGTTCTGTTCTGTTGGTTGCTGCCTCAGTAGTGATTTGGAAGGGGGGTATTTAATTTCAGATGAGATGGGAAGTCAAGCCCATGCACTGAGCCCATGCACTCCCCTTCTTAAAGCTGGGCATTTCTGTGATACATTAGTCAAAATCCCAGATTGTCTCTTTATGTTCCTAAGTTTCCCTACTGTTGCCACTAGCCTTGATGCATTTGATTAATTGCTTCCTGTTAAATCATGTATATGCATGATGTTTGCTGTCAAGTCAGTACAAGTTCACACCTAAGCGTTGGGCATCTGGTACTGGTAGGAGAAGATATGAAGAACTTTATCAAGGAAGCATGTACGTGTCAGGCACCCTCTGTCTCCATCATTGAAGTTATCAGGTGTGGACGTGGAATCAGAGTTCTGTAGGGGAGTAACTGAGAGTGCCCATCGACATCGTGCCTGCCTTCTGCCTTCTCTGAAATGAGTCACTTCAGAATCACTTTGGGATAGAAGATTTCGGCAGAATTTTTCAAATATTCCTAAAAGATCAAAATATTTTTCAGCTTTTGCCCAGGGAATGGGAATGTCAGGTGTTGATTTATTTAATATCTTTTTTCCTTCTTTTATTTGCAGTGAAAATTACCTGGTCCGTTGGGGCAGTAATGGGATGCCTAAAGAAATTGAGAAACTAAATAACCTTCAAGCAGTGTTTACTGTAAGTTATTGTATTTACATCCTGGAAATTCTTCCCCCACACTGCAAACATCTGAGTTTTGGGTTCTTTCCTTCTCTTGTCCTCCCACCCAACAGAGAGGGATCATGTGGCATTTTGGGGTGTTTTCATGGATACTTAAGATCTTACAGGCAGCCTCAGAGGAATGCTCTGTAAAGTACTTTTTTCAATATGTCAGTCCGAAGCAGTAGTAAAGTATTACTTTGGAAAGTACTGTCAGTGGGTGTTGCTTACCTGTGCATTTCTGAAAATCCTATTAAGCACTTCTCTGTTGGAGCCTAAGTGTACCGAAAATCTAGGCTTGAGATCATAGTTGGTTGTTGTCCATTGCTTTGCTGATCCTCCTCTTCTTCTTTGCAACAAGATGTTAATGGAAGAATTGCACATGAGGGGAATAACTTCTGACCAGTAGCAAAGGTGGCACAAGCTAACTGCTTTGTCATCAGGACCTACTATTTTGGCAGTTAACATCACTTAACTCTCCTTTCACTACTGTTGCTGGGGTGTGTTATCAAAGAGTAATGGGATGTTTAGAAATTGCTGTGTGGAAATTGCTAGTGTTTTTGTAGTATGGTTTTTTTCTTCCCTCAGGCTTGAAGGGTACTTGTTTTACTTCTTAAAAAAATAATTTCCTTTTATATATGTGTACAGTCTAACAAAAAACCTTATTCTCTCTGTCCTTTTCCATTCATAAAGTAGATTGATATAACTTTATTTTAAATAATTTCTAGGATTTAAGCAGTTCTGACTTGATCAGACCGAAAATCAGCTTGGTGTGTCAGATTGTGAGGGTGGGGCATATGGAGCTGAAAGATGGGAAGAAACATACCTGTGGACTCCGGAGGCCCTTTGGTGTGGCAGGTACGACAGATCCCATCAGTGGAGAAAATGGCATGGCCCAGCGGCTGGGACAGCGGCCAGGAGTCCGTCAGCAAAGCCTGCTGACCTCATAGTGTCAGCAGCTCTGGCTTCAAAATGGAGATGCTGATACTGAGCTGCATATAGTGCCCCTCTGAGACCTTTTAGTGAAAGGTCTGTGTGAAGATGAAGTTCTGGTCCTGTTCACTTTTTGGTTTGTGCCCCCCCTGAAAAGATAACACACTGCCATCAGTGCAGTAGACTTTTCAGATCTTTATCAAAAAGGGATTGCTCCTCGTGACTGATGGGATAAAGCTGGAGATTTTAAAGGAGCCTTGGTGAATGAGACATCCAATTCCTGTTCAGTTCCTGTGATCTCTTGTGAAGAGACTTGCTGGAAATTCGTGGTGGAAAACAATTTCAAAATAGTCAGCATTTGGAATCTAACTGTAATTTCTTTGCTTTGAAATGCCGGAGTCCCATCTGGTTTATATCAGAGAGTATATTCACCTTCACTGTCATAGGCTGACTTATGCATCAATGAGAAGGTGCTTTTTAAAAAGTTAAAATGAGAGGGGTGCTCTCTGTTGCTGTCATGAGTGGCACTGGGCCAAAATAAGCAACTGCTGTTTCCATTCTGATAGGAGAAAGCTCTCTCTGTATTCTTTAGCAACTTGGCAAACCTATGTGATGAACTTGTGTTGTTGCAGTGATGGACATAACTGATATCATACACGGAAAGGTGGACGATGAAGAAAAGCAACATTTTATTCCATTTCAGCAGTAAGTACTGGACTTCAGTGTTCATCACATATCTGGCTTATTTAAAGCAGTTGTCCTTTGGAGAAGGACAGATTTGTATGGGAGCCTGGCAGTGTACCAAGGTCTCTACAAATAGATTAGCTTATGGCAGTAGTCAGCTCTTTGAAGGAAAAGATTTTTGTCAGTCCTCTGAAGCTTTTGTTCCCCTTGATTTACATGTCTGTATGATAGGCTAAATTGCTTGGGGAGTTTTGGCAACGCAGCTAAAATTGCTGGGTACCCGTATCGTCTGAGGTAAGAAAGAAGAGCAGAGTGTGAAATAACATCGTGGGGTCTGGGGGATGTGACCTTCAAAAGTATGAGGGGGTTGGGAGGCAAGATTTTCAGAAACACCTGAGCACAGAGAACACAACTCCTCCTTGTCACTACTCGTGGTCCCTGTGCATTGTCTGCCTCTTAACTCCCCAGTACCCGGGAAGGGTGAGTCAGAGGGCAATAGGAAAGGGATTTTTCCCTCCTTCGGGGAAAGAAAGCCCGACTGTGTTTTGCATTTCTGTATTGCTGGTTAGACTTGTGTGTTCTGCCTGCTCTCTGATTGCTCACTTTTTCAGCACATTAAAATAACTAAAACGAGGCTTGTTTGGGTAGACTCAGCCGTGTTGTTACAGTCCTAAATACAGCAATCCATTTGGTGTAGCCATATGTTATTATAAGGTATTTTTGGGGGAGATTGTGTGGGTTTGTTGTTTTTTGGTTTTTTTTTTTTTTCCCCCTTACCCTTTCAGGGCCTGAAAGGCTGGAAAGAAGGATGTCTTTGCAGAGTAATGTCGGTCTTTTTTTCTTTTTTCCGTCTTTCTTCTGTTCTGATGAGGCTGAGTTTAGATCCAAATCTGGACATCTCTATCAGCATGGGGAACCTGTGAGGACATCATTTTGTAAATGCTTTGGTTCATTGTTGATGGTGTGGGGACAGGAGTGAAGTCAGATTTGAGATCCAAAGCTCAGTAGACGTGTTTGTGACTAGGGAGATGTTCATCACTTGTGTGGCCTCACAGTAGTTGTTGGTTACGTTAATTTATAACTATTTAATCTACATAGTCTCTTAGGGCCAACTTTGAGGCACACCTGAAGACAGGGCTCAGCTCTTATGGGAGCGCAAGGCTCCGTGCTGAGCTGTTCCTGCGTGGTGGCCCATAGCTGGGCTTGTTCTCGCAGGTCTGCAGGGCAGCCTGTGGATGGAGAGCAAGAACAAAGCAGAGCTGGCTACGTTTATGGTTGTCCTGAGGGCTCTTATTTCAGTATGACACAAATAGAGTCGTGGAGCCTTTAGGTCAGTGTTACTTATCCTAAGCCTGAGCTAGCACTGTGATGTATTTCCTAGTGTAAGAGTTTAAATGTATTTCCATTGGGTTTGTCCAGGTTGAGAAGAAAAAAAAAAAAATTCCCATGGAATCCTTTAAAAAAATATATTTCTTTGGAAAACAGTCAGCTGTCAGCCAGCCCTCCTCTTGCAGAGCACATGTCTGATGTTAGTCTGCTTCCCAGTCTCTATTGTTGTCCTTCTCAGGATTGCCATGGAAACATACATCAGACAGCGACAGCTAATCATGTCCCCACTGATAACTTCCCATGTGATCGGAGAAAATGAGCCCCTCACTTCTGTCTTCAACAAAGTCATCGCTGCAAAGGAAGTGAATCATAAAGGGCAAGGTACAGCAGTTGGGTGAGAAGCTCATGTAAAAACCTGGTGCGGGGAAGGGTTCCCCTTGCTTACGAAGGAAAATAAATGGCTTGTGAGAGTCCAGAGATCAAGGCTTCCTGGAGTTTGCTACCTTCCCTGAGCCAAACGTATGGTCTTTGTAATGGTTGTCACCCCAGCGCATTGGGAACTAAAAAAAAAGATAAAACCAGGAGCTGTTCTTGTGTGAAAAGAGCTTCTCTAGCTGCTAACTCATTTTCTAGTAATGTAATATTTTTAAGGTAAAACTCTCTATATGGACATAAACTGTTTTTAAGTGAACACGGCTGATTGCGTATTCTAAATGGCTTTGGGTTTAAACTGCCTTATTCCAGGTTCTTCTGCTCTTGCTTGTGTGTTTGGCCTTTAGTCAGATACGCTAGCAGATTCATCTCAGAAAGTTTGTATTTTACTTCAGAGAATCTACTTGCCCAGTAAGACCTTTTAACGGTTGGACTAGATGATCTTCAAGGTCCCTTTCAACCTAGATGATTCTGTGATTCTGCCTTATTCAGCATTAGGGACAAGGACGACTGGGCAAGTGAGGATCAGCTTGGGATATGTAAGGCACTGTTGCGTGGAGATCACATGAAGAAATAGTTTTCTGTTAAGCATAGGCTTAAATTTCCTGTTTTCATACTTTTTTTTTTTTCCGTAAACAAGTGCTACCTTTCTTTTCTTAGGTCTTTGGGTCTCCCTGAAACTGCTTCCTGGCGATCTAGCGCAGGTTCAGAAGGATTTTTCCCACCTTGTAGACAGATCAACTGCTGTGGCTCGCAAGATGGGATTCCCTGAGATAATCCTTCCTGGTAGGTCCCATATGCCTTTACACTTCCGTGGAGTGAAAGAGACAGCTGAGCTGAAATTCTAGAATTTCTGCTATGAACAGATTTATTTTAAAACTATCCGAAAACTTGTTTTCATTTTTCTTGAAATTTCGAACTGATTTTTTTTTTTTTTTTTTTTTGGTCAAAGAAGTGAAAACATGAGCTTCCTTTCTTATACTGAAAAATGATAGTGTGTGTACTTTTTGGAAGATTTCAGTTTAGTCAGAGAGACATTTGTGTTACATATAGGTTTGACCCTTCTCTATTTAATCCATTTAGAGTGGATTTAGCCCTATAGGGCTCATTACATTAAAAAAATTTACATAAAGGCAGAGGTTTGTAAAAACAAGAGTGGTACATTTTAAAAGATTTTGTATAATTTGAGATGCAGATGAAATAGTGTGATGTTGGGTGTCATTAATTAGCTGATATCAGTAAAGGCTAAGAAGATGATAAGGATAACATGGTACACAAGGATGTTAAATGTTAACTGTAAAACTGTCTGTGTGAGGAAAAAACTCATTGAGTGCTATGAATTTTAGGTGATGTTCGAAATGATATTTACGTCACCCTGATACAAGGGGAGTTTGACAAGGGGAAGAAGAAGACTCCCAAGAATGTAGAAGTCACCATGTCTGTACATGATGAAGATGGCAATCTCCAAGAGGTATGATGGCTTTTGCAGGGGGTCACAAGGGTGCTGTGTTCGCTGGGTGATAGCTCCGGTCCCTGGGATCAGATGTACCAACTGTATGCAAGAACTGTGTGATAATGAGCAAGAGATGTTATAGGTGATCTCAGTGACCAAATTTAAAAACTCACTGATTTATTTTTTTTAATTTATGTGAGCAAATCTTTAAAGATTTTGTAAAACTTTCAAAGAGGTGACATGCACTGAGTTCCCTTGACTGTGAAGCGTAGGCTTTGAGTAACTGACAGTTACATGCTCTGAAAATTTCTGACCCAAGACACTTCTTGCTTTCATTCTGGACCTTACCTTTTCTTTTCCCCCCCTGCCCTTGTCTTTTTGTCCAAAGAAAGCTATCCATCCTGGTGCCGGTTATGAAGGTGTCTCCGAATATAAGTCTGTTGTTTATTATCAAGTCAAGCAGCCTTGCTGGTATGAAACTGTAAAGGTAGGAGTGTGTAATTTACAGTCTTGCTTTCTTTGTGTGGAAAATGGAACTACTTTAAAAATCGGTGGGTGCATCAGTAACAGAATCTCTTGTAAATCGGCTGGCGATGGAGAATGCTGGTGCTGCAGTTTTCATTGCATTATCCTGTGCAGGTGTCCATTGCAATAGAAGAAGTCAGTCGTTGCCATTTAAGATTCACTTTCCGTCATCGGTCATCACAGGAATGTAAGTATCAGAGAAGGAGGAGTACTTACTCTTCCTGCTCTCATTGAGATTTTCTCAGCATCCACCAAAAGTGTAGCGCTTACATTTCTACTTATTTCCAGTGTGGTGGATTTTCTTGCAAGTACAGAAAAATAATTCAGACTTTTTACAGCCTTAAAAAAGGTTTTTTGGTGCTGGTTTTGTTCTAAAACTGAAATTAGATAGGGAGCAACATGTTAGCCCCACTGAAAGACAACTGTCAGTGCTTATTGCTGCTTTGGCTTCTCAGTGTATGGTGTTATTTTTATTTCAGGACCTTCACAAAATTCAATGCAAGGCCTGGTGGACTTCTAATGGTCTTCCTACAGGAGGATTTCTAATTAGGTTAACGAAAGGCTAATGAGAAAGTTGGAGCCAGAAGTTTCATCAAATGACTTCAGAGCCCTGAAACAAGAGCAATAATGTGAGACTAAGTCCTTGGAGGGCTCTCAAAAAAATTGTCTTAAGGTACCTGGGAGATGCAGTGATGCAGTCCCACAGCCATACCTCACAAGCAGATTTGCAAAATCCCAACCAAAATATCTCTACAATTATATATGTCCATCTAGCAGCACAATTAACCCCTAAAATTGAGTGGCAAAAGATGCTTCAGAGAGGGTGTTTTTCCGTGTAGTTGCAGATACCTGCTAAGTGCCTTTTGATGAGAGGGAAAGAGAGAGAGCGCTTTCTGCTGTGGATCACAACGTTTGCTGGCTCCATCACGTTACCGTGTGATGCTATTAAATACAGAAGAAGCTGCATGTAGTTAGAGAACTGTATTATGGATACTATGGGCATAAATAAGACAATTCCTAATGAAGATTTTTCTTTCTGTTTGCAGCTAGGGATAAGTCTGAGAGAGCTTTTGGCATGGGCTTTGTGAAGTTGATGAACGCAGATGGAACAACACTGCAAGATGGCAAACACAATTTGATTGTTTATAAGGTAGCTGGGGCATTTGCAGTCTTCACCTTTGTTTAACTAATCAAAACAACTCTCTTGGCTGACTTTTTTCCTCAAAATGTAAACATCATAATTGCAGAGATTTTTAACAATTTTTCTAGGATAATAGGGCAGAAGTCCCTCGGCTCTGCTTTCACTGATGGGTTTTCTGACTGCAAGTACACAAATCCTTGTGTGTATGTGTATAGAACATTTTTTGTCTAACATCATCCACTTAGCGTGCAACAAACAGGCCTGGTGCCTACCTGCTTTGGAGGATCAGTGTGTGATGGGGAGAGAGAGATGGTGCCTTTCACAGTAAGAGGAAAAGTTAATGTATTGCAGTAGAAAACTGTGAAGTGAGACGTGGGGGCAAATCCTCCTAAACTCTGTGGCTTGAATCATTCTGAAAAGAGCTTAGTTCGTTGGCAGTATGGGCAACTTCTGTTCCCTAAAGTTAGAGGCCCAAACAGACAAAGTGAGTTAACAACTGTAGACATGAAAAGGTGTTTAAATCCCTCTCTGGCTGTGACTGTGTTGAAGTGTGTCGGCAGATGAGAACTGCGAGAGGCCAGATGAGGTGTGCTCAGCCCAGGATAACCCTTGTCTTTGCTGTGTTCAACCAACAGGGTGATAACAAGAAAATGGAAGATGCTAAATGCTACTTAACTCTTCCTTGTACCAAAACGGAGATAGAGGAGAAGGAGGCCCCATCGGGGAAAAATCTGCACCACCTAGCCAACTTCACACCCACTAAAGATAGTACAAAAGACAGCTTCCAGATTGCCACTTTGATCTGCTCCACCAAACTCACCCAGAACGGTAGGTCTGGCATTAGCAGCCTAGCTGTATCACGCTGTATATTTGAAGTAGAGAGGGCACTTTCTTTAAGCAAATCTTTTGGCGTTGCAGCAAGTGTAGGCAAGGTGCTTTAGCTTTAATCTTGCTGTTTCAGATGTCAGTGGCAGCCTGATCCCAGCATTGTTGGCATCATGTTGCCAGTACAAGCTACAAAGATGTTTACGCAGCCACTAAAGACCATGTCGCATGAATATTTTATCCAAACTACCAATGTTAAATTGAACAGGTTTGTTGGCATGTATAGAAATGGCACCCATCAGTGACAGTGTATATGTGTTTTCAGAATGATAAATGTTTAAGGTTAATTATCTTCTTTCCTCTGCCTGTTAAGAATGTAGTAATTAGAACTTGAACTCTTCAGGATGCTGTTATGCATTAACTCTGCACTGCGTGCTGGCAAAGTGGTCAAAATGAAGAATGATGTATATGTGAGAATGAGTACAGTACATGCTGGTAAATGATGTGAGATTTCCAGTAGCTCTGGAAGGCTCTTGGTATAACCTACTCTCTGACTTTGGGAAAGAAGCATCTGAAAATGGCACCAGCTGTGGCTCCAGCGAGGTGTAGCTGCTGGGAGATGAGCCTGAACTGTTCTGCCCGCAGGTCGAGCTTGGCCAGTTAGCTGAAGTTAAATGCCACACTGACACATCCATGCACATGAGGGCTGGATCTGACTTCCATTCTCCTGTCTGATGTGCAGGCCGAGCCCGTTTGCATCTTTCTGCCCTCCCACATGTTACCTCTGTCTCTGAATGTGGCATTCTTGGTCAAGGCTGTTAAGTTTCAAATGTATTCTTACATCTGAAGGTAGTAAATTAATTTAGTTTCACAACAGAGATGATCTGTACCTATTTCATTAACACGGAAGATGTGTGTGAAACCTGCCAGACTCCTACAACTGTAGTTTGTGATGAAACCTGAGGTCCTGGGGTGTCCCAGAACTGTGACAAATAGCTCTGCAGCTTAATGTCATTTATACAAGAGGTTTCAATTTTAACTTTAAGAACCATCTCCAAGAGGCTGCTCTAAAGTAAACACAAGCGTTAGTAAGAAGTCATGCACAACATAAAATTCCTAGCTTGAGATGCCTTCTCTTGAGTGAAACAGAAGCCTACAAAATTGTCTACCTTACGTTATCAAATTACACCAAAATTAACTTCCTTGCCAAGACAAAGGAACCATCTCAAGGTGGTAATCTGTACATCAGTGTGACTTTTCCTTGTAAGCTGATTCTAAAAATAACCTCTAGTGCTTGTTCTGTATTGTTCTGTGGCCGTTAAGTCAGCTGTGTTGTTGTAATCTGTTTCTAATTGCTGATGTTCTGTCCTTGCTAGTTGACCTGCTGGGTTTGTTGAACTGGCGTTCTAACTCTCAGAACATAGCTCACAACCTAAGGAAGCTCATGGAGGTGGAAGGAGGAGAAATTGTCAAGGTATGCATAGAGACTTGAATCTCCTTGTTATGCAGACACTTATGTATGTGCTTGAGGATGACCTTGGAGCGTTGTAACTGGGTTGTACCCAAAAGCTCTCTGTATAGGCTAGGAGAGCTGTTCTAGCTGCCCAGCAACAGGAGAGCAAAAGATATACTTTGCCCTAGGAGCTCTCATGAGTGGAATTCACCAGAACTACAGAAGTTAAATGTTGCCAGCACCAGGGAGATAGTGGTGACTTTATTTCCCCCTGTATCCTTATGAAATAGAAGCTACGTTCAAAGCCTAACTTTTAATTTTCAGTAGTGGCTCTGGGCCTCCTTTGTGAACAGGGACTTGCTGTGGGTCTAGGAACAGAGTGCAGAGAAGGCCCAAAGAGCTTATAGTCAGAGTACCATGGGCAGCAGACCTGAAATGTGGAGAAATGCCACAGAAAATTATCTGCTGGAGGATTTAGTAGGTAAGACTACTGTGGTTCCAAGCGTGGATCTTCTGGCGTTATGCAAGGTCATGGATTTACTTAACGGCTGAACAACTGCTGCAGTAATTGCTGTGTCATTGCAGACCAGTCTTGATGTAAAATGTCATGCCTTAGTACGGTGTATGTGGTTGATTTGGCCCAGTGCAAGCTTAAACGATATGGACAGAATTAAGTGTATTCGGTAGGTCTCTTGCTAGATAAAAAGGCAATAGAACAGAAAAGGGAGGCCATTCGGAGCTGATAAGCAAAGAACCTCTTTGCTGTAGTGAGGGAGAATAGCGTGATGATTGTGACAAGCATGTGAATGAATAGAGGACTAAGATCCTTTTTAAAATGTTCTTTCATGGACAGCTTTTACAGTTCAGCTGGGCTAGTCTGCAGAGGCAGAAGTGATCCAAAAGAGCAGGATCTCGTGCAGGAGTCCAGAAGTAGTCGTCTCTTCCCACCCTTTTACTGTTCTTTTTCCCCTCTAGTTTTTGCAAGACACCCTTGATGCACTTTTCAATATAATGATGGAAATGTCAGAAAATGAAACCTACGACTTCCTTGTGTTTGATGCACTGGTGAGTGAGTCTTCTTTTGTGAATTTAGAGTGTTCTTTTTCAGCCACGTTTTCAGTCTGTTCCTGGTGCTTCCTTTCGATGAGTGGTTGGTATTTTGCTCTGAGAAATAAATTATGTTTAAACACTTCTTCAGGCATTTTCAGGAGCTAGGACTGAGATACACATTGAGCTTTTTAGTAACCACAGTGAGAACAGTGATAAATGTTAAATAATTTATAGTAATTTCTTTAGATAACTTCTTACATTAAGGCAGTTTACAGAAGAGAAAAGCTGTATTATCTAGCTGAAGCACAAAGTGAAATGATTAGTTCAGGGTCATGGTGGTGGAGGATTTGTGGCTGTGGTGGGAGTGGAACCTGTGCACCCTAAATCCTAGCCCAGTACTTAGGCAGTAGGGACAGCTGCTCCTCTGAACCCTTACGGAAGGATTGTAATGAGTAAAAGAGTTCACAAGGAGTTTTCTGCTTCTTTGGAGAGCCTGCTTAGTATTTGTGTGAAAGGCTCTGGCTTTGGTGAGCAGTGCAGTAACAAGGCTGTGTGCTTCGTGCCGATCCACAAATACCTACTTGGCAGTTCAGGAAGAAATAAGAAGTCAGATGTACCCAGCTGACACTGGTCGGAGGAGTGAATATAGGAGGACAGAATGTCCTACAGGTCGCTGTAGGAACAGGCCTGAATGTTTGCTGTGAGTATAAATCATCAGAATCTCAGGTTCTAGCTTGAAAAGTGTCATTTTTTAGCTTTGAAAAACAGCCTTCAGCAGCTCTATGCCTGTGTAACCTGTGCTATGACAGTGTCACATAAAGACTGTGATTAGTGCTGTTTCCTGTATCACTGCTGCTGCTTTGAGAAGTAGCTCCCTTTTATCTCTTAAGATTTTCTATCCAAATGCTGCGATGACCTACCTTCCCTCTGAGCAATGAGGTGGCTGTGCACCCCACGGTATTTAGTCACTGTTAGAATATGAATAACACTAGCATTGATGCTATTAGAAAACCAAACAAAAATATGACCCAGCAAAATAAATGACATGCAATTAGAGACTGAGTTCCGTTCGAGTTAGTTAGAGGTTGTACAGCTCTGTACATCTGTTTCCTTTTGAATTTTTGGCAGGTATTTATTATTTCTTTGATCGGAGACATCAAGTTTCAGCATTTCAACCCTGTACTTGAAACTTATATTTACAAGCACTTCAGTGCGACCCTGGCGTACGTGTAAGTATTGGTCACCACGGGCTGTTGGTCAGACGGCGTCTCGCTGATCCTTTCAGTAAACTACACCAGTGTGATAAAGGCAGCATAGACCAGACAAGAGTGTTCTGCCTGATTCTTCTCTGCTTTCAGGAGAGAAAGAAACCCTGTAATTACTCCTTTACCCTGTAAAAAGTTTGTTTAAAGAATTTTTTCTATATAGAAAAGACACTGCTGTCATGGAGAATCATCTATGAGACTGTGTGATTCTCTTTTGACCTGTAGTCCTCTGTGTGTGGGTGTTTGTGTTGTAAAAACATCTTCATGTTTTTACATATTGATTTCCTACAGAAAATGGGTTTGATGAGGTCAGTCTGTATACATCTCTCCCTTACAACATTTGAGTGCTTTGGTCTAGTATTGCTGTAGAAGACTGGCGGGGTGCGGTAGGGGTAGTGGTTATGGGTATACGCAGAAGACAACAGAAAATACCATAAGTTGGTGTGTGGGGGAATTGATGAAGGAACACAAATTCATAAGAAATCTGGTCTGATAGGTATTGCTGCTTATGGAACTCTTCTGTCTTGCCAGTAGCTGCTTCAATCGTTCAGTCCACCCCACCCCAAAAGTACTTCGAGCAGAGGAAAGTTTGAAATAGTCTGTGTACTTTGTACTCTGGGCTACAATTTTAGGGTTATGGTAGGCAGAAGCAGAACCGTATGTGGCTGAAATAAGAAGAGCAATGTTGTGGTTGATGGTAGCAGAGATAAGAATGGTGTTCACCTCCACTCTCTGCCTACGACCAAGCAGGTTGAGCAGGCCACAGACTTCAGAAAAGGGTTAAATGTCATGGTGAGGTTTAAACATGCAGGTTACATGAGATTACACTCAGTACTGAAACTCTCTCACATAGACTGTCATTTGCTTAGAAGAAATTTGCAATTCTTTGCTTTTGGACGTGTGGGTATGGACAGTGGGAGTAATTCTGTTTCCCTGTAGCATTTTTTTCTGTGGAACTCAAAGCAGTTTAAAAAATTTAGCTCACAATCTTTAGTCCTATTTTATCAGGGAAGGAAGAGCAGATGTGCAGAATTTATTTAGGTACGTGTGAAAATTTAGTTGGCTTCATGTGCTTAAAAATGAGGCATTCGTTTAAGTGCTCTAGCCAGTCAGAGCTTACGTGGCCAAGGATACCCAGAAAGTTGGTGGAGAAGCCAGGAATAACACCAGGATCTCTTGACTTTCAGCTCCTTCATCTAGTGCCCCTCAACCTAAGGGTCATTACCCTCATGGTAACAGGCAACTAAAATGTTAAAACTGAGGCCAATAGGGAGGGTAAAACCAGAAACCAAGCTCCTTTTCCCCTCTAAAAGTCTATTCTTATTTTTACTGATAAGCATGAATTCCTAGTCCTGAGTATTCAGCCTCTTTTGGTGGCTGTCAGCCTAAAGATAGTTCTGTGAGGAGACACAATTCCACAAAGCTCTCACGTCCCCATCTCCTGGAATGCTTTCTTCTTCCCTGCCCTGGCCACACAATCAGTGCTTGCATATGATTTCCCTTCCTTCTTCCCTGTAACCTATGGAAAAATCATCATTCTGATTTCTCTTCACTATAAATAAACTTCTTTGTCTGATTAATGCGCACGCTGTATCTTAGCTTTGTTGTTCCCTTGCCTTTCTTTTCAGCTTAGCTTAACCATGTGATAGCTGCATAATGCCAAGTGGACTGTGATATTATATAGTGTCCTTCATGTGCTCCACATGCCAGAATTTGACCGAGCAGGGAATTGGATGCTGGGAGTGTGGCAAATAGAGCAAGCAGGCGCAAAAGCTGTTTTATACCTGGCCATCACTCACACACCACTTCAGGTGCTGTGGGTTGTTTAATGAAAAGAAGAGGATTTTGCCTGAATATTAGCTGCCATAGCACTCACAGGTCCTGATCTGATTCAGCAGAGACTAGACAGCAAATACTCACAACGTGTTTATGCAATTTCTGTTCACAGTTCTCAGAGCACTCAGTATTGCTTTGGAAGCACTTTGTGCTCCACACGTGAGAGTTGCTAACATGTGGAGGTGTCAGTCCGCTTTCAGTACTAATAGGTTTTCCAGCTTCCTGAGCACTTCATTTTAGGGAAAAAGAAAAGCAGCTCAAGAAGCTGGAATGTGTAGACAAATTTGTAGACTTTTCTGTGAATTCACGAACTGGTTATGAAAATCTGGCATCCCATGAAGCCAAAGATTCCAGAAGGAAATAGGCTGTGAAGAGGAACCCCTGTCTGATATCTGTTTATTAGACTGTAGTTCCTCTCTGGCATAAGGAAGCTGAGCTTACACAGAAACTTGACTGTGTCTATATTTATTCTCCTTTTTGTTTTATTTCCAAAGGAAACTCACCAAAGTACTGAACTGTTACGTGGGAAATGCTGATGACTCCAGCAAGACAGAATTGCTGTTTGCTGCTCTGAAAGCCTTGAAGTACCTATTCCGGTTCATTGTTCAGTCACGAAAATTGTACCTGAGGTGAGACCAAGGTCATTGCCATCCTTGTATCTCCTTTTGGAAGTCAGTGAGAGTTACTTCCAGTCAACACCACTGGAGGGTATATTCTTTCAGCATATCCTCTCTCCTTGAACTATTAAGAGGAGTATCTTTCTGCCCTTTGTCTACAGCTGGAGCAAATAAGTTGAGTAAAAATTGAAATTGCTGATTTGAAGAGGAGAATCCTTTCAGTCACCCGTAGCATGCTATAAGCAGCATATGGTAGTGCTGAAAAGGAACCCGTTATTTATTAAGAAGTTAAAACAGGGAATTACTTCCTCATTTTAAGAAACTTTAAGAAACAAATGCACTCATGGTTCAGTGAGGTGAGGATGACATGTTGTCCCGTTAGGGTATGGTCAATGACAGTGGTTTTACCATAGCCTCAAAATACGTTTTCAAAGATTTAAGGTGAGTGTTTGGAATCCTTTCCTCATGTTCATTCTGGCTTTTTTATTTAATACAGAATGAGCTGCTTGATTCTTGGAACGCAAACAGAATTTGATGCAATGGCAGTTTAAAAAGTGCAGCTTTTTCCTTATAACAGATTACAGCAGGAAATTACTGCAGAATCCCTGATGCCATTTTTACATTTATGTCTTTGTGGAAGGAGATTGCACTAAGATGTTGTTCCATGGGATAAAATCATATTTCAACTACTATGACACTGTTAGCCTAGATTTATGTGTATAACTAGCTCTTTCTGTTCTTTGTAGTTTTTATGGGAAAAGTGAAGATGGGAATGAATTTAATGATGCAATACGCAAGCTGTTCCTCTCCTTCAATGTCCTCATGGACCGGCCTTTAGAGGAGGCTGTCAAGATTAAGGTAGGCATAATTTGCAGGGAGAGGTAATATCTTTTATTAGATCAACTGATACAGTTCAGGGGGTGGTAGGTAGAAAAAGGGACAAGATTGAGGCACGTAAAACCCATGCAGATGAGTCACACCACCTCTGAATGTCTGTTTTAATGAAGTGTGTGTGGCAGGAAAGGAATATTTAAACTCCAAAGTTTATCAAATAAAGATGAGAGCTGTGGCTTTGCTGAAAACCTTTCAACATCTGCTAGGATGAAAGCTAAGAACCAGTGAAGGTGTAATCTGCTGCAGTGAGGAAGACACTTCAACCAGTAACACCAAGCTTGAGGGTGATGGAGATAGAAATGTTAAACTACTGCAAAAATCAATGTAATGCTGGGAATGGAAGTAATGACAAAAGAAATGGTTTCTAAATGTATCTCAGATCTTATCCTTGTTTTTCCAGTGTCAACTGGATTACGACCCTTTTGTTTATGCTCTGAGGAAGAGCAGAGCAGCCATGCAGTGAGGCTACTAAATTGCTAAAGGCAATGAGGCCTTGAGATTGCTTTCTTCATTTCGATTCTTCTAGCCAACGTGCTTTTCTCTGTTTGAAGGAAAGATTGATTCTAAACTTTTAACTACTAGCACTTTGGTGATTTAAAGCCTGGCTTTGATTCTCATGCAGTCAGAACACCTGCTGGCAGCAGCCACAGAACATCACAGAGGGACCTTTAGTTGCTGTTGCACTTAGTTGTCTGGATGTTACTACCTAGATAACTTACTGCTGTGTACATGGACATGCTGAAGTATGCAGAACACTGAGCCAGTTTAACTGACTAGTGCTTTTCATGTCAGGCTATAAGGAGCTTAATCCCTGGAACTGCAGGATGTTTGCAAAAAATAAAGAAGAAAACTTGGCTATGAATCCTTCCTCCTTCACCTTTTCCGCTCTGCACTGCAGATATGTGGTTGCTGGAGGCTCTCTGGATTCATAAATTTGATCTTAAGCCAGTTCGCTACAGGTGTCTGCATATTTGCTCTTGACAAAAACTAGATTTGCCATGTGAGCTATGGGCATTGTTGTTGAGACTTTATACCCTTTTAGAATGAACTAACTCACTCAGTTTCCATGTGTGTTTTATGTCCTTGTTTGTTTGTTTTTCTTTTTCTTGCAGGGTGCAGCTTTAAAGTATTTGCCAAGCATCATAAATGATGTCAAACTAGTATTTGAGCCTGTTGAGCTCAGGTAACCATATTAAGTTTGTTTGTCCTCTAAACCCAGCTTGTCTGTTGGGAAGAATTTTGGAAACTTTCCTAAAAACAGCCACTCTGATTATGACATGACGATGCACATACTGTGCATGAATTTGAGGAAGCGCTTGCAGGCTTTAAGAGAAGTCAGTTTAGTTCAAAGGAATCTATGCATCTCACTGCTCGCTCTTAGGCACTTTGAGATTTTACCGAAAACCAAAATTTGAGGACTGGGGAGTGATATCTTGAAATGCTGTGCTAGTTTCCACCAGTTCTAAACCGAAATGTGTGACAAGGGCATAGCCTTGGTCAGGAAAACAAAAGTTGTATTTATTCAGGAAATTCACAACACTGTGTGGATTTCGGTTCTTTGGTGCTCATAACTTTGCCCAGAACCTCCCAACCGTGCCTTCTTGTTCTGACACAAATAATTTCCTCATAAACACTAGACAGACAGCAAACGTACATGGAATTTAATTTAATGGAATCTCAGATTGAAATGAGTCATCACTCTTGATGAAAGGGGCATCTGGAAGGATATGCTCTTGCCGTTGTATATAGCAGTATTTCAAGTCTCAGCAGTGGTCTGCTGAAGCTTTGCAAAATTCTGCTTTCATTTTGGATGAAAGTAAGTGTGATTATCTTACACTGGCACTGGAGGGCAGATAGTATTGCCTTTTTATAAGCTTTTATGATGTATCTAGTGTGTCTTGGGTTGCAAGCTTCAGTTTAATAGGTTTGAGCCTGAAGTTTCTTAATACTGTTCTGTTTTACTATAAGTCCTGTGCTAAGTTTCTTGAAAGTAAGTTAGGACTCCCTAGTAATTTGCCTGGAGACCACCTGCAGGTGCCACACAGTGACAAAACACCCAGGTCCAGGACAGTGTAAGTGTAGGATGGAATCACGTTGGGTGGAAATGCTGATCATCTGCTTCCTTTGTGGTCTGTACACTAGTGAACTGTTCAGCAAGTTTATCCAAAGTATTCCCGACAACCAGTTAGTTCGACAGAAGCTGAACTGCATGACCAAGATAGTGGAGAGTGACCTGTTTAAACAGTCTGGTAAGTAGCAAATTGACATCTCTGGATTCTGCCTGGGGCCACGCACCCTTAAAAACAAAAATGTCTTTCAAGTTCAATGTCTGTCAGTCATCAGTGGTAGTCTACCATTAAATCCATCTTTAGAAATATTCCCTGCCGTGGAACAACTGAAACTGTTTTTGCTGTTCAGTCTTTATACAATGCCTAATACTGTAGGATCCTGATCCAGTGTGTTGATTTGGAAGGAGGCAGAAGGTGAGAGTGCCCAGTTTGATGCAATACATATAATTACAGGTTATTTATGACTCTGTCTAGCCTGTTAGTGGTAACTCAAGCGGATTTAAGCATGTTTTGGTGTCCAAGATAAAGTTATGAGCAGAAAGGTAATATGTGGTACCCCTGTATACTGAACACTGAAGAACTTCCTGAGGCCAACAAGATGTGGTGCTCTGTTTCATTTTTTAGAATGCAGAGATGCTCTTCTGCCACTGCTAATAGATCAGCTAAGTGGCCAGTTGGATGACAATTCAAACAAGCCTGACCATGAGGCCTGCTCACAGCTACTTAGCAATGTTCTTGAAGTCCTGGATCGGAAAGATGTGGTGAGCATGAACTGTCAAGGGTGCAAATTAAGGTTAATTCTTCTTTTGAGAAGTTATGGCAAAGAAATGTTCTCAGCTTATGCTTTAAAGAATTGCGAAGTTCTGACGTTTACAGAAATTGTGTTGTAGACTTCTTTGAGTCTCTTTGCACATAAAGTAGCTGTGTCTAAAAAGGAGCCATGAAAGGTTGAATTAGTGGTTATCACTACAGTACAAAAAGCAATTGCTTTCCTTTCTAGAGACCAAAATGTTATTCCCAGCTACTTTGGTGGCTTGTTGAATTATTTGGAGCAAGTCATAAAAGTGTTTGGTTTCTCATCTTCTCTGCTATGACATAGGGACAACGATCATTATTCAGCAGGAGAATACAGTTACTCGCCACATTAGTGATGGAAATTGATTCTAAGTTGCTGTGAAAAGAATAGTTTGAACTGAAGAGCTGTTCAGGGAAAACAAAGCCAAATCAAAGCACCAGCTTTGGTTTAGCTATGCCAGGATGAACTAATGAAGCTGCTGTAGATCAATTATGCTAGTTATCCACCAAATGTATACGTAGAGTATTTGAATCGATTGCTCATGGGGTTTAAATCTCCTTTTTTGCATCCTCTGATAACAATTAACCACTGTCAGGGCAGTCCTCCCACACAGGGAGCACTCTATAGAGCAGTATACATTAAGAATTGTCTCAGACTTTCCTTATTGGATATCCCCAGGGTCCCACTGCTGACCACATCAAGCTGATCATGGAACGCCTGCTAAGGAGAATAAACCGCACAGTGATTGGAATGAGCAGACAGTCTCCACACATTGTGAGAGCCTTTTACTTGCTTCGGTTATTACTTTACCATTTGTTATAGTGGAATTTATTCTCCTGGGAGATTTCAGTGTGTAGCAGTGGTTTATGAAATCATCTTTCCGTTTCCCGCAGGGCTTCTGTGCCACTAAAACATGGATTTGGGTGGTTTTCTGAGACCAGGTATTAGGATACAAATTGTCCTGCTCTAGCAGCAGTTTGAACGGAATCACAGTTGGCTGTGATTTCTAGTTCCTTTGGGCCTTTGTGCACAGAGAATTTGGTTTCAGTGCAGTTTCTAATACACAAGGAGTCTTTGCCAAAAAAATGCTCTTTTGCCACCTTGGCTGAACAAGATTAAATGCTGAAGGATGAGGCATCTCTAAGGGGCTTTCTGACTACTGAGTGGCATCTTAGAAGGTGTAAGCAAGTTGATATGTTTTAATTTGCCCTCACGTACAGAATGATGGAAAAATCAGGAGCTTGGCGTACATAGATGTATCTTATTTTTGATAAATCTAAGGTCAAATTAATGCTGTTACCAATATGTTTGCCCTGAGAATTACAGTTGGCCATAGTAAATACTAAAATTAAATAATCATTTAGGTTGAAAAACACCTTTAAGATATGATGGAGTGGTTTTTATACATATATATATTCCATTGTTTGGATGATGTGTTTTTCTTGAAAACTGTGATCCCTGGGGAGAAAGACAGCTAAACCAAGACTTCCTACCTGAAATTTAGGAAGTCTTGACTGGTTTGGGGTAGAGGACTAAACAGTCGCACAGAATGATGTAAGGACATAGATAAGCTGGATTGTGATCAGTGATATTTGAGTAGGCAGAACTCTGAAAGCATATGCCACCCTTTGACCTTAGAGTGCTTAATACAGGAAAATAATCATATGTTTTGTTTTTCCTATTCTAGGGTATCTTTGTGGCCTGCATGACGGCCATCCTGAGGCAGATGGATGATTCCCATTACAACCATTACATCAATACTTTCAAAACCAGGCAGGACATTATTGTAAGTCAGCCTGGCTGGGGGATTAGCTCAGTCCATAAAGAATTACACTTTGCTTCTGAAAGGTCATTTCAAGTTACTGTATTCAGTTTGGAGTGATTATACTGCGTTCATCAGCAATGACTTACAGGCACCTAATGCCACAGCCACTGGGGATATATTCACATCACCCCTGCTGGGTACACGCAGTGGATGTTGCTGACTTGGTAGAGCCTGAGAATAGCATTTGTAGCATTGGGTAAAAACGTGTTTAAGTCTGTGCAAGTAAAAAGTCAGGGAGGAGAAGAGTGAATGAAGATGAAAAGGAAAAGCATTTTCCCCTCTCTTGCTTTCACTCTCTCTTTGTGATCCTGTTCTCTCTATCTAATTCTTTACTCTCCTCCAGAGTTTAATTAAATGCTTTAGTCTTACTGTAGTGGGCAGCAATGCAAATAGTTCCTTCCATGTTAAAAACTGTGTACAATTCATGTCCCCAAAGATTTTCAGTATGAAACGAAGTGAAACATAATGTTTGGGGTTTTTTTCTGAGGCCCTTAGAATTAGCAGCTGTGCCCTGATTTTTCTCCAAACTACCCGGAAAAGACAGAACCAAAACCAGTATTTATGCAAGTCTCTGAAGCATGACACAGCAACTGTTCTGGCTTTTTTTTTGTCCCCATACTCCTTGTTTTGCTTATTTATTTGCTTATTTAAGTACTGGCTGGAGAAGAGCCTGGAGTTGTGTTCTTCCTGTAAAAGCCAGATCAAAACCCACAAGAAGGTGTTGGTAATTCATTTTGGATGGCAAGGTGATCTCTCTTTCCCTGTGCAGTTGGAATTGCTTGCAATCTGTTGAGCAACGTGGCCATCTACAGGACACACACATTTCTGTCACGTCTGCATCAAAAAGGCCATCGGCTGCATTGTCTATAGAGAGCACCCATCATCTAGTTTTAGAATTGCTTTTTATATTACCCAAATAATTTTTTGTGAAGAAATTAAAAAAAAAATCAGGTAGATTCAGGAATGCTGCCAGTTGTTCATCAAGTAAATGAGTGAAAAGCTTTTCAGCAGGGTTACATAGAAATACTGTGTCTGAGGAAGAAGGGTGCTAGGAAGACAGATCCAATGGATTTCGGAAAAAGGTGAATTCAAGGCAGAATTGAAACAAATTTTATGTTGAGTGGGCCTTAATTCAGAACTTCTTTTTCCCGAAGAGCAGTTGAGGTAGTAGGAGACCATAGTAACTTAAGTTCAACATAAGGTTAAACAGGTTCTTAAAAGCTTTCCTGAAATGTAAACTTCACATTGAAGCTCAGCTTGCAAGTTGAAGATGTCTTGTTTTATCACATAGTTCTGCATCTTCTGACTCAAATAGGAGAATATTTCTTCTGTATTTCTGTGTGTACACGTAAAGCTTCTATATGAGGACATATCAAGAGAGTGAATTATGTAACCATTAAAACTACCTGCTTATCATTTAAACAGATACTGATTGAAGATTACAATTTGTAATCTAATTTTTACAAATCCTTAAATCTACAGAAGCAAGCCCATGTTTGTGGCGGTGAAGTAGCTGTTAATACCAATGGAACACTGCATTTTGTTTTACTGCAATAATTGTTTTTATTTTTGTTGTTTATTGTTGGTTTTTATTTGCTTTGGTAGTTTCAGCCCTGGCATTGCACCGTTGCATGGTTGGTTTAACACCGTTACAAGTTAATTCATATCTTCAAGGTGCCCCATGTCAAGTCCAAACCTTTCCATCAAGCTCTGATTTAATAATGCCTAAAGGATTTTTACTGAGGCAGCACCAACTGCCCATTTCTCTCTCTACATCGATGTCACTTGCCAGTTCTTTAGAGCAAGCTGTTCAGCTCAACAGAATGGGGTTTTTTTTGCTGTGATCTTTGCAAGGTGGTGATTTCTCATGTGACCTTCTTTGTGTCCCTCTCATTTTTGAATGCTAATGTGCTGTCTTTGTAGAGAATAGAATCCATTTAAATGCTCATAGGTAGCATTCATATCTGCAGAGACCACAATATAGAGATCAATATTCTTGATATTACCTTCTTTGCTCATCTCTCTTCTTTTTCCTTTTCCTTTTTTCTTATTCTACGATTCAACCTTGCCTTGTCCAAGTCTTAAGGTGTGACATAGCTTTGTTTGGAGCAGTTTGTGCAAAAAGCAAAAAGCAGTTAGTGTTTGTGCAAAAAAAGTGTATTTTCTACAGTAATGTTCTAAACCATGTGTCTGTCACCATGTTCACTACCTCTCTTTAACTATCCTTCTTAAACTGGACCAGAAAAGACTTAACTAATTGGGGAAGTGAAAATACATTATAATTTCCATCTTTGTAGAAGATCCTGCATAGGGCTGTTACACTGTCACCATTTAGACGTTTGGAAACAAGTCCTTGGAATATCGGGTTTGCTTTTTAATCCAGCTTGTGCACCAGAACTCCCTACAAGGCAGCTTAATTCAAAACAGTAAAGACAGATTTAATTAAACAGATCAACATGTTCTGTGGAATTATTTCTCCTTCTGTAATTGAATGGATGAGATGTCAGAAATAATTCAGTTATCAGAATATACCCACACAATAGCAGATCCTTCTTAGGAGGTACAGTGTATTGATTGCTAATCAATGCAGTCATTAATCAGTGCAATTGCAAACATTTGCATTTCCCTGTATTTTCATGTGAATATAAGACTAGCATATTCAACTTGATGGGCTGTGGTTTTTATTTTTCCAACAGGACTTCCTGATGGAAACATTCATTATGTTTAAGGATCTGATTGGAAAAAATGTCTATGCCGCTGACTGGATGGTCATGAATATGATGCAGAGCAGGTATATAGCTGCTATTTTAAGTCCTTGCTACTGCTTTGGAGCCTTTCTGGTTCTGAAAGGAGGGTGACTCACACAAGCAGGCTTGCAAATCACTGGAGTTACATGACTTATTTTCTTTTACAGTTTCAGAGTGATTTAAATTAGATTTCAGTAAATGGTAGTGCGTGCGTGTTTCTGTTGATGGAACTGGAAATCTTTCTTCTCCTGCCCAAAGCACACAACCACAACCATGCAGTCTGTCATCCAGTCACTTATCTGCTGGAGAGTGCAGCATAAATCAGAAAAGCCTTTTTGGTTTCAATTCTGGGGGAATCACACGGCAAATGTAAAGCTAGAGTTGGACATAAGTGTGGTCTAGGGTTTAGAGTGCTCTCCTGTAAACTAGAACTACCCAGATTCACTTCTGTCCTCTGCTGTGGACTTTGTTCGGCCTTGTGTGAGTCAGTCTCTCCTCAGCCTGTACTGCTGGAACGGCTTTGGCTGTGCTGGGTAGCAAAGCATGGCCTAAACCTGCCATCCACCACCCAGCGGGGCCTGTACGCCTGTGAGTTTAACATTCCCACGGGTGGTATCAGCAGAACTGGGCAACAGAATGAAGAAACAACATGTGTGTGACTCCTGTTTGCATGGCACGGTCATGCAAGTCATCTTCAAAATGGAGGCAGTGTAGCTGTGTCGTAGGGGAGCAGCGTGGAGAAGGACATGAAAGTGGAGGGTTCCTGAATGCTTCAGTGGCGAGGACAGGCTAAACTTAAGGGAAGCTACTATCCAGAATGGGGCTGCACTGCCAGGGAGATTGGATGACCCAAAAATGTTTGGTTTTTCATCCACCTCTGGTCAAGGTTTCTTTTGTTCAGAAACAGAAGAATAACTTCCCTGGATGTCTCTGCTACTTCACCTCTTTCTCAGTAGATTCTAGAGGAATACCTGTCTTGTTTGGGAGCATCTGTTCTTGTCTTCTGAGCTTACGTGTAGGACTCGTAAACCCAGAACTGCAATGTTATTTTTTCAAGAGCCATCTTTTATCTGATGTTTTTATTTCTTCCAGGGTTTTCCTCCGGGCAGTGAACCAATTTACCTCTGTACTCAACCGTTTCTTTCTGGATGAAACAAATTTTGAGCTCCAGGTAATAGTTTCATTTCTTCTGGATTTTCTTATGGACCCCAGTCCTGAAAGGCAGGAAGAACAAACAAATCCCACTGTTAATAAATTTGCTGATATGGAGGATCCCTGTGGGAAATGTCCATAGTCTTTTACGGAAAAGCAGCAGAATGCAAAGCAGTTCTGAATTACAGAACTGTGGTTAGTACAGCAGTAAGTTGCAAGCGAATACAACGGCTGCAGGCTTTACAAGGTCAAGTTGAGCAGCGTGCTGACTATAGCTGATTTGTAGCTTGACTAGCTAAGAACAAAATACTGTATGGGTGTACCCGCTGTCGTTTCATTTAGTTGGAAAGCACGAGCTAAAAAGAGTGAGAAATTTTAAGTTACTGTATGCTTCTGGCTTCCTGCTGCAGCTGAGAACACAGACTCATCTCCCAGCTCACTGTTGGTACGCTTCCTCATTAACGCTGACCTGGGACACTGCAGCATTTGGGGCTCTGGAGCTCTGTTGTGCTGGTTGGTGCTTTTCCTTTGTCTTCTCCTATTTTAGACTTGTTTCTCTTCCACAGCTCTGGAATAACTATTTCCATTTGGCAGTGGCCTTTCTCACTCATGAGTCCCTCCAGCTGGAGACCTTCTCACAAGCCAAACGCAACAAAATTATCAAGAAGTGAGTTTACATTTAAAAGGTTTCCAGGCCTTTCTGCTTTTAAGAAGCTTCATTTGTACTGTTCCAGACATACCCTGTACACTCTTAGAATGAGAGGAAGCATGCCATGGAAGTGCTTGATTAATGGATGATGATGATAAAGGGAGGAGATGAGGACAGATGTCAGGTCTTTACACTGTGGATGTCTAAGTCTGGTCAGACAGATCCTGAGTTGTTTGAGCTGAATTTAAGCACCTTGCCAAAAGATTCTTTCCACTGTAAAGTTTGTAATAGAAGACTTGCCATAGTTCTGAAAGCAATACCTTACGCGATTCCTCAGCCATTACATAAGGAAGGTAAGCAAGGATCTTAAAAGCCCTGAGACTCCTTAAGTCCCCTCTCCTTGCTTTTTCTGTTTTGAAAGCGAGAGAACTTCTGAGGCATTCGGAACCCAAAAGTAGTAATTTTTAATATTATGGCCAAGTAATTTTAACTTGGCCAAATTCACAAAGACACTGAGCAGCTTTTATTTCTGCATTTAGCTGGTATCAAGGACCTAAATATCTTTGTAGATCTTGTCATAGAATTTTGTTAGGACTTACATAGTTAATGGTTGCTATCTTTTTTTCTGCAATAATGACAGTTTTAAGAAGCCTTGTAATTAAATATTTTTGCATTCTCTCGATGTCAGCAGTTAAAGCTTTAGGGAAAAACACCAAATACAACAAAATTCTGGGTAGGATTGCATGAAGCAGCAGGGCTGCAGCTTTATTCTGCTCTCAGGGAGTCTGCAGTCTTCTGTCATAATGGCATGTGTCCATTCTCTGTGCGTTGAGGATTAGTGCTGGGCAGGGTAGAGAAGAAGAAACATGAGGTGAACATCTACCAAAAGTATGTAATATCGAGGAACGTCCTGGTAGACCCTTAGTAAGGAAAATTGTCTGTGAGACCCCTTGATACATATGCCCAGCATATTCAGGTTTGTGTGTGGTGGGGTGTTTTTTAAGGAGGGGGTAATAGATTTTGTGGGTTTGCCATCAAATTTCCTCAGCAACTTTGCAAAGGTAGTTTTCAATGTGTAGGCCTTTTTCATCTTTTTCTTTCTTAAATACTTTTTTTTCTAGGTATGGGGACATGAGGAAAGAAATTGGCTTCAAAATAAGGGATATGTGGTATAACCTGGGTGAGTTCCAGCTCAAGAATCATCTTTATTCAAGCTCTCAAGCTGGGTTTCAAATCCTTTATTTCTTTATAAAAGCTGCTCATGTTTAATGTGGGGAAACACACAAGGTTCAGCTGTTTCAGTGCACAAAATCCCTTTTTTTTGTGAATAGTTTGCAAAAGCTAATCTTTTCTCATGTCAGCTGCTGAGATAATTTCTTAGATTTCGTATAAAGGATGTTCTGCCATGTGAAGGACGAGAGTAGAATTTTTCAGAGAGCCTTTGTGATTTGCCATATTGCATGCAATTCAGCTCAATTATTTCCTTGGACTATTCCTGAATTTTGGAGCTGTAACATGTTAATTCTACCTTAAGTAGCTATTAGCCACATAAAATGTGCATTCTAAGCAGAATATCTGTGTTTTATGGTCTTTGCTTTATGTGAATAATGTGCTTAGACATTTGGATATCCAAATCCTGCCATTAGGATGTATCTGACTTTGACTTTCTTGCAGGTCGCCACAAAATAAAATTAATTCCAGCAATGGTAGGCCCAATCCTGGAGGTAACCCTGGTCCCAGAGCCTGAGCTACGCAAAGCTACCATTCCCATCTTCTTTGATATGATGCAGTGCGAGTTTAACTTCAGTGGGAACAGAAACTTCCATATGGTAAGGGAGCCTGGTATCTTCAGTACAGATGTTCCGCAGTATGCATTGGGCAAGAAGAAGAGAACATTTTAACAAAAACAAACCAAACAAAAAACCCCACACACAAGCATTGTGCCAAACACCGGGGAGTTATTGTCAAGTGGTGTGTAGGAGTCAGGACTCTTCAGTTCTGTCCCTGACTGTACCTTTGCATGACTTTGATAGGTAATGAATTCCTCTGGTTTTATACCTTTCTGCATTTGTAGATGTGTGAATGTCCATGTCTTAATTGTGAAACAATTTGGAGACTCTAAGAGAGTACTCTAAAAAGTAATGTCTATTTGTATTTATAATAACAATATAAATTCCCCCAAGGCAGATCTTTGGCTGTAAATGTAAGTTACTGTAGAAGAAAATTGCTGCACAGTCAGGTGTCAGGACTATGTAGTTGCTTACATACTGAGTAGTCCCTCATTAACTACCAATCTGACAACACGTTTGTGAATACTGATAACCACCCTTATGGAAAGGAGAACAGTCATACAAAGGACAGACACGCTTTGCTTGAGGCTACACAAGTAAAAGGACAGAGCAGGGAGCAGGTCCTGGATCCCTGAGTTCCAACCCTGTGCTAATTTCTCCAGAAGTTACCTTTTATTGCTACTGAGAAAGCACCAGAAAGTAAGGAAGGAAAAAGAGGAGCTTTGCTTTTGCCTTGAGGTTAAGTTTCACTGCAGTTTCTAAGGACTTATTCTTGCATCTTTCCTCTGGGGATATCAGACATTAACATCTCAACTGGCAGGCAGGGGACACTGTAGTTATGCTGTAGACAGTCTTCTCCCTGGAGATGGGTCGGAGCCATCCATCCAAAAGGCAGCCACCTTGGCATTTCAGACTGTTGTCAGATGTGACGTGCGTCTCCCTAAGCACCATCCTCACACCAGCTTAGGCCCCAGCTTCAGTGTGCATAGGGGATCTTTCTTCCCTTGGGGTCATCAGTCTTTGGTGTGGTTGGCCCCAAGGTCTCAGGGGTTTTTGGAATCGGTAGGAGGAAGCAGGATGTGTGTGGCATGGATTTTCCATTCCAGTGGCATTTATATACTAGCTACAGTTATAACTGAGACTGTGTACTTGACCTGCTTGCACATAACAGGGCATATCTTCATGGCTAGACAGTCACACAGGGCTTGGTTCTTGCATCATGAGAAGTAGCTTTAATTAGTAGACACAAGTGTTTATGATGGCCAGAGAGTTGTGACTTGCCCTTAACTGCTGGTAGTAGTTTGGTTTCTTTAGGGTGAGTGAATGACCATTCCATAAGCTGGCTGCTAGATTGCTTCTCCATCCTAGCAAAACTGAGCTGCTGATGGATGGAGGAGAAGGCGAGGAGTTACCCCAGAGCACGACTCTCCAGTGGCTGTAGGATGAGAGATGGAGGACTTGTATTTCCTCGCTACAGTCTTGTCATTTTGGCTTCTTAACCATTTTTATTCTGCTCCAACAATGAAAGCATCCTCTAGCTTGGCTTATAAAACCAGTGTCTGATGGCAGGGCAGTTCAGAAACACCAGCCACAAGCATTACTGATCTTCAGACCACACTCATGAGAGTTGCTGTCTATTTGATTGTGGTTTTTTGCCTTTTCAGTTTGAAAATGAGTTGATAACCAAGCTGGACCAGGAAGTGGAGGGTGGCCGAGGGGATGAACAGTACAAGATTTTGCTGGAGAAACTGTAAGTTTTATAAAGAACGTGGAGGCTTTTTTTTTTTACAGCTTAGTTGGCTATTTTTCTAATGCAAAGAAACCCTAATTCATTACTCTGATGAACAGGGAGACAGTGCAGTTGACAGTGATCTTAATGCTATAGAGGTATTCTGAGACTGATTGTCTTAAAATGATGCTTTTACTCTGGAGCAGCAACTTGCACAACTACCCTGCACTTGGAGATGAAAGCCTAGAGGCAGGTGCCAAACTGGCAAGGGGGTTGTAAGTGGAACAGCAGGCTCAGAGTTAAAGCAAAATCAGAGCCTTTTTTTAGCACCAAGAGTAGAACCCAGGTTTTTGACCAACAAGACATGCTTTGACCTGCCTGACCTGAGTATCTGTCTGAGAGTCTCTGTTCAGGAAACGTGTTTGACTCCGTTGCTGAGTGGCTCTTTGGGTAACTTTCACTGAAGTTCTGCTTACCATGACTCAGAACATACCTGAGTGTTCCCTTCTATCTCTCTGGGTACCTCTGCAGCCTCCTGGAGCACTGTCGGAAGCATAAATATCTGTCATCTTCTGGAGAAATGTTTGCTTTGCTGGTCAGCAGCCTGCTAGAGAACTTGCTGGACTACAGGACCATCATGCACGATGAAAGCAAGGAGAACCGCATGAGCTGCACTGTCAACGTGCTGGTATGGGGAAGGCTGGATTTGGATCCGGGTGCTTCTTTACTGACCTGGCTGTTGTGGATTCTGAAGGATTTTTTTTGTTGTTGTTGTATTTGGTAGGGTTTTAAGTAATTCTTATGCCATTTCTGGGTAATGATGGGCACAAATCAGGTCACCAGCTATTGACAGCTATAAAATGTAGAAAGATGTACAGTTCAGAATCAAGTCACATGGCTGGTCCTTGTCTACGTGATAATCTGAAGCCCTGAAATACAGACAGGAAGGATGGATAGCTGATAGTTTGGGAAATGTGGGCTTAAGTCCCTGTTCCACTCCAAAGAGCCTGTATAACTTTGGACAAGTCACCTTCTCACTTTGACTTACCCCTTTTCCAGAGGTGATAGTAGCCCCACTTTACGTTAAAGGGTTGGTTGCAGGGATACATGCACCTGAGTAGGCAAAAATGACAGCAAAGGTCTTTGAAATATCTAAAACTGATGCTTGTCTAGAGATGATTATGCAAATCCATGGTGCTTTACATTGTAAAAGTTTGACTTTTTTCTATTCTTGGCAGAATTTTTATAAGGAAAAGAAACGAGAGGACATTTATATCAGGTAGGCTGTTTCCCTCCATAAACCTGTAGAGAAGCCTTTATTTCTCTTGGTGTTCTGTAAACTGATACAGGAGTCATTCACATCAAGTAACAATTGCTTTTTGTTTATTTAGGTATCTGTATAAACTCCGGGACCTGCACACAGACTGTGAGAACTTCACGGAGGCAGCATACACTCTCCTCCTCCACGCAGAGCTGCTCCAGGTATCACACTAAAGCCAATTTTAGTTTCCACTGTCAGGGTATGGGTTTTAAATGAAGTGTAAACAGCTCAGAATAAACAATTCACCTTTGTTTTTTCTTTTTTTAATGTGACTTTGCATTACCTAGGTTCTGGTGGTCATTAAGAAGCTTCACAATTTTGCAAATTGCACAGCAGCTAAATGGATGAAAGCAAAAATGTTATTAGCATCAATTTGTTATCTACTCTTGGTGAAACAGAGTGCTGTAGTGAGCTGGGAGAAAATGTCCATGTTTGGGATCATAGTGCAGTTTTTTCCCACTTCTGTGTGAACAGTGTAAAATGCATTAGCCTAAGCCATCTTAATTGGGATCTGTCAGTCTCTTCATGTCTTCCACAGATTAATAAAGCATATGCATTCCGTTAGTGTCTCTACATAAGACCTTAAGCCAAAATCACACCAGTTTCACAGATATAATTAAACTTGTAGTAACATTTTAAAGTGATTTTTTAAATGACTAAAAAAAATTGTAGAAGTTCAGATGAATTCTTAAACTGATTTAAAATGAACTTTTAATGTAGAAACAAATTTGCATGGAACTGAAGCTTTCTGGCTATTTACGTGTGTAGTGGGAGAGCATAATCAGATGTTTTCCTGAGCAGCCGGCTGGAGTGGTTTAAGAAGTTACTGCTTACTGGCTACTTGTTATTCTAGAGTTATTGCTGAGATGCAGTGTTTGTGTGTATGTTCCTTATATCACTGCAAAACTGCCTTGCTCTCCCTTTGCACTGACGATGGATTTGTCCTGAATGCGTCCCTGCAGAAGGTGAGGCTGGCCACTGTAAGGATTTGTTACTCTGAAAATGTTCCTGTTCTTTCAACTTTGCCTTTTTTTCTCTGTACCAGTGGTCCGAGAAGCCATGTGTCCCTCACCTCCTGCAGAGGGACAGCTACTACGTCTACTCACAACAGGAACTCAAGGAAAAACTCTACCAAGAAATTATCTCCTTCTTTGACAGGGGCAAAGTGAGTCTCTCTGCAGTGTTCTTACAGCTCACTGCTGAATACTTGGCTTGGTGACTGTAGCTGGCTGAAGTTGGTTTCAAGGGTAAAAGCAGGTGTGATTCCCTAACAGGCCTTTGATGCTTAGGCCTGGCTTTTTAATAGGGACCACAGTACTGACACGAGCAGGGCATGTTGTCCTGGTCATGTTTTAATTCTTCAATTTCCTTGTTAAAGAGCATCTGAAAAATTAAACCTGTTCAAGATACTGGGTAGACGAGAAAACTCTGTTTTCCTTTCTTTTTGTGGGTAATGGCTTTTGTCAGGTTTTTGGCATTACAGTGGGCACGGCTTGTCTGGCTGATACTGAACTTGTGTTACTTGCATGTTGGGTAGATGGTTCTAAATGAGACAAACCCAAGGGAGCCCGATGCAGGGAATGAAGTATTAGTGTAGGAGGAGACCACCTGGGCTTCTCTCGTTTGCTGTTTAGACATGTCCTTCCACCTCTTTGTGCCTCAGTTTTTCCCTATCAGGAGTAACAACAGAAACCTTGCTTTGTAAATCCCTTTCAGATCTACAAATCAAAAGAGCTGTGTGACTGTAACAACTATTGCAAAAAACATGCAGCGTGGAGTCGAAGGGAAAGTTGGCAGTGCATTAAAGTACAGCCTGAATTAAAATCAGCTGAATTTTTTGTTTACCTATCTGTGGTAATGAATGCTTTTAACAGAGTCTTTTATTTTGCTTGTGCTCTTCTTCCCCCACCTGCCTCCCTTCATCCTCCATGGAGATGTGGGAAAAAGCCATTCAACTAAGCAAAGAGTTGGCTGACATGTATGAAAACAAGGTCTTTGATTATGAGGGACTCGGTAATCTCCTGGTAAGATTTTTTTTCCTCCATTTTCAGCAGGCTGCTGACTGCTTAAATTAATATTGTTGAGCAGGAGAAGCCCAAATACATTTTATGTTAAAGACAAACAAGCCAATATAATCCCCATGGTTTTGTAAAGCTTAGTATAAGAAGAATGTTTTCGTAATTTTTTTTAAAGTGTGTGGTTTTGACCTTGTAATTAGCCTGACAATATCATGAGCAGATGTTTAGCATTCTTGGTGTTAATCAAATAAGGTAACATTTGCATGGTGTACTTTCAGGCTCCATAAATCTCATCACCTTGTTATTTCTGTGGTAAAACTACTGTGTATGAAAACAGAAATATAGAATCATCTTGGTTCTGAATTATGTTTTTTAGTGGTTAAAGATGTAACCAGATGGTCTTTATGTTCTTTCATATGAGAATCATCTGCCCAGTTTTATTTCTGCCAGTTCTCTGACATTTGTCACCATTTGTGTCTACTCAGTTTCAGAACATATTTATTTTTAATTTGTGTTGCAATAGTTAAGGATTTCAAGTATCCTCCTGGAATCCTAAAAAACATGGCATTGTTCTCATGTTTGCAGACCAGGAAATGAAGTTGATTCTGGCCCAGACAAACCAAATATTTAACCAAGTAAATGGATAAGTATGAGATACAGTATCAAAAAAAAATTGTAAAAAGTATTCTGTAGGGGAGAACTAATAGATCAGGAATTGTCACTGGGAATGTGAGCTACAGTCTGGCAGTATCCTTGAATACGCCAAAGTGAAAATGCTGGTGACTTTCTTTTTCAGAAAAAACGAGCTACTTTTTATGAGAATATTATGAAGGCCATGAGACCACAACCAGAGTACTTTGCTGTTGGATACTATGGTCAGGGTTTCCCCTCTTTCCTCCGGGTAAGAATTCTTCAGTGCTCAACCTCTGGAGTGGTGGGTACCCTAAAAGTCACAACTTCTGCAGAGCTTCCAAGAAGATTCATATGCCAAACTCTTTTTCCTTTGAATGACACTGAGAGATCTAAATCCCTTAAGTGTTTCAAAGCATTTCAGTGTATAAAAAAGAGACAAGTAAAGAGACCAGATTTTTTTGTGTTACCAGCTTTGATAAAGTTAGTGTATTGCAATAGGGTTTGTTAGATGATTGGTGTGTTCTTGTATGGGCTTAAACAGAATCTGCCTTTTGTATTTCTGCCCTATACACTTCCTCAGAAATATGATTGTTGCTATTAGAAAATGTTTAGCTTGTAAAGAATTTATCCCATTGCTTTTCAGCCTGAATCAACCTAATTTTCAGGATGTGGATCATTTCAGTGCTCAAGTACATTAGTGAGAGTCTGTCCCACGCAGAATTAAAATGCAAAGGTGCTTCCTGTTTGAGATTGCTGCTAAACATGGCTAATCTATGCTAGCTGTAATACAAGAATCTAGCCAGGGTGAGTCAGATGGCCAGGGTGCAGCATACTAGAAAATATTCCTGACTATTACTTAAAATTAAGGAACATTTACATTTTCAGACTGGAGTTGTTTGAAGTTGCTGGCCTTAAATGGAAGCCAAGCTTAATAAAAAATGAAAATGTTAACTTGGAACTGTGTAAGTGGATGGCATAGAAGGCTTTCACCTCCAGGTCATGTTTTTTGAATCCATCCCTTCTAGAAACCACCACTGCTTGGTGGCCAGTTCGGAAAAATAGTTGGCCATGGTCTGCTCTTAAGTCTGTAGTGCAAAACTGCCATAGCTGGCCGTTGTGTTAATGTTAGCTGAAGAGGGTCAGGAATGGAACAGAGGTAAAACTTGTGTCTTTGTGCACAGGGAGATCCCTCAGTTAACTCACACCAGAAGTGGTCTGGCAAGGAGCATGCAGTTCCCCACATTAAAGAACTTTTTGGCACACATGTTCTCTTAAAATCGGTCCCCTGACTGAGATTTTATGTGTTGAATGTGTGAGTTCTTAGAGTGCTAGAAAGCATGAACCTGTTCAGTAACACTTGTATGTGGAACAATGAATTTTCTACACAAATATGAGGTTGCCAGTGCAGGGCCTTGCTCTTGAGAGTTGCTGTGTTCTCACTCCAGCCTCTGTTTCTTCTCTCATGTGTTCTGCCTGTCTGTTAAGCTAGGAGACAGCCCTTCATACAAACTGGATCTCTGAGACTACTCTGTGTATGTTTGGAAAGCTCTTTCTCATTGATTTGTGTAGTGTTAATTCTCTTTTTTCTTCTGCTACCCACAGAATAAAATTTTTATCTACCGTGGCAAAGAGTATGAACGAAGGGAGGACTTCAACCTGAAGCTGTTGACCCAGTTTCCTAGTGCTGAGAAGATGACCAGCACTGCCCCTCCAGGAGAAGAGATCAAGTCTTCTCCTAAACAGTGTATCTTTTGGTTTTAATACTTTTTGGCACATTCAAGATCTGCCTCTTTCCTAGAATAACAGAATTGGTAAACAAAAATAGTAAGCAGGGAAATTTGCTCCAGGGGGACTTCGAAGGCAGGCACTGGGCATAAAAATAAGACTATCCAGAACTGCAGTAGTGAACTTAAACACATTGAAAAAGAGAGACAGCTGTTGCTGTTAAGATGAAACCTTAACAGGTTGCAGGTCAGGATTTCTTGTGCCTTCTTCTCAAGCAGGTGGTGCTGGCTGCTGTAGTATAGCTGTGATCCAGTTGGATATTTCTAGGTGAAAGAGGTAAAATACAGGCAGTGAAAGTGGGATGCACAGAAAGTGGAAGTATGCTCTTCCTGCTTGCAGTTAACCAGCGTTTATGAAGTGGCTGGGTGGTTGTTTTTTTTTTTCCCCTAGAAGTTACTTTGTAAGAAGTGTGAAGTGGTGATGTTGATGAAGGTTGTTGGGTGAACAGCCCTTTTTTTAAAAAAAAAAAAAATAAAAATGTATTCTTCCTTCATGCTGGTGAAACTCCAAACTCTGTATCACAGCACACCACTAGGTTTAAGATCCTCTTTCCCTTAATTGTGAGCATGACCAAGTGCAACCTAGTAAAGATGCTTCAGATTCTTGTTTGTGACTTCCAGTCGATAGCAGGTGTGCTCCTGGAAGATGTACATCAGTAGAAACCAAGTTACTGGGCTTCTAGCCTATGTTATACAAGCCAATGTTGTTCAGGCCAGACTAGAGAATCTGATGGTCCATTTTGGCCTTAAAAGTCTGTGTACAAAGGCACAACTCAAGCAGTGATACCAGATGCTTCCCTTGCAATAAGCCTGCCAAGCACTAAATCCACATAGGAAATTAAAATCCATTCAAGACCAAACTTGGTATCAAAAAATGCCTCTTCTATTGCTGCTTTGTTTCAGCTACTTCCTTTGCATCTGTTTGTGTTTGTTCTAATGTTTTTGGCTCAAGATGAACCTGAACTGCAAAATTTGGATCCAGATCTGAACTCTTCCAAAAGTTTGGGGGTGTTTGGTTCCGGGTCTTTGGCATAGCCCCATTATAAAGGGGAGCAGCTGCATAGCTTGGATTTGGTACAGATTCTTCTCGGACTCTTACAAACACCTTCTGAAAAGATGAGAAGTTTGAGTGCCCAAATCACTGTTGTGTTAGGCAGGGTTGGTTCTGTAGTTTGTTCTAATTTCATGCTTTTTTAATCTCCTTTGTCTCAGGCTCTTTTTTACTTTTGCTTACAGTCTGTTTCCTTGCTCTTTTATAATAAAATGCCTTGTTCACCCTTTGGTTGTTTCATAACAGTGTACTGGAGATACCAGGTGAGCCGTGCACAGTCTCAGGGAATGCCTACACACGTAAAGAGGCTCCATCTTCCACCCGTTCTGAACTGGAAGCTGTATAGCATGCTTAGCATGGCACGGAGCCCAAGCTAATAAGCTCTCCTGAGAGAAAGAATATATTAGCTTGGGCTCAGTGCTTGATCTAACGTGGCGATGTGGTTTTGGGTTCAGATTTGGCTGGCATCCAGCTGGCTCTTCAGTGCAGGCAGAATGACCTTGCCTTTGCTTTCAAAATACTGTTTGGAACTACCCTCAGTGAAATAAAGGATGTATGGGGCTACCCTACCCTCCAGTAAATCACTGCCATTTCGAGTGCAATTGGTAGGTGATTCACAAAAATAATCTCTTAATGTGGGTCAAATTGTTTATGCTTTCCTTTTCCATACAGGTTTTTACTTCTGTAAAGCCCTCAATACAGTCCTTAAAACAGAACTCTGGAGAAGGAATAACATTGTAAGCTGTTGTGCTTGGGGATACTATTACTAAGTTTTTTTTTTCATTTCTATCTTAGTTCACAGGTGCTAAAGCTGAAGGTGAAGTAGATATTCACTGATTAAATCCAGCCTACTTTCTTCACTTAGCTTTATCGATCTAAGAAGTGGGAGGGAGGGACAGCTTCACTGTGCTGGAGGAATCTGACAAATAACCATGGGGTGGTGGGGCAGAGAGAAGAGACAGGCGCATCCATTACAGAACCTAGTACAGAATATTGTTTTCCTGTCCCCAAAGTAGAAATCAGTAGCACCCAGGCTTCCCAGGTATTTCACCAGGGAATTTCAATAGTTGGAAGTGTTTGTACAGCCCTTATCTTTTTGGGCTTTTAGTTCATGAGTAGCATACAAACTACAAGAAGCAATATAATGCCTGTGATTGTTGATGAACTAGTAAGTATTTTTCTTCGAACTTGACAAGAGCGCAGGGAATTGTTGAGAAGTCTGACATTTGATGAAAACAGGAAGGGTATTTCTCTCCCTCTCCTGTTTTCCCAAAAGGATTCATAGTTTTTCATCCTTAACTATAGCTTCTCAGATGTGCAGTGCTTTATTGTGAAGCCTGTGATGAACCTGCCACCTAATTATAAAGATAAACCTGTTCCTGAACAGATCTTAAAGTAATTTCTTTTCCTTTTCCCTCAATATTACCTCTGTGTTTTTCTCAACTAGCCTAGGCACAAGATGGAGTGCCTTTGTATCTTGTGTAAATGTTTCACAGGCCCGTTTAAATTTGATTGTTCTTGGGAGGAAACAGAAGAACATTTGTGTAAGGAGGATGGGAGGTGAGTAGGTTCATCATTTACTCTGCTTCTTTCTAGCTACTACAGAGCAAACGAGGTGCAGCAGTTCACGCACTCCCGACCAGTCAGGAAAGGAGAAAAAGATCCAGACAACGAGTTTTCTGTGAGTCCTTTTGCTTTTGATGCCAACTGCCTTGGGTGTCTGTGCTATGAGAAAACTGTTCTGTGCATTTATTTATTTTGTTGGTGGCATTTTGAACAATGCTTTCACAATTTTTTTTTCCCTCCACCTGTAGCAATGGAGTTTTGCTGTTAAAATGTAGGAGAAACAAAGGGCTGCGCTTCACATTGCAATCTTTCCATAAAGCCAGTGTAATAATGTCAAGGGGCTCTGTAGCTGAAGTTGTAACATTCAGAATCCTTGATCGAGAATCTATAAATATTGTGCTGTCTAACGCAGCTTCCTACAGAGTACAGCTGTGTGCCTGGTAGATGATGAATGTTCTAGCTGTCCTTAAGGAGGCCAGCCTCTAACCATGAAGGATCAGTTCAACTTCAGGCCAATTTTTAAGATTTGCAGTGGAGAGTGAGCCATGGGTGTAGGGTAACAGCATGTTTCCTTGCTGCCTGTGAGGCCTGCTGTTGCTCACAGGTAGTGGTTGGGCCTGTTGCGTAGAGCTCTGGCTATGTACACCGTGATCTCAGTCCTGCTGATAGTGGTCCCCATGGAGGGTAACAGCCTGCTGCTGGAGATGTTGGTACCATTTAAATAGAGGTGGTTATTTCTTGCCAAAAACACTGGCTTCCATCCCAGTTAGTGAAGGTGAAAATCATTGTGTAAGTTCTGCCAGGTAGTGCTGGAAGCCTGGTTCCATGCTCTACCGTGGAAGAGAATTGAATTGCAAGACTGATATTTTCCTTACATCCTGGAATTTTTTTCCTTCTCTAACTAGAATATGTGGATAGAAAGGACAACCTACACGACAGCGTATTCTTTTCCAGGCATCCTCAAGTGGTTTGAAGTCAAACAGGTTACAACGGTGAGTTCTGCATATGGGCTGAGTCTCATCCGCCCCCCCCGTGGCCTTTCATGAAGTAAAGAGTCTTGTGACAGTTAGGGCTACTAGTCCTTCCACTCCTGGATATGGCACACCAATAACTTCTGCTTCAGATAAAAGCAAATGTGTATCTTTTTTGATGTGCTTGTCTTTTTATGCCATTTTGCAGACAGCTCTACCCAAGGCCGCAAAGTTCTACATCGACTATATAATGCTTAGGAGAGTGGTTATTTCTGTAACATACTCCCCAGCCAAGTCCTAAACTGTTGTTCCTTCAGGTTAAGTTGTAGAATCATTCTTGCATTCATCTCCAGATTGCAAGCTAGTTAGCCCAGGGGATCCAAAATCCTCTGCTGGAAACTATTGGGTTGCCATTCATATACGAGGCATTACTTAACTTCATATTTCATGGAGGTGAATGAAGGTTTATTCTGTTTCTTCTTTCTGTCAGGAAGAGGTCAGCCCCTTGGAGAACGCCATAGAAACGATGGAGCTAACCAATGAGAAAATCAGCAACATTGTCCAGCAGCATGTCTGGGACCGGAGTCTTCCTGTACATCCTCTCTCTATGCTCCTGAATGGGATTGTGGACCCCGCGGTCATGGGGGGATATACCAACTATGAAAAGGTCTTTTTCACATTTATCTCTGCCTCAGTCTGTTGACCTCTGCAATGTTGGAAGATCTGGCTTGAAACATGGGAGATTCAAGTTCAATTTTCAGCTGTTACTCAGACATAGTGCGTTCTGTAGCTGTATCTGCCTGTTCAGAGCTCAAAAAAGAGGAGAAAAGAGATTTCCATTAGACTGCAAGGTGGAAAACCCCCAGATCTTTAGTGTTTAGTTTTAGTGCTGTGTGTTGCCACAGAGATGAATGATCCAGCTCTTTTGGGCCTCATTTACAGTGGTGATAATAACATGATCCTACCTCGTGGGGGCATTGAGGTGCTTGGTCAGCCCAATGAACGGTGGAAGTAACAAAGAAAAGCAAATGAGCTAGCATTTCTCCATTCTATTAATATCAAATGGTAAGGCAAATGAGGATTTCTCTTTCCAGCAAATAATTTGTCTTTGGAGTCTTGCAGTAAGAGCATGTATTACAGGAAAAAAGCAGTATTTCCTACGCAGGTTTATTCAGTTGACTTCAGTTGAACGGTGTACGTTCTTCCTTTTTTTGTGATGTTTAACTTAAGCTGTTTATTCCCAGCATCTAATGTTGGTATTCCCAGCACAAAATATATTGCTTATTTCCATATACTGAATGGATGGTGTTAAAACACATTTAATTCTTCTCAGATGTGTTCCAGTCATATGAAATGAAGTGCAAAAGTTAAATGGGAGAGGGTCTGATTTATCTGGGGTCTAACTCTGCTGATTCCAGAGGAGTTGCATACTTTGCCAGGACTGAATTTGGCCTTAAATCCTCCCATTTTATGAATTAAGGTTGACACAAAGTTTAGAATTACGAAAGTGGGAAAGCAGTTAAAACTAGGAAACACAAAGTATCTGTAACCACATCTGGAAATACTCATTTCTGGTTCATATTTTCCTATTTCAACTGAAGATTGAACATTTGGCTTTTGTGGGCGGCTAAAATCTTGAGTTTTAATTGTTTCATTGTAGCCAAAAGCCAAAGTCTGCGTTTTTAACGTGGGCTTTCTTCTTGCAATAATTAAACACTTGCAAGAAAAATCCGCTGGGACCTACCCGGCAGTCCTTTCACAGGCTAACCTCCTCTTGACATCGGCCTTTTTCAGAATCATACCACTAGGCCTATAAACACTTGTACACACAGTCCAGTTAATGGAATGCAGAACTAAGAAATATATGCAGAGGCTGAAATAGATCAGAGACGCGTTTTAAAACCAAATGAAAAATTATTAGGGATTTTTATCTAGGAAAAAGAAAAATTAAATTCTTCTGACAAGGAATTGTGATACGTTTCGATGCAATACCTGTAGCACATAATGTGAATTGGCACAATTTTAAGGCTTCAGTCCAGGAAAGTGTAGTTTTGTTTGTTCAACTTTAAACCGATACCAGATTCTGTTAATTAAAGGTAAACACATAAGAAGCGTAGACTAAAGGTGCTTTGTTGAATCAAACTGTGAGTCAAAATCTCAACACAGTCTTTATTTCTACTGAGTCTTCGTAACAAGCCCCATGTGAAAATGTTGTACTTAAGGGCTTAAATCATAGAGGAAATTGCAGGCAGGAGATGCCCCGTTCACCTTTCCGCAGCTGAGGTTGTTTGCATGTCGTTGTGTACTGTAGGTCACTCAGTGCTAAAAATGAAAGAGGCTTTTTGAAGTGAGAACTCAAGAGACTGGGTCTGCTACTCGCATTTGAGCGACAAGTAATTATTAGTTATTCAGATCCAGACTGTTTTATGAGAAGGGCATTGGAATTGGAGAAAACCCTTCCAGTGAAGTTACTTGTTTTACATATCTCTGTTTCACTGAAAAAAATAATACTTTTTATTTTAAACGTAAAAGTCTCTTGTGTTCCCTATTCTCAACAAATAACCATAGTTCTTTGCTATCTCCCTGACATAAAGCTGAGGGACAAAATTTGGTTTTAATGAGGAATAATGGCAATGAATTGCTTTTAAAGTACAGGGATCTTTCACTCGGAGTGAACGGTGAAAGCTGTGAAACTGTATCATCTCTCTTTGCTTTCAGGCCTTTTTCACAGAGAAGTATCTTCAAGAACGTCCTGAAGATCAAGATAAAATTGAACTGCTTAAGCACCTAATTGCTCTACAGGTATGGTATTGGGAAAGAAGTGGAAGCACTACATGTGAGTGCAGATGTTTTTCCGTCGTCGTTTTGGAGCGATAATGCAGATAAATGCTATAAGAACTATCTGGATATGTGTACAATTGTTTTTTATTTTAAGGAAGCTGCTGTATTCTAAAATTGTCACCTAGAATGTTCTATGTAGCTTGTGTTGCTCTGAAATATTTGCCAAAGTTGCAGATTTTTTTCCTTTTGAGTGTAACAAAGTATCTGTTACCTTTTCATTAAATCATCACACCTAATGTTTTGTCAGTCTGACCCTGAATGTTGCCTATTTGGACCAGAAAAATTGCCCTGTTTTCTTGTAATGCAAATTACATCCCTGTAGACCAGTTTTTACGTGTTTCCACACAACAGAGCCCAGTTAAAGCTACCCCACTATCATACAGCTTTGGAGGCTAAGAAGTGATACTCCAACATTGAACATACTGTGTTTTCCAAAGCAGAATGTGGAATCTGAGTGGGGAAGAGAGAACCATCGGTATAGACGGGGAAAGTGTTCGTGTTTCTTGAACACAGGAAGCTCAGACAAACAGTCAGGTTACTACAGTGTCACAAGTTATGAGTCAGTAGCTGAGCTTCCTTACTGTATGATTGCTTTTTTTGCCTCTGCAAACTCAAATCACATTGATTTGAGCCTATCTGAGATGTGTAACATGCATAGAAAATTCCTGCCTGGAACAGGAGAGCTGATTTGGCCTTTTGTAGCTTAATTTTGTTCCTCCTTTCAGATGCCATTGTTGGCAGAAGGGATTAGGATTCATGGTGAGAAGCTGACAGAACAGCTGAAGCCTCTGCATGACAGACTGACAGCCTGTTTCAGAGAGCTGAAGAAGAAGGTGGAGAAGCAGTATGGTGTGATAACTTTGGTAAGCATACCTGGTTCTTTAGTGTTTTGCCTTAAAGCAGCACAGCTCTCCCCTTTCCCACTTGTGAGTTAGTGTTACATGATTTATCACAAGCGTGTTTGTCTGCAGCCTCCCTCTCTCACCGAAAGGAAACAGAGCAGGTCAGGCTCTGTCGTGTTGCCCTATATCATGTCTTCCACGCTGAGACGGCTCTCTGTCACATCTGTGGCGTCTTCTGTGGTCTCTTCATCTTCCACGTCATCTGATAGCACTTCCTCCAGACCAGGTTCAGATGGGTTAGTAATCAGCCTTTACATGTGATTTACAAGAGTGGGGATATGCTTTTGCTAGAATTAGTTACTCTTAAAATGAAGATTTATTCCACACACAACAGTAATACCTACCTATTTGAAACCTTAAATGGAGGCTGATGTTGTTACTGCATTTTACAGAGAGGGAGTTTGAGGCACAGCTGGGGATAGTTCTGGGAATTGAACCCACAACTGTGTCTCTCTGGAGTCCCAATTATCTGCATGATACTGAAGAGGGATGGAGGCAGTGTATTTCAGATGCACACTCCTCTGTTTCCCAGGAATGCTGGAAAACAGAGGTGTAAGATACTACAAGGTAATTTAGTTCGATGTGGTCCACAAAGAGGTGCGTAGCGATATGGTGCTTGATCCACCAGCTGTTTGCAGCTGCATGCGTGGCATTAAAAGGGGCTGCCACATGTGGAAGCATTTCCTAATGGTACTTCTCTGCATCTAATTTGCATCTGTGAGAACCAGGGAGTTTAGGTGACTTGCTCAAGGTCACACAGCAGACTCGGTGGCAAGGTTCAGCATAAAATGCAGGTCTGGCTCCCTCTGCAAGTAGATCCCACTTTATCCTGTACATAAGACATAATACTCAAAATTGCTAGGGTGACTTAGGAGCACAAATCTCACTGAAAATTCCACGGTCATAACTCAGTTCTTCACAATAATCTCTTATGTAAACTAAGAGATCACAGCTTTTTAACAGACAATGCTTTAAATGTCTGATGGACTAATGTTTCATGTGTTTTCACTCTTTTGGTGTGGGCCGCAGATCTATTCTGGAGCCTCTTTTGGAGAGAAGAATATCAACAGCTTCCAGAGCTGAGGAGCTGCCCATGAAAGAGGATGGTGATAACCGGATTAGCAAACTCAAGCGGAAGGACTGGAGTATTAGCAAGTCTCAGGTTATTGTAGAGAAGGAGCCAGAAACGGAACTGACTTCCAAAATGGTAAAAAAAAAAATTTAAAAAATAGCAATAATAAAATCCACAGCAGGAGATTTTAGTGTTTCCGTTGCTTTCGGCCATGTTTGTCATTGGGAACTTCATTAAATAGTGGGAGGGGTTCAAATACCAAAAGCCTTGGTCATCTGAGTAATTCTTGCTTTTTTTATTTGGAAAATTTGTGTCACAGACCGAACTGCAGTTTGGCTCAAGGTACAAACTGGAAACATGAGGCACTGATGTTTCATCTAGGTGTTCAGTGCCCTCATTTCTCATCGGAGTGGAGGACTGCGTGATGCACTCAGCGCCATGTAGAATTGTTCTGTTTTTGTTGGAGCAAGCAGATACTGCTAGCCCACTCAAAAATCCAGCTGGCAAGCCAGATGTTCAGCTGCTATCAGTCAGCATCACTGCACAAATCAAATGTACTGCAAGGTGAAGATCAGCTTGATAGATTGGGGAGTTGAAATAAAATGATCTGGTAGTTAAGTCACCAGTTTGGGACTTTGAAAAACTTGTTCTTCCAGTCTGTACTCTGCTCCAGACCTCCTGCATGAGGGCAGGAGTGTTTACTCCTTGTGCAAATTATTTGCAAAAGAGGAATAAAAGAGAATCTATACCCCCACAGGAGTCTTGTAATGAGGAATATATTGGAGACTGTTAGGCATTAAAGTTGACAGTGGGATTCAGAGTGATCACCTAATACAAACAGATAAGTTTCAGCCCAAAAGTAGAGTTGTATGACCTTGGAGTATTATCCTGATTTATGCAAAGACTATGTTACACTGTGAGAATTAGGCATCTGAGTATTTAAGCTGGTGGCTCAGTGATACTAATTTGACTTAACACGGGCTGTGTAAATAATGAGAAAACATGAGTTCTTCTATTTCCCTTTCTCTCCCAAGATCTCAGCTGAATTTGGCAGGAACAGGTTATGCTGCTATATATTCAGGAATTCTCATCAAATCTGAGTAGTGCTGCCAGCACTTGGAGCCTGCAGAATATTTATAAAAAGGGGAACTGTGGTTCTAGAATCATGTCATTTGGTATTGACAGGCTTTCCACTCCAGAGGAAAATCTGGGGTTGTAAATATTAGTGGTTCAGGAGGCCTGGCCCTCTGCCTCTGGAAGAGCTGCCATTGAATTAAATGGGTTTAACCCACAAAGTGTGATCTCAGCTGCTGATCACTTTATTAAGTAAAACTAGAGGGAAAAGATCTGGGAGAAAGCCCATTTGTATCGACCACTTCACTAGGGCAGTAAGGCACGTCTGTCCAAGACTTTGCATTGCAGAGAGCTGAGAGATGCAAAACAGAACACCCACCCTCCCTTCTACCCCCGTATCTCTGAGGGAAAATTACATGTGTGATCAGTTTACTGAAGCGAATGAGCAGTCGAGGGTTATAATCGTGCTTAAGAACATCGCAAAGTCCAGAGAAAGCTGGTTTTTATAGCTGGTCTGTTCCATAGCCACATAGTGCAGCACGAGAATTGGACAGAGTGATTTTATGCAGCTCTTGACTAAGCTGCTTGTGAGCTAGAAAGCCAGAGGGAACCAAAGGCTGGCTGGACATCCAGCAGCTTTGGGCTTTATAAGTTTTAGATTCACTGTACACCAATGTGTGGTCCCCTCTGCACAGCGAGAAATACTGAACTGCTCAATGGTGGAGAATTGATCTCTGAAAGAGCCCAGTGAGTTTAATTACATGTGTAAGGGACAGCCTTCTCTGGAAAGCAATAAACTAGTATTTCAAAGGACCATAATATTCATGCCCTGGACTCTTGGGACCATATTCAGATGGCCTCGTGATTTGAGCGAAGAGCACAGAGGACACACGTGACGCTGGAAGGAGTTGGAACAACATCTCCCGAGTCCCAGATGCAAGGGATTTGCTATGTAAAGCCTGAAGTAGACTTGTTTCAGAGCCCTAAGGCGCTCGATGATATTAGCAGTCCTGACTTGCACCCAGAATTTCATCTTTTTTTCTTTTTCCCCCCAAATTTATTCACAGAACTGCTAGTCAAATGCAGCAGTTTTTCAGCCTGACGTCTTCGCTTAGTTTATACAATAAGGTTGTTAAAAACAGTTTACTACTGCTACCCAGTTAGTGAGGGCCCACAGAAGACTGGATGTGTCACAGCAGCCCAGTGTATGCCTTTTGACATGGCTTAGCCAGTGCAGTGGCTTCACTCTTACGTTTCACCTGAATGCACCTTTCTTACGCATGGCTCTTCTGGAGCATGTTGATGCCTTTGTGACAGGTCTGAATATCTGATACGTGTGCAGCAACCTTGCTGACTTCTAAAGGTTTTGTTTACTCTTTGTTTCAACCAGGGCATGTCAGGAAAAGCACAAAGGCCAAAGAGTCTTCAGTTAGGAGACAACAGACTGACTTTGCTTCAGGGTTCTTCTCTCCAGCAGTCAACGCCTCGCACCCCACCACCGATCACTCCCAAAACCCCAAGAACCCAAAGTAAGTTCTATTCTAGAGCAATTGCCACATCCTTCAGGGCACTACCTGAAGTCGTTGGAATTACTATATATTTGCTGAGGTAACCTCACTGGGGAGAGAGGAACTGCTCTGAAGTAGTTCACAGAAAGTGGCTGTTAATGTTTGTAGACGTTTTTGTCAGATAACAAAATTTGGCAGTGTTATCAAAGGCTCTACACTCATACTTGTGACTTACATATCACTTGTCAAAATTAGTATATAGGAGGAATTCCAGAGAGCAATTTTTATCTTTTTCAGTTTGTTTCTTGTTTTCTCCTGTATTGACTTGTGGGAAGGCATATTAAACCTCAGGGTGAACGTCACATGCCATCAATGTAGATGCTTGTCAGTTCATCCAGTCAGGTGGTTACAGCACATACTGGAGGAACATCCCCTCTGAATTCACAGGATGGAGCTGCATCAATCCAGCATGGTATTTCTGATCAGCTCGATGGCTAAATTTTCTGGGCAAGCCCTGAAGGCTTTGTTAATTTATGACCAGTAACTCCTATCACGTGGTAAAAAGTCTCAGGTTGCTCTGTAGGTCTCTGAAGTTGCTCTGTAGCTTGGAAACTCAGCTAATAAATGTTACACCTGAAAGAGATGGAATTTATCTTGAAGAATTAGCAAAGTGAACAATTTGTGCAGTCACCTTCCTTGCATATCCAGTAAGCTCTGTAGTTAATTCTGAAGCAACATATAAATATGGCTAAGGTAAAAACACAACTGTGGTGTCACCACTGACAACTTCCTTGCTTGCTTTTGCATTTCTCACTCTACTGCTCTTTCTTTAAAGCGACAGAAGTTCATATGTAGAACCTGACTGTTCTTTCTCTTACATGTATATAAATTCAGAATCCAGTGTAGATAATGAACTAAACTAGCAGAAAACTGTTGTGAGAGGATTAAAACCAAAAAAACACGCATCAGGGTGGGGCGACAACCAGAAATACAAACAAATGCAGGAATACTATATGAAGAAAGATTCGTGAAAGTAATGTGAAACCTCACTCTTCTACTTAGCAAGCAGTTTTAATTGCCATTGGTAGCAGGACAGCTTCCCAGAAATTCTTCTGAAGTTTGGGTACTTATCTACTCCATCAGCTGGAGTTAAAATCAAAGTGAATTCTCAGGTTGAGGCCCAGGCTGACAGGAAACCCCACTGAACATTGCAGATGTGATAATGGATTCCATTTTCTGTTCTCTCAGGCATGCATTTTTCACATAAACTTAGATTCATTTGATGAAGATAGAACTCTTCTGGGCATTTTGAACTTAAGGGAGATACAACTGTGATTCTATTTTGACATATCCATTCTGGTTTAGTTGCTAAAGCAGAGAAGTGTTAGTGGATAGAAAGCAGAAGATATTAAATGAATCTCCCTTAAAATTCTACACGGTCAATCCCTTTTCCCATTCCTTTTCTGCCTAGTTTAACATCTTTTCTTGTTATTGTTGTTGCTTCTAGGTTTTCCCTCACTGCAAGCTGATGGATTGGCAACTGCTAGCTTACAGAGCACCCCGCCCCCACCTCCGCCCAAAAGCAAACCCTATGAGAACAGCAACCCGAGGAATTCTGTGGAGGTAAGGAAATGAGAGCTGACATTTTTTTGGAAAACAGCTTTTGAGAAGGAGACACCAGTGGAATTTTCCAGGCTGCTTCTAGGGTGGTGCTACTTGAAACTTGTCTAATCATTTTACTGGTTCACTCCCTGAAACCACAAAAGAATAAAAAGTTTTTTGCTTCAGGAGAAGGCTATCAAGTGCAGTCCCTTTTTTTTTCAAGCAGGAGTTGGGTTGTCCTTGGTTAGGCAAACTGTGTGTGGGGGTGGGAAGATATATTGAAAACAAACAAGCACAATGATAGAAAAGTTTCAAAAACATGATCAGGATAAAATAGCGCAGTAATCTGGTCTTGAAAAAGAAGGGAAGAAACTCACACATTTTCAGAAATGATAAATGTCTTCTTTGAGTCCTCAGCTCAGAAGAATCTAATTTTTCAAAGTATGCATCATTAGTCACTTAAAACAGCCTGTATTTATCACTATCTTAGCCACAGCCTTTTTCTCAATTTCATGAAGTTAGTTTCCTTCTAGGAATGTCAAATTGCCACTTTTTTTAATGCTTTATCACTAATGGTTCTCTTATACTATGGGATTCCAAACAGCTTGGAGATACTTAACATGCAAATACTCTGGTCATTGTGTCAGAATCATTTCATCTGCCCCTGAAATGTAGGTACTTCTGATATGAGACCGTAATGGCTTACCAGTGCACAGCAACAGAAAGCATCCTTTGGTAACTGTGTCTTTCCCAGTCCAATTTCCAAAGAGGATTTACAGAGTACCTGAGTGAGATGAACTGGAGTTTGACCAAGAAAAATTTAAAGAGTGATTGCACTTAACAAAATATGTTACCTCTGACAGCACATGAAGACAACAAAACAGCTGATCACTTAATTCTTTTAGAGAGAGATGTGACACTGGTACAGAGCCTTGAAGCATGGGGATAAATGGGAGTTTTCTACTTCGCCCTTCACTTGGTCAGAACTGACTGTGCTTCTGAAAAGGGGCAGCAGAGCTGCTGTAGGTGCGTGAATGGCGGAAATATGCCAGCTCTAGGGATGCTGTGGGAGTCACCGGTTGAAGCGGATTAATAAAAGAGTCTCCTTCCCCTGAGTCTTGTAAGAAAACTAATTACTAACATGTTCTGACTTGCAACAATGACCTTGGCTTGCAGCCAAATGGAAAGGATTTGAAAGTCTGTGAAGAGAGATTGTAGAAGTTATTTTCTGAAGGGTTTTGTTACTTTGTTGTTGTTGTGGTAAAGTTGACTCTGTCCTCCTTCAGTTAAAATAGTCCTTAAATCTTGGCAGTTTTGGCTAAGCCAGAGGTGAGCCACACAAGCTTCTTGTTCCCCTGGCCTTTCACATCTCATTTGTTTACAGGGTACCCCTTAAAACAAGGAAAGAGCCAACTTGAAAGAACCCCCTAGTGCAGTTTCCTGCAAGAACAAGGAACACCCTACGAGCCTCTGTGCTGGGTAGGAGGGCTGTGGCTTGCTGCCATTGTATGGAGTTAGTTTCACAATTCTGATTTGGAAGCATTTGACATCCTTTTGGCCCCTACTTGGTGCAACTTGTCAAGCCAGCAAGATAAAAATAGTTGAATTTTGAAACCCTGAGGGAAATGAGTTTATTGCCATTTTACTGAAAAACAAAAGGTGGGACGGAGGGACAAATGGCTCTGGCTCAAAGTCAGGCTGCAGGTCAGAAGCAACTGAAGTATATCTGCAGCTAAGGTGTATTCTAGCAGCTGAAACCTTCCTGCTACTGTTGTCCCCTGGCGATCTGTCCGTGTTTGCCCCTCTCATCGATTGCATGGGGCACTGAAAGACTGAATTCAAAGGTTTGGTCCTGAAAGAAACATCAAGTACTCCAGGACCTTTTGGATTTGTTGCCTGGTAAAGCACAATGTCTTAACTTGCTGGTAATGGTTTATTTTCCTGTGTGTTTTTGTTTGATCTTCTCAGGTTGCTCCACCACTACCCACCAGACGAGAAGCCAAACCTCCCCCCCCACCCCCAAAAACCAGAAAATCCAGCGTTGTCTCTTCAGAGCAAGGACTGCAGTGAGGATCATCACTTGCTGGTGTAGCAGCAAGCGCCTAGAGTGAAACGGCTGCTTTCTTTTTACTGACACACTGGGGCTCTCTGACCCTAAAGACTAGTGATCTCACCTGCCATTCCATTCACTCCCCTCGGAGTTTTCTCTGGGAAATACCAAAAGGAACTGTTATTGTGACTGTATTCCCTAACCTCTGGTTTACCTTTCCAGTACTGAGACACTAATCACGTAGCAGAAGTCGCCCTACTGGAATTCTCGTCTGTCTTAGTCTTTGTCTGTCCTGAGTTTTTTCACTGATGCAATTGCAGCAGCTCATTCCTAGTGTAAATCTGTCACGGTAGTGATTTGCACCAGTGTTTGGAACGAGGTAAGCCACACCAGTATGAGAAGTGTCCTACAGTATTTTCACAGAGGGGCATTACAGCTTTACAACCGACCCCGTCCCCGTAGCGTAGCCGAGCCCTGGTTTGCGTGAAGTGAAGCAGATCCCAGCCGTTCCCAAGTTGTGAAGTGTCGGCTCCTGAGATGTCAGGTGCCGGTGTATGATGTGCAGTCTCCTAAGATTCTTGATTGCAGGCAGAGACCTGAGCATTGTTAGCAGAATGAGAAGTCTTTTTTTCTGCTAGTCATCATACGTATTTAAGATGAAGTGCAGACGTTCTGCCTTCCACCGTCTCTGCTCGAGTAGTGGCAGTTGCTCACTCCCGATGGAGAGTTTAGGTTCACCAGTACTTTGTCATAATTTCACTGTTGATTCTGGTTTTAACACTACAGAGCAGTTGATACTCCTCCCTGAATTATGTTACCTCCTTGGTTTGTGCTTGCATCTGGGACCTGGTACAATATTTCATCTTTGTGCCTTTTAATAGGGTGTAAAAAGTTGCTTCTCCTGTGAATATGTGAGTAGAAGCTGCGTTGATACCAGCACTGTACTGGTACCAGCGACTTTGAGAGGGTGGAGTATGCAAAACTAGTTACACATCCTGACCTCAGAAACAGTCTGATAGCTACTGTAACCTTTACTTTGGCTGGACAAATTCACACAAATACAAATAATTCTCATCCTCTTTCTTTTCCTGCACCCATTTGTGGCAGTACTTGCACTTTGTTTTATAGCCTCCCTTGATGCAAGTTTTTAATAGACACTAGACTTTAAGGAGCCATTTAGATCTGGGATGCATGCGAAAGACTTGACAATTAACCACCTAGTTTCCTTTTGTTTGGGTTACTCCAGCTCTCTGCAGCTTTTCTTCCCTTGGAGGGTGGGATAATCTGTTTAATTTTTCTTTTAATTTATTCCCTGCTCTGTCGGGATGTCAGCATCAGTCTTTCTATTTGTATAGAGAGAAAAAATTAGATGATCTTAGGTTCTACTGTTTTTAAATTCACATGATCCATGCAGGAAAAGGCTGTTGTGCACTGTTAGAACAGCCTGTCCTCACAGTTGCATAGTGACCGAAACTTCAACACAAATACCATTGTTATTTATGGACCAGATGGGCCTTAAACACAGCGTTCCTCTGTGCCTGCGCTGCCACTGAAATCTTGCTGGTAAAAACCAGGACGTCACCATTTGAGATTACAACTCCCAATGCTGGCAGACCCGTTCTGCCCCTCTCGGGGCGGGTGGGCTCGGAGCTCTGTCAGAAGGGCTGCAACCCTGGAGTGAGGACTTGTTCTTCTGCAACAGGCTTACAGGAATTTGTGCAGCACTGAAACCAGAAAACAATTCAGTTTAAAATTCACTTGCAGTATATTTCTACTCTGGTCTACTCTTAGAAGATCTAGATGACTCCAAAGATAGTTACAGCAGCTCTTGCTTTGCTGTGTGGAGCCGGACTTTCCTGAGCTGCCTGTTTCAGCACTAATGCATTGTGAAGAACTTCACTGTTTTACTGTCAAGGAATTGAAACTTTCTTTATATATCCCCCCCAAAGTTGCAACTGCCTGTTGGAGCTACATTTCCCAGCAGCAGCAAAGCCAGTGAAGTTTGGTGTTTTCTTGATTTGTATGAATTATTCTCTTGTCACATTCAGGCAGACTATTTTGCCATGCTATTCTGCCTGTGTGACCAGCCTGTTCATAAACATAGCTTTTGTCATGGCTGGTATTTCTCACTGATGTTTTCCAGGGAAGAGAAAAAAATCACTCGTCGTTCTGTTTCACTATGGAACTTGGGAAACTTGGGAGTTTGCCTGGAGAGTTTAGATTCAAACTTTTGGGAAAGTTCAGAGTTTCTTAAAACTCATCATAAAGAGGGACCAGGTGAGGAATTTGGATCCAAGTTGATTTCTGAACCTGTATAAAACTTTGGCAGTTTGGTTGCAGCTTGTGGCCTGTTTATCATCGGTATTGATGAAGATTCTGTCATGGGCTTTTCTTCCAGGAAATAATTTTGCTTGTTAACTGGAATTGTCATTTAGCTTTTGGTTATCTGGTAGAAGATGGGGAGACCCACTAAAAACCCTCACAGTTCCTCACAGTAGTAATATAATATAAAAATATCATTGGGTTGGGTTTTTTTGCAGGCCACTGCACTATTATTCTGCTCACACAACTTAAATGGGTTTCATTACCTTACCGAAAAGTTGAAGTTCTTTAAACCTTATTAAAGCTTTTCTCAGCAAAGCCCTTTTCAGGGATAAACAAACCCAATGAAACCCTTGGGGTTTTTTTTTTCGTTCAGACCAAAGTGGTGCTTTCTTTTGTTCCTAGACATTCCTTTGGCTTCAGTGTGACTCCAGTTAAAGCAACCTGCAGAAGCTGCGCTTGCTGCGCTGCCTGCATGGCTCTGTAAAACAGATTGCTGTCATCGAAGGCTCCTACTGGATTCACATCACTCTGGAAGTCTGCAGTCACATCACATACATCTGCAGTCGTGTTCGCTATAGCACACATACAACTGTCTGCTGGGCTTTTGCCTTCTCAGGGGAAATCTTTGAAACCTTTCTGGACAACTTGACCATGGTTCACCCCCTCTCTCTGGTGCATTGTAGGACTTGTCAGCTCCACATTATGTTCTGGGACGTAGACGCTGCTTGACTTGAAAACCACAGGGTTTTCTGGTCCTTACTTTTTGTCCACTTCTTCCTCTTCTTGTAACCACCATCCTCCTTCTGCTGCACACATGAACTAAAGGACCCTCTGAAACTCTTCACTTAAACTTTTTGGTGAGAATTTTGCTTTAGGCAGAACAGCAGGATGTGGTCTGAATTGTAGAAAAGTTTATTAACACCACCTATTGTTAATGCTGTGCCTTTCCCCGGTCTGCATCTGCCCGTTGCCTCATTCTTAGGTGCATTTCCTTTTCAGAGCAGTTTGTTGTTTTTTTTTTTATCTCCTTTGGTAAATGAGCAGAAACAAAGAAGACTTTGCAGGAATCCCGGCTGATGGTTTCTTTCCCCTGGGTAAACAAACTAGCTATCAGATTTGGGTATTTTGGTTCCAAGTGACCTTTTCTAGTCATATTTCCCTATCTCTTTGGTCTGCTTTTAATAACTTTTAACTCATAGCTGTACCTTGTACATTCAGCAGGTTGGGTTTTTTTCCTGGAGGAGGGAACTAGTCCATGCAAAAAATCTCACGGGAGGAAGTCTGACCTTGGGAGGAATTTTTCAGCTGATCTTTCATGACCCTTTACATAATGCTCCTTAACTTCAGGTGACTTGGTTCTGACTGCTTTTTTTTTTTTTTTACAGTTTTATGGACTAGGTTTGTGAGCAGGGTACTTAGCATGTAAGTGGTTAATTATCCTCTCCCCTTTCCTTCCTTGGATCAGCCAGCTGCCGGTCTTTAGGAATAAGAACAGTTGCTGTCTCTCCTGGGTGCTGCCCCTGGGTGCTAATACCTGAGCCAGGAGGATGCCCGGGTCACCCAGAGTCAGGGCAGTGGCTCCAACCCATCCCAGCGCTGGCTCTAGGAACCTTCAGTGCTTTGTGTAATTTGAGCAGTGACTTAAACAGGTCTTTTATTTATATTTTGATCTTTGGGTTTTACTGTAGAGCCAGCTCCTTAAAAAGCAGCGAAGATACGATCTGCCTTGCAGTTGCCTGTCTCACCCGGCAGGTTCCTTGACGTTCATCTCGGTGTGCTGTCCACACAGCTCAGGCTTTGCTCTGAGCTGCCTTTGTTGTCTGCTCTAAGCTGAGGCATCACCCTAACTGCAAGGAAAGGAACAGCTGATGCCTAAAGAGTACAGAGCGACATTTCCCTTCCCCAGATCGTTTGGGCGTTTTCACTGGTAAATTTTGCTATGCTAGAAAGGGGTTTAAGGTTGGGGGATTTTTTTTCTTTCTTAGCGTTATTTTTGTTCTTGAGTCTGATGTGCTGTAAACTCTTCCTGCATCTCCTTCTTGCCTTTTGGCAAACTAACTCACAGACAGGAGTTCAATTTTCCAAAATGTATTACTGACTGTGGTATGTGAAGAGTTATGTTCCTAGCTGATACAAGTCAGCACAGTTTGCTTAGAGGTACAAGATGGAATCTCTGTACTGTGCCTAAATGACTTAGGGCTTCGTGCCAGTTTTAGAAAAAAACATTGTCTTCTAAGTGTCAGATTTTTAAAGGCAGTTGGGCATTTAAGTGTGTGAATAAGCATGTGACCTGACTGATTTTAATTAAGTGGAATTAAGCACCCACACTCCTACAAAAATTCCCACCAGACCCCTGATTTTTTAAGTGTTCTGCACTTTGCTACAGTACCTACCTGACTTAAGATCTGAGATTTAATTTTCAGAGACAATGTAAGGTCTCACTACTTAGTTTTCAAACTGAGAATCATCTTTCCATGTTAATTAGATGCTTTTGGAAATGTCATCTAATGTCTTTTAAACTGGAGGTTTAAAAATGGGAGTAGGAGAACAGTCCATAATGATGTCATCTCTGCATACCAGAAATGAAAGCAAACAGCAGCATTTCTACCCAATTCATAGTTTTGAATAAAACAAATCTCAAAGTTAAATATCCAGTCTGCAGAGAAGACAAAATCTAATCCCATTTCATAGCCATGCTGTTCAAAGCTAGTGTTAAATTTCAAGTCTTGGAGGATTTTTTTTCTTTGGAGAAATGTGCTCAACACTTGTTTTCTGGAGCTTTTAATTAAAATTTGTCATGCTGTGATAAATTCCTTTAAAAATGTTACAGGCTGTAATCCACATCAGGGGAAGAGAGAAACAGACAGCTTTCCATTTCAGTGGATTATTGGATTAGGAAAGGACACCGATTCCAGTGAGAACAGCTCTGTGATCTGCAGTGGCAGAAAATACTGTAATGTATATGCAGTGGGGTTTGAGAACCTGCATCTAATAACCTTCACACTGTGCAGCCCAGTGTATGTTCCACAGACTAACAGTGAGTTAGACTTGGAGTGATAATGGCTCAGATTTTCTCTCCTTATTTATTTTTATAATTGTAAATGGAAATAATAAGTTGTCTGTAATTTAACTGTAATCTTTTTTATAGTGAAAACATTCCTGACCCATTACTGCTACCTTCTTCCCATTTTTTTCTTTTAATTAAAACTTCTCTATGTAATGTTTACTGTTGCAGACCAAATTATCTAGTGGACCAGGGTGAGCTTTTCCCAGGACTACATCAGAAAGAAAAAGTAAACAAATAATGTGATTTTTTTTGATTGCATGGCAGGAGAGGACCCTTTCAAAAGCCCATGAGGTTCACCTAATTCTGCTCCTATTAACATTAAAGCACCTTTAGGACAGTATGTGTGGGCACTACAGAGAGTACACAAAGGAGTATAGAGGAGTTTAACAAAAGGTGAAAAGCATCGGTTTATGCTGGATTGCTCTGACAGTTCTGGTTTAAGGCTGGCATTGAAACCCCTGGACATGCATGACTGCGTACTTTGAACCTGTTTTTCACATGCATGGTCTGCAGTTTTTGTATTTTTTAAACAGAAGTGTAAGTCCTCAGCAGCTCTGAAGTTCAGCCCCAATATGCATGGTATTAATTGATGTAGTTCTTCGTTGTTGGTATTATAAAGGTTTAATGACATGATAAACCTTGGGACATGTTTGTCTTGAATTCAGAAGAAAATGGATGTTGTGTAACATGGTTTTGTGAGTGTTTTGAGATCCTGGATGTGATGGCTTAGTTATAAAACCCACCTCTGCAGACTGTAAATACCTTCTTTTTTTTTTTTTTTCTCTGTCTTTTAGTCCTCTGCAATTCAATCAGCAAAAAATAGAGCTTTTAAACTGGCTCTGAAGGAAGAGTAGGAGCTGAGCTTTGGAAAGGGAGTCTGCATCTCTGGGTAAATGACATATGATTCACTAAGTCTGTAAAGCAAGGTGTATAAATTTTCGTGGTTTTTAAAATGTATTAACTGTTGTAAAGTTTGTAAATACCTTTTTAAAATAAATGTAGTTTTTATGAGTGAACCAGTAAAAAAAGAGCATATAAAAGTCTTTCATACATGGACTGCTGAAGTGCGAGTGGAATTACATTCCAACAGTAAGTTTATTCTTGATTTTTAACAAAGTTGTATTACTGTTTTATCCAGAGACTAGTGAGATCAGACAGTGCCTTTGTCCAGGCATTGTCTGTCCCTGTGAAACAAAAGCTGTCACGTCCAAGTTCCCATTGCAGGGGACAAAGCAGACCCTGCGCTGCTGAGTCCTGCCACTGGACTGGAATTCATTCACTTTTACATATAAACTAGTAATCTACACAACAATTATCTTCTGCTACTTAAATGCAGCTTCAGAGTATTTATTCACATAATGCAATCTAAGCAAAGGCCATTTGAAGAGGAACTGATTTTAACATAGCTCTGAAATTTTGTTCTGGGTCCATTGTTCCGTTTGGCTTTGTGGATTTAAATCTTCTTTCGTCTAGCTTCTCCTTCGATCAGACTTTCCTGTAAACACACATCATATACTTTTTTTTAAAGAGAAGATGATGGAGTTTTAAAGCCTGGTCAGATGCTAAAATATTCATATTGTGGTCTCCGTTGGAAGGAGGATTAGAATGACATAAATCTGACCCGACATGATCTCTCTGCCACCTGCCCATGGATCTGATCATACAGTATAATGTAACTGACACTTATAATGGCCCTTTTCATCCCAAAGTGCATGACCAACTTTACATCTGTTAACGGGTCCACCACTGCAGCAGTTTGTGGAGTGCAGCCCCACAGCTGTTGAACACTGTGGGCTTAAGCAGTTGGCCAGGAGACCAGAGACAAGAAAGCTATGTGTGCAGAAGCGTTACGGGGTCATTACGGAGTGGCACAGTTGCCCTGTCACCTTCTCTGTGTCCTTAGTGCTGTTCAAAAGGAAACCATGTTCCTGTGTCGCATCCTGCTGGATCTGGTCTCTTACATGAATATTTATTTATGTTCTTACCTCAGAGTTGAAAGCCTGAGGCGTTCTGGGTAGATGCACTATCTGAACATGTTATTTTTTTCCTGTACGTGTCTTAGCTAGGTGTATTTTTGTTTGTGCTCACTACCAGCTTCTCCAGGAAATGATGAAGGTAATTTGAAAGTTTTTCCATGGGGTGGACCATTTCCAGACACCTCCCCTTTCATTGCATAATATTCCTGTAACAACTCCAGGAATGTGTTACACTAGAAAAGCTGCATCTGGAAAAAATTCTATTTGTTTTCAGTGTTATTAAGCAGTTAGAAATAAGAAGGCCACATAGTTCAGATTGTGCTCCAGGAATAAGATGCAAACTAAGTGTGTGATGCAAAGGCTTAGAAGTTTTTACACTTATGTGCAAGATTAGCAGCAGTTTCTGAGCAAACCTAAGAATCTGCCTGGGGCGGGGGGTGCCTTCAGCTCTGCAAAGAAAGGCCAGTTTCCCTCAGTGAGCAAGAAGGACTCATTTCAAATATCCTGATAATTATTCTAATATCTTTTCCCGCCTAACATAGTCTCTTGAGGTAAAAAAGAAAAATGTCTATAAACATACTAAGTTACTCTTGCTGGCTGTTCATTCTGCAAGTAGTGCTATTGGAAGCCAGTCATGGACAAAGATTCCATTTTATGTTCAGTACAAATAGGATTAAATATGACCTAAAAGAGATATTTTTGGGGTAGTTTGGGTAGTTTCTGCATGAAAATCCAATGGACACCAGACTCTGACCTGTCTGCCTTCCTCTTATGGAGCTTATAAGCCTTTATTCAGGCCAGGGTCCTCAGTGAAGGGCTAGAGTGTGTACTTGACACTTTTGGTCTTGGCTTCAGAAATTAAGTACAGATTTGAGTGTTTCTACTTCTAGGACAGCTCAGAGACACTTCTCAGAAAGTGGCGACCATCTGGCCCGATCAAGGTGTTGCTATATTAATTAAAGAGCCCATTTTTGCTTGAGAGTATTCTTTCTGTGGCAGTTAGTTTGTATGAGAAGTCTCGGCTGTCACTGCATTAGAGCATCTAATGGCAAATACATTTCCCAGTCTGGGGACCTTGGGAGCAGCAGCTTCCATATGGCTTGATCCTTCAGCTGGCAAAGTGTGCCTTTGAAGTTAAGCATCTGTGAATGCTGCATAGATTTGTATTAAGGTAGAATGTGTTTGACTTTATTTTGGTTTTAATTTAGTGAGTAATGACATTGCTCCAAGGGGAGCCTAAGAATAATGTAGCCCTGTCCTAGAGCTGTAACTGAGGTACTTGAGAATGATGCAGATAATAAGGGCAGGGCCAGTATTGCCACATGTGAACTAAACATACATGCCTCTTCCTCCTCCTCCTCCTCCTCCTCTACCTTTTTTTCTCTTCCCTCCATGTACTTTCCCAGCCTGGACCATTCTCCTAATTTTCCCATACTGATAAAATTAAAAATATGTTACTTACCACGGCTTGCTTCAGATCGCTGAACCTGGAATGCTGATAGGAGCCTGGGCATTCAGTCTTCTGCACGTCCCCTAACTTTTCCATTTCACCTGCAATCTGAATTGGGAAGTGATACAGCCTTCATGAAGGGAGATTTTTCTGCTAAAACAACTCTACCCTAGTTACAGATGAAACGGTTCCACTGCGCAAGTTACATTCCCCTCGTTCCCGGGTGCTACGCTTGTGCTTCGGAGGGTAGAACTGCTGTTAGGAGGGACTGCACGTGAAGTATTGGAAAGGATGGGAAAACCACTGGTGGACAGAACCTTCCATGTCTGCTTTGTCCTTTAATTGCTTACCCTCTAATTGGTTACCACATGACAGCTGCCCATTGCCACATTCTCAGGGAAGTGGAGGAATGTTGTCATAAACCAGCCCATCAGAGTGTTGGCTGCAACTTCGGGAGAGGATGAAATTGAGTTTAACCTGGAACTCAAACTCCCATCTCTCCTTTAGAGCAGCTGCCCAAGCTCTCTGCCCGCAGTCGACAGCACTGTTCTTTATGCAAGGCTGTCGGATGTCATCTTATCCTAATGCCAATTACTTTCCAATTGCCACTGTAAAAAAATGTGTGTGTGTGTGTGTACGTATGTGTGTATGCTTGGGGGGAAAGAGACAGATACACATACACGATGAAGCCTCTTTTTTACATCTTTTGTAGATAAGGGATCCTAGCTAAAACAACAGGGTGTTTGACAGTCTAGCACCTACCTCTTGAACGGATTCCACCAGGTTTTCAGCGTTCCTTTTTCCTCCTGGTTGCAGGCCGTAAGACCAGTGTTGAGCCAAGCAGATTTCCACAGACATGACAAACAGGAGGACACAGACAAAGATCTTCCTGGACTTTTCCATCCTGTGAGAGAACAAAACATCTTTCTGATCATAATGACATTACAGCCCCATTTTTATCTTACAGAATTATGAAAATGTTACATTTCTGGATCTCCAGTTCTGATCTTCTGCACCCCAGTGGCATTGTGCCTATGTGTGAGTCACAGCTGGATTTGGAGCATCTCAAAGTGTGGATTAGCTCGTTATAAAGAGATTTAACATCTGAAAAATTTGGATGAAGATCTAAATTAATATTTTTGAACACCCTGTCAGAGTTTTAGGAATGTCTGGACCTCAAAGGTTCCATGAAAGTCCCTGTTGATATTTGACAGATGTGTTCGGTTTAGCCCATTTCTGTTCGAATGTCCCCGCTCCTTAAAAAGTGCTCTTTGCAGTCTCTTCTAATGCAAATTTCTTCTAATACAAGCATCTGTAAGCACTAAGTAAAAAAGGAATACGGTGTGTTGTTCAAGCACATCACCTGCTTGCTGAGAGAGGTTGCAGAGTAACTCCAAATCTTCTCTGTTTGAAAATGTCCCACAAGTATGCTTGTCATCTCGCTTCTTATATACAACCACCCCAACACCAAACCTTTCACAGCAGGTAACTTTATCTAATTCTATCTCACAGGCTGCAATTTTCTTCTTAAAATTGCTGTAATGCAGCAGAAGTAAAGCACATAATTGGAACACCCCCGGTGTAGCTATTAAATTCAGCTGTTTTCTCCAAGAGCCATAAAAGTAACAGCCTTTCTTTTAAGAGGCTGTAAATCTGACATTCAAACCTAGCTGACTGCTGTTGCCCTGTGGAAGATAACACCATCTTTTCTTTCAGTGACTTTTAATTTTTAAGTAGAAGTTCTTCGGTGAGTTTGAATTTGTTGAGAGGGGCTTACGGGAGTTGAAGTGGGTGAGGAATTCAGCTTAGTCTCAGTCTCTATCAGGCATGAAGGAAACAGTCCTTCGGTGCATAAACAAGAGCCAATGATTGCCCAAGTGCACAGAGCATTTTGCATGCTGCTTTCAAAGTCCTCCTCCTTCATGTTTAAATTAAAGTGCCTTGATATTCTTTGCTCTATAAAATAAAAAGTAGTATTAAACTGGTCGAATGGACGAGTATGTTAGATTGTAGACGGGCTTTGTTGTCACGACTCCCAGACACCACTGTTATTTTGGATTTATATATATGTGTGTCTGTGGTTATGTATGCATATTCTTCATTCTTGAGAGTTTTTGCACTGCAATTTTGTAAAGGAGTTGATAGCTATTTACATGGAGGAGTTAAATTCAGTAATTTTGACTACAGAAATCTAATTTTTTTTACCCACCTCACAGCTATTTTGACTTACTATGTACTGTTTTATGTGCAATTGAATGTATCATGTTTAGTGTTCTTCAAACATCCTCTTCCTGCTCCCATGACCTCTTTGAGATTAATGGATTAAAAGTAATTTAATAAGTAAATAATTTAAGGAGGATTTAATGACTAGCAAAGAGTAATTCTTCCTGCTGTAATGCTCCTCCTACTCATGGCAAGAGTAGCCAACATTCATTTAACTTCAGCTGATAAACTGATCAAGCTGTGAAAATCGTTTGTTTCAGGGGGAGAAATGTTACCTCAGCGTAGGCACATCACTTTAGAAGTGAGCTTTTCCTGTAAGAGTGTCTTAAGATTCCTTCCTTCCCTGATGAGCCTAGCAAAAATTAAGGTTATTTAAAGGTAAATCGAAGATTTCTGTTCATCCTGAGGGATGACATTTAAAGGTGCTTAGCCCTATAATTGCACCTTTTATTAACCCACCATTTTAATCTAGGTCTAATGACAGCCTACCCCTACCATCTTTCCACAACTATGTTTCTCTGCAGGTTTCTGTGGTAGCTACAAAGCACGTCAGAAAGGGCCCGCAGCTGCACTGGTTAGTGAGCGGTTCCACGTCTTCTCTTAAACTCTAGGCTACAGTTGTAAGTTACATAAAGGAGTTGGGAGCTTAAAGGAATGTTTACAGCTGGTTTGGTTTGCCCACAAATCCTTTTAGGGGCCTATGTAACAGAAACCAACAAACTCCTGCGATTTTGGCAGAGGCAGAGTCTGAATGGAAGTTTGATCCAAGGTCGGGGAGTGCCTCAGTCTGGGCTTGTCGGGCAGGTGCCAGCTTTGTGCTCTCCAAAAATCAAAGTGTGAAGCTGGGTTTTTATCACGTGAGCTCTCTTTAGTTTTCAGACACTGGAATATGGTTGATGTACACTTTTCAGATGAGCTCCCAAACCTTCAAGTGCAATAGCTTTTCTGGTTTGGGGAGAGAAATTTTAATGCCTGCCAGTGCTGTCAAGTACCTACCTGGGAGTCAACGACTTGTCAGGAGAACCTGGGCTTGTGGATTCCCATTCTAAGAAACAAGATCTCTTCTTATCTGAAGCCTTGGAAAGGCATTTCCTAACCTACTGAGTCTCTTGGGCTTTTTAGACACCATTCCTAACCCAAAGGAGCTGAGAAACCGAGGAACTAGATTTTTGTCTGATTTTGTTCTCAGGGTGCTCTACAGCACATACACAGACGGGCTGTATTTGTATCATCACTGTTGTGCCCCAGAGTTTATTAGACCGAAATCACGAGCACTTTACAGACCGAACTCAAGGACAGTTTTTTTCTTCCAGAAACTTTAGCGCTTCCCTACCGAGACAGAGTTTGGTCGCTTGTTCTGTGTGATGATCATCTCTGATGTGGAGGGAGTGTTTTAAATAGTGCACATACCCATGTACATTGTGGTTAATGACTTCTGGCTCCAAATACTTTATTAAGCAAATATGAAGGGCGGCCACAAAGAAAAGCTTAAAAGTGTTGCAGATGAATGATGAGTCAAAAAAAACCCCAACCCCAGGAAAATTCTCAAACTGAATGTATCAGAAACATTGCAGCAATCCCCCCAACACAAGGTACACTCACTTGTTTTTCTAGCAGGTAAGCTTTATGCTTGAAAATTTTTTTGCTTTCTGCCATAGTGCAAATTGCCTGTGTAGAAGGACCATCTAAAATCAGTCTTCTCATACAGTAAGTACTCAACCATCACTAATTCCTAGTTTACAAGTAGCCTGTTTGAGAAAGTGCTTGTTACCTACAAGTCCAGGCTAAGGTGAAAGTCAAGGTCTCACGAAAGCCAAACCCAACTTTCACAACAGTATTTTCAAGCTTGTATACAAGGAGCTATCAAAGGGAAAAGTTGCATTCTCTTCTACCTTGCTGTCCTTCCCGTGTACATCAGGTAAGATCGAGATTGGTTTTTTTTTTTCAATTAAGACAACCAAGACACTTTTATATTTCACACTTTTATTAATGCAATTTAAATTAGGCTGGAACCTGCAACTTCTGAATAGGCCACTTTGGGCTATTCATACAGCTTTGTCATAGCAAAAGAGGTACCTTAAATTCATCTGTGAATGAATGATGCCACATGCTGTGATTATTCAAAACATAGTGCTTCAGTGAAAGTTCAAATATATTTTATACACAGTGATTATGAAAATAGATTTTTTTCCATACAATATTTTACTTCTGCCAGCTACAAAATATGATAAAGAAAAATAATTCATTTATTTCTCTAGCCCTAGGAATCTTCTTCTACTGCAACATATACATCACTCTCAGTGAAAGCGATGAGGTGGGAGAAAGAACTTCAAAACCACGCTGAAATATTTCCCTTGAATCTATAGGTGTATTTCACTGAGGACACGGTGTTGTCCTAGAGCCAGATCAAGAGGCCTGGGAACCTGGAGGAAATAAAATCCCAGTTCTGAACCACACTGCTGTGGGATTTTGAGTCCCGGAAGCTCATGTCATATGCCTGAGTCAACCCAACTTGAAAATAAGGGAGAATTCCACAATTCCCCCCAAACAAATCGTACTGGTCCTGAACCAATTCTTTCTAGATTGACGGCAAAGCAGCATTTTCATAACAACTACTGAGACAAGACAACTTCTGTTCAGAGGACAGGAAATCTGCACTGCCAAGTAAAAGCTAAGCCACTGAAGTAACTGTGGAACTCAACCTGCTGCTAAGAGTGTCCCATTTTGTAAGTTTTAGGATACATTGGTTCTTAACTTCCAGTAATAGCTCTATTTCCTTAGATTCAAGGTTAGTTTTAACTTTGGGGTGTTTTAATTAAGCATCTGAGGTAAGAGTTCTTGATGCACCTTTTTTTTTTTGGTATAGTTTGTGTGCTTTTTGATTGTGTACAAAATAAATGTTGCGTTAGATGAGAACTAGATTGATACTACAGTGGAAAGAGCTTATTAAATGAAGTGCACCACCACTTAAATTGAGGCTTTCTGCACTGCAGAAGTCACATAGTTCCCTATTTGCTCACAGGTAAAGCAGTTGTGCAAAGGGCACCCTGCCCTCCGCAAGATGCTTTTACAGCCACTTTAAGCAGGCCCAAAGTGGAGTACTAAGATCTGGATTATGCCCCCTGCTTTCAAGGATTCAGTGTACACCAGTATTTGCATAGTATGTTGAGGGGAAACAGGTGCCATTTATTCATATACTGGAGTAATGACGGGAGGATGGAGCATGTGCTGTGGCCCCAGTGCTCATCTCTGCTTTGGTGACAGTACTGTATTTTCCTCTGTACATTTAATTCCCCACAAAGAATGAAAAAAATCTACAGGTACTCCAGTTTGGAGTGGTTAGGACAGTTGAAAGCAGGAGAATTTTTCTTACCAGCTGTGATTGATAGTGCAATTTCACACTAATTTGGAAAGGATTAAACAAGACATCCCGTTGCTGAGCCGGGATGTTTAGTTGTAACTAAATCTGCTGTGCAGGCAGATCCCTTCAGGGGAAGCAGCTTCCACTGCATATTTTAGAAGATGATAAAGCTGTTCTATACCTGCATTCAACCTACTACAAGGCAATATATTACCTATGATGACAGTTAACTTCTGTTTTCACCCCAGAAGAGTACCTGAAAACATCCTGTGGACATTGTCTCACCCACATCTGTCTTTTAATCCACTGTGCATGAATGAAGAAACTAACTGTAAATACACTAGCCTAACTGTAAACCTGAACTTTGATGCTACTAGACATGAATAACATTTTCTATTCATATTGCAGCTACAGATTTAATAAATAGAATTGCATATATTGTGCTTTATAAATTAAAATGCATTCCAAAGTGAGGCAATGCTAAACAATGAATCTATTTAACCCTCCCCCCCAAACCAGCCACACATTCTGGTTCTAGAAGCAGCCCACTTCCTCACTCTGTTTGCAAAGGTAAACGCTGTGTCTGTTTCTACCTCTTAAACAAAAGCTCCCTCCCCCAAAAGTGATCAAAGAAGATTTTACTTAGGCACTACTGCAGATGTAAGTTGTCTAATAACCATTATTTCTAACTTAATAAGGGGAGGAGGTGAAGAAAGTCACAATAAATGTTTTGATTCCTTCCTCTTCAGCATATTCTCTTCCCTATCTGACGCTCTGAGACATGTGCAAAGGTGTCAGCATCTCTTCAAAGATAGCTCCTTTTACATTAGATCCCCTCAAATTAGCTTCTTGTAGATCACAACCTGACAGATCACAATTCTAAAGGGTAAAAGAAAAACAAATGTTAATTGAATACACCCAGAATTTAGTTCAAAACTTTACCTTAACTACATTTATACAGAAACCACATATACTTCCATAAATTTCCATGTAAACTTCCAGTCTGTCACCTCAATTTAAAGTTTTAGTTACTTCTTCTAAGAGAATAGAGTCTTTTCACAGTAACAGCTGGATTTATTTTTGTTAGACTGACACTCTTTATATCGAATTATCTTCCAGGAGTTACTAACACTTGCTGAACAGAGCGAGAAAGAAGCCACCTCTTGCAATCTCACCAGACATTACTCTGAATACTTCTCTCTCTAGTACTTGGGGAAGAACAGCCACGTACGCAGCTTGCAAAGTGAGCTAGTTTGTCTTTCTAACAGAGGCAGCAGTGTATCACATGCCACCAGTCAGGTAAGACTCCATCATTACTCTACAAATGACATCTCAGGATCAAAAAAACCAACCACCCACAAACCCAGGCCACTGCATTTCTCTTGAGTTCTTCCGTGAGGGCACAATCTCACACTAAGAGTTAGGTTCAGCAGTATTTCCATGCATCACTTTGAGATGATACAAGCCATTCCTGGGGCTTGGAGGTGCTGGCAAAGCCAAGACTTTAGACTCGCCTTCCAAACTGAGGCTAGAATGAAATGTGATTCCTTAGGTCAGCCATAGCTCACTAAGTCTGAAAAAAGAAGAGTTCACTCTGTCTAGTTGGAAGCTGGAGAACTCAGCCAAAAGCCAGCAAACCCCACAATCAGTTGACTAGTTAGTATATAAAATGAATCATAACTCACTTCCAAATCAGTTCCTGCCAAAGTTGCTCCTCTAAGATTACAGTTTTTTAGTTTAGCATTTTTCAGCGTTGCAACTCTTAGATTAATTCCTGTCATTTGACTGCCTTCCATGTCAACACCTTTCAGGTTAGCACCTAAAACAGACAAAGAGCAGTTTCATGAGGAAAAACGGTCAGAAACACAGTAGCTCCAGAATGATGCTTCCTCAGAGCCATGTAAATTGATAAGAGGTCAAGGTAGAACTTGGAATTTAATAATTATACGGTCACACACTCAGGCTGGTTATTTGTGGCCTCTTGTCATGAGAACATGGACTGTACAAACACCAGCTAAACCTTTCACATGCCACATAGATTTACAAACACATGGTTCGGTTTCCAGAGAGTACCTACCAGGCAAAAACTTACCTTCCAAATTAGCTTTAAGGCCTGATGGATCTTCAAAATTGCACCCTTTTAGAGATGCTCCTTCTGCGTTGGAACACAGCATCTTTACCCCTTGAAGGTTGGCACACTGAGAGAGACGGACACGGCAGTGAGATTCATCAAAGCGCGAAGATGAACTGTTACCGAAAATGATCAGAGTAGAGTTTTCATTTCTGTTTTGGAAGTGAATCCCATTAAAGCACAACAGCCTTGTTACTGTGAGAAAGTGTAGGAACTTGCTATACTATTACTTCTGTATCATCAGGAAGGCAGATAATTCTCACCCACTGCCCTTTTTTTACTTAAGAGAGCTTCGAAAAGCTTTTGAAGTCATCTAACTAGAACAATTGCAGAAAATATTGAACAACTACATGTTTTACACTTATCCGCTTGCTCCAATTCCTCTTCCCTTAAAATAACTAAAGGATACCCCAGACTTTCCAAGATGCAACAGTTCTTACATCGAGCACTGATCCAGAGAGGTCAGCTCTTTCCAGATTGGCACAGCACAGGTTGGCGTGCGCTAGGTTGCAACGGCTTAGGTTAGCCATCTTGAAGTTTATGTATCGAAGATCGAGACGTGAAAGATCCGCTCCGCTGAAATTGAGACCCTAAAACCAAAACAATAAACCCCTAAAAGTTACAGAAGAGGAGGTGTAGCTCTGAACACAAAACAGTTCAGAGAATCATGTATATGTATATAAATATACACAGAGATCTAGATATACACACACAGGACCATCTATTCTACTACTTAAGACTAATGAAATGTAAGTGCAAAGCTATCAAGCACTGTCCTCGGTTATGCTAGTGCATTTTACATTTAAATAGAATAGCTTAACAAATTGCTTCTCCAGGAAACCTTCAACCTAAATAAGGAAAGCAGCCCAAGCAGCGTGCTTGAATTTCATGTTAAGGTCACTGCCACAGTTTGGAATCAAAACTCAATTAAAAAGCAGGGGGGAAGCACACGTTGTTTGGATTTCATGTTGTCACACGATGCTGCAGGATATTTCACCACCAGACACCGACACTACAGAGCAAGACAAAGTCTGCATCTTCGCACCTGACATCGCAGCTCAGACTTGGTTGGGGTTGCCAGCAGGAATCGGACAAACTCCTTTCGAGATATGGGAGAATGATCCTCAGCTGGCTGGGAATTCTGTTGAGAGAGTTGTTTAAAAGCTAATACGGACGGGACTAAATTATATAGTGCCTGGAAGAACAGGACATGTGCATTCATGTATTAAAGAAAACAAGTTACCTTAATAGCTATTTCTAGATGTTCAATTAGTGAATCGATACCAAAAAACCTGGCTTCTTCCAAAACACCTAACAAAACAAAGCAGTAGTTATTTACAGGGAGTCGCTAAACAAGAGGGCATTCTTCTTCCCTCACTGGAGAAGGCAGTGTGTAGCCAGGAAGTTTGGGTTAATCCATCCTTACTACTGGAGGAGCATCAATTCAATCAACTTTCCCTACTTGTTATACATTTTACCTACACTAACAAAGATGAACAGATCACTCGTTGAAGTTTAAGGAGTCTTGAATAAATGCAAACACTAATTAAAACTGACAACCACATTACGTCAGATGTAACTGGATAGGGGAAAAGCAAGCTTGCTTGCAGCTAAAAGGAAAAAATAACTCAGAAAGGATGTTTCCAATACCAAGGTTAAAGATACTGAATCCAGAAGGGAGAATTTTTAATGCTCTCAAGTAAGTTTAAACAGTGTATCTTCATTAAACCAAGCATTGGAATTGCAATGCTTGAGAATAAATTCACCAAAGAAAAATCCCAAACATTTAGATGAGCATACAAAACTCCCACTGACTTGATCATGTTTACCTGAGGGCAAAGTTTAACTTCTAAAGAGTAATAATTTAGGAGATGTCATACAGGTAATACCTACCTAGCAAATTAATGCCATCATTTACAATGAGCTGTCCGTGACGCAAATAGTTCAAAATTGGCTCAAAATACTCTGGGCTGCGGTCAATTAGGAATGCTCCTCTATGATCTTGCTTATTTCCCCAAGCATCTGTTTCCACAACATATATATAATTAAATTTGATATATTAATAGAAGAGCATTTGCTTCAGTTTCAGATTTTTACTACCAAAGGGTACTGGATTATGAAACATTCCACTTGAAAGGACGTTTCTTAGAGAAAAGGAAGGAAAATAAGAGGGGGTAGGGGGAAATCACCTTAAAATGAACTCACTCCTGCTACAAATAACTAAAACCTTTTATCACATACATAAGAATCATTGCTAGAATAAAAGCAGCATTAAGATTTTAGTTTCCTAAAGGCTGTCATGTAGTGTTTGCCCATTGATTCTGTTGACAAAACCGAGCAAGATGCAACACTAAGATGAAAATCTAAACTCAAACAAAGGCCCCAAAATAATAACTATGGATGGAAGTTATTCTTCCAGTTTGTGAGATGATAAGCATTACGTAGGCAACGGAGAAAGAAACAATTATTTAAAAAATGATTATACGTTCTGCTTTGATACTTTAACATACTTTTGATACTTTAACATATGAACAAGAGTCTCAACTTGATAGTGCCTTTTGCCTGCTTTGCTAATTTGTTAGCTTGAAAAATAAAGTTTATTTCAATATACTAACCTTTATCTTTAAACATGTGGGCCAGCATACTGTCAGGTTCTTTATTAACCAAAGTGCTCCTAGAAAACAAAGGCAGCACAGTTTTATTTTTACACTGGAGTGTCTTCCACAAGAGACAAACTTGCTGGCTGGAGTGTCTTTTCTGCCCTCGGTGTGCAATATGCATTGCAACAGCTACAACACTGTACTGATTTCACTTCATACAGTGTGGTAACAAAATATGTTTCTGACCTGAGGTAAAGGTATTTTAAATACAAAGCACTTAGTTAACTGAAATATTCCAAGGATAAATCCAGGCCTGTTCAGGTTTTTCATCAGTTTTACTTCATATGTAAACTGTTTTAAGAATTAATTTGTTGCCAAATTGCGGTAGCAAATACGAAATACAGAGAAAGTTGCAGAAGTCAAAGACCTCCTACTCCATAGTAAGTAACTTTTCTAGCTCTTTCGCGAGAGCATGTGGAGCCTCACCAGCTGAATGTACACTACCAGCTGCTGTAACCACTTTCCTGAAATCAAGTGCTTTAAGAACAAAACTAACTAGCTGCATTTTTACCGTGTAGTGGTGAAGTATCGGCCTCCAACATTGAGGGTTAACCAATCTGTGTGTGACCCTGTTAGTTCTTCTTGAGGTCTCCCATCAGTCTGAGGATCTACACAGATGAGAAAGACACAGTAATTACTAGAAAAAAAATTGTGAATATTTCTGAATCCTCCATATGGTAAGGCATGTCTTCTGGAAACACCACAAAAGAAAATTTTAGATTCATATTAAAGCAAAACTAACCCTCTTTCCATTAAACAGAAGGTTAAACATAAGAATGACAGACTTACCAATGAATGGTTCCCCTTCACAGACAAACAAAACATCATCATCCCTGAAAGGGGAAGAGGAGGAGAAAGAAAAAAAAAATTAATCATAATTTTTCGTTCATCTAAGTGACAGTGGGAACCCCTCCTGATTAGTTTAAGGTAAATGATAATCAGTTGCCATTAGTTAGAACTTCAGTGTCTTTTATCTTAATTTTGCAGGTTCCAGTGGATTGTAATATGCTTGACTTCACTAGAGATGTTATCTGTATCAACCAGGTAGGGAGCACTTGTTACTCAACCAGTTTAGTTTCACAAAATAGTTGCTTTTCTCCCCGCTCTTGGGAGTATTCTGTGAGGCCAAAGCAATGCTACAGTTTGTCTCCTTTTCAAAAAAAACCCTCATCCAAGTGCTGACTAGAATAGTGGGATTTTCCTGGTACATACATTGCACTGTAAATCAACACGGGAGGATGTTAAAAGGCATAAAATGCAGCTTGTATCAAGTTCTGATTCATCAAGATAGAAATGATTTAAAGTTCAAAAGACAGTCGTATTTTTCCTTGAGGCACGAAGGCACCTTTGGGCACACTGGATGGCAATGATTAGATCTGTTTTTAAGGAAAGCACTGGTTATTGATTAAGATCAGAGGACTAACAGGCTAGTAACTCTCTTAATCCCCATCCGTGACTTGACTTTTATTGGAGAAGCCTTACCTAATCAAAGCGATGTCATCAATGAGTCCACCTTTTCCGTTGTAAACACTGGTGGCTTTTATTCCAAGCTTATTACTAGCCACAGACAGCAAATCGGATAAAGTCCCATACACAGCCACAACCTGCAGAGGAGAGAGGCAGCTACAGGCACTGCGTGCAGATAGTTTCTGCCATTTCAGAGTTGTTACCAGGGCTATCAATATCTTCTGCGGGGAGGAAGAGATGTATGGATCTTCACTAAAAAAAGGAAACGAACAGACCAACTTTGATGTTAGAAACACAGCTGCCTTAAAATGAGGCGACTTGCACATCTCTCGCCCAAGACTCAACGGGCCGAGGTGGCAGCAGCAGTGGAAGAATGAACGTTGGTACTACGGGAATATTACGATTCAAGTATTTATTTCTCTAAGGAAATACTGCTCTTTGTTCTGTTCCAAGTCTCTCCCGTATTTACCTCTCTAAAACCAAAGACTGAGCTACTGCCACATTAACTGTCTCCACTCCAGATGCGTGGATGGGGACAAGAGGGACCATTTAGAACCGCATCGCTGGGCCTTTTCCTGAGCTGTTTGTGCACTGCTCGGGCCCAGAGACCTGAACTGTTTTCACTCCTGAGACATGAGCGCCCAGGCTCTCAGAAGCGAGCAGAGTCCGGACCATTCCCTGGGCTGCCCGGTTCCGCTGGGCGCGGCAGAGCGCTGCCATCCTGCGGGACCGAGCTGCCGCGCTCCCGCCGTTACCGAGGACGTGCCCAGCAGGATCCGACTCAGTAACGACAATCTGAAGGTGCCTTTAACTGCGACTCCAGCAAGAAGTTGTCGGCTTGTCGCGATTCCCCTCAGCACTCCCCGGCAGCCACACACACCCCCCGCGGCACCAGGACTAGGCCCCGGCAGCCCACCCCGCGGCCGGGGAGGGGGCGGCGGGAGCAGCGCGGCCCCTCCGCCGCAGCCAGGGGCACTGCGGCCCTGAGGGCTCCTCCTTCGTGCCGAACGCAGAGGCGGGAGCCCCGTCCCGCACCGGCGGGAGCCCAAACGCGGCCACCGCCGCCCCGCCCCTGCCAGCGGCTGCCCGCCGGCTGCCACCCCGGCCAGAGGCGAGGGGAAGGGAGGAGGAACAACCCGGGGGGGGGAAGCGAGCGGCACCTCCCCGCGGGCGGCGGGACCCCACCGAGGGCCCGACCCCCCCTCCCCGCCCCTCACCTTCCCGTTCCGGGGGCTGCCGTTAACGAACAGCGTGACCCGCCTCATGCTGCAGCGGCGGCGGCGGCAGCCCCAGCCCGCTCCTCCTGCCGAACCCGGAAGGCAGCGCCCGCTGACCGACATGAGCCGCAGCCAATCGCGGCCGCGCCGCGCTGAGCCCGCGGTCCAATAAGAAACGCGTCCTGCCGGAGTGGCGGGGCAAGGGCAGGTGGGCGGGGTGGGCGGGGCAATGCTAGAGAGGGGCGTGGCGTTCCGGCCGGAGCGCTGCCGGCAGCCAATCACGAGAGGAGTAGAGCCCTAAGTTAGTATAAAGCATGATTAAGGGAGAGTCGCCTTTGATTGGAGCATCCTGTCACGTGGGCGCTGCTCGTTGAATGGACTTTTTTTTTTTTTTTTTCAAAAACGGTCCTTCAGCACGTGACCAAAGGTTTGTGATCCCTCCGCGCTCAGGGAGCAAAAGAGTCCCCCCCGGCCCTGAAGCCCTGCCAGCTCCCGGAGCGTGGAGGGGCGGCCCGGGGCCGGTTCCTGGAGCCGCCTTCCTCCCGTGCACCCTCTTCCTCCCGCGCACCCGCGGCCGTGGTGCCTGGCGGGCGCGAGGGGCGGGCGAGAGGCGCGGAGGAGTACGCAGTAGTGCGGCTCGGTTTGAATGTGGGAGGCGGGTGCGGGGTCTGGAGGCGTCTGGGCGGAGGTGAGGGGAGTGCGCGGTGAGGCGGGGTGCGGGCTGTGTGGTGCGGGGATATAAGAGGGGGGGACGCTGGAAGGGTGTCTGGGGGCGCGCTGCGCTGTGGGGGTCTGGGGGGGCGGGCGGGCGCTGAGGGGACTGGGGAGCCCCTGTGTGAGCAGCGGCCGATGTTGGGCCCTGGCCCCTCGCACAGTCGCGTATCTCGGTTGTATAACCGGGTGGGTGCAGGCATCGCTTTTTAGCGGGCACTTAAAACAGTTAAAAATTAAAAAAACAAAATGTTGCACGCGCGCGGTATGTAACAGCTTAATTCGTGTTCCACAAAATACGGAGAAATACATATACTTGTGGAGCCAAAGTTTCAGACTGACGTTATTGAACTCTACATGCTTAAACCCAAGAAACTAAACGCAAAAAATGTTAGTGTCTTGAATTTTCCAATTAGTATTAAGCTGCTAATACTTGTTGCAACACATAGAGCAGAACGATCACAGTGTGATTGTGCTTAACATATTTTATACTAACTTGAAGTTTGATTGAGTGAAAACATAGCCTTGTATTTTCTTGCTGATGAAACACTTCTGCTGCAGGATTATATTGCTGTGCATTTTCCTTTATAGTGCTGGGCTTTTGTGTCCTTTCCAGAAATACAACTTTCCCTTTCCACCGCACCTTGTTCTAGGAAAAACCTAGGTTTGGTAGAAGTTTGAGAATGGTAGCAAACTCTTGCTCATACCAAATACCTAATAAAATCTCTTTTTCTTTTTTTGATAGGTATCTGTAATTATAAGGGAGCAAAGGCTGACTTAATGTTTCTTAAAATAAATCACTAACAATGCACAAACAATCTAAGAGTATAAACACTCCGCTGGAAGTCAAAGAAAATGAGAGTAGATACACTGAAGAGAAGGAAGAGGCCTCTTTCCTCGATCGGTCAAAAGGCCAGAAGATTTGTATAGTGACCAAATCAAAAGTCATAAAGGCATCCAAGAAGGAGAATTTAAGTGGTGGGAACCAGGTGCAGTTGCAAAAACACACCCTGAAGTACTTCAAAGGCCTCAAGAAGGAATCACACCACAACAAGGAGGATGTTGTTAGCTGTCGGTTTACTGAACGCTTTTTTGATACGCTAAAAGGGGATGTGGTTGGTGAACCTACCTGGCCTTTAAACAGTAAGGAAAATTTTTCAAGAAGCAGACCTGTTGCTTTGGGGGATGAATGCTACTTGACACCTAATAGGGACAAAGCAGAAGAAACATCTGATTGTGGAATGTCAGAGAAACAGAGGAAAGAACCTGTCGATTTTGCATCCACAACAATTGCTGAATTTGGGATTACTCAGGAAAGTTTTACTAAACGATCTATAGGTAAGGCTGGAGCGACTAATGGCTGTTGTCCTTCTCAGAGGGCTGTCTGGAGACCAGCTTGTCCAAGCGCTTATCAAAAGCTTCAGTTTAGGTCAGGTTCAGGTTGTCTGGCTGAGTTTGAATATGCCCAAGGATAGAAGTGTGATAGGGTGTTGCTTTAATTCCCTATTTAACTTTTTTCTGTCCAGCTGATTGGGTGTCAGTGAGTTTCCCAAGGGAGTAGCAAGACAAATTCTGCAAGTATTGGCAGACAGTTCCTTAACTATCAATTGAAAAAGTAAAAGAAAGACAGGTCCTCACTTGGTATATAGTTTAGGTAAATATTAACTTGCTTTTAGGAAGTTAGTTTGCTTTTGCTCAGGAAGGTTTCTTGAGCTGAGCAGCTAACTTTGGATGTTTTCATAAATAGCATAAGTCACTCTTAAAAAGAAAAAAAAATTCCCATTTTAAAGCTTTCTGTATTCTTACCAAAAAAATTATATTCTTTTTTTCTCTCTTCCTGTCCCCATTTCAGGGAAGTCTCCAACTTCATTAAAATTTAGACGAAGATCGACAATTGGAGTACGGGGATCACCAGAAAATAACACCCTTATTCAATATCTTGCCCAGCAGAGGAGTGACAGGCAAAAAGAAGCTTTTACACAGGTGAGAGTCTTGCTCAAATACCTAATGTGTCAGTTTAGTTCTTCCCAGGAATCAAATATGCTGGTGGAAAGAGAAGGCAAGTCTCAGGAAGAAGCCACTAGAAGGAATAGCCATGGCCTTAATGACCTCCCTTGGACACCTTACTTGAGAATAAGGCAATCTTAGAAGTGGTGTTTGTGTAGAGTCTGGAGTCTTTTCTCCATGCTCACATATTTTACCTTTCATTTACCATAACTTTTACTTTCTGCATTTGCCATGCTTGATTTTTTTCTTAATTAAAGTGTTGATAGTTCAAAGTGAAGTAAATACTACCATAAGTGACTTGTTTTTTAATTAGACTTGTTCTTAAGTGAAACTAGCAGAGACTACTCAGAAAACGGATATGGTATAGAGGGACAGATTATGAAAGGCAGTAAAACTTAACAGATTTCTTGATACAGTTCCTTTTTTGCATATTTTTACCATACAACTAAAATTGCAGCCACGTTAAATACAAGATTTACTTCTTCTCTGAGTTTGTTTTATGCCAAAGTACAAATACAAAGTAATAAAGCCCATGTCATCCTGGGGCGGGGGGGAAAGAAAGTCTCATGAGGTTAATTTTGTTTTAGCAGGTTAGTCCCTTTAGGCATGAGAACGTCAGGTCGCTGAAGGACAAGATAGATGCCTTCCAAGCATCTTTTAAATCAGTACAAGAAGCTGAAGGGGAATCCGGCTTCTCTGGCCTGTCACGAGTGGATGATGCTTCCCAGGAAGCAGGCTCTTGTAAGTTGGTTGTGTTTCTGGTCAGTGATTTATCTTAAACAGCAGGTCTTCCTTTAGGCCAAAAAGTACAAAATTACAAACGCTTAATATAAGCCAAAAAAATCTTCTTTTATAAGGATTGGCACAGGTGGTTTTTTTGTTTGGTTTGAGGTTTTTTGTTTGTTTAAACCTGTTTTATTTCTTAGTGCATCTTGAATAGTGGTTTCTCTGAATAACCCCTGAAGAAAAATGACTAGTATTTTTCATGACTGTTTTCTTAGTTTTACTTTCTAGATTTATACCCTTTAATTTACTTTTTCACTAAGCATTAGTGCTCTCACACTCCTTCCATGAAATTGGGAATGGTTTTTATGACAACTGGTTTTAGCTGTTGTAGCTGTCATCTCATTTGATGGTGATGTGCAGACTTCTGTTTCATAACTTTTAAGTGCAGTAATTTTAGAAGTCACATGGCATTACTGTGGTGTTAACATCCTTATTTCTTAACGAAAATATTAAGTATATTGAAAAGCAGGTCCGGGCAGTCTGTGGTAACCATGAGAAGATGATAGTGTAGAACAAACTACAGTGCTTTACTTCTCTGGTACTGGTGGTCTTAATAACATTTATATGAAAAGAATAACCTGCTTTGTTTTGAAGATTTGGTAATGTTATTTTCAATGCATGTGTTTTCTTTTTCCTGACTAGAAAATTACCTAGCTTTTTGAATCCACCGTCCTTTTGATGAAGAAACACAAAAAGAGCATTCATTGAAAATCTGAAGTTTGTCTTTGTGGTTTGGTTTTTGTTTTGTTTTGAATTCATGCAGCTCAGAACAAAGTACCTTTTACAAAAGAGCGGAACCTGGATCAGTGGAGTGAGAAGTTCATGTCAGACAACAGAGGAGGTGATTTGAAAGAAAATTTAAGACAAAACTTAGTCAAGAGCAGTAAGTCTGATACCAAGACCTGCACCATCTTGTCTTCATGTCAAGCTGTGACTGTCACTGAACCTGCTGCTGCTGTTTCCAAGGTACTTATATAAGTGCGGGCAAAGCACATGGAGGAAACAAGTTGCACAGCAAATCTGCTTTGTAAGATTTTACATCTTATTGTGGCAAGTCGAAATAAAGTCTGGCCTGGATGCTGATCCGTCTGGCCTGATGGTGAATACAGCTTATCTTATTCTATTAATAAAATCTAAATAGGTCTTGATTCTTTTGAATCGGCAGCTGTAACTATATGATATGTTAAATGCACAGATTGGGCAAATACAGCTTTTTCCAGGTGTCAACACCAACTTTATTGATCATCAGGATGACTTCGAATACAATTTTTAATCTTCACTTTACATCTGTTTGGCAGTTATTTGATATTCCATGCAAAAAAAAAAAAAGGATGTACTTGTACACTGATGGAGAAGTTAATTTGTCTTCTATATAAGTGTCTCTAGTGGTCCTTTTATTAGTGTTGTTTATAAGGAGAGTGGCGATGGGGCCTGTTCTGCTCACTGTCTCTCTGCTGCTCTGGACCTAGCAGCTTCCCAGTGATGAAACAGCTGTGCTAGTGCAACAGTTGTATGGCGGTTAGGAAGAAACTGCCTAAATTGGTGATTAAAATATACAGGTTTTTCATTCCATCTTTTTTTTCATTTCTGATGTCTATAATCCTTTCATAGCCTTGGTGTTTTGGGAAAATAAATTCAACTAAAGTAGCGGATGATTGAGAAAACTCTGCCATCCTTGTCTATGGGATTAAAACCCTCTGTAGTTCATGTTATTTTAAAAGGAAGCATTTGCAAGTATTTTTTTATTTCTTTATCCTATGAGCGTGTATGTAAGTAGATGAGAGAGAGAGATAAATAATCTTCCAACTTTTTCCTCTAGGAATGGGTTTATGAGCAACACAATCCTGTTGGGTCGTTGGAGGCTGTTCTAATTAGAGATATTATAGAAACAGGCCATGGTAAGAGGATTCATCACTATTATAATCTTCATTATATTCTTAATAGAAAGTAAAAATACTTAGACTATATGTAAGGAAATGTTTCACAAGCAGTCATCCCATGTCTGTATCTTGTCTACAATTTATAATACAGTAGAGACCTGATACAATTTTGACATAAAGGCTGATGGGGGAACAAAAAAAGAAGTACTGCAAATAACGATCTATTTAAGTGCTGCTGCAGAGGAGGCTCAAGTCCCAGTTTATGAACTGAATTCAGAGCTTGTTCAGTACAGCATTAAACATGTTTTTACTTAAGCACAATTCATAGGAAGGAAATAGCTTTTATGAGAGGAGCTGAAATATTTGGAAGGTGGGGTAGGGCCTCTTGGGTGGTATGTTAGCAGTTTGATTCTGGTAGAAAAAGCGAGCTCAAACTGAGACACAGGCTGGGAATAATTGTTTAGTTTTCTGTAGTTTTGCTAGTCAGGCTATTTTTATGGAAAAATATAATTGAGTAGTTCATGCCTGTGAAGGAGAGAGGGATGTTAATGTAGAACCTCTCTGTAAATTAGAATATTTTTTTTTTCCCCAATTTACATAGGTGAGACAGAAGTTTCCTTCATGCAATGCCCCACTTCAAATTTCTGAAAATATGACGTGTAAATGTGGCACAATAATAGCAGAAAATTAGAAGATGAAGGGATTTTTTGTGATGTTCATGCACAGAATCTGTGGAGATGTGTACGTTTATAGTTCACGTTGCTAATACTAAAGTCTTCACAATTTTACTTCAGTGTTTAATTGTCATATCTGTCTACTTGCTCTAAAGATTTCAGTTCTGACCACGTCACTAAAGACATTAGAAGTACTGCTATATCAGATCAAAGCAGAAGGAGAGTTAGTTTTGTGGAAGAACTGAGCCTGGATATATTTGATGAAAGCAAGCCACCTGTCACCCCCCCTGTCACGCCACTGCAAACGGGAAATATTTCATTAACTGAACATAGACAGAGCGGCTCCCGTCTGCGATCCGTATTGAAGAAAACGCCAATGAAGCAACTCTCAGATAGCCTGAAGGTTGGTTAACTGACTTCCATGGAGGTGCTGATACTAAGGGAGAACTCCTGTGGTCGTTATTGAACTACCAGAAGTTGAATGGTGGTTAAAGATGCTTTTTGAGTAATGGACATGTATTGAAAAGAGTTTACTGCTGTGAATGGATGTCTGTTTGCTGTTGGGTCATCTTGGAAGCTTTGATGTTATGAGAAGATCTGTGTGTATGTTGCTGAGTTTTATTAATTCAGAAAACAAATAGGTTTTTTTAAAACAGTAGGACTGATTATTAAATGTTGCTTACAGAAAAAGTTGTTTTCACTTTTGATTTGAACAAGGACAATATTTTAATTAAATGGTATTGAATAGATGATTGTATCAAATTTAATAGGAATACTCAGATGATGCAGTTGACAGAGGAGGAGGTGAATCTCGTGCTGTTGCCAATTGTGCAAAAGTCTTTGAAGCATCGCAAACAGGTCAGATTCCCCTTTGTTTTTTAAATTGGCAGAGTATTCTGTGGGTTCATAAGGTTTTGCCTCTTTGGTAAATCTGAAGAATGATGTGCATTAAGCACCACTGAAGTAGCTCATGTGTGGCATCCTACTGAGTGAAGTGGAAAATCACATTGCCAAGAAAATAATGTCTATTAAAAAAAATCCCACATCAAAACTTCAGAAAGCCTCTAATACCAAAATAGAATCCCCTGTTTTTCAAGAAATTTTACACTTGTCAAGTGAAACTTGTGGAACAGATTGTCATTTCTAGTCTTCTGTTTTCTTTCTTCCTTAATTCTTGGGACTGTAATAAAGCTATAGTGCAAATTCAGTTGAATCCACAGGACAGGTAAAGGTGGTATCTTGCTGTTTGGTTGGGGGGGGGGGGGGGGGGGGGTTGCTTTTTAAGAGAATGTTAAGACCTGAAAAAGACCTTGAAAAGTCTCTGCTCTATGAAAGTTCTGTTTTAAGTTCAATATGCAGTCTTATGTATTTTATTACAATAGATGGAACTGAAAGACATAGCTCTGAAAAGCCAAAGAAGAAAAAGGTTACTTTTGGAGAAGTTCTAAGCCCAGAAATATTTGATGAAACTTTGCCTGCAAATACCCCATTGCGCAAAGGAGCAACTCCAGTCTGTTCTCCAGGATTACACAGTCATAGCCCTTTTTCAAGGTCAAGTCTCATTGAAGAACCATTGTCCCAGCCAGACTTTGATTGTGATGATGTAAGTTTTTTTTTGTTTAAGCTATAAAACCAGCCTCTTAGTCTCTATGAATGTTCAATTTTTGTCTAATTTTTTTCCCCAGTCTGCTTGGTTTTGAAAAGAAATTGCTCAAACATTAAAATACAGTCTGCTTGAAACTTCAGAATGGCGTTGAGAACTTCTGCTTTATGAATTTTAAGTAGCATTTTGCCCTGTAGAGCTATGTTTAAAGTTGAGTACTGGTAGCACATGAAGTGTTTGTGCCTTGGCTTATTCATATACTTTTGCTACTGTATTTCTTTTTGCCATATATAGCAAATGAGCTGCTGCATTCTTTAAAGAAAAAAAAGAAAATCGCCTGGCTCTTCCGAACACTAATGGACCAGGTGTTTTTCAGTATATATCTGGTATAGTATATTGCTAAAAAATTTAACTTTCTTTGTTTAAAGGAATGTGTTGAGCCTCTTGAAGAATTAGTAGAGGGTCCTGTTGCTGCAGAAGATCCATTACCTGTTGAAAATGCAGAAGGTAACCCCAGCTTGTATTTTTGTCATTAGATAATTAGATATCTGTATCTGAAAACTGAGAGATGACACAGGGTTTTTTTGTTTCTGTGTCTTTTATACGGTGAATATATTTCAGTTGTGCTAAAATTTAAATGCTCTTGCTTTCTTCTAAAGGTCTCTGCAGTAGCTGCAGTGTTTACCCGTTTAGGTTAGCTGGATGTTATCTGACCGTGTGGTATTTTTCTGTGAAAGTGGCTGCTCTAATTAGACTTACTGCTTTAAGTAATTGGGCTTACTATCTTGATTGTGATACTGTAATTCTGATGTTTTTAAAATAGCAAGCAAGACAACAACCACAAATATTGAAAGGGGTTGTGCATGTGTATTTATCTCTATGAAAGCCATGTAAGTGCTAAGTATTTTGTTACTAAATTATCACAAATTTTGTGTTCCTGTGTTGTAAAGCAAGCTGTTAAGTTTGGGTTTTTTTCTATCTTGCCATGTTTGATAGTCCTCAAGACTAAGTTATTAGTTACTCAAGACTAAGATGACTAAACACACTGTGCATAATATTAGAAATTATGTGGATAATTTCATCAAAACTTGATTAACTTTTTGTGTTGAAACTGAATCAGTGTTCTTATTTTCTTCATATATAATAGCAGAAACTGACAAATCTGGTATGACAGCAACTCGTTCTACTAAAAGGAAGGTAAGTTTCTTTAGTGATAATGTTTGATTTTATTTTTTTTTAACTTCTTCAGGCAGAATTTTATCTTTTATACCTCCTGATGCTTATTAGAGTTTTTACAGCCTCAGGTATGAGTATTGTATATATTCAGCTGTATGGAAATATCTCATGTTGGTGCAGGTAATTGTCTAAAGGAAATCTCATTTTTGAGTGAAAGTGATTTTCCAGTTACTAAAAACATTTTTGGTTATAGCCTGATACTTAATTTTACTATTTCTACTGACTTTTCCAGGAAGTTTCCTAAACAGTCTGACAAAACTTTGAAGAGATTTATTCATAGTTTCATTCATAGGATCAGGGACTTCACTCATGGGAATCTAAAAACTTATAATCACAGAAAATTGAGGAGAATGGAAACAAAGTTTTCTGTCCGGTTTGGTTTGAAATATCGGAACATGAGATAGAAGCTAATACAGTCAAGTTCATTCTACAAACTGTGATGCCTGTTGGTGTCACTGAAAACGGGGTTGTGTTCCCAAGTCCAGTGCTCGCTAACCTTATTGTCTGCTAGCCATAAGGCAGACAGAGCATCATACAAGTGTCTCTTCTGGTTGCTGGAATTTTAAGGTGCAGAGAATTTATTGTACAACAATTTCTATAAGAAGTGCTTTCAGACTTCAGTGTCAGACAGTTCTGGTGTGGTTTATTGGAGGGGGAAGGGGAAAAAAAAAAGGCAATATGAAAAAAGTAACACATCTTCTCTGAAAGAGATAGCTGAAGATGAAAACTTACTATTTTCTCCTTAGAATGTCCTTTTTGTACAAATAGGGCTATATGTATGAAGAGACTAGATCTGTAAATCTTAATTTCCGGTTGTGAGTGTCTAGCTCTTATGGCCTCGTATATGAAATAAAGGAGACTAACTACAGTCTGATTCTTCTGACTGTTGGACTGTGGTGTGTTCTTAAAAAAAGCAAGTGTATGCACATGCACGTATACCTGCACCCCAGCAACTTAAAATTCATGTTCCTCAACAGTGTAGCACCATTTCAGAGGAGACTGATTTTAGCATCTCAAGAACCACAAATACTAAGAATGCCAAAGAGAGTAAAAATCCCAGAAAGAACAGGTTTCAAAGACAAAAGAACGTAACCACATCTGCTGCCAAAAAGACACAAGTAAGTGACAGCCCACTGCAGTTGGTGAGTGCTGCCTTTATTTCTCTATCCAAGTGTCTCTTCTTGTGTGTTTTACATGATTATTTTGATCTTTATTACAAAGATTTTCTAAAGGGTGTTATGTTTCCTGTTGTTGTCAATATTCTCTTCATGCCTATCTTGTTTTCCTACACTTACTGCCACACAGCTCTTTCTTACTGCTTGTTAAGGCTGACTAGCAGGGTTTAAATACTTGTTAGGGCAAAAGGGATACTTCAGGGAGGTAAGGGGGGGTGTCATTTTTCAGACTTCGGGGACAGAAAATGAGTTCGTGGTGATTCTCTTACCAAGTGCATACAGTAGTTAGATTTGGTCAAATGAAACAAAAAATCAGACCTCATGTTTGAGAAGTAGTTCTTCTTTGCTTGGAGTTTTTAGATTAATTTGTAGATGGCAGAACGAGTGGAACTTTCATTTTAAGGAAAATAACTGTTATCCATCAAAATCCAGTAATGCTGTCACTTATTTGTTCGAAAATATTGTACAGGATCGTTATAATTACTTTGTGCTCTATTTGGTCTTCTCCCTCTTTTCAGAAAACAAAGCATACAAGCTATGGGAAAAGAAGAAAGAAAAAAGTAAAAAAATCTTTATATGGGGAAAGAGAGATGGCTTCTAAGAAACCTCTTCTCAGCCCTATCCCTGAAATTCCAGAGACTCTCTCTTCTGCCTCATCTTCAAACTCACCAGACACAAATGCACTTTTTTTGGGTAATGTGGTTTTTAGTTTTGGTTTGCCTTGCTCTTTCTGTTGCTTCTAATTTTTTACTTCAACAGTTACATAAAAAAAAATGTTGATAGACATCTTGAGTTCTGTGCATAGAGAGCCCAGTATACATTTTTTACTTCTAATTGCTTCTGTAATAGGAGAGTCCAGAGGATCTAATAGATTAATAATCTGCAACTGGATAAATGTAACTCCTGTTGGACTCCACTGTAAAAAAAACCAACCAAACAAACAAAACCCCCCAAAAACCCCCCAGTAAAACAAACCTCTCTGTACTTTGACTGGATACTGGTATTTTCATAGTCTTTAAAACTGGTAAATTGGGCATGAATAGTGAAGTGATGTGCAGTAGCTTTCTGGGCTTTTTTACACTAGTTGTCTGGAATGATTCTTTAGAAGGTTACTTTTATGTGAGTAAAATACTAGAAAGCCTTTGTTGTAATATTGAAAAAAAGATTTTTGTCCATTCACAAGTAGAGTCAAGTAACCACATGTTTATTGTAATTCAGAGGACATAATTTTAGATGATACCAGATCTGGGAATGCTCACAAGGATGTTCAAGAGAAGGCAGTAGCTGAAGGAATGAGAGGGAAGGCCATCTGTGCAGTTCGTGTGTGTTCGAGCTCTGAGGACCTGGACCTCGTGGAGGCCAGTGGCTCTGGTAGCTCAGTGTTTCAGGTGCCAGGAATGGACTTCGGGTCACCATCGGACATCGATCATGAGGTAACCAATACACTTAAGGATACTGCTAGAAAATAAGTCAGAATTGTGCTTGATGTTGTTGGATCAGAAAAGTGATGTTTTAGGAGAAGGAGAAAAACTTAGGAGTGATTAAACATTGGGACAGGCTGCCTGGAGAGGTCATGGAGTCTCCGTCCTTGGACGGGGGTATTCAGAACTCAACTGAACAAGGCCTCGAGCAACACAAGCGTGGGCCCGCACTGGAGCAGATTCCAGCATGCAGAATTCTATGTGTGTGTTGGTTGGGGTTTTTTTGAGAATGACTAGACTTGGTGAGGAAAACAGTAGCAGTTGTTTAGTTGTCAGCTGTTTGAAACCAGTTTTTTTGTGTTCTACCTTTTGCCCGTGTTTAAAAAAAAAAATTATTTTTTTTTTTCCCCCCCCCAGTTTTCAAACATTGTGCCAGATGCAAAGTGTGGTTTTGATACATCTGGCTATTTCCAACAAGGTAAAGAGACTGCATGTGTAAAAGAGGCAAAAGAAAGTGGTTCTTTGATAGAAAATGACAAATTACAAGGAAATTTCCTAAATAAGACAGAGCAGCTGAGCGGGCTAGAATTTCTGGAACAACGGGACACTCGTGTACATGAGGGTGCCCAAGGAACTCAGTGTCCACAAAAAGATTCTATAAGAAGTAGTCCACCAAGAAGAAGAAGAAGACGAAGAAGTAGTGCCATCTATTTTCCTCCTGTTGAAACATTGGAAATAACTGGAAACGATCTTCCAGTTTCTTCTTTTAATGTGGAAGAAGTCTTATCTGTTCCTCAGCTAAAAAACAACTCCTTTGAGCCTTTTAGAAGAAAGAGCAGTAACAGTGGTGAAAGAAGAGTGAGGCGCAGCATGAGATTAAATAAAGATGCAGAAATGGAAGGACTTGCATGGATTCAAGTACCCGATGAGATTCAGAACCCTCCCCTGCTAGCTTCTGCTTGCAAAATCAGGAGAAGAACCACATCCATCCTTACAGAATCTGAGAATATTCACCATAGAGAACAAAATCTCATCCCGTTCTCAGCACCGGGGAAGGAGAACAATGACTCTGTTAATCTTGCTGATGGTCCTTGCAAAAGATGGAGGAGGAGGAGAAGCATGTGTGTATCCACACCTCAAGAAACAAGAACTTGGTCTCAAACCCAGAAGAGCATAACAAATTCTGTATATGGGAAGGACAGAAGTAACAAAAAACACTATGAAGAAGTAGAAATACCTCTTGAAAATAACTCTAACATTTAGTGAGGTTTCAGCTACCTCTGATTTTCTAAAGTGAAGGTCAGTATTAGATTCTTATGTTCTTTTTCTTAAGTGCTGTGTTCTTCTCTCTTCCACTTCTATTTCCTTACTTAATATTTCCCTATTCATTTTTGGGATAACTTAGAACTGATTTTCCTTATCTTGATGCCTAAAATGCTTGAAGATCAGAACCGTGTGGAAGACCTAGCTTGGCTCAGAGCATTGCTCTGGTAGACAGTCATGGCAGGTAATCAAGAGGATAAAAAGTCTTTCTCCCATCATGAACTGACTTTGACATCACCTCTTTATTGTAGTCTACATTCTGGCTTACATGTTTTCATACTTTAGTGCTGTCTACAGAGCAATAGCAATTAAACTCTGCTAGTGTTATAAAAACCTCAACAAATGACCGATTTGTCTCTGTGCCACCAAGTTCAGTCATTTCAAGAAGGCAAAGACTGATCTTTCTCAGCTGGCAGGATTGCTCATAGGGGCTAGTGAATTCTGTTGCAAGACAATATAAAAAATTTAAATAACGCTTATGCATGAATTTGTATGCATACTATCACAGTCTGGGATTTTCTTGTGTCTAGATAAGTGTTTACAGTTGTAGCTGCGCAGTAGTTGTGGGATTTTTGCCCTTGAAACTTAGTCATGATTGTTAGACAGGATGTGTTTAGTGAACCATCTTGCTACACTTGCTCTGCTCTCAAACGCACAAGCAATATATGAAGTTGCTGAATGGAGACGTGTCAGTAAATGTGTGACTTTCAGCTGTTTTAAATAAAGAGGAACAAATTTGATAGTTCAAAAATACGGTCTGTGGTGACAAGTTACTTTTTAGACGACTGGGAGTTGATACTAATCCATATTTTGCTGATAGGGCTCTTTCTATTTTTTGAAAGAATAGCATTCCAGCTTAAGATTTTGTTACATTTTTGAAGTTTAATTGAAGTAGATAAAACATGAATTTGTCTTTAGTAGTTAAACCATGATGTTGTGAAGTATGCCCTTTCAGCTACAATTGCTTCAAGTGTTGATGTTTCCTGTGTGCTTGATCATTCCTTATAAATTGCTTTTGAAATCTGCATGAATTTTCTTCCAGATTTCAAAAATACCCTCAAAACCCCCTTGAGATTCTCTGCAAATAAGAAAGAAATCACTTCTGGCTTGAAGGGGAGGAGTAGAAGGTGGGGAAGCAGTTACCATCTTCTGAAAAGACTTTGCTTTACCTTCTGGGCACGAACAGGGGTAGAGTTCCTATAAATAAGTAAGACTGAATTTGTGTTAGGAAGAGTTAATGAATTCTGCTTCTTGGTCGTTTTTTTTTTTTTTAAAAAAAAAAGGCTTTTAAATCTTTATTGTATATAACATGAATTTTAAAAAATTAAATTGGCTAAGGAAAGCGAAACATTCATCATACAATAAAGCTGTACTTCATTTCTGGACACTTCCAGACTTTGGTGTACGTGTACTAAATACAGTACATATTATTCAGTAGTTGACCTGTCATCTTACTGTTTTCGTTTTTCTAGTTTGAACAATGTAATAAAAAGTGATGACTGTAGGTGGTCTCCTTAAACATTCGCTGTTGCTTTCATTTTTCATACTGTTCTGTTTCAGCCCTAGTGAAATACCTGTGCCAGCTTGAAGGAAATAGCTTTCTGTTGAAAATGATCTCTTCTGTGACCTTGTTTTTAACATTATTGATGTGGAATAAAACACTTTATGTACTTGGCTGCTTTTATAAAGCTTAAAAGCAAACAGAACAGTTTCATTTTTATGCACGTTTTGCTTTTCTCTACAGACATCATCAGTTTTTCCTAAGAACTCCTACGGCAACTTGAAAGAAACTTCACTACTTAAATGCTGTTCATCTTATGCTCCTTTAGAAACATTACTGAAGTTGTCAAAACAGTTTCCTTGCTGTTTTATTTTGGGGTTTGCTTTTGTGTCGCAATGAAAATTTTAGGTTTGGAAACAGAATGGTAAGTTACTCGAGTTGAATCTTGTGGCGGCAGTATGTTGGTTTACCAGGAGAGGGCAGTCTGACATGAGGTTTTATGGTTGTAACTGAATTGGGAAATAATACCATAGTGTACAAAATCTTTGAAGAGATACCAGCTAAGATTAAAATCTAAAGCTCCTTGACATTAAAATTAATAATAGGTGCTACTTCTAACATTCAAAAAAAAAAAAAGCTGAAGTACACACTGGAATTAGTCTGAAAAAGTGAAATGCTTCTGCGCTGTATTCAGATACGACTCTCTCCATGGAAATCACTTTGCAGTCTTAAACACAGTGGAGCCCTACAGTTGCAGCTGAGATGTTAGGGTTTACCTAACAGCTTTTAGATACCAAATCTAGCAGTGAGTGAAACCTTTGGAGACTGTGGGTGTCGGATACTGAATACTAGACTTGAATAGTCAGGTCAAGTAAAGAGTTGTCCTGGAGGAAGAGGCAATAAACTGCGTCTGATACTAGAGGGCTTAATCTAAAATACTGCCTAGAACGTGCTCTTTGTGGTGTTGCTGTCCTGTGCATCAGTCACAGCAGCACTAGAAGAGAATTCTCCCTTGAGGTTTCTTGAGTGGATAGGCTAAGTGCACTTTAGATGTGAAGTGAAGTGTAAGTAAAGTCAGAAATAGAAGAGCAAGGGTAGGGAGAAAAAACAAAGCTTGTATTTTCCTCCTGGCACAGCTTGCTTGAAAAGGGTTGTTAGGAATTATGTGTAGATGCTTGACTGCATGAGGTGAGGTTGGAACCTACAGAGAAATAAAGAGGTTGCAGTTAACAGCACTTAATCTGGAGAGGACTTGAGACAAGTCTTCAATTATGCAGAAGGCTGTTGTAATGGGGGGGGGGTGTGTGTGTAATAATCTATTCTCCATATCTGTACTGAATGGGGCAAGAAATAATGTGTTTAAATTAGAGAAAAAAAATGCCTCTGTTAAACATTAAGAAAAAGTTCCAGCAGCAGAGATAGTTGAGCATGGGGATACATTGCCTTGGGAAGTTGTGGAATCTCCATCACTGGAGGCTTTTAAGAACAGATTAAACAAATATCTGTCAGGAATGACATATGATCCTTCCTAGGGGTAAGGATAGGGCCTGGATGGCCTCTTGAGGACTCTTCTGGCTGTGTTTTCTGATTGCTAGAGATTAGGGTTGCAAGAGGTGATTTGGGACTTGCCTAATAGTTAAGACCTGAGATAGAATCTGTCGTGGAATAGGGAGCTGGAGAATTGCTGACACTGGGGGCTGTTGAGCATGGGAAGGAACTGGGGAATTTGGGAGAGCGCTCCTCATGCAAGGCTGGCAGAATGGTCTTGGTACTTCAGACATTCAGATCTCGTGTGACTCGCTGCGTCTCCTCAGAAGAGTATCTCTCTGGACTCCTGAAATAGTGTAACCTACAGCTTGGTGGCTGTGCTGATACAGAGGAAGAGTGAACAATCAGGTTCCATTTTCAGATTTGCTTTTCTAAAATTGAGTTAACATTAACCTTTGAATGACCAGTGACTTCACTATACCTATTCAATCAACAGAAGAACTTTCCAAAGTCATCTTTTGTCTTCGTGACCACGTTGGGGTGTAGGAATTAAAATAAAGGTATATTGTGTGCGAGTGCAGAAAGATATTTTGAGTTTGTGCTTCTAGTTTTCAGCTGTTAATTGCAGCACTGTCTGAAGTAGATTTTAGTGGTGTTCTGTCATATTAGGTTGGCTTAGTCACTGTAATACAACCTGCAGTTTTATTTCCAGCAAAGTTATCAGACAAAAGAACGCACAAAGTCAACGGTGTAAAACTGAGTCATGGTGTTTGATCAGTGAAGCATCGCTGCGCAGTATGTCAGACTGGGGAGCCGGCTGATGCAGGCCCCCAGGGTGAAGGCTGGCCTTTGTAGCCTTCAATTTAAGTCACTGTTTTGACTTTTTTTTTTTTTTTCTTTTGTGCAGTACTTGAGCTCCATGTAAGTCTGTGCACTATAGTGGCATCTAAATAAATCTGGTGTTGGCCAGTCTCTTTCACCTCTCATTTACTCTTCCTGCTCTTCTAAAGGGATGCTTTTTCTCTCTAGAGGATTGTTATAAAGATTACTTTGTCTTTAAAAGTACTTCACTACCATTAAGCACTGCATTGTATAGACTTTCAGTGACTTCAAGTATGGTAATAGCTAGTACTAAGTGTATATTGCCGAATAATTGCATTTAACAGATTGCCATGTAATTATCGTGCTCTGACTGACATAGAGGACAAGTGGTGGGTTCTACAAAGATTGATTATTTTGCCACTTTGTAATTATGGTGTCATTAATAAGTAAGAGTAATTACATATCACTTTTCTTGCGCTATCCTATGAAGTGCCCTCTTGATGCATTTTCAGTTAGCTGAATATCTGACAACTAGCAGTAAGGAGTATTTCACAGTTGGAATGGTCTTCACTTAAATTTGCTTAATGTTAGTGAGCTGAAGATACAATGAACAACAATACTTAGACTTGAATTCTTCAGTTTTAAAGTGAAACTGTTAGTGGTTTCCAGGAGTTATTTTATGCCAATATTTTGCCATAATTAAGATGCACATAAGTTACAGAAGTGGAAATGATATGACCAAGTTTTCTCACGTGTGAGTTAACGGAAGTAAAAGAGTTTTCTCAGCCTGGCACTCATGGTAAGCAGGGGAAAGAAAATAACAAGAATTGTACGTGCTGCTTTTTTTTTTTTTTTTTTACTTTAAAATAATCCATTGTAAGTAAAGTTCATCTGGTCTTCAGCTTATTTTTCTCTACTTGCTTTTGACTAATTGGGCAGTAGAAGGAGATACTGAAAGACTGAAGTCACCACTGTATGTTCATCTGCTTTAGTTGCTGTTTAGAAATGCTCTAAAACGTTTGTGCTCTGCTCTTCCTCCTTCTCACTCTGAATCCTCTAGCACTCTTATAGTTCACTTAGACCTGGAAGGACTTTAGTGATGAACTGATCTATGCACGAGGAAGCAAACAGAAAAGCATTGTTAGATCTGTGTACATGGAAATGGAGAGAGGGAAGGAAAAAAAAAAAAGCCATTGAAGTATGCCAAGTATAGCTTAAACACACAGGAACAGGAGTGAGCAGTGAAAGAAATTTCGTTTTCAAGCTGCTAACAGGTAGGTAAGCAATGGAAATAAATCTAAAAACAAACTGTAAAGTGTAGTTGGGTATTCCTTCAAATTGCACTGTTTTAAAATTAGGAGGTAAACAGTGCAAACCAAAATGTTTTAACTTGAAATAAGGTAAGGTCTCATTTCACCATGTCCCAGTGGAAAAGATGAAGTTGTGCCTGTGACTTATAGACAAGAAGGCTAATGTATTAGTTTTGTAATTAAGTCCTGTAAATTGTGCATAACAGAGCAATTAGCTACTTTAACCAAGCTTTGGAGGGGGAAGAAGAAAAACCTGTGTGCACTGGGAATGAGGGCATGGAACATATTCCCTAACTCAAACCTGAAAAACCTGGTGTTAGTCTTGGGTTATTTCCAGTGACCCCTTGACTCCCATCTTCCTGCCCCCTGCACAGATTTGGAACTGGTCAGCCATTTTTGTTTTTGGAAGGCAGAGGAGACAGATATAATGAATGGCTTTTATTGTGCAATATTTCAAAACCTTTTTGACTGCATTCGGATGGGATGGAAAATGTTCTACCCTGCGCTGCAGCCAAAATAAATAAAACATATTCCCTAAACCTGGATGTGTGTTTCACTCAAACTGGCAGTAGTTAGAGCTCTACTCTTAAACAAGAATTTAGTTTGACAATTTTTAGGCCTTGTTCAGCTGAATATAACAGCCAAAGAAAATACTTGGAAAAAAATTAAATAATACACATATTTACAGCTTGCAGGTGGCATTAATTTTTGTGGTTCATAGCATTTAGTTTTAAGAATCCCTGTTAGTTGGGCTGTATTGTAGATTTTTAAAGAATATTCTTAATTGTCTTTTTTTTTTTTGATTGGGTTTTTTTTATGAGAATAATCATTCTGAAGGAAAATACATTTTATGTAGCTCCCTGATGGGTGATAAATAGTTGTGATTCAAGGCTTTAAAAGTTTAGGGTCTACCAAGAAACTGAAAATTCTACAAACACAAGACCCAGCAAACTAGCAGTAAAACCTCTTGATAGAAGCCTGCTATGGACTGGCTTCCAACTCCACTAAAGTTTAGTTTAAATACCCTCTTTATGGCTCAGGCTTACTGCTGGTTTTTAGCATTGCCAGTCAGTTCAGTGAAGACCTTGCACTGTGTAACCGAGATATTTCATGTTGTGCAACATGTTTTATAGTCTGAACAACCATATTTATTAATAATAGTAATTTTTCATTTAGTCATTTATGCCCAGAGACCTCCAAGTATTGTAACAATGAGGGACTAAAACTAAATTATCAAAATACACCATGCCTGGACAACCCCCACTCTGCAAACAAGTCTCTTACTCCTCACAATCCCACCCTACAAGCAAAAATCCCTTTGAACAAATAAAATGCAAAACTCTTAATGTTTTTTAAGCAGGTAAATGAGCCTCATTTTTTAAATCATTAAAGATTACAAACAAGGTATCTCAAGGTCTGAAGAGAAGCTGCAAGAACAAATAGTGATCGATCCTTGAAAGCCCTCATGTTGTAGTAAACTAAACAAGCCCTATAGGAATCAGAAAATTGGGCTTTTTGTTCCCTTTGTGGTCTGGGTTTGGTTTTGTGCTGTTCTTGAATTAAGTTGTTACTCAGTTTCCTTGCTCTTTGTCTTTCCTTTATTTGCCAGCACTTGTAACATCAGGGTGAAAAATACGGATCTAATATCACCATCCATTAAATCACCTGAGTTATACTGAAGATACTTTTGAAGCCATGCTTCAGTCTGTCATAAATAACCTGCCTGTGTCATACAAATGTTTGGACAAACAAATGCACTTAGTCCCATGTTCAGAAGGTCAGTAACGCTGAGTTTTGGTAGTAAATAATATTCACTAATGCAAATCTCTTAAAGTTATAAGGGAATTCATGTTTGAACTGTGACTTGGATATGTTGAGTATCCTCGTGTGTGCTATTGAGGAAAAAGTAATTGTGTGGGTACAAATACTAATGATGAATAAAAAGGTCATTTTACTCCCAAGAAAAAAATCGTAAGTACCCACGGTGTGTTTCGCACAGAAAGCTCTGTAAGGTTTATATAAGGAGTAGGTAATGTACATGTAGCTTATCTTAATGCTAAGCATTATACAATACAAGCTATGGAATATAAGCCTCAAATGTTCACCTTACATTTGTCTTTTGCATCTCTCCCACTGCTTGCTTCTCACTGTAGATAGGTCTGTTGTACCTTGGCCAGTTTTTCTGCTTCCCTGTGCTCCACCGCTTTGGGTTTGGAGTTTGCTGCCTTCTGCTCTGCCTCGCTCACCTTCTGTCTTCCCAATGCTCCCTTGTCTTGCTTAATACACCGATATCTGGCTCTTGCCAGTCACAAAAATGACAAGTTGGTTCACAGAGTGATGATCCAAAAAGGGAAGCAAAGCTGTTGGTAGCACAGAGAATGTATGCACACACAAGATATTGCGAGTTAAGCAAATTAAAGCATCGCTGCCAGGAACTTTTCCTAATGCTTGGCACAGTGCCTCTTAATAGAGCCACAAAAAGCCTTAGTCGCAGCCAGATCTGTGGTGTTAAGTGCTTTGGAACTGCACCTTTGTATAAGAGCTATAGAAAATGATAAGGCTATAGGCAGAATTAAAGATGTGGTTTCATACTGACACACAGAATAGCCAAAGCCTTAAATTGTTCCTCTTTTATTAGCAAAGAAAATCTCTGCTTCTGAAAATTTCTTTTTTCTCATTCCACTAAGGATCAGCAAAGGCTAGGGACTTGGGGTGGTAGTTGAGGAGAAGTCTTAAACTAAATCCTAAAACTTTCCATTTCCATATTTTTAGCCTGTCTTTCTTCTGCTTTCAGTATTGAATGCAGCGCAATGCAGCGTATGACCGTGCCAAAAGCTGTTTAAACAATATTAAGATGTTTTCTTCAAACTTCTCCCTAGGAAGATACTCTTTTTCGAGAGGAATGTTTTCCCTGGAGCATTACATCATGAATTGGTTCAGTTCTTGGAGTAAGAAATTGGACCAAATGGTGGAGAAGGTCTCCAGGGGAAACATACTTATGCTGTTAAGTATTCCCACCAGAAAGCTTAGAAACCGCTTACATATTACCATTCTGTCCACATTTAGCCTTTCACCTTACTGCAGCTGAACAGAGGGAAGGGGGGGTGGTTAGACTTTTTTAAGGAAACTTGAACCTTCTTTGTTTTTGTCATTACATTTTTCCCTGCTCTTATTGTATCTTGTGAACTGAACTCTGGTAATGGAATGTCTCATTTTTGACAGTAATGCTGCATAAAGATGCATTTGTTTTGTATGCAAACTGATAATGAAATCTTAATTATGAAAGCTCCCTTGGAAACTCTGAATTTAGGGGGTTTTTTGAGGATTAAAATGAGAGGAACCTCTGAGAAGACCAGAGGATGGAGGGATTTGGGTGGATTAATGGGACAGCAGCCATATGAACAATGTCTGAGCTGTAACAGTGTTGTGTTTCCTCTTGTGTATGGACTGGTTCCCCATCAAAGATGGAGGCACCTGATATGGTTTCCTATATCGAATGAAAATCTCAGAACAAGGAGAAATACTCCTTTAAATTTAGTAGTGCTGATCAACAGATTGTTTTTTTTTTTTCAATATGGTGGTGCTACTCTGTAGGTTATTCTTTGAAAGCTGATAAGCTTGCAATTTCACAAAGGTCTGCATTTTGCTTAGTAGACAGTTAAGGACCTAAAAGCATATTCCAGGTGCAAGTTGAATTTGGAAAGTTTTGAATTGTTCATCTTGAGTTCACACAATTACCTTGCAGGATATAAAACAAAAATACATACAGGTGTAATAAAACTGAGAAGAATAACTTCCTGGATAAATATGTCCCAGGGCAGGACACTTAGTGGTTCATGAGTGGCTTGAATTGGGCCATAGAGCAGAATTAGAACGGACCCTCCTGTGATATGTCTGAGTCATGTTCCTATTGGTGTTTTGGCCAAACCATGTTCTACTGCCCCATGTTTGTTTGTTTGGGCAAAGAGAGGATTTTTGAATCCCAAATCTTGTTTTCACCTTCAATCACTCCTTAGAAAAACAAAAACAAGCAAAAGCTTAATTGTTGGGGTTTTTTTCTCACTCAAAGGGTATGATAATCTACAATCATAAAAGGCTGAAGATAAGGTCAAGCCCTACAGATGCTTTCTCTATTCCTAATCGATACCTAATCTTTCTAAAAAGTGTTGTGGGTTTTTTTTTAAAGAAAAAAAAATCACAGGCAGACTTTAACTGTTCATAACAAGAAGGGCCATTAAGCTGGTCCAGCTGCTGAGGGACTGGCACTAAAATTGGTGACTGGAAATTGGCACAGGATTGTAAAAGACTTCTGCCAAAACATATTTAAACTATGTAATCATATTAAATACACACTAATTACACTGTGCATATTATTGCTATATTCAGGTTATGAAATCATTCAATAATGAAGTATATAGTAGATAATGCAAGACTGTAAGAAGGGAGAGACTGTTCTGAAGCCCACGACGGTCGGTGGGAATGCTCCTGTTGGGCTCTAGGTGGGAGCAGGCGAGTGGTGCTGTGTCGTTGCAGCAGCAGAAAAAGGCACGACGGTAAGATCGGCGCGTGGGCCTCTTGTCCAGAACCCTGAGGCAACCAGCTATTTAGATGTTTCATTTCTGCCATAGAACAAATGCAGCAAAGTCACAAATGGTGCAGACTTCTGACAGTGGCAATTCCCAGAGCTTCCAGAGCCTCTGAGGCAGCAGATGGGCTGTTTGCTCTGCAGTACTGATGCCACTCCAGAGAAGTGACAAGTCACGTTCCCTACTGTTGGTGCTTCTCTGGAAATAAAGCTCAGTCATCTGCGCGGCATAACGAGCTCGGAGGCTGGACCAGAACTTCTGCTGGAGTTCCCTGTGTATGCTCCATGCAAAACAGTAGTCCTGCAAATGTTTCCACCTGGAAATCACCTTGGTTTGGAGAATTTGTGTTCTTAGGAGTTTGAGAGAAATTATGAAGTTTAGATTCTACTGACACTTTTAATTCACAAACTCATTCCAATTCAAAAATTGTCATTTGCAGCAGACCTTTTTTTTTTTTTCCCCACATCTCCCAGAACATGTGGCTCAGAATACACTCTGCTTAAAAATTCTGAACTCTTATGAATATGTAGTGGAATGGCCACTTAATCTTCCTGCTGCTGTTAACAAAATGTAAAAAGATATGTTTACTTTTGCTTCCTTTCTCAGCCATTTTTTCACTGCAGAACAAACTTTTAAAAACTGATTACACCAGATGATTTAGCGGTATGGCCAAATAGTCCCTGCTTGATTAAGATGGATGGTAGCTGTATTTGGAGCAGTAGTAATTAAGACTCCCATGGCAAGCAAGGAAAAATAACAAATTAGTCTAATAAGAGCTTATGGGGAAACTTAAAATGGAAAGTGTTCTTAAAATCCAAAATTCCATAATACTAGTAAAATCTTAGTTTAGTAAAGCTCACAGAGTAATTAAAATCAAATTTTTAAATTGTATGTTTTTACATTTTGATGTTTATAACTTTTAAAAGCTACTAAAAATGTAGCAGAAGCTTAAGACCTGAATTTTTCAACACAGACACTTTCAGTTAAATCACAAGGTTTCTTTAAAATGAGAGGAAATATGTTTGTACTCTAATAGTCTTTTTATCTGATACATGCAGATGACAAAATGCCTTTCTATCACAAGAATATTTCATTTCTAGATTGCATTGTCTGTCTTGATCAGGAATAGCTTCTCAAAATACATGAAAATAAAGACTGCATGGGCTAATAAACATGACAGGGACTCCTAGTCCTGAGCTTGTTTTGCTCTTGACATTCTAGAGCTCTCTTGATATTGCACAAGTCCTTTCACAGTTTGGTGCCTCAGTTTCTACACGTGTAAAATGAGATATCCACCCCTTGAAGGCAGTGGAAAGTATATTTACAGTGTGCAAACCCTTTGACACAATCACGGCGCTATTACTGGTTTTAACTATTTCTGTACCAGTCTGGGTACAGAGGTGAAGCATTTAATGTCTGATGGTCAACAGCGTTAATGTTATTGCTGTTCAGGTGCGACTGACAGAAAAAGCCCAAATGATTTAAGGGTGGTACTACCTCTAGAAGAGAGGGGGCTTGTTCAGCTTTTTAAAGTCCTTAAGATAACGTCTTTTATATCTATGATTGATTTATTTGATATTTATGCAGTTGGCAGTGGGATTTGAAATATAACATAAGCACTTCCTGAGATGTCAGTACTCCGATGTTAGTGGTCTGAACAAGGATGTAATTCATATCTGCAGGTGCTTACTCTGGTATCAAACACTTCAATAACATCATGCTTGTGGAATCCGGCACTCCCCAGTGTCCCATTTGTATCCTGATATGCCCACGTCTTTCCTATGTGTGTTTTTCTTTCTTAAGGAGCTCTCATTTCCTTCAATAGGATATGTTTTATTTCATCCTTTTTCCTGCATTTACTCATATTAATGTCACCGCATTCACTGGTAATAGCTCGGCTTGGAAATAACCCGTATATCCCTGAAAACACTGGGCCTGAAATTCAATGCCTGGGATACTTTATTAAGAAAGAATAGATGTTTAAGTGAGGGGAGATAATCATTTTTTGGACTCTTAATTTGATCTAACCCGTTTAAAGGTGCATCAGGCATGCTTAAGCACAGCCTGATGGCCCTCTGCATTGTTTTGCCAGGCGCAGTGATTGAGAGTCCTGGGATGAAAGTGTTCTGGGTCTTTTCTGCTAAATGGCCATAAAATTTGAAACTGCGTGCTGCCAGATAGAGGAACTTACTCCTTTCTAAGCTAAAGAGAGTGTAGACACCTTTAGGCTCCTTTTACGAGAATTTCTTCATAATGAAGAGGACAGAGGTCAGGTGATGGGCTCTCGCTCGTGAGCGAGTTCTGGGAGAGGACTGGGTCATGGTGGTTAGAGCACCTGACACTCCTGGGACTGTATTTTCAGCTACACAGCTGATAGGGAGTTTTTCTTGCACTTTTTGTGCCATGAAACAGTATCTTTTTGTAATTCCTTTCCTTTGTCTCTTTCTCCCATTCCACTCCATTTATGAAAAGCATGAGCTTAGTTTACAACCTCTTCAAGTGATAGCAGCCTCTTCACTTGATTTGTAAAGCACCTTTGCACCTTTTGTGTTGTGAAAGAAGTGCTAGTTAGCACTTCTCTGAAACTGCATTCTCCCTTTTCCAGTTGTTTCATAGACATGAGTCTTAATAAGCCTCCTGTAGACAAGGGAAAAAGTATCTGACATGGAAGGACTTGAGGCTTACAGAGGTTACAGAGTTGATTACCAAACAGGACAGTGGCAGGAGCGATCCCATCTCAGAAGCTCCAAAATGCCACAGCAAGTTTTAGTTAGGAAGCCACTTTGGAGAAGCATTTTGATTAAATATACTAGAGTGTTCAGTGCATGAAATCTTTTTATTTCCTGTCATTATCTTGGTACAATCACAAGTGCCTTTTTTATTATTTTTATGGATGTGCTCATCAGCTGTAGCTTTTCCCATCCCTGGGGGAATTTCCCTGCCCTGAAAAGCTGAACTTCACAATATCTAGTAGAAACTAAATTTTTTTCCCAGCTGGTAAGTAGTGCAGCACCGGAGTCTCTAGTTAACAGTACTCTACTTGGGGAAATTTTACAAGCCGTAATCTGTTTGAACAACTCACTTGGGTGAGCTAGTGCTTCACTCTAAACTCTCATAGGTGACTCACCTGGGAAATTGCAGTGAACAGAAATACTACAGAATAAAGGGTCTTGCTTGCAACTTGAGCTACCCCCTTTACAAGGCATAGGATCTGTATGTATACATATTACTATAAAGCCAGCCTAATTTAATGTTTGTTTGCAGCATGAAGTGATTTTTGTTACTAATCTGTAGCTGGTGGAGTAACCCCACATTTACAGTGGAAGCAGACCCGTTCCTTTTTGTTGCTGCAACATACGTATTGCAGTGTCGGTGTCTTTTTTCTGAGACATTTTTGCACTGGGCTACATAGAAACTGGATTGATTTAGAGATAATCCTTGCTGTGTTAGGCTGACTCCACCCGGGACGGTGTGCTTTGTTATGTTGTGGTTTTGATACGTGTGAAGGTACAAAGTGTGAATCAATCCAGGAGAAAACAGGCCCTGTAAACAAGTTGTAGCTCTGTTAGGATTTTATGACTGTCATTCAACGAGCCATGTGGTGACAGAGTCAATGCAGATAAAACAGCCATCTTGTTCCAAAAGCACTGGCTCCTACTACTTGAAATAAAGAGAACTACTTTAGCTTGAGCTGTCCAGGAGCTATGACCCAAAAGGTAATTTACCCAACTTAATATAACGGAAGACAGTGGTGCAATTACGCTGAACCATGTTACGGGTTGGTATGATGAGAATGCCCTTACAAGATCTGAGACGCACACTCTAGTGGGGGTTATAAGATACTTAAAACCCCACAGATGGGGATCAGGAGAGGCATACAGTATTCGTGTTACTTCACTCTCACAGTTTATAAATAGCAAAAATGCAATTTCCTGCTTTCATTCAGGGCAGCTGCAAGTCACACTGGCTTGTGGAAAATGGCCAGTTTGACTCACGGTTAAGCCCAAGTGCCACATGCATCTTACCTGCTTCAGCCAAAGCTGTGCTTCAGCAAAGTGCTTAATATCTCTGTCTTTCTCAAATTTCCCCTTTCTTCCCATCACCATACAACTTGGTTTTTCATTTTAAACATTTTCTTCTATGGTCCAGCCTAGAAAATAGGTAATTCTTTGCTACCAGCAGGTGGGGACAGGGAATACAAGATGTTGGCTCTACTATAAAGGAGGAAGAAACAAAACAAAGAGGAATTAATTTAATTTCCTCTCTTCAGCAGGTGGAACAAGTCTGCCTGCCTGAATAAAGTGTATGTTCCTATCCTCCCCTTTATGTAGCCTCTTCTCACTCTTTAGAATTTTTTCTTTTAGCTGGCAGGACTTCAGTTAATCTCTCCAGAGAAGTAAGCAAATGCAATTTTTTTTGTTTTGCCTTTATAGTGTTTCAAATATCCTAGAGCTTCTAATTCTGGGAGAGGACAAGTTTTCCCTTCACAATTACTTACCGAATGTGCTGAAGGGAAGCAAAGAAATAAACAAGTACAGAAATCAAACTTTCATGATTGCCAAGGGTGTGCACTTCCTCTGTGATGTGCTGCATGAATACCACACCTCAAAACAGTAAATCTCCACAGACAAAAGCTTCTTAAAGATTTAGCAGTTACTATGCATAGTGAAGAACACTGGGACATCTTTGACTTTGCCCCTTTCAGGCAGATTTAACAAAGTCAAAGAGTAATGCATGCAGAGAAATGTATGCATGCATAGAAATCAATAATGATTAAATGACTGTGATGAATCCAAAGAGATTGAAAAAAAATCACAAGTTTTTAACTCCCCCTTTCACAACAGAGGTGGCTGTAACTCCAGCTATGCTAAAATTCAAGAAGCAGGATACTATATTCTCATTTTCTCCTTTTTTCTGCTTGAGTTTTGTGGCTAAATGGCCTTGTGGATGCTTTTCCCAGCAGAGGGAATGGCTGGGTGGAAGGAGATCCCAGGCAGGGCCGCTGTGACCTGAGGAGCCACCTGTGGAGGCAGCCAGGCTCAGGTGCCTCCCATTACCCCTAATTGCAGTCTCCTCCTCAGCGCTGGGTCTGGTGACACCGGGCTTTGCAGAGGGTAAGTTCTCTGAGAGGATTTTCCCCTCAAATTACTTTTTAGATTTACCTTTTTCCTATTTCTGTGACCTAATGAATGTAGTTTTGATACCTGAAAGCAGGAGGGGAGAAGCTCTAAGTTTTCTGTTGTCGGGGGTGCTGTGTGGGGGACATTGTCCCCCCGGAGCTGGCTCAGAGCAAATCCTGCTTTGCGCTCGGTGAATGGGATGTGGCGTTGCTTTGTGTGTGAAGAAAGCCATAGTTTTAGATAATAGTGATAATGCTTGTCTTCTTCCCCACAGTGGTTCTGCTTAGTGGGTGCTGGAAGTTGTCTGAGTGGTGTGGCTCTTTGGCTTTTCATGAAATCTGTTCCTCGAAGTGACTTTCCTGACTAAATAACGCCTGAAATATAGGACCCCAGCTCTGATAGCAGGGTTGCCCTTATCCTGCTTTGAGTTCCACTGGGTTTCACAGGCTGCCTAGGCTTATTTCCTTGGAAGGTTGTAGAGGAATGATGAAGTTTGGCTGGCCGTGCAGTGGAAAAACTCCAGTGCAGAATGCTCTTAGATACTCTCTGCAGCCATGATAAGCTGTGGGGTGTCTCTCAGTAGTACCCTGGCTCTTCTCCAGTGATTTTGCTCTGGTTGCAGTCCTAGTTTAACTCCCCTTGGGTTCACCATCTGTTCTGCTGGGAGCTGTCTCCTTCCAGAGCAAGCCACCAAGTCCACTTTCAGATTCTCCCCAGATTTCAGTCTGAGGTCTCATTTCAGTCTGGTTGCAATTAGGACAGCAGGGTATTGGGGCGTTTGGTCAGCAAAGATGTAAGCCAAACCTGACATTGGGCTTTGAATGAATTTCAAACATGAATTTGAGCTTTGAAGGCCTTAGAGGGCATATTTTTGCTTCGGTGGTGCATGCTGTCTATAAAAGAGCAAAAGGAGAGACCTGGTTTTGGTTTGGGTTTAAGCACAAGACCTAGGAAAATTAGGTAACATTACTTCCTCTGCACAGTGCTGGGTTTGAGGTAAGCTGAATTCAGGCAACCATCTTGTCTTTCCATCCCTTCCTCCACCTTTTGTGCTGCGACTCACCAGCTGCAAAAGGTGTCTATTACTTCAGATTTAAGACACCTGGGTACTTGGTAGTTTGAGGGGGAGGGAAGCAAGCAGATACACATCTTATGAAAAGCAACTTTTTACAAAATTTGGCATAACTAAGGAATTACTTGTGTCTGGGAAGTGAAAATAATGAAATAGCAGGTTAAGCATTAAGCTGATCCAAAGTTATACAATTGTTAGCTCCAAGTATAGCCTATAAACAGTAGATAGCAGGTACTGTCCTTAATCCTCTGCGTAGGCAGGAGCCAGGTACTAATAAAGAGGAACTGGCTTTTGTGGAAAGAGGATGACTTAACTACATCACCGTACAATATTGATGAAACCTCTAAAAGCCTATAGAAGGAGAGACAGCAGAGGAGGCTTTATTTCCCATGTTGATTTGTAATGAAGTGAAAACTTAGAAGTCTCTAATGGAATCAACTTTGAAGGCCTCAGCGTTGCTCCCAGATCTGTAGGGAGGGACTTCTGGGGGTATTCTGGCTCTTCTACATGGGCCTAGAGAACTCACGAGGACACATTTTCTTGTCTTGTTCGCAGCACCACACCCTGAGTAAGGTGTGAAGTGGTGGTGTGTTTTCTTACAGTTGTCCACTTCTTACCTTTGTTTCTCTCTACATCAAAATGTTCTGAATAAAGTTGGTAGGTGCTTCCCATTTTCTGCTTTCTTCAGACACACCCTGCAGTGGGTTTCAGCAGAATGGCTTCCCCCCAGTTGTACTGGTGTAGCAAAATAGCCAAAAAATAAAACACTACATAGAAGCTTCTGAAGATATAGTTCTGTCCCTGCTGTCTTTCTCTGGGAACTCTTAAAATGCCGTTCAGTGATAGGTGTTTTAGCTTCTTAAGGCTGTAGAGCTGCATTGGCGTGATGCTTTGCTCAGACTAATTAGCCCTTGTGCCGAGTACGTCTATTAGCGTGAGCAGAATGGCTTGCTAGTGGGACTAAACCGCTTCCTGTAACTGCAGGGTTTTTAGAACTAGTTCAGGTATCTCTGGACAGTTGTTGCACTGTGCCATGTGGACGTGACTGCCATGACACAGGGCAAGTTAATTCACCTTTCTGACCATCTCTTTTCCCTTTCGCCCTTTGCGTGTTTCGTTCCCAGTCTCATAATGACTTAAACACGTGCTTAACTTTATGCACTGTGCGTAACCCTATTGATGTGCATAAATCTTGCGAGAATAGGGCTCACACATGTGCTTCAGTAAATTTATTCAGTGTATAAACTCAAGCACATGGGTACATTTTCACAGGATCAGGGCCTCGGATGCAGGGCAGGATGGTCTTTTACTGTGTGCCTGGACAGTGCAATTTATCATAGCAGGGAACAAAACACATACATAAATGAGTGCAAGGTGTCTGCCAGCACAAATCCATTTGCCTTAAATTGCAAAGGTGGAAGTAATCTTTGAGGATGGGGAGGGGTGGAGGGGAATGAAAAGTTATTAAAAGCAGAAGAGATCTCAAGGAACCCAACTTCGTTTCATTCTTATGAAGAAGCTTTGAATACAATAGGGAAAAAGCATTGGGAGTAATTATCCAAAATGGGTGGCATAAATCCGAGCAGAAAGTAATACATCAGTTTTAAAGCTACTCATTTCAAACTGTGAGTTAGATTTATTTGACCTGCATTTGGGAGCAAATATTAATGAAAGGGCGAAGGCAGCTTATGGCTCTTTCAGTTCTTTCATTTCCCACTAGATGTCTCCGGTGTAAAAACTAATTATGAATGTTCTTGATTTAATTTGGAAAAAAAATTGGATGAAGCTTTTTTTATTATTTCTTTTAAAGTCTTCTGCTATTGTGCAGTGTGCAGCTTAACCCTTGATCTTTCTTCAGTAACTACTTCAGCCTCAAGTATGACAAGAGGCCACTTAGAAATGATGCAGTTAATGGAATACTTTTTTTTTTTTTTAATAAAGAGTTGTCCAAGTATTATGAGACTCAAATCTTTATTCCCACCAAATCTTTGGCTGGTATCTGTAACATGTAACTTATCTCCCAGCTCTGATGACACATGTTCGGTAGGCTGTGAAACTGCCCTGGTTTTTTATTTATCACTATATCAGCATGTTGTATTTGAACTTGGACCTCCTTTTGGAGTTAGGCTCTTCAAGAGCAGCTTTATAAGAAGAAGGTTCTGAGTGAATCTGCAGAAGTGGTTTCTTTTGTTTCACTTACTGTTTGTTAAAATTAATGGGGCTCTAAATAGATACAAGAATCCACCCATATGCATCTTGCTGCAGAGTTGAGGCTTCATCCTAGAAAAAAGCAGAATTTCTTTTGGCATTTTTCTGTTGCCTGCAAATGAGAAGCCATGAGAAATGCACAACGTGGGGTAGCATTTTGGGTAACACTGGTTTAGTATTGTAGAGTTATTGACCTGTTCACACTTCATTCAAAATGTTTGGTTGACCTTCGTTCCTGTCCTTCGTTCCTGTCCTTCGTTCCTGTCCTTCGTTCCTGTCCTTCGTTCCTGTCCTTCGTTCCTGTCCTTCGTTCCTGTCCTTCCTCCTGGAAATTCATTGTTGAAACGTTTCCATTAGCACTGATGGTGTTGTTATTACTGGAATTTCATTGTCCTCGTGTCCATCATTATCTTCAGCAGAAGTAAAATTAGGTCAGTACAAGACACCTCTGGAAAACTTCATATTTGTTTCTTTCTTGCACCATTTCAGCATTTAGCTACCAGCCTGCTTGATAGTTAGAGCTCTGAGCAAGACCACTACAGCTAACGGTTTGTTAGTGTCAGAACCAGGGCTGGAGCTCAGATCTACCAAGGTGGCAGCTCCTCAAATGGAATGTAGGGATGTACAAATTCAACAGCTGTTTTATTGTCCTTTCCAGTCCCCTCTTACGCTCGGCTATGCTCTCCCAAGATAGACATGCCATTAAACACAGTGTAATCACTGGCACAGCAGGTGTATTGAGATACAGACATCTAGTAATGTTTTAAATAAAAGGCATGAGTAATAATAATAATATAAAAAAGCAAACAAAAAACCCCACTGCCAGTCACCATAAGAAAAGGTATCCACTGGGAAATTAATAATTGCCCTCAGTGGACTACACAGCATATGCTGGCAGCGTCCTGCTGCCATTTTCATTTAAAACCATTGAAGTTAAGTTATAGCATTATAAGGAAACACACTTCAAAACCTATGCTTAAAGGTACAAAGGCACCAACAATCTGAACTGTCTTCACAGCTCTTACATAAATATAAGGCTTATGACAGATAGCAGAAAAAAGGTGAACAAATGATTCTTCTCCCCAAAGAACCACAAAATTTTTTTTCCAGTTAATGACAATGAACCACAAATAAACATTTCAAATAAGCTGGTGACATTTTTCTGATCGCTTTATTTTACTCTGCTGTTCATATTACTGGGTGCTGGGATGCAATTTGTAGTGAATGAATGTTCTGTAGTCGGTTCTGTATTAAACATCTCAAAGATAATTTCCCAAAATGGTCAGGAAAAAGATTTGCTGTCCCATCTAATTCCATACTCCTCAGTTTCACCTCTCTGAATTTAAGCTGTGTAATATTTGCAAGCAGTTGACTTCTTTGAATATGCTGGAAAAGATATTTCAAACTTCTGGTGCATTTTTCCATTTATGTTTGCTTGGTTTTTAAAATCTGGCTGCTTAAATGGGAATGGAGTTCCTAAATAGTCTCGTCTTTCCCCTTTAATGGCTTCACTACCGTGTGCTTGTGCAAATATGTGATGAGGAAAGGTGAGTCCTTCCAACCCACCTCCCCCTTCCCTCCAGAAATCAAAGGCTTCGTAATTCAGTGAAGCACCCGGGCGTGTAGTTACATCCACGTGGCGGTAGGACTGATCTGATATATCCTGCCTCTTGGCAACGCTTCCTTGCTTGAAGTCAGAACTGAGCGAGCCGCGCTTGGCATAGGGGCTGGCCGAAGCGTGGGCAAGGCGAGCGCCTGGCCGCCTGCGAAAGGCACCGTGGCGGCTGGAGGAAGGGTGTGGAGCTCGGACGGCACCACGCAATTCCAGCTGAAGCAGGCCTGTGATTTCTCACCGGCGTGGGTGCTCCGCTTAGAGGACGGACCTGTTAGATGATGAAACTTTGAGTGGCTCTTCCAGCATGCGAGGTGCTAGCTGGGCAGTTCCTGTACAGAGCTTTGTTAAACGGTAGAGATACACACTAAGCAGCTTTGTTTTCAGCTGCTGTGGGGGGTGGTACTGATTAAATAGCACACAGCTAGCCTAAAACACCACCAGCAGGGACCTGTCCTTCTTCTGCTTTCTTTCTTAAGCTCACATATTTCTTTCTTTCACTTCTCTTTCTCATACTGATTTAGTGTATTGTATTTCAAATTGAACCCTGTTCTTCAGTCCGGCCTTGCAGAGTCATGGCGAGGTAGTCGCAGGTCTCGACACTTGCGCAGTGTGCTGCTGGGAGACTGGGGGACTCTGTCTGCATCTGTTCTCTCTGTAGCACCTCACAGAATCCCCAGGCTTGACAGGAATCTGTGGGCACTATTATAATTAGATAATAGAATAATTTCATATGCAATTGAAAGTGCTGCAGGGAAAGAAGAGGGGTGTTTGGGAAAGTAGATTGTAATTACTTGAGCTGGAATTTGGCCAGGATACAGAGGTTAGTCTTGTGAAAAGTACCAGGGGACCTTCAATGAACACAACTAGTTAGGATCTCAGTTAGACTTCTGATTTAAAAGATGCAGCCCTCACAGCCTGGTGCCCCCACAGTGTACTCGTTCAGGACTGAACAGAGCTTCCAGAAAAAGCCACAAGCAATTTTCCATGATAAAGGTAAAAAGGAAATAGAGGTGACTGGGAATGATTTTTGTTCTGCCTCAAATTGTCCTTGGCATTTTCTCCAACGCTTTCCACATGGAACAGAAAAATTGATTCAACATAAAATGGTGTGGGGAGGGAAGTACACCTCTGCTGAAGGGAGCTGAAATTTTAAGTTTAGTGGCTAAAGTGATTATATGGTCATGTGAGAGACCTCAAAAAATTGGGAATTTGGCACCATTTTCATTGGAAGATGAGCACAAACCCTATGTGACCTAATAGAAAAACCCAGCATAAAATTTGAGCCTTCATCAGACTGAGCAGTCCAGTAACAGTTCAATTTTCAGTCATGGAGAAGATGCTGGTGTCATTAAGGGAGACTGACTTTTACTTTCTGAAAAGGACCCTTCTTATTTTCATCTTTACTGCTAGTCAGAAAGATATATACTCTCCAAATAATAGCAGTTTCCTTGTGCTGGAGTTATAGTGGCTTTGTGATACAATAAACAGCACCCTGTCATAAGTCTTGTATAAAAAATGGCCTGACATTTCTTTAAAAGTAAAGAGAAACACTACTGCAGTGATGACCTCTCTGCAAGGTCACAGATGTTTTGCATGGTGGGGGAAACTATGGTTACATACTTATACGCTAGGATATATTGCTTACTTTTCACAAAGCGTTTTCCTGAGAAATTACAGTACATTAAAAAACGTCGGGTGAGCTCCGCTCAGCCCTTTAGTGCTCATTTTTTAAATGATACAAAACAGAATAAATATGGCAGGGTGGGTTGCTAACTTTTTGTTCCCCCTTCCTTTCACTCACTTTGCACTTATAAAAAATGCCTAACCGTCCAAATTGGATGGAATTTTGAAGAATAAAATGGAGCAGGTCTTGAGAAGGTTTGTAATTCAGCGTAAGTTTGGAGAACTGCCTCAATGTTTGGATATTTATCAGGACATCTGCAGAAATTGAATTGGAGATCTTGCCACAGTGGATTATTTACTAGGTTTCTTGTACTTCCCAGCATGTGGGAAGTCAACTGGTGGAACTTAGTGCCACCACCCACTGCTGAAGTGCTGTTCGGTGTGTGCAAATCCTGGATAAAAGGTTTGAGGTCCTGCAGTGGTGTAAATGGAGCTACCTGATTAGAGAGGGCTATTTCATTTGATGCTGATGGATCCAGTTGTGCGTTTGACCCCTGTACATATATATATTGAATGCATCATCAACGAGGAACTCGCTAGGGTCACCAAAAAACATTTCCCTTGGGACATTTTACTTTACTGGTCCATTCCCTTGAGATGCTGTGCAGCTGGGTTCCTACTCCTGTGTCAGCTTAGACTGAGGGTAACAGAACTCCCTGAGCTCTGGGGGAATAGTGAAAACCTTGCTGATTTACCAGCTGAAAATGTTCCTGGACACTTAAATCACATGGAAAGAAGCGTGCCAGGAATCCATTCTGGCAAAGTAAGGATTCAGACTGATTAATTTAAGTTGAAATAGCTGTGATAATTCCCTTTTCAAACTGCCTAATCTTAGGTATTAGGGTAATGCAGCATCAGTGCTGGTTTATCTGAATGTGGTGAGCTGAAAACTACGTTGGTTCAGCAGCTGCTCTGTGAGTATTTGGAGATCTCTATGGTAAAACCAAGAACTAGATCTGAGGTCAGGAGCCCTTTTCAGAAGTTAGAGCCTGGGTTACCACCCAAATAGTACCAGCTGAAAGACAAATGAGTATGAATGAAGGTTTTGGTTATTTATCCAGGTTAGCACAGCAAGTTCATCTGAGCTATTAGCCCAAGTTTCCCCATGGAGACATTCAGCTGTAGTACAGCAAGGCCAGTTTTCCATTTCCACTTCTACAGTTGGCTTCTTCAGGGTAGTTCACTGCCTCATAATGAGTCTGCATTTGAAGAAGAAAAGTGTTGTTTTGTACGTACAATAGGAAGCATTTCTTCCCCAAACAGCTTAGCACCTCAGGAAATGTTATGAAGTACACGGGAAGCAAAAAGAATGTTGTATTTATTTTCTTCCTAAGATCATACAGCAAAGCCAAGAAAAGAACACGGTTCTGTAGACTTCTGCTCTGGTGTTTTATCTGTTGGACCAGGCTTTTTCAGATGCTTTCAGCTAGTTGAAAGGCCAGGTAGCAAAGGAAGGTGAATAAAAACCAGATTCTGCTGAATAGCATGTTCTTTGGTGAGTACCTTTGAACCTGATGGCATATTTGCAGAGTAAGGCACTAAGGTAAGCAAGGATGTTCTGTGTAAGCCATTTTGAGGCTTGATTCTGGTCCAGCAATGAGCAAGGAGTAATCGCTGTTCTCTGAGTCTGTCCCACTGCACACTCTGAACCGTTTCTGATTTGTTTTGCAGTCAAATAATGTAGAAGTTTTAGTTACCATGTGGGACTAGTAAAGCACATAACCCAAAACTAATTTGTCACAATTTAACGGTGTGATGCCCTTCCTAGTAGGGTAGAAAATTATCATCTCCATTGCCTGGGGACATAATATAATGGGGAAGCATTTCCCCCGCTCCTTAAATACTGTCCATTGGACATTAATTTACTTAACTGACATTCTGTTTAAAGGGCAAACAGTGTTAAACATCAATACGCTTGTTCTCAGAGATCTGTGGGTGTTCAATATTTGACTAATGGGTAGTGGTGGTGATCTGGTCATTTCTAATTAAGATTTTTCTTTAAATAATACTGTATTGTGTGTTCCCAGCATGTCAGTTGAGGGTAGTGATGCCCTTAGGAAGGTCTTCCCCCATTTTTATGCCAGAAGTGCTTTAGAAGTACCAAGTAAACCATATGAGCAAGCCCTAGTTAGTGCTGCCAGGTAAGATGTAGGAGTTCTGGGCATTGGCATTCCGAGCATGGGTATGTGGGACAGAGTCCCAGCCAGTGACGATTAGACCAACTGTGGTGTATTATTACATCTCTGTAGTGATGTTCCACACTTGGGCATGGAACTGTGTTGGCCCCCTCGTTTTGAGAGTTAGATTTCTGTGTAGAGCTATGCCATGTATGGATACCAGCTTGATTTGACATTAACTTGGGTAATCTCCTTGTCCTCCCTTGTGTGCACTTGAGAACATACCCTTTGCAGCTGGGTTTCTATGTGATTGACCCAAGTGGTCAAAAATGGCCTGTGGCTTTGGGGGGGCCCCTTCTTTAGCTGCCTAAATATGAATTAGATTGTTGGATTTTTATCTGCACCTGACTTGTGGCATCTTTCTTATATATTCCTCATTCCTTATTTTTCTAATGTGGATACTGTCACTGATACTGTCTTCTTGACCTCATGTTGGCACCAAAGTTTAGAGAATCTTTACAAAAGATAACATGTTAATAATAGTTAACTTTTAGTAGGCACTTAGAAATTTCAGAGGGTTTAATAAATCAAGGTCAAGGTATCAGTTGCAATTTCTTCTGTGGGGAAACTGAGGCAAGGGAGACTTTTTTCTAGATTATATGGCAAGTGATGTAAATATATTAGCTGTTTTTACTGGCAGACTGCTGAGCTGGTCTGATTTTGTGATCTAAGACAATATACATAAATCTCCAAGGGTGGGATTAGGAATAACAACTCCTACAAGCAGAGCTCCCACTTCCCTCTCTTGCTGTTCACTCTTGTGAACTGGTGACTTGAAAAGGGCTGCCAGGCATAAAAAGTTCCTATTTTACAAAATTAGTCAACATAGTCCCATGGCCTGGCATTGCATAAATTACGCTTAAACACTTTCATCCCTGGGTAAACTGTAACAGGAGAGGAAGAGCCAGGAGGTGACTTGAATCACAGCTGTTAATGACAAAAGAAAACTTCTAGCTGGCTTTCCAATGTACATTAATTTAGTGCCATTTAAAATTTTTCAGTTCGGGTTTTCACCCTTTGACCACTGCTTGATCCATGAAATTGCAAAGCAAACCTGTTTGCATTTGGTGCAGGAGTGTCGTCTGCTTTCCCCTTCTCTTTCATCCCTCCCCCTTCTTCCTCTCAGCTTTTCAAACTAATTAAAGGAATTCTAGATTTGATCCAAGATGATTTTTCACTGGATTTTTCAGTCAACAAGAAAAAATTATCTTTATCTTAAAGGCAAACAACAAGCAGCTGATAACATAGTGGAGTAGGAATTCAGAGATAATCCAAAAGGAAAGATCCTGAATTTTTTTGAGAAGGGGACTCTGGACCCTTACTTACTCCTCTGATTTGGCATATATTTTTTTGTCCACTAGATGGCAAGAGACAGCCACCGACAGAGCCCTCTTACCGCTGCTGGCAGTCTCTAGTTTAGGTTTCTCCCCTTTATCTTGGTTACTTTATTTAAAGGTATAGTATACAGTGACCTTTGCTGCCTTGAACTCTATGGAGAAATGTCTGAGACATGTACAATGTGCTTCCTTTGTTTAAATAGACACTGTCAAGGTGTTGTACGCTCTGTCATTCAAACCCCCCTGGGAAGCTCACCAGTAGAACAAATTTTCTTATAGGTATTTTATCCCCTTCGCACATGTAGAATTGTTTGGGAAGGCCTGTCATTTCATGTGTTGAGGGAAAGGATGCATTTCCAACTCATCAGCAATTTAAGATGTGACCTTGTGGGATGTCTCTTTGCTCACCCGTCTCTTTGCCCAGCCTCAATTTCCCACCTGTAAAATGGGGATGCTCATGTGTCATTTTTGTGAAAAATCTGTCGAAAACCTGGACTATAATATTGCTATATGAGTACACTGGGGGTTTTTTTTTGTTTGTTTGTTTGCTTGGTGTTTTAGGAGGTCGTATGTGACAGGAGTTTAAGAGCGTAACTTGCTGAAAGAGGCAAATACCGTAGCGTATATTTGAGAATCAAAAGCAAGAACAGTGTGAGAAATACCTTTCCTGCAACTCTGCTGGAAGGAGTATCTCTACTGAGGCACATACATTTTCCAGGCTGTTCTGTCACAAGAGCCAACAGGGTATTCCCAATTTTGTGGACTTCTGCACTGTCCGCCAGAGAGCAAAAGCTGTCTGTGCGATACATCTTCTGTGTAGGCCTGAGGCCATTAGCTCTTATCCCCGATCTACAGAAGCGCAGGCTAGAAATGGAAAATTCTGCCTATTTCCACAATTATTTGCAACGGAGATCATGTTGTGATTTTTCTTTATTTAGATTGAGCTGTATGCTATCACTTTAAAAACAACAGACTCTTGGGTGGGGAGGGGGGATGTATAGCCTTCAATAATTAGACTAGAAAGTGCCAAGGGACATGACAAATGAATCTTCGCTGAAAGATGGGCTGAATATTTAAACTGAATGCACGCAGCTGGTGATCTTGTTCTTCACCACAAGGCCAAAACCTGCTCACCTTATTCTGAAAAGTCCTACTGACTGGCAGACGAGCAACCTGCAGAGAGTTTGGGTCACACAGTGGTCTTAACCGTATATCCGCTTACATATGAATCATCTTGATATCACAATGTCAGTTATTTGATTCAGTGTGTCCAGTTTGGGGGACTGTAGCAGTCAGAGATTTTGTGAAGGACTCTCAAGTCTTCTAGTAGGCCAGAAACTGTAGGCCAAGATTTTCAACAGTAACCCTTGATTATAGGTACTGAATCTGAGACCCTTCGAAAGGCTTAATATCCAAAACAAGGAAAGAAGGCAGCCTTAAAATCAGGCAGATCTGTTTGTCAGGCAACTGTTGTGTGAAGCACTGAGAATCTTTAGCTGTGTTTTCAATCTCGGACGCAGCGTGCGGAGGTTGCTGTGCCTGTGTAGGAGATGCTTTGGTATGGCTCGGTCCAGACCTTTGTGGATGGCACGTCTGCTTCAGTGTTAATCTCTACACAGCTCTTGTTGGAGATGTGGGAATGGATGGACATGGTTTACTTGGCTTTTCTGCCTTAGATAGAATGCTATCAGAAAAAAATAGGGTTCTGTTCAGAGGCTGAGTAGGGGAAGCTACCTGCTCTACGCCTGGAGAAAAATACTGTGCCTTCAGGGCTCTTAACAGACGGTTTCCACCATCACGATTACCCTGTCCAAGCAGTGTTTGTGCATATACTGAAATGAGTGAAGGTTCATGGTAACTACGCTCTGAATATAGTATAGTTACAGTAACTCTAGGAGTGAGCATGATCTTAACGTAAATATACATGTCCTTTTGTTGGGCTTCCAGTAACATGTGTATTAGGTATGAGATCAAGGGTATAATAGCATCTTGTTTTCTAATACAGTTTACCTTCCAGTTGTATGAACTAGTGATAATTCTTGAATAAGAAATCTAGCTGCCATGTAATTGCACAGTTTTTCATTGTGATGCTCTTCACTTTTAACCACTATACCCCAATGTGTTCTGTGAAATCAGTAAAATAAGATTTCTATCTTGTTTGAAGCCAGTTAGGTTTCTTTACTATGTAAGCATTGACAGTGTGCTCCTGGGCAAATAGCAGAGCTAGGCAAATAATTTGCCAGGATGAATTATTTCACTCTACTAGTCTCTAAATTCTGCAATGTGTTTACTTGTCAAAGTTTGAGGGTTGCTTTTGGTTTGTTTGGTTGGTTTTTTTAAGAACAAATTTTGGCTCTGGGGTTCTTCTTGCTGCATTCAGCGTACGTTTGTAATCCGTGCCCTCCGTAAGTACCACAGGCATTATGCTCCGAGAGAGGGGCAACTCCTTTTGTGGTAATAAATGCAGTGGTACTGTCACTGCAGTACAGATGATGCAATATTGACTTCACAATTGAAGTGTTCTATTGCACTATTATGATGAAACTGCCCCCAGTGCAAAGAACTGCCCTGAGAGCTTCGCACTAATTAAATTCCATTTAAGCTGGTGGATTATACACAAAAGTTTGTTGGTTTTTTTTTTTTTTCTGTAAAGTATATTTTGTATCTGACTTCTAACAGGCTGACCATCAGGCACAAGAATTTCTGCAAGAAAAATGTGAATATCATAAAAATACAAAAAAATTGTGATGAGCTTTAGTTACATTTTGTTTCTTTTCCTCCAAATGCATACAGTTCCATTGGAAAAAGAGAAAAAGAAAAAAGGACATTTCCTCAGTAGGGCCTGATTTTTCTGTCCTATTAATATGAGAATAAATTCTCGGTATTTTTGCCATTTTTGGCTTTTGATTCTAACGGACTTTGATTTTACTTCTTGGTTGTATTCTGGCCTTTTGCTGCAACTGCCATTTTATTGACTCTGAGAGTTCAATCAGTGTAAATGAGCACAACCATGCACTCTGCTTTAGTGTAGTTCCAGGTGTTGCTGGTATTTTAAACAATTGTTTAAACTAAAGACAGGGCTTGGCGGAGAGGATGCATGTTCAAATCACTTCAAAATAATTAAAAAGTCCAAAGCAAGTGAGCAAAGGTATCGTAAGCAAACCCTTTCAGTGTGGTGAACTCTCCGTAGCACTTGGTGCGAACGTGAGAACTTTAACTTGGCCCCCTGCACTGCCACACATACAGTCTCACACATAATAATGTGACATGCTGCACACTGAGAAAATATTTTGTTGAAAATATAAGTAAAGCAGCATCTTTGCTTTTCCTGGATAATTAGCAGTGGAATATGTAGTTGATTTGTTTTTCTTGGAGACGCTTTCCATAAAAACTACCTCTGTTTAATATGGCAAATACAGATGTAATCTGGGCACTTGCTTAAAGCTTTCATTTGCTTTATCTTGTCCATGCAATTACCACGTTCTTTGGGACATGGATTGTCGTCTTCATATTGAAACAGCTTGGTTACTTGACTAGTAGTTGTCCTTTATATTCACCACTAGGCATCAGCAGGCTTGCCTAGTGGTAATGCCCATTTCTAGGAAAAGAAAAAGAATAATTAAAAAAACTAAGAAACATACAGCTGAATTCTATGGTCTCTCCTTATGTTTGACATCATGGTTTTTCCTCTGTGCCTCAGATTCTCATTGTGAAAAACTGGGATTATTTTCTTTTCCCTCCCCTTTTAAAGTTCTCTGGGATTTGCAGGTGAAGTGCCATAAGTTTATCTCTGATGATCTGAATGTCCCTTTTGAGAAGAGGAAGACATTGACATCTGGCCTGAATACCTATTGCACTGTAAAGATGTTTGGACTTTGAATTAAAACTTGTCAGGCTCTTGGAAATGTGTGTTAGAATCTGGATTTTGCAGCTGGAGCCTGTGGGGGTTTTTTGGGAATCATGGGAAAGGTCTGGATTGAATATTTGGTCTTGGTCTTTAACTGGTAGAGGTTAAGGATGGTGTTTTAAGGTCCAGTAGTTCAGGGAATGCTTTAGTTGCTTGTCAATGTAGCAGTGCAATGTTCTGACAGCGTTTTCATTTGAGTATCTTCTGATGCTAAAATGTGGCCATGACTTGGGGCCTGAAACAGTGTTTTGGGGTAGCGAGCAGGAGAGAAACCTACAGGGGCTGCAGAGCACCTTAAGGTATGGAAAGTAAACTGTGTCAGTTGGGTCCAGATTTATCCCCCACATGCTGTATTGTCTACGTGCACAGAAGGGGATTTGTTAGCATTATCATTTACCTAGGTAGTGCTGAGAAGTGTGATATTGTGGAACATATGGGCTGCAATATCATGGCAGAGTAGCCTGTGTGAAGGATGCAGCAGCTCAGAAAATATTCTTGTTTTTGTCAGTTTAAATACATGCTGTTTAAAACTGAATTGAAGTAAAACATTTGGACTACTATAGATTGAAGAAAATGCTTTACAGTGCCTGACGTGAATAGATTCCTTCCTCCATCCTAACTCTTGTTACATTTCAGTGACTACTGTTAACAAAAGACAAACCCAGAAAAGTTTGTTACTCTAAAAAACCATCCTTCTAGTGCTAGAAAGTAACAGTGGTGATGAAGCTCCTACCAAAGTGAAGTCAGTGAGAGTATTCCTTCCCTGATGGGAATGAATTCCAAAGAACAAACGAAGAGTCTGGTTCTGAAAGACCACGAGCCCTTTCTTTACTGTTAGTAGCAATCGTACCTTGCATCTAAGGGTAAACGCACTGTGCATAAACTGTAAAACTCACGTAGACGTTCTGATTCTAAACCTGTTGATTTGGAGGATATTTAATTTATTTCAGTATGGGTTAGATTGTTGCTTTCTGAGTAACTAGAAAGAAATTTTATGATTTTAAAAGATGTTGTGTTTTGAACTGTTTAAAGGTTTGATCCTGAGTCACTGAAATCAGTGAGAAGCACGTAATTCCAGTACTACGCTGTCACTTGTTCTCCCTGCGTTAGCAAAGCCACGATGCAGCTGAACCAAACTCTAGCTATTGTCACTTCTTTAGAGAATTTGTCTTCACATGCCTTTTGGATTATTGTAACCGACAAGTCTAAGACACTGTCTAATGTTAATTCTGCTCATTGCTGCCAATTATAATCAGAGCTAGTCAAAATAAACAAATTAAACAAATAAACATGTCAAAACATCTCAGTCGTAGAGAAAATAAGCCAAGTCTGAACTCTATCAGTGCTGCAGTATAACCGATGTGCTGCATATTGTAAAATGTTCTATCACATTTTTCACCTTTTGTTGAGGAAAGGAAAGAAAAGGTGGGTCAGTTTAGAATTACAGTTTAGTTCTACCCTGCTAAGGAGTCTGCAACTGAAACCAAATGAAACCCAAATGTTCCTTTAGCTCCTTCACTCAACCTAACGATCATCTGCTGTATGTTTTAAATATTTTTTTAGGATTTGGGGTTGTTGGGGTTTTTTTTTTCAGTTGATTCTTTGCTGTGAGAGTGCCAAGATGCTAAATCATTGTAGGATTTCGACAAGATGCAGGTGAAAATATACCAAATGCAGACATACACTTCAGTGTAAAACATGCTGCTGTGACATAACACCATCCAAAATGGTAAAATACTATGCAATTTAAATTAGAAAGTACCCCAGGTTTAAAAGAGAAATACATAAAACATGCTTTTGCTACATGGAGGGGACATCATAGCCTGGATTTGCCAAGAATCAGTGGTAATGGGAGGAGGGGGCAAAATTTTTTTTTTTTTTTTTTTTAGTGGTATGTTAACCTTAAAAATATGTTCTGAGGTTAAAGGAAAAAGCTGTCGCTTTAGACAGGTGGTTCTTGTAAAGAGGTGATCTTTTAAAGTGCAGTCTTACAATGTCAAAAACAACGTCTCGGCAGAGATAAAGCTATAACGCAGGTGATTGCTGGGACTCTTCTGTTGTCTGTCACATAGCTTTAAAATCTGTTTCAAAACTTGCATTTGGAAAGGGACTTGCTTTTTTAATATGAGACACATGCACCAAATACCTGTTTCAAATAGTTCGCAAGTTAGAAATGGATCCTTGCAATGCAGTGCATAGAAACTATGGCCTTGCTTTTACAAATCTTAGAATATCTCTTGTTATTGTGTGTAATCAAGAGACAAACTCCGTGCTGGTAACTGGGGGTGGGACTGTGCCTGAATTTCTTGGGAAGAAACAATTGTCTGTTGTAAATCAGTGTGATCCCACTGAGCTCAGGTATGCCAAGTTCTCAAAGGGTATGGGGGGGTGAGGTGAAGAGAGAGACATGTCCTTAACACAAAATGAAGGGGAATGCCCCAACAAACGGCCGCAGAGATTGACAGAGCTGTTCAACAAACGCTTCCTTGCTCATCCTGAAATTATGTTGGAAAAACGTAGCAATATTTTGCTCAGCCCTGAAGGAAAATCCAAGCAACTTCCTTGAGGTGTGTTGGATTTTGCAAGGCAGTTTGAAGAGAGTGTGAATCCCCCACTAAAATATACAGGACTCTTAACTGCCGAGGTTCTTCCTTCTCTCCCTCCCTTCCTTTTCTTCCCCCCACAATGTTTTTAATGTACATAGGGTCTGGGGAGAAAAGGAACACTGTGCCTTTGAAATGTTGTTTGCTGAAGACAGTATATAGAATCTTGGTTATTAACAGCCTCTCACAAGACAGTTATTTTTGGAGTGGCCTCTGAGGAGGCAACCTCTTGGAATCGAACTCATTTATTCTGCGTTTCACTGTCCTGCCATTTCCTGCAGAGAGAGGGGAAAAGTGAAACCACATGTTTTGAGGAGCGAGCGTAGGAAACCCCACTGAAGACAAATGACTGCTCCTCTCCCCTGGCAATTAGTCAAACCCGGGCTGTGTGCCAGCCCAGGTGTTCCCGACTGTGTATAAATTTGCCAAAGAACAATGAAAATAGCAGCTGATTGTGCTGACAGATTCTTCTGGTAATTTCCTGTTGTTTGGCATCTTCAGGTTACTTTCCCACAATTATGGATCCTGGTGAAGTCCAGGGCCTTCAAATCCACTTTTTAACTGGATGCACAGTAATTGTGTGTGTGTGTGTGTGTGTGTATGCACATGCATAGCCCTGTTCTCCTCTCAAGCCCCTAGCCTTTTCTCCTAGTTCCCAGATGTTTTAATTTAATTCGTTTTGCAAAATACATATTTTAATGAGTCTGAATTTAAAAAAACTATTTGCACCTGCATCATATAGAATTTCTTGGCAGTCCTACCATGGCTTTTGCCAGGATTCATGCTTATTCTATCACTTAAACCTACCACTTGGAAGGCTTTCCTCTTGTGCCTTCCATTATCTTCTAAATCGGGGCTGCTCAAGAAACACTCGCTAATGGAACAGAGCCTTGAGCTGGCCACAGGAGGGGGAGAGAGTGATTTGGCAGCTTGAGATGCTGACAACAAAGTGGTGTTAAAAGTGAGGGGTGTCTTCAGATACCAGGCATTGATTCTGGATCTGGGGGAGAAATGGCTGTCCCTGCAGAGTTACAAGTTTTATCGTCTAGGAGAGAGGGAGAGAAAGGAGGGAAGGCAGACTTTACAGTGATCTTAAAGCTTCACGCAGTCCAGTCTGTCAGGAAGTTATAAATACTCGTTTGGGTTTCTTGAGCAACTCAAATTCTTTTTTTGAGTTGGAACAGAGCTGGATGGGCACCAAGGGACATTAGCCCCAGGTCCGTTGTCTCGTTTCTTCTCGGTGTGCATTCCAGAGAGGAGAACAGAGCGCACGGGGGGGTGTTGCTGCAGTATGTGTAAAAGGGAGGGGGAGAATTCTGTCCAGCCTTTCCTCTGTGCATTTTCTGCTAGTTTAGTTATTCCTAGAAGATCAATTCTAAGAGTAGCCCTGAGTTTTGAAATATTTTGCAAACCTTCAGTGATTAATTTTTTGCTTTTTTTCGTAGTTTAAGTGTGCACTCCAGAGAGATCTGACTTTTGTGGTTTAAAATTATTAAATGTCCTGCCTTGGCTAGAGAATTTTCTACCTTTTTGTTGTCCTTAGAGGGTGGAAATTTCTCATTATTTCTGAGGCAGGTGAATTAGAACTAAGGTTGATCAAAACCACCCTGCTTTTTAACTCTTTTTTTCTCAGAAAATTGCGTGTTTGGCTAAGTGAAAATTTCTGTCAAATATCTTCCCTTTAAAAAACCAAAACCAAACCAGTACCAAACCCCAGCCAGAAATCTCAGGGATATTGTCTTAGTCTTGTTCCTTTGGAGGAGGGGAAGGGTACATATTTCAGCAGATTGAGGACCTTTTCTTTTTGCCTCAGGTTAAGGCAACAGCAACTCCCAGCTGCACTGTGCTGGGCTACTCTCAAATATGAAAGGAATTGTTGAGGTGCTAAGGTTGTGTTCAGTATCCCAAAGAGGCCCCTTTTTTGAGGGCACCGTGTTGATCCGCTCACGTAAACAACTCGCAAAGTGTCTTGTGTCTCACTGTACCAACTGGGCTGCTAGATTCCTTTTAAACTCCTTGGTAGAGATCTCTATTTGTTCCAGAAGGTCTCTAGTTCAGATTCTGCTGACAGCCTTTGCAGGGCCCATCACAGTTCCCTCCGTGATAATGGCTGTTACCAATGAGTGTCCCATGTGTATTTCACTGAGCAGGTTAGGAAAAGGAGGGAAATAATGTTGTGAAACTCCCCCCTCGCCCTCTGGTTTTCATCAAAAAATTCTTTTCGGTGGAAATCTTCTCCCAGCTGGAGTGTCGCCTTCTGTTCAAATCCCTAAAATTAGACTGAGAATCTTCTCTCACTTAAACAAATCCATGCTGTCTGCTTTACAGTAATTATCCTTCTGTAGCAGTGGCAAAGACATGCAGGTTTGCAAAATTCTTTGAAGATGAAAAGCCCTGTGCGGCTCGTCTTGGTCCTCGCGCACATCGGTAAATAGGTAGAACACATGGGAGATGCGGGAGGGTTGAAATGCTTCTCCCCATGAGCAGAAATGTACTTCCCCGTGCTGTGAATCCACCTTACAGCGACTATTTCAGGTTTTTGGCTCTGGGGAACTGGCAGCTATCTACCCACTCAGCCTGTTCAAAGCTACTGAAGGCAATTAGAACCTTGTTGCCAATTACCAATGAGATCTAAAGTGTCTCGTGTTATCCAAACCCTCCTGTTTGTAGGTCCCACCTTTCCGCGTGTCCCATCCCCCTGCTCAGGCGTTGTGGTGACTCCATGGCACAGGGGCTGCTTGTCCCTGGGAAGGCTGAGCCCTCTTAATGGTCTCTCTGCGTGCTTGTGCGAGATCAGGCAATAAATACTGCATGAATATGACATCCCTCTAATAGGACCTCGCTGTCTCCTAATCGATTTACAGTGAGTGAGTGACATGGAATCATCCAGCCTCCGTAAATCAAGGCTCGTGTTCTAATTTCATACCGTTAATGGCGTGTCGGGGGGCTTACTGCTGTCGGGCTCGACGTCGCTGGCATCATGATTTGCAGTCTCTCGGTAGCCCCGTGGAGTGTTCGTGAGCTCTGCAACACGTCGGGTGTGGGAGGTCTGCCCTGCTGCTGGGCCAGCTGCGCTGGGCACGGCGTCACTAGGGAGGGCTCTGCAGGGCCCTCATTTAGAGGGGTTTTTGGTGGCTTTTTTTGAACTGTCTGTTTCAGAGAGTTTTGTGGGTTTTTTCTTTTTTTTTCTTCTTTTTTTTGACTTGCCTTCAGTCAATCAGATGGGCCTCAGACTGGATGCTTCCAGTTTGATGAAGCGGTGGATGGAGGAGGTTCGTTTCTGTTCCATATCTCCCACTGACCAGTCCTCCCTCCCACCGCCCCCCATTTTATCCGCTTCCCCCTTTCCTCTCTGTTTGTTTGGAGCCTTGTTTTTCAGGACAAGGACACTCTCTGCCCGTGTTTGTTCAGTTCTTAATGCAATGTGACGACCGTTTCATCTGTGTATTTGTGATATTCCAAAGACTTTAAACACTGTTGGATTCTGCCTGAGCTAGTGGAAAGAACTGAAATGTGGATCTGTCAGAATCTGCTTCTTTTACAAGCTTCTGATATGACTTTGGACAGGTCGTTGTGCAGCGCTCTGCCTCCATTTCCCTGTCTGTGATAGAGTCCTACACACTGCTTTAAAATCTACAGAAGGAAAAGATTTTTGCTGGAGCTGAGCATTGTTTTATTCAAATTAAATGAAAACGTAAATGTTTAGGACCTAGTCTGTCTTGTGGTTCAATTCTTCGACTATTAGCTTTAACCTGAAAAAAATTAAATGATGAACAGTGGTTCATAATGAAGGCCCTGGGTCATAAATTTGCCCCTAGACTAACAAACCCAACAATCAGAGAGTTCTGGTGAAAAGAAACCGCTCTAGCAGGTGGTTGGCAGAAGTTGAACCGTAGACTTCAGCACCAACACAGACTTCTGTGAATCGTGTGCTGAAGGTGTCGTTTTGTTAACTGGCTGCGGAAGTGAGCTTTTAAAGACCCTTTTGACCAACCACTGCGGCTGAGGAGGTGACATGTTCTTTACAAGTATTTTACTTTCACCAACTGGGATTTTTATTCTCGTTATAATTCAGTGAAAGTGTTGCTTTCAGAATGTCCCACGCTGCCCAAGGAATTCGATCACCCAGTTCCTAATAAAATGAATGCAACTGGAAGTCTAAAGCGTGGTGGTTGCAGTAAAAATTAGTACTGGTGTTTTGTTCTTTTTAGATAACAGCCCTGCTTTATTGGGAGATAGGGCTAAAGGAGCTAAGTGGAGCCCTTTGTCCAAATTTGCTGTTTTCTGAGAAGTTTTCTGGTTTTAAGTCATGCTTACCATGTAATTCTGAAAAACACCCAGGACTTCTCCAGCAAACAGCAGGCTGGGTAGCTAGAGATGGTTTCTCTTCTGAAAAATATCTTAAAGTAACCTTCATATTTAAAAAAAAAGAAAAATCAGACCTTTTTATTAGACTTTGTATAAAATGCAGCATTCTGACAAAGAGTTTGTGTTTCTAGAAAGAAAATATACTTTCTATTATCAGGACAATACATCAGATTACAAAACATACTTCCTGTTTATGACTATGAAAAAAAGAGGGAGTGATGTCTACTCTTTCTTTTCCAACTACTGTTATCTTTGGATCAAGCAAAGAATGTTGAAATACCTGGGAAAGGTTGGCATAGGCAGGGGAAGGAAGACCGGTGGGTGAGGCGCTGTGTAATGCCAGACATAAAATGATACTCCATAGGTTTATTGTTTCACCTGGCTGTTCAGGGCTGTGGAAATGCTGTCCAGCTTTTTTATATGGGTACATCAGGCTACCTACCCCCAGCTATTGGCCTTACTTAATTATCTGTCTTCCCTTGAATTACTGCCTTTGCTCTGAGAACGCATCAACAGGATTTGATTTTTCTTGCTATCGCTGAGCGTTCTCGCCATGGATTTTGAGAGTGGGAAAAGTGGGGATGGGAGAACTAACTGGCAAGTTACATTCCTGTATAGAAACGCTGACGGTGATAAAATGCAAAATCTTAAATGATGTCTGCGTTGCATTTTTTTGTAGGCATTTCCAAATAAGCTGTTGGACTCCTTGTAGTCTAATCCGCTTCTATGGACATTCTACGTAACGTTTCATGTTACAATCTCCTTTAAAACAGGACGTAGTAGTATGTTATTGATGTACTTTCCTCATACTTATCCTCTCTACAGAAGAGTGAATTTATGATTTGACTTCATTAAACATGAATCTTTTCTGTTAGAAAATTTTTAGCCCTATAACTGCACAGGTGCAATTTCTTTGCATGTACACTCCTAGAAGATCCATAAAAAAGTCATACTGGAAGAATAGATTCCATGGGGAGGTTTATATTAGTGTAATTATTAAGAGTCATCCATTGGCTTATGCTAGCATAGCTTTTCCCTGTAAAAAAGTTACTAATGATTAGGCTTGTAAAATAGGTAGGAATGCTAATAAAGATTTTTAAGCAGTGCTGATTTTGGTGTCATTTTGAAAACTGTAGTCTACTGAAAATTAGTGATATTTAGGTCCCTAAGTGACAGCAATTTTGAAGCACGGATTTTCAGAACAAAATGAACTTTTTAATAGAAAAGGAAACTTGTAAGGGAAACTGAGTTACTTAGTAGAAGGTAATCTCTCACAGTAATGGGACGTGTCTATAACATAAAAGGCTCAAGGTGCAGACTACACTGCAAACTGGTTGTGGTTGGGGGATGTAGTCAATTTTTGGTGGAATTGCTTTCTGTTTAGAAGAAGAAATTTTGTCAAAATTTAAACTTCATTTGCAAACAGGTCAGGTACTAAAAACTTTAAAAAGAAGACTTCAATGCAAAAATAATTGCAAAACCTCAGGTTCTTTTTGGATTTGGTACTAACCTATTAATGTCTTTCAACCTTAATAAGATAAACTGTTTTCTCTACTGCAAATGAAACTTCCTTAAAAAATAATGAAAACTATCATTTTCCCCTCTCAAAATAGTAGGATTTTCCATTCCAGATCTGCTTCTTTCAGCTGTAGAATTGGGTGTATAATTTTCACTGGTGTCTTGGGGGGGAAAAAAAAAAAGAGTAAAAAATTCCAGTGTCCTGTGAATGAGACTTTTTCAAAGTGTGGTTGTCAGATATTCTAGCTGAGGCCTGCAACTTCTAAATTTTTTGAAACAACTTTCATAAAGAGATCCATGTAAAACATATTACTTACTGCTAAATTATCAGAGGAATCATTCTAGCTTTATATTGCTGTAAGAAAGATCAGAATCTTTCCCTCCCTGTCTGCGTGTGTTAATGTTCTTCCACTACCTTTCAACCTCAGGCTTATGACCTCTAAACACAAGCTCAAAAATTAATGATTTTTTTTTTTTTAGCCAGTGCCTGCATTTCTTCAAGTCAGTTATCATGTGTCGCATGACAAATGAGCTTCTAGAGCACTGAAACTTCTAAGAATATTATTCTTTTTTTCTCTATTCTGCCTGAAAAACAACTTGCTGCCTCTTGGTCTTGGACAGAAACCTCATGTACAGAAAACCCTTCAAGATGTAGCTCAGTGAATTTCTTTAACCGTGCAATGGCTTTCAGGTGTGTGCTCCAGATTTTGTCGTTTGTTACCTCTGATACACATATTTAGCTCCTGATTCAGAAGGTGAATATTCCTACAAACCTGAGTGGAGAAAAAATGCTTAGGTTTGGTTTGTCCTTGTACTGCCTGCACTGATTTCCTCGGATACGACGCAGTCAGCCTTTCATCCGCGGGGCAGCTGATGGTAGCGTTGTGTGTTGAAGAGCTCCGTGCAGGGGTAAAAGCTGAGCTTCATTGCCGTGCTGGTGTCTGCTGACAGAAGGTAGCTCTTGCAGAACACCAAAGCGCTGGTCTCCCAGCGGGGTTTACATCATGTGCTGTGTTAATCCATCTCTAGAAAGAGATTCTGGTGCTGGCTACTCAGTGTGGCCACAGCTGGGAGGCTTAGAGGCATTGCTTTAATTGAGGAAAGCACGAATCCTGTGGTCGCTGAAGAACTTACAAATGTTTTTATGGGTGTGGATGCGGGACCTGTCATGCTGGTGAAACTTTCTGCTGGTTAACGGTTCTACGTTCTTAGGTTTTTTCCTTGAATGGACTTGCACTTGGCCAAGATACCTGATCCATTGCCCAGGTGGCCCCTGGACCTCACTTGAGCAGAGAGGTTCCCTCGTGCGCTGGTTCTGAAACACTTTGTGGCTATGTTAGGGATAAGAAAGATTGATGTCATTTTAATGGAAAATCTGGGAGCTAAGATTTTTTTCAAAGTGCAGAGTTTCACTGTAGGTGAATCTGTTCCAGGCAGTCCAGTTTGACGTCTCCTAAAGGGAATCAGTTATCAGTAAGGCAGGTGTTTTTCAGTGTATTTCAGTCTGGGTCCCTGAAAATCATTACTCATGACTGGAAATCTTGTTCCTGTGTTTTAAATTTTCCTTTTTCCTTTTTTTTTTTTTTCCCTTCACAATTTTTGAAGCTAAGCAGCCAAATTGTTAGGAGTTACTAGTCTCTTGGAGACACAGAAGATTTTCAAATGGTTTTCATGTTTTTTGGAACAGTTTAAATTTGGCTGATCTCTTTTAGTAGGAATTCTTGGATTATTTTTTTTCCCCCCATTCTCTTTGCCGTTATGAAAAACAGGTTTGCTGCCTTGGGGGAAGGGAGCAGGATGAGGAAAGCGAGGCTGGGAAGCAGAAGATGAATTTATTCTGACTTTATCTTTATTTCATTCTCCCAAGTTAAATTCTACACTGTTTCACTGAGGCCAGCTGGTTTTAATAATTTCAAGAGAACACTATTTATTAAGTGTCTGTTTCAGGCAGTGTCAAATCCTTCAGCTCCTTCTCTATTCTCCATTGTAAGCAAGAACATCAGTAGCCCAGGTGGGCTTTGAATAGCTTCAGAAAGTAGGTAGGTGAGAATCTATTTATTACTTACTGTAGATCTCAGTAGACAGAGACTCCAATTAAGGCAGGAAACTGACATACTTAGCCAACTCCTTCCACGCAGAGGATGCAATATGAGTGAATAAAAAATTAAATAAAATACCCAAACTTCTCTGCATTTTCTTAGACAGTCTGGAACCATAATTCCTCTGTGCTTTTCATTCTTTCTTTTCTGCACGTATGAATGCAGAAAGCAGGGAGGAAGCTGGTTTTGTTAAGCTTCACCAAAGCACAGGTGATACTAAGTAGTGGAGAAGTCCGTGATGCAGTGGGTAACCTTCAAATTCATTTGCTGTAGGACTTTATCCCCCTTTGTCCTTGTGCCTGAAGTAAATGAATTTATACTACTGAAACTGCTGCAACTGGCACCACTGTAACTTAAGATCAAAATCACATTTACAGTATCTCAATTTTAGAACCTCAGATAACATTTTGTATTCTTATTTGGTCAATATCTGTATTCGGATCCACAAAAGAAGCCTAAAATATTGAAAGACAGATCATTTATTGTAGTAACAAATGTGCAGATGGTAAATACACTGAATAGCGTGAGGAAAAAAAATTGCTGGTCGATTTTACACACCTCTTCTGACATCTAATCCAGAGTCGACAGAATCTACTGCAGCTCTGATAACTCCTGCTTTCATTTTGAAGAGCTAATTCAGTAATTGGGGTATCAGCCCAAGGTGATTACTGCAATCTCATTTAAAACAGCTTGATTGGTAAAAATAAGATTTTGTTAAAATGTGTTATTGTTTTGTGTAACAGCAGATATATTTGGAATTTCAACATTTACATACCTGCTTTCATGCTAAGACTGGTTAAATATAGAATTTTTTTTCATGCTCAACCTCCGTTAAATTGCTTTGAAAACAAAGCATTAAAAAAATGGGGGGGGGGGGGAAACCAGATTAAAAAAACCCCACCCATCATCAAAATTTCAAACTCTGGATGCTTTCCAGCAAACTGTTGTTGGATGAAAGCGATATGCTGTCTTCAGTTTAACATTGGCTGTAACACAGATAAATCAGTGCATGCAGTTACACTGCAAAAAATCTTTAGCTGGGCTGGGGGGGGAAGAATGATCATAATCATTAGCATTTGTGTAACAGCTCAGTAGGAATTTGTTTGTTAAAGCACAAGATGCAGTCACTGGTACTTGAGGAGGAAGTAAACTCTATACTTTTCCATTCTCTTTTTTCTGGAAAACTTGGAGGACTCTAAATTACTTGCATTAAGCCCTAATTTTGGCCAATAGTGCAATACAAGATGGTATATATGTCTTCCTCCTACCTCCCTCCAGCTCCTCCAGAAAGCTATTTCTTCAATTAAAAATAAAATTAAAGATACTGCCTATATTGAAGTGCTTTCCCAGACCTAGATTTCGGTGTTTTCTTTCTTCATGTGATGTTCTAACATAAATTCTCTATTTTGAAAAGTCCTTGACTCGGGGTTTCAATGCTTTCCCAAGCTTTGAAATGCTTAAAATTCAGCTCCAAATTTTCTGCCATTAGCACTCTGCTTCAATCTGTGAAACAAATAAAAATAGGAGAAGCTGTAGAAAGAGCACCATAAAATAAATGAATAATTTTCAAACAAATTCACAGAAAGACTATTTCAAGGACTGAGGGAAACACTGATTTTTCTGGACGCATTTAAGTAATGATAATTCAAATTGGTGTTGATAATATTAGGGATAACTATCTTTAAAAACACATTGGTGACAATTTTTTAATTGGTGTAGAGGTTAGCTGCATTGAAGTAATTTGAGCTACAGCCACTGGGTTTGTACTCCAGCCGCTTTGCTTTCCAGAATCAGGTGTAATCTGATTTTCAGGAATTTAAAGTACTTGTAACTCCCAGCAACTTCTGTAAGAGTTGAAAATGAGCCCAACAGTTCGTACTGGAAAGTCTCCCTCTGACAGATCCCCAGCTGGTATCTGTTTGAGCATCATCTACAAGCTGAGAATCTCTTGGAGCCCTGTATGAGGGCCTAACATTTTTATGCAATGTACTTTTTTTTTTCTTTTTTTGTTTTGTTAACGGAGAGCTGGTGTGGTCCAGAAACATGACAATATATAAATTATTGAAGCACATCAGCATGTTAAGAGGACTTCATTGTTCACACACATCTCTTCCACTTGACATTTCTGCAACCTTGTGTCATTCTGTAGCATATCCTCTTCATATTAATAGCAATTTATCATTAATCCATTTGAATAATACTTTTTTTTTTTCCAACGGAAAGAGACAGAAAACATCTGCATATTGAGTAATATTAGCTACAGTTTGTGTCTCAAGTGAGACTAACTGACAACCCTCATTTATTATGACTGTGTAGGCTTAATTGGGTTGACGTAGAATTTGGACTTTGTGAAAGGAGAAGCAGTTTGAAGATCTCTTCAGAAAAAAAAGCCCCACTTTTAGAGAGGAAAAGAGTAGGGAGAGGAGCGGGGGAGGAGGGAATCAAAGAATAAATATGTAAAATAATGATGCTAAGATGTTCTGTTAAGGCCCAAACATTTAGGAGGTGTTTTAATAACGATGCTTAAATGAGAGATTACTTATTAAGCCATATGGTTTGTATTACAGCTCTCATCTTTTGTTTCCTGCTTATGCTGTCAAGCATTAATGTGATTGTTTTGATTCTTAATGTCTTAATGCATCATTCCTCCCGATGCATTAGGCTAATAACTTTGGTCCTCTTAAGGGCAGTGTCGCCATTCATTACTCTTCCTGTTTTGGCTGACCATAGAAGTTGAAATGAGGGACTCAAAAAATATCTACGTGTTCCAACGTTTATGAAGCCAGCACATTGAGATCATTGAGGAAATCTGAAGTGCATTAAAGGCTGCTGACTTCCACTATGCTGATGACATGCATGTCATGCCTAAGTTAGCCTCCCCCAAGGCAGTTTAGAAGCTCTTCTGTTACAAGTGAATGTGATTTGAGTTTGTTGTCTTAACTCTGGACTAGGTTTCAGGTAGTTCTTTGTACAACTGCAGGAAAAGAACATGTTAAATTAATTGTGATTCCTGACTGGTTGGGCAAGTGACTGCATATGTGTATCTGCAGTGCATGGTTTTATATTAAAAGATGTCTTTTATACCCTGATACAGGTCACCTTTTGGGTGAAGCATCGTAGTAACAACCCAGCAGTACAAGATGATTCTGGTCTGCTTTTCTAGTGCTGCCACTGTTGAGAAGCTCTGAAGTCAGTGTGCTTGATTAAGCTTGATTTTAAAGAGCATTGACAAAGCTTTGCTTTCAAGCATTTCCCCCAGATGAGACCTGGGATTTCCAGTAGAATGGGCATCTCTGAGTCTGGTAATAGCCCATACTGGTTACCCTTCACAGCATAAGAATTTCAGTGTACCCAAGCAGAGTAAACTGGGGACTTTGCTGGAACCGATTTCTTGAGGAAGAGTTTATTTTTTTGATATTCTAATAAATTAGAACAGTAGCAAAACAGGTAGCTTTATTCTGCAAGGTCTGCTGTGAAGGCTTGACCTTGAAATGATAAAGTTTTGATAAATGATAAAAGTTTTGATAAAATGATTAAGTTTGAATGCCTGTGTAGATGTATATATAGACAGAACATACAAAGCAGGCACAAACAAAATATTTTGGCTATTTGTACTATTTCATTATCTGCCTTTACCTCTTGACAGCTCAGATGCCTTGTCCTCTATGTCCGCTGCCCAGAGCGTGATTTCCTTGAGCATGCATCATAAACTGTCCTTAGCAGTGGGGATTTGAAAAAATTTCCAAAAATTCTTCAGGGGCATTTTGATTGGCATATTTTTATAATGGGGTTATTCACATTCTTTCTTTCTGAAGCCTATCCTGCAATTTCAGACGGTGGTAGCCTCATGTAATATGAGCATTGGCTCAGCCGATGTTCTGTCGCAGAAATGATGCAGTGAATCATATGTGAAATCTGTAAATCACTTAGGAATCCAGTGGGATGAAAAGTAGTGCATCAATGTGAGATTATTGTCATTCTATGGTCACCCCAATTTATACAGTAGAAATAGCAAATGCAGCAAGGTGGAAGGAGGATGAAAGGTGTGACGAGCTGTTCACAACATTAAAATGACCAGTGTCCGCTAGGGAGTCTGTTATATATTCAGCATGTCACTGAAACACTTGTGTGATGGGATTGCATTTGAGACAGTGTCAATATGAAAGACAAGTAAATGATTTAAGTACAGGATATACCCAGTAGTATTGTCACACAGACTGAAATTTAAATACACAACGGTTCACATGATAGGAAGAGCCGGGACAGACGCTTTAGGGAGACGTAGCAAGTATGTGGGAGAAATATTTTGCCAGGGAAATTATCCAGATGATTGGGTGTTGGGTTTGGGTGGTTTGGAGGTGGGGGATGTTGAGGTTTTTTTTGCTTTTCATTTTTCTCCCCACAGAACTTCCTAGTGTATCCATAAACAAATTGGGTGTGTTAGATGCAGGAATGCAACAGACTTACAGAGACTTTAAGGCACTGAAGCTTAAGTATTCGACCTGTTGAACAGAAGATGAACCTCGAGCAGATAGTACAACATGTTGTTGGGCCCAACAACTGTATGTGCTCAAAGCAAAGGAAAGTGGGTGCCTGTATTTTGTTGTATCAGTGTTGATATTTCCTGTTGCTTGGCAGAACAATATCCTCTTATACAGGGACAGTGGAGGAGAAAATACTTGTAAGATGAACTCGGTGAGTACAACCAGCATTGCCTCCCTCCCCTTGAGCCTGACTTACAACCCAGCATTCCTTTTCCAGCAAATGATGTTCCTGTTGATCAGGTCTTAGGTTTAGTTATTCAAAACCTGTGATGTATGAGGGGAAAAAAAATAATTGTTTTACCAGAAGTGGAAAAGTCTCTCTTCCCCCCCCAATGGAAGTAATTCTGCAAATTCTAATGCAATACAGAAGTGGCCCCCCTGTTATCTCCAAAGCACAGAAAGGTAGATAGGAAGGTATCTATCAGACAGGATTCACTTGAAATCTCTTCAGGCTGCTCAATGTTGCAGGAGGAGGAGGGGAAGATCAGCTTTGAGAGAGGAGAGGGTTAAGACAGCCCCAGAAGCACGAGCTGAAGTGATAGTTTTCCAGTTGGGGATAAGGGCTTGATCTTCTCACCAGCCATCTTCACACAGTTCATCAGTTCTGCAGAGCGTGTCATTTCCCTAAAGCTCTGCACTCCTTTTCACCCACAAAATTGAATCTTGCACAGGTGTGGGCAGCATGTATAGGATTAAAGGCTTGTTTCCCCTAAAATCTAGACCTGTCTGTTTAAATGAGCACCTTCATCCTGTGAGTCCTTGCTGCGTGTGAGAGTTTGAGATAGTTTGCTCAAGACAATAGCATTAAGTCATCTCCCACACTGACTCTACATGGCTGAGACCCTGGAGAGAAAGGCTTCAGCCTCTAGTGGCTCACGAATTAAACAATGAGGAATATATGCCAGCTCTTTCCATTTGCTTATTAATAGGTTCTGTGTCTCATGCTCCAAGGGGATTGTCCTTTCTTTTGAATTGCTAGCGGGGAAGCATTCAAGCATTCAGTCACTGTAAATGGAGAAAAATGGAGAAGGAAAGAGGAATGTTTCTGGAAAGATTGGAGCATGTCTTCAAAAATGTAAGACTAGGAATCTGACTTTGCAAAAATACTGATACTCTTGTTTCCAGTAGCTTGCTTCAAGTACTCGGGATCTTTGAAAATCAAGCCCTGACCAACTGTCAATTCTGTAATTTCCTGATACCCCAGCACTGTAGTGATTGCTCGAGCTAGAAAATTATTCCAAATCTGTGCATTTGTGGGACACTATGCTGTGAAATCCCTGCAGTGTAACAGTGCTTGCTTAGGTGAGCAGGTTCAGTATGACATACTGTGTGAAGACAGGACTGTAGAGCTCCTAAATATCCTCTTCCTGAATTTTCAGTGATTTGTGAATATGGTTAATTTTCTCCGTGGCTGATATTTGTGAATATGTACATGAGTTTTGAGCTCCTCATTCACTTTAAATCCTTGGTTTTCAGTAAATCCTTTGGGTAGTTTTGAAAATCTTAGCTTTGCGGTGGTTGTTTCCCCAGAAATTCCATGTGGTTTAACAAACAATTATATGTTCATGTTAAGATCACTCCAATTTCAGTGTTTAAAAGGCTGATTTTCGTCTATCTTAAACCTTTTCTAATAGAGTTATAGGAAAATTTAAGTTGGAAAGGATGTCTGAAGGTCATCTGTTCCAGTCGCCCACTCAAAGCAGGGCCACTTTAAAGTTAGATCATGTTGTTCACAGCCTATAAACAGATTTATACCAAATGAAAATAAAGCAGGCTTAATCCTAAATAAAACACAGGGTAAAAATTTGGAAGTGCTTGTGTTCCTTTTTCAATAGAGATTTCAGAGATTAAATTCCATTGGCTCACAATGTCTTTTTTTTACCCCAATTTTTAAAGGTGTCTAGACACTTAAATAACATCGTTAACTTGACCATTTTGGAACCCCAAAATTCATTTTCTTTGGGAAATGGAACACAGGCTCCCAGTCTACACACAGACTTTAGCTATACGTTAATGAGGTTATTTCCATAAGTTAAATTGTTGAAATTCTTCACACGAGTGTGGCCACAAGTCTCTAGATGATTGGTCTAAATTATTAGCTAAATAGATAAACTTTCAGGTGATGTTAGTTATAGGTGCCAAACAGCGGGTTTAGATCTTGAATGAAAATTTGTAAGAGGTGACGTGGCAAGTGCAGGGCTAGCTTCATAGTTTACCAATGTGTTCTTGCACATATTCTCTTGACAAAATATGTGTAAGAAACCCTGTGCAGATCTAGCAGTAATGTCGTTTACTCTGGTCTCGTGCAAATGACAGCAGGGTCATGCATGGAATTAAGCTGAGAATATTTGAAGTGAAGTTTTTATGAATGGATGGTGTGATTTGCAGCGGGCACTCAAACATTGATGTAGCTTTACTGTGCTCTCCTGTGTCTTTGTACCACTTGGTACCAGGCAATTGTTCACATCCACTTTTATTTGCTGTGTTGGGCATCCACGGGCTACGTGAATACAAACTGGACAAACCATGCATGTTGCTCTTGATGTTTCATTGGTAAAATAGTGACACCTAACACAACAGGAAATCCAATGAGTTAATTAAGGAAGAATTGTCTATGATTTCATCTTACCTTTTATTTCCACCCCCACCTCGTGAAAGTCTATGCAGTGGAGCTGCCTCTTGCCCCTTGTGCCAGAATGATTAATGGTGGGACCACAATGAGGTCAATTAGCTGGGGTCGGCTTGAAGCTGAAAGGTGGAGTGTGTTTCTTTATTGAACGCTGCATTCACACTCCAAACCGTGACCTGGACTACAGTGATTTATTACAGGGGCAGTGTTTTGATCACTTACCTTCAGTACCTTACCTTGGCTTCAGAAATCAGGTTTTCACTGTCAATTAAAATCCAGAAAAAGACATCCATTCAAAATCTGAAATGTGAACCCCAAGAAAAGGATGGGGAGCCTGATGATGGTTTTCAAAACTGTCTTTGTAAGTAACAAAGAAAGCAGATTACATTCTATCTCTGAGAGGAAAAAAATTCATCCATAGCTGAACTTTTACAGCCTTTAACCTAACTGGGTTGGAACAGAGGAACCAAATCCATCCTAACAGATTTTGAAGAGGTAGGGAAAAATCTCTGCACCGCATATCTATATGGATGTGTGGTGGAAGAAGCAGGAAAACAACCTCCTATTATTTTTGAAGGGTTAAAAAATTCTTATGTGTATATATAAGGTATTTATTAATGAATAATGTTTAGCAGTTATGAGGCATCTTTCAACAGGGGATGTTGAACTGTGCTACATATGTTAATGAAGCCTCTTGATGTGGTGAAACAAATCACTGCTTGTCCTTGTTGTAGTGGTCAAACGAAGATGCAGAAGGACTACGTGATAGGTTGGAGGTTTTTTTGATCCTGAAGGTGCTGAGCCCCCAGGTTGCCTTGACCAGAGGCTGGTTTGCAGGACTTGCAAGGACTAGTCCAAAAGTATAAATTGTTTGGTATTTGTTCATTGTAATAACGAATCATATCTTCTACTTGGTTCTTTTAATCTTGTTGGCTGCAAAGCACTTCACAATGGAGGTCAGGAATATCGGTTATTCTGAGAAAGGGGGAATTGAGGCATCAGGCAAAGTGTTTGGCTTTTTGGTTGGGTTTTTTGGGTGGGTTGGTTTGGGGTTTTTTGGGTTGTTTGGCTTTGGGGTTTTTTTGTAGCCTGGGTTTCCACTTCTGTTAGCTTATGATTCTCCAAACACTTGTTCTTTTACAGCTCAAATATATTATCTTTCAAAAGGTTCTTAATGCAAACAGTGTAGGAATCACTAAGTAGCAAATTGTAATAGGACTAGCAAGAGGAAGAACAGTCAGCTGTATCTGGGGGGGAGGAATGGGGGGAGAGGGCATTTTGTTTGTCTGAAAATGCTGCCTTTTGCACTCTTTATTCTCCCCTCTCCATTCCCCTCAGTTTGAAGAACATTTCAGTCACATTAATTTCATCCTGTCCATTAAAAATAATCGTGAACAAAAATCTACTGGCAGATGTTTTGAAAGAGCTTATTTGACATCATGACTATGGCTTAAATGATTTCTGAAATCAAGATTCTTTTATGTTAGCTCCCGTATGTGGAAGAAGAGAGTTCCGTATCCAAATGGCTTTCAGTCAGCGGATGGAATTTTCTAGTGTGCACAAAGGAAATATCCAGTTATTTTTGCCTTTGAACAGCAGGAACTGTGAGAGGTAAAACCACACAGTGAGGGAAGTGGGACTAGCCTAAAATTTCCAAACGACTGATAGTAGGTATGGGGGTTCAGTCAGGGTCCCCTTTGCCGGACCACAGAACCTCCTGGAATAGTGGGCAGGCAAAAAGCACAGAGCTTAACGCTGGTCTAGACAGAAACCTGCTTTGTAAAGATCATGAAAAGTCTTGTGTAATAGTAAAGAAAAATGCTTTGATAATATCTTCCAAAATGGTCTTGGCTTGTTGCTACATTCCTCTCATCCCCTCCTATCCCCTGTCCAAGCCTAATGATTAGAGATAGAAACTACCTCGGAGATAATCAGGTCCATCCCTCCCACTGATGCAGCATTACTCCCAGAAGATTATTTTTCCAATGCATCATCCAGACTTTTTAAATGACTCTTGTGATAGACAACTAGCTCTCGTGGGGTGGGTATTCCTTAGAATACTGCTGTCCATTTGGATGGCACGGCAGCTTTCTCACAATATACTATAGGTTTTTAAAACTCCTAGTAGAAAAGGATGCGGGCATTTATTGCAGTGCATTAGTTTTATTTTATTGTCAATATCAGTGTTACCCTTATGGGAACAGAATGCTTTCGGTGAAAACAAAGCAGGAGTTATCAATAGGTAGTGTCTTATGGCACCCAGGCACACATTTGATCTACGTCTGTTCTAATATTCACTGTCCTTCCGGGCAATTGTCACACCTTGTCTGCTTTATGTTATGACGCGGGTTCCTACGAGACAGGCTGCATAGCTTTGCAGTGCATCGATCTATCCATCCTATCTCATGGTGACCGGGGGTGTGTGTGTGTGTTTATTTACCTACATCTCTTTCTCTTTGAAAAATTGTGGCAAGCACCTGATTTGCCAGAGCGGACAGGCTGTTGATCCAGGAGGCCTGTTCCCTCTGGCAATGTTCAATACCCGATCTGCCAGAGGAAGATGAAATACCCACAGTGTACCTGGAGAGCTGCGTGATACTGCGTGTTGTTCCACGAGGCTGGACTTGGCGTCTGGAGCTTTTAATGTATCAGTATAAACCAGGGAACATTGTTGACAAAGCAGCATAAACACGGTGCATATGTGGGTAGGATATAAAAGATAGCATAGCAGTGTGTCTGTCCTCAAATAGCTTGGGCCTTGTTTCAGTGGGAGTGCGGACAGATGCAATACTGGTTTTCAGATGAAGTTCTAAATATCAGCTGTCCAGTGGTGATCAGGTTATGCCCTGAAATTTAAGATTTAACTTTGTCTTAGCTTGAAGAGATGGAAGTATTGCTTGTTTATGAGTCAGTTTAATTTATGCAGCTGGTTCTGTTTTCTTGCAGAATTTAATCTCTGTCTATGGTCATCTGTAAACCAAATGACTCGCAGTCTTTGCTGTGTTTATCCTCACCACACCTCTGCGATACAGTGATATGAATCCAGGCGGGGTTTGGCCTTGAACTAAGGCTTCTGATCAGCTCGGTGAGCATCCCAGCCCCTTGCCTCACAGCCTCATTCCCTAACTTATGAAACAGTGGCTTTGTGTTTGAGATGCTCTAACAGGGTCTGAGGTACCTGCTGTTAAATGTGTGCAGAACCTCGTCTGTATCACAGAACAAAACAAGCAAGATAAAGCTAATAGGTTAAAGATGCCATTTAAGTGAATTTCCTCTAGGATTTAAGACCGGTAGAATACCATTCAGATTTGTCTTAGAGGTAACTCTGGAGTAAAATTCTACTAGTTATGGGCAAGTAACTTTTTTTTTTCAAGGCAAGCACAATGGTATTTTTTTCCCCTGTATGTTCATGACATTTAATTGTAAATAATTTCCTCTTCTAGACTTCTCTTAGGCTTTTATTTCTATTGCAGAATTTAAAACACGAGCATTTAAAAAAAGACAACATATTTAAAATTTCACCTTTCCTTGTAGATTTTGGAGTAATTTCTATGGCACCCTGTTTTATTCCTATAGACTGCTATTGACTCAGTGCCTATTAATTTTTATAAGACTTTCTCCATGAGGCTTTGTAAGAGAGACACATATATTTAGTCCCTGGCCTGGTGAATTTTAATGACAATTTTGCATGCTTGACTTCATTCCTATTTTTCATGTCCCAGTCATGCCTATCCCTCACCTTGTTCTTTTAGGGCTTGATTCTTGTCTTCTGAGTCTGATCCAGTAACACACATTAAGGATCTAACTAGTCCTACAGATGTTAACAGAGAGGATTTTTCCAAGAAAAGTTAGTCCCCAGATCTCATGGACTTCCAGTGGGAGTTGATTCCAAGCTGCTGTCTTTGCCTTCCATGTCAGTAGTATTCTGACACAATGACTAAAAGAGCCATAAAACTGAGGATGAGGAAGAGATCTCTTAGTGCTAGGTGAAACCTTCTGGACTCCTGTATTAAATCCTACAGGAAGGATGTGAAATAGTGGAAAAGGAAGTAAATTTTCGCTACTTTCTGGACAGACAAAAATATAATTAAAAGATAATATTTTTTTCACCTGGTCACTGAAAACAGTCCTACCTGACTGAGGTTGATGATGCAAGTTGCTGTTCTGGAGTGGGGCCACCATGCTTGGTGTCTTTCAGGATCTCGCTGTCAATGGCAATCTGATGGCCGAAGGGGTTTCGGCTGTTCTGAAGAGATGCGCCAGCCCAGTCTGTCTCCTGTCTATCCCTACTCATACATAACAAAACATCTGCAGTGTGAGTATCTTTGAACTTAGGGGAAAACCTCCCATCTAGAGATACTGGGATGGTATCACTTCCAGTGCTGAATTAGAATAAGCTTAGTACAGCCACATATTTTAGCAGCAGATTTTTTTTTTCCTTTTGTCCGTGAGATGTTGTCTTTGTCTTAAAAAATACTATAGCGCATGTGAAGAATGATTTTTCATGAGTTGCAATCTGTCTTTGAAAGAAAATCTTTTAATAAGCTGGTTTATCGGGCAGAAACATCACTTTTGGGGAGAATAAGTTGTGAAGGAAGTTAGTTATAAGTGGCAGTCAGGTCTTCCCCTGTACAAACCAGTAGATGTGTGACCCGCAATGTCTAGTTCTTGATATGCACTTTAATAAGTTAAACATGCCTCCCCAATGCCTTACGGCAGTGTGATTCAGCTCTTCCCCTAGAGTATGGCTGGTACGTTTTATATTGATAATATGCTTGGTATGCTTAATTTAGATCTTGGATCTAGTCACAACTTGAACCAAAAGACAATGAATGGGCCACTTCTGTTAAACTTACTCTTTTTGCCTCAGAGGTGACATGGAACAGCTATAAAAGCTACATATATCTTCTCGAACCAATTTCCTCCCGACTCTGGGAAAGTTATTTTCCCCCTCTGTATTTCATTCATCTTTCTTGCCATTTGTTTATTTCATGTGGCCTGACATGATGTTACCTAATCACAGCCTCACCATACTGCTGCGGTGGAAGAATTAATTCCTAGTAGGCCGTTAGGGATGGAGTTGAAGTAAAGCCCAAGTTGTTTTCAACCCTCTAGTGTTATTTACTGCTTGAGTAGTAAAACACAGACCTGGGGTTCCAGATAGTCTCCTGTAATTGTTCTGCAAAGAATACTATGTGTTTCCATTTCCACAGAGTTTTCAAGCCAAAATTATTAACCTATTGTTTTCCATTGTAGCAAAGATTAGCTTGATAAAATGCTACTGAAACACCTGCCTGCTCGTAGGACCTGACCTACGTGCTTTCCTCATGTGAATATTTACTTGGAACTGGTACTGTCAATAGCAACAGCTGATGAGGTTATATGTCATTACATCTTGTGATATTGGGAATTAAACCAGCATCCCGCTCTTGGAAATAAACAAAAAGAAGCCCGAATAATAAATAATACCATAATGAATTTTCCATTTTGTGACAATCCTGTAGAATTTCATTGAGGATTGTATCCAAACCATTGAATTCCACAGGATAGCCTGCAAGCCCCATGCTTGAAATAACCCATGGAAATGATCTAATTCAGATCCTGTAGGTTTTAGAGGTGTATTTGTGGAGGTCCCTTTTGTGCTTCTCCCCAGTAATCACTATAAAACTTTCCCTAAAGAGCACATGAATATATGTAAACCTTGGTAGGAGCAGGAATATAAAAATAGAGTTAGGAACCAAATTTTCAGCAAATATAAACTATTTTAATTCTCTTGAAGACAAATAAACCAGCTGAAGATCTGCTTCTCAGTTCATGAAAAAAAGGGTTCTCCCTCTTGCACAGATAAATGTTGCTTTTGCATTGCTGCAGATGAATTTTGGGTTTATTCCTTGTTTTCTGAACAGGCTCAGTGTGCCAATGAACATGTCTCCTGCCTTTGTGTGGGCACAGAAGCTTACTCTTGATAGCTTCTAGCAATCTCTGCACATATATAGTGGTCTTGTTTTAATATTTAATCGCTAATTGGTGTGATGATCAAGGGACAGACGAGGGAGCACTCTGACATCTGATCTCTTGAACTGATTACACGCACTTTGCACTACACGTTGTTTGTCGTGGTCAGGCTAATTTCCTTCACTGAGTGCTGATTTCGTTCTGTGGAGAAATCTCAATCTGGGGCTTGTGAAGAGATACTTTCCATGTGGGGAAAGGATTCCAGTGTGCATTGCGCTCCCCTTATTGACCGGCCTTTCCAATAAAAGCAGGGCAAATTCTGTTGGGTGAATGGAATCAAATATTATTCCATGCCTGTGCTCTCTCTCTCTGTGTTAAGGCTTCTTCTGTATTCACTCTCTCCGTGCTTTTATTCATTCCCTTTCTCCCTCTATTAGCTTTCTTCTTCTTCTTTGCAGCAGAAATTTTTAGATTTCAAAGCTCCTTTCAGTCTTAACGAAAAAAATAATTCCACAACCAAATGCAACGGCTAATCCTAACATGAGAAGAAGGTTTTCTTTCTTTCATTATGATGTTGATGATGATGATTATTATTATTTGGAAGAAGGTGGTGAAAAAGAGAGAATTTGTCATTACTGTATAATTTAAAATTGCACAGCCTACAGCCCACAAAACAGAGCATGTAATTACACACTTACTAGAGGTAACAGCAGTGCTGATAATTATTCTTTACACAGGAGAATCTCGCTGATATCCCAGAGTCGGAAAGTGGGAACTACAATATCTTTAATACCATCCTTAGAGACCCTCATAAGCAGAGGAGAAGTATGAGGAGGCACACAGGGTCCAGAGCAATATCTTCATCGCGCCAGAATGTCAGGGGCTTTAGTACAGCAGAAATCAATAGATTCAAGTACATTTTTTTTAAGGTACAATTTTTTTTTTATGACCCTACCTAGAGAAAGTACAGCAAAGCCAGAGGAACAGCAACGGTATGAAACAAACATTTTGAATGGAAGCCATGTCGGTTTAGAAGAATAGTGAGCTAAGATTTATTCATTTATTTATTTATTTTTAAGACATGTTCCGCTGCAAGAATGTGTTAACCATTTCTGGGCTGTAACCCTAAAATTTCTTTGGCATTAAATACCCAGTTATTTATCTACCCTTTTATTGTTTATATTGCTCTCTCTAGCTGTTCTCTCTCAGCCTTTTTTTAGCATTTTTGTCCCCTTGATTTAAATAATTAAAATAATTCAGATTTCATCTTATCTTTGGCATTTCTCTTGGTGATTCTTAGTCTGAGCTAGAAAACAATCTGATGGAGAATTTTCCCATTCCCTCATTTTTTTAGTAGTTCATTTAAATCAGAGTGTGATTTATGGTCCAAATATCATTCTCTTTATTTATGCTAAGTGGTATCTTATTTTACAAGTAATTAATTTGAGTTTTAAGGAATAAAATGCTATTTACTGTGGAAGCAAACGGAGCAAAACTTTCCCATTTTTTACCATTTTACTTTGCCCAGGTGGAGCAAAGTGATGGGACTTTACCTGTCAATGGCAATTATTCACAGAGGGAGGTTCTAAATTAATGTGTTCTTATACAGGTGTACATTATAAAAAATGTGTTCTTATACAGGTGTACATTATAGAAAATCTGGCAGCACCTAATTTTCACGTGCTGTTGGGTCCAATCAGACTGATTGTCCTATTGTGTGTGTTAGAGTACCCTCTGGGTTGGTCTAACTTAAGCCATCAAGTTAGGTCTGGTGTGGCTGCCCGATGTGAATCAGGGAGTTTTTTCTTGCTTCTTGATGGTCTCAGTTCTGCCTGATCAAATCTCTGTGTTGGTGAGAATCTGGGTCACGGTCACAGGGAGTCAACGTGAATAATAATGTACATGAAGCAGTTGGGGTGGAGTCAGGGGACATAAAGTTAATTAAAAAAAAATCTGTTCTTAATATCCTTATAACAAACTTAAAATGACATAAAGATCTCAGAAGTTGGTTTAAAAGGGAACTCAAACACTTCACTCTCCACCTTTAGCATAGGCTGCTAGCTATTATCACCTGAGTGTGTGAGAGCAGGGCTGATTTTTGGTAAGGAACTTTCTATTATCCTATATATTTCTCTTACAGTGTCTCTGTATAGGAAGGAGATAGAATTCAGGTGAAAACCCGTACATGTGCTCTGCTTTGGGATTGGGAGGGAGCAGCAGGAGGAGCAGGTCCCCGTTGCTGGCACTCGGATGTTCTCAGTTCAAGTCCTACCTCCAGCTCAGGACGCTCCTGTGCCAGTGCTGTCACCCAACTGCTCTGTGTCTCAGCTCCTCCTGCGTGGAGGTCAGTAATTTAGGTGGTGTTCAGCACAAAGGGGTTAGTTTTTTCATTTAAGAAAAGCAAAATATATCAGAGGCAAAGTGTCTTGAACCAGATCTGAATTAGTTTATGATTTAAAATAGCAGAAGGACCGAGGAAGCCCAGCCTTGGAGCGATCACGCCACAAATTACACTGATTTTTATTTGCTCCAAATCCTTGATGTGGATAAAAACTTAAAGTAGTTGAAAATTTTGACTCGTTACACTTAACAAAGTAGAAAAAATGGTCCTCTGGTAACTATAAAAGAGCAACTAATGTCTTGCAAGTTTTTAGGTCTCTTCTTGAGGTTTATTAACAGTGATAGATCTGAAATGAATCAGTCTCAGAAGCAGGAGCAATATATATATATTTTATATATGAGTTAAAAACTCACTGGAGCCACTCCGAAAACTTGTGTTTACTTGGTAGTTGCTTATGTTCCTTCACTTTGTGATCTGCAGGATAGGTCGTAGATGAAAAGGTCCTGAATATGAGAGGTCTGGGTGCAGCTTGTGGCTTTGCTAGAGAATCCCAGGGTGACCTTGAGTAAATCACAAAACCTCCTTGTGCCTCAATTCTCCACTTTCAGAACTTAGTAATCATATTTGCTTTCATGTTTTTTATCTGAGTTGTTTAAAAGATTCTCTGGACTGAGTACATGTTTAATTTACTATGCCAGTAGAGCGCCTAGCACAAAGGGAGAATAAATAGTAGCAGCTCATAGGTGATAATAATAATAATGGATTCTTTCTCCCTCATCCTTCTACAGTCTTCTAAAAACACCAGCTAAATTTTTATGCTTCTGTTTTTTAGGTGGAGGCCAAATTATTATTAGGGAAATAAAGTATCATGGAATAACACAGGATTGGCTTGTGTAGTGTGTAGGTCAGTGCAAGTGCCTTCTTTTCCATTTGTTTAAAATACAAAAGCAACTACTAGTAACTTTTGAATTGTGTTTTATTTTTGACTGGCAAAATACTTGAGAACCCTTCCAGGAGGAGCTCTGCATGAGAAAGAGTAGCAAGTATTTTTCCTGAAAATGTTCCTCAGAAGTCACCTTGGGAGTTTTGCAAAAAATTCGAGGGAGGCTTGGATCTGGTTTCTGTTATTAAGACTAGAGTCACAGTCCTGCTCTCATCTTTCTGTTCAGCTGGTAATAAGGCGTCTGGTGGCATATGAGAAGGCTGATGTCCGTTGTTTGATGGTACGCTCAGGATCAGGTGGTGAGCACCTGCCTGCGAGTAGGTTATGTGAAAGGTGTGTTCAGTGGTGTGATGGGAAGCGCCGTTCTCACTACTACGGTGTGGAACTGCTACCTTGCTCCTATTTTGCATCTCCTGGTGCTGGAGCAGGAGATAAAGGCCAAAAGAGTAAGTATCGTGCTGAGGGCAGGAGCTGTGACAGGTCTTTTGTCTTCACTGACTTCTTTGCATTTCAGAGTCAGATAAGCAGTTCCACTTTTGGTCTGTCCCTTGATACTTATACCCTCGTCAGCTTGGACTATGTGAAACCCCCCTGCAGTTCCATGGCTAAAGCTGATCCTTTTTTCTGAGACTTCCATTGAAGTCTGGTGCCAAAAGTAAGGTGGTATTAACATATTAATGCATGCATACATCAATTGTGATAGTTGATCTGATATCTCTCTTTGCTTTTTCAGCTGGATTATATCTTCGTGGTTTGTGATTCCCATGTTATATTCCTAATTATTATTATTTCACACTTCATAACATTTTGGTAACTAAAATGCTCTAGGGTTCAAAACTTGTCTATTACATTTTAGCCCAGAGGAAACTTTGCATCCAGTTCCAACTTCTATCCCCAAATATGAATTTATATTGGAAATTCTGATGGATCCTGCCTGGGATTGGTGCAGCTCTGATAGAATATTGTAAAACACTGACTTTGTTACACATTGAGATGGGGTATTTTCTACCCCCCCTTCCTTTCTTTTGTGTAAATCTGTTTTCACCACAGGAGCACATGCTGTCTCTTCTGGCTACAACACTACTTACTAATTCATCGATTCATCTTTAATGAGGCCCCCTGCCAATGTTTAAATAGCATTCGGAACAAAGAAAAAGGCAACATTTCCAAAACAGCTGCTTCTCTCCAATCTTGACATATCAGCCTTTTAGAATTTTAAGTAAATTTTTTTTCCCCCTAAAGTTGGTAATTTATAATTTAGGTGTAGCTTTATAATTAATTGTTTGCAGGATGGAGGAAAAATAGGAAAAGATAGGAATGAAATAAAAAGAGAGTAAAGTTTCCCTCAGGCTGTTACGATACATGAAACCAAGACGGTTTCCGTGGATTGCACTAGCATGGCAGAGAGAACAGTGGGAGAATTCTCCTTTGCAGCCAAAATCATTTGTTGTACATTGCAAGTTGGTACAAGGACACGACAGAGCAAAGTTTCCCTGCCCGTTACATACGGCTTTACTATGTCGAATAGCTTAACCTTGTCATATTTAGGTTGGCTTCATAAACTACTCTTACCAGGAATGTGTTACCTTGGTCACTACTATTGTTACGCTGGTTTCTATTTTCTCTGAGGACTGGCTGAAGATGCTGCGTAATTGTTTAAGATCAGAGGTCTGCTGTCATGAGCACTTGTATCACACCGAATCCTGAAATTCTGCTAAATTCATGTGCTAAGGCCTGTTTTTAGAATTAACTGGGAATTTCTGGATGATGCCCGTAATAGAAGCACTTCTTACGTTCAGGTGCCACGTGTTCTCGGAAAATTACATTCAGCGTGTACCCCACAGAGTTCACTTTAAATAGGTGGAAAGGTGAACAGCAGAAGGCAGGAGGGGATTATTACTCATGTCATACGTGCGATATATGGAGGATGAGTGTCCCAGCCTTCACTCAGTCTCTTACAGAGTCATCCCAATGCCTGGAGTCAGTTTGGTGTAACTGCCACCAGAATACTTCTTTCTCTACAACGGTCCCTGTAAATGCCACATTTTAAAGGTTTCTTATGGTTGTCATTTACTAGAGACTGAAATACTGGCAGCAGTGCAGACTTCCTCAACTGCTGTCTTCCTTCCTAAAAGGAGAAGCTGACATACTGGGTTTGGTTCCCTGAATTGATACGTAAACTCTCTGAAAATCACCACAGTGGCTCTCAAGTGTACACGGTGTTTTCTGTGCGGCCGGTGGGACAAGCAGTCATCACCTGGGGGCAGCTTTTTCCTTTCCCTACCGGGCTGCGTTCAGATCTGTGACCCAGAGGTTAAGGGCTCTGTGTCTCCTACTTTATTTCTTCAGCCTCTTCAAACCAGTTTATTTTCCTGCATCTTAGTGGTAAATGAAAAAGTTTTATTCTTGTTTCCTCTCTCGTGTGGAATAGCAGAGGAAAATTAAGCCAAAGCAGTTGAATTATAGTTGTTTGTTATGACTTGGTCCTGGCTGAAAGTTTTAAATAAATGATCTTTTAGGGAGAAAGTGGAGGATGCCAATGGACTAACTAAATTGCGAAACTAAAGAAAAAACCTCTTGGCTTTGAGTGGAGGCTTCATTTTCTGAAAAAGCAAAAAAAATTGGCAATTTTTATTTTAAGCTATTTGGCTAAAATGAAATAGTTTTCATTTTGCATTTAACATGTTTTAGAAGTTAAACTGAAGTAAATATGGTAACAAAATATAACTCCAATACGAAAACTCAAAATATATTCACTTCCAAGAAATATTTTGAAATATTTTGTGTGAAACCAAATTTTAAGGAATTTGTGTCGTTTTAATTGAACCTGCATTTTTGATGCAGAAAAAATTCCCAGTTCTAGCAATAACTATGGGTATACAGTAAAACAGGCATGTATTTGTCCCTTGTACAGAGTAAATCATGAGAGGACCAGTAGAGACTAGACGAAGCAGAATTTAAGACGACCATATAGAAGCAATAGTGCTCTGTGGTGTTCTGCTTATCCTGCAGTGAACTCCTGAGGAGCAGAGTTCAAGATTTCCATAGTCCTGTACTCTATTTCAGACTGCTCTCCTGGAAATCCAGTAGGTAAATCAGGGCTCAGAGCCGGCAGCTTAGACTCGTGGTATTGATGGAGAGAAACCTGTATTGGATGGGTAAAGCAGATCGTTATCTCTGCGACGGTGCGGCTTGACGTGCTCTGCAGCCTTTTCTATGGACTTCTTTCCTCTTAAATTTCTCCTCAGGTGTAAGAGGACCTGCCTGGCTGTAAATCACTGTCAATGTGCGTTATATGGCCTGTTCTGGGCTTGATTCAGTATGTGATGCTCATCTTTCCCAAGCGCATGCGGTAGGACCTGGCTTGGCAGCCCAGGCTGTAGACTGTCAAGTCTTCTGTTCCAGTCCAATCGCCAGCACTGACCAAGGCGGTGGAGAGCACACGCCGTGTTAGCGGGAGAGTTTAGAGAGAACTGCAGAGTTGTGACCAGACCCGCTTGGGTAGAGACTCCCCTTCTCTTTCCTTGCGACAGAACTGTCTTTCCTTGACCATGACAGATGCAGATAAACCGGTGAATATTTTAATACCCATCCAAACTGCAAGACCAATGTTGGCAAAGAAGTCCCAGGCAGAAGAGGGGAAATCCTTTGAAAAAAGAGAGAACATTTTACACTTACATTAACATTGCACGTAATTTGGTCTCCAAAAGACTGTTTCTGCATTAAATAGCAGCAAAAGTCCTACAGCCTCAGCGTGCACATGCTCCCACAGACTTGCCTAGAAACAACAACAAAACAAAATGAAGGCAGTTTGGAGGCATTTCCTGGGAAAAAGATTCATGATTCTGTTTCCATGGAAGCGACAGCACATCCCAAGTGGCAGTGAGAGCTGACAGAGCGCAGCTAGGAGAGTTAAAGTGCCATCTACTTCTTCCTAGCAGAGTAGGGGGGCAGAGGTGGGGGGAATCGCTTTTAAAAAGAATACAGAAAAATTTAAAAGGACAGATGGACATATGGCTAAATGGAAAGTCTGGAGATCTGGGTTGGTTCTCAGCTCTGCCATAAACTTCCTATGTCCCTTTGGGCAACTCACATAAGACATCTTCCAACTCCTGCTGAAATCAATAATTGATTTCATTGGGCACTAAATCAGAGCCTTAAGCATTCTGGACAGAGTTCAGTCTGGCTTCTTTGGCACCCAAGCAGTCTGTGATGTTTCAAGTTCAAGTCCAGATAGCTTGCCTGTTGATCTTTTACTCTCTCCTTAAGAATAAAATACTCTCTTCATTTTGTACGGTTTCTGAGCTACTCAAGACTGGGGCTTTTAATATATGCCTGTTCAGATCTTTATACAAAAAATGTTTGTAAAATCCAGGCTAGCAGCTCCAGAGAACTAAAGATACGGCACCTTCAGGGAAGACTTCCTTTGTCTTTGGATCAGATACTTAAATTTGTCACTGTGTATTTTTTTCATTTTAGATATGACATGACGAGTAGAAGTGTTAAAGAATGAGAGGGGGGTGAGAATGGATAAGATTTTGGGGAAGAAAAATCACTCTAGAGTGTGTGCAAATATTAGTGATTGCATTGAAAATTCCTTCTCAGCACCTGTATCGAGCCACATCCAGAGTCAGGAGAAGATTGAATGGCCTGCTGTTCTCCTGTGGTAGGATCTGAGATTCATTGACTTTAGAACTGAAAGCACAGTGTAAAAGGACAGGAGACTATCAAACTGCAGTTTATTACACATATATACGTTTTTGTTGTGATCTCCCATGTTCTACTTTCTTCTTTCAACCTGAAAAAGTATAGTTGGCTCAGAAGAGCTTTTCTTTGTCACGTTTTAGGAGCATAGAGAGGAGATTGCAACAAAATTCTGTTCTTTTACAAAATTCTGTTGTCATCGTTTTGGCTGAAGCTTAGTTTGCTGTTCAGACTTAGCCTTTGACCACTGGGACAAAGTGTGATGGAATCTCCATCTTTCCTCTTCTCCACAGTTTGACTGAGTGCCTCTTTGGAAAATGTACTTTAACGAAGTAAGAGTTGGTGAGCTCAGTGCAAGGGCAGTGGGTGAAATTCTCCAGCCCGTGCTGTACAGGAGGTTGGGCTAAATGATCTGATGGTACTTGTTGACCTTAAAATCCAAGAAATAACTCTGCAGGCTCCTGGGCCCACGCAAGGACTTTTGCAGATCCCCATTAATAACGGTGGCTTTGCACAAGGCCTGGCTGCAAGGACTTCCTTAGGTAACAAGACTCAAACCCAGTCTGTTGGCAGTGCACATACTCACTATCCAGTGCGTTAATTAATACGACTGTTGAATTTCAATCCTCTTTCAAAGAGCTTTAACTACTGCTACATAGATAGAACTGGAGTCCAGGGCCATGTGCAGCAGGCAGGGCAAATAGTTGTAGTGCTCTGGGTTGCTGGTTGGTTTTGGTTTTTGGTTTTTTTTAAATGGTTTCTGGCAATGCATTACACTGAGGTAAGTGCTTTGTTTCTCCCTCAAGTGGTACTCAGCTCCCCAGGGTTTCCTTATGAATGCTTGAGGAGAACGTCCACTCGGGTTTATTTTTGTTATGTATGTACTGTACAAGCTTTTGGCTGTCTTTGCTGAGGGAAAAGACAGGTTACTGCTACTTAAAAGAAATATTTTTAATTGCATAGTATTGATTTTCCTTTTTCTTGGTGGAGCATATGTTCTGCTGTTGATGGATGCAGTAGAGTACGGGGCTGGCTTATGTGGATAGATTAGCACTGAAATAAAAATACAATTGAATGGGTTTTAAACCCATTCTGGTGCAAGTCTGTGCGTCAGCCACCCAGAATTTGGCTTTCCTTTTGACTGATACAATGAAATACACATAGCTGAGCATTTTCCTCTTCCTCTGTCATACTCCCTGCATTGATGTAACACCACAGCAGTACACACAGCCCTCGGTATCTGTGAACTGACACAGCGTCTACATTTGTGGCTACTGTAGTTCAAGTGTTAGATTCCTCCTCCTGTTGTGCTCTGTGGCTTTGGAGAGGAGCAGGGCTGGGGGAGATGGTCCTAGATTTTTACGTTGCTACACCTCGCAAAATAAAAGAAGCTGTAGAGCCCTCAGCATCCCCAGATACACCTCAAGGGAAAAAGAGTAATTTTGCAAATGCTTGGGTATAAACAGGTTAACACAGAACTGTGGAGTATAACCATTCCTTTATCATTGCTCTTCTGTGTTATGATAATGTGCAGTTCAGAGCTGGTAAAAGACATATGCATGTTGATACAGGACCAGGGAGTTCTAAAATTGTTTTCACATTTATATGTAAAGCAATTACTGATTATTTTTTTTCTCTGCCTCATAACCTGAGGAGTGGAGCAGACATACAGGAAGTCTTACTTTTTATTTCACTCTGGTAGACTTGTAAAGCATGCAGCTCTGGTGTACAGTGCAACAAGAGTCAAATGAAACTTGATTTTTTTTTTTTTTTTATTGCATTACTTGTAGCCCCATAATGCAGGCAGATACTTTTAGATTAGGGCAGGGGGTAAGTGAAAGAACAGCATGTTCTGACAGCTGACTGTACAATCATTTCAAATAGATGTGCAGTCGTGATGATCAGGATATCAGTCCTAACACATGGATGTTTCTCTCTACCCTGGTTGTTCTAATCTGTCATATTTAGGGCACTGGAGAATGCAATTTAATTTTTTTCACCAATTGTTACTTTGGAAACTGCTCGGTAAGACACTCCTCCAAGCTTACATGTTCTTTCATGAGGTCTAATTAATTCATTTGCAGAATGTGTGTTTCTCTCCATGCTCATTCTGCAAAGGTGCTAAGTCTTGTAGTCAGAGAGAAAGAACCTGAACAGATTTGTTTTCACATTCTACATTTCAAAGCTGATTGAATCAGACCCAGCAGCTTTGTGCTGGAAAAAAGAGAGATGCTCTTGTAGACTAGCAACGGTGTTTAGGTCAGGACTACCCAGAGCCAAGCCCTCCTCATGCCTCATTTTTCAGCCCCTGGAACATGTGGTCTATACTGACGAACAAATTCTGGACCTGTTTGTGCCCAGCTTTGCCTGCAGCAAAAGGCAGGCCATGCCACAGCTGCTTGGTTTGCTCAGGGAAGGGGGATAGTTTTCCACCCAAAAGTGGAAACAGGCAAAGTCATGGAGTACATCTATCACCAGTGATTAATAATCCATTGCCTGATGCCAGTCTGTGGCTGATATTTATGCACAGGCATTTGGCACATGGATGTGATGGTTTATGGCCTCCATAAAGGGAGGGGACAGAGCTGAAGGTGAGCAGCGGTGTCTGGCTGCTTCTCCTGACTATCTTGGGGCTTTATACTTGAGGTTCTACAGCCTGTCATCACAATTTTGCATGATAAAACCAGGAGGAATGAGGATCCTAGGTGGCTGTATGGAGCCTCTGGAGCATCTGCTTTTATTGGATATGAACTCTGATTCTGTGCAGGTGGCTGCCCAAAGATTTCAGGAGTGGATGGGACTCCACTGAGGATGGTTTGCCATTGTTTGACCATCATTTTTAAGGGCTAGGAAGACTCTGTGAAGATTCCATCTTCTGAAAGATATTGGTTTGACATAGTATCTCTGAGATGCAGTTTCATACGTGGTTCCATATGCTTTGGCATTCCTTCATTTGGGAGCAGCAGTTATTTTTAACATTTTAAAGTCATAAACACTGCTATACTGAAGACATAAAGCCACTGGTGTGGGGTTTATTGTACGGTCAGGGCCTAAGATGTTTGTTTATTTTCTGCAGCAGCTAGATGTGCTGTACCCTAAAGCACTTTGTTAGTCTCTGTAAGCTGTAGGGCATCCTAAATAAATGTATTTAAATGTGCTGAAAGGCACCTAATCAAACAAATTAGATAGCAAAATACCTTTATTTCAACTTTCAGGCACCTTCTGACGTACGGACATGACTAGTTCAAGTTTGACTGTATGTGCTTATCTTACTCTAATACATACAAAAGCATTGTTACAAAAGTACCTATTCTGGGGTGCCTTTCTGGGGGAGAAGGCGGCACAGAGAGAAAACAGCAGGGAAGTGTGAGGCTGTACAGTAGCTCTAGAAAGAGAGTCCACATTGTCAGGGTTACGGTTTTTAGAGATCTTCCTGACCAGGCAATTTTTAATTTTTAAACCTCAAGGCTTTAAAACAGTAAGGGAAAGGGGTGTTATTAGCAATAATTTATTGTGGAAAAATATTTACACAGATAAAAACATTTCACTCATCATGTTAGGACCAGGAATAAAACCCATCTCTTGTCCCGTAGATCTCCTATATTTTTCATGTTTGCTGTTTGGCTCTTTTCATGTAGAGATCTCAAAGCATTTTGCAAATGAAGATGTAAATTGTTATCCTTATTTGATACAGGAATGGCTTAGAGAGAGAAATGACTGCACCTTAGGACCACCAGAGACCAGGAACTAAAGCCTGGGTCTCTACTGTCCCAGTCCGGTGCCTTATTGACTGGATTCTGTAGATGCCTTTTTTGTTAAGGGTGAAAAACATGATAGGATTAATTAACTCAGAGGAGGAAGCAAAGTGGAGAGGTTATGGGCAGGGAAAGAAAAGGGAAACACAATACCAAACTTGGAGGGGATTTAGAAGAGATGAAGGAAGCAGATATTGGATAAGGAGTAAGTGAGGAGGTTTTGTCTGTGGTTGGAGTGGACTAAAATGGTAGAAGCTGACAGTAACAGGAATGTAAGATGCATGTGCTGTGATTCTCAGTACTGTCAGGTAGAGTTCAGGGAGCTGGACAGAACTTCCAGAAGCAACTGTGTCCATTGCCTTTTCAGAAACGTTGTAGGTGTTTAACCTGCAGCCCTTTAATATGCCAAAGGGCAGGGGCACCTCGCTTGTTTTTGTACTTTTGTAATTAACAACAAATATCTAACTATCTCTGCAAATGGGAGAATTCACACTTCAGTGCCTTATGAGTCTGCTGTTAAAACATGACCCCTTGTCCTTGTGCTCATTTGCAAATTGCCTGACATACAAATGATGCTAATAGTTCTGCTTCTGAGCCTCCATAATATGCCCATCCAGGTGACAACGTATCTTAAGTTTCTGAGACTAAAAATGTCACTCTGGGCCTGGAAAAATGTTTGATTTCATTCCAGGCATAAAGTAACAAATTGCCTTTAATGGCAGCATCACCAGAAATAGGCCTCCCTCGCTTTTTCATGTCACTTTCAAGTGCCTCGTTGATATTTTTATGGATTTTTATTATACAGCTTGTTATGCAGCAACAACAACCATGCCAGGTTCTTGGGGATCAGCGTGCGGGGGGGGGCTAAGCTATAATAAGAACTTGTACACTCGTGGTTTTAATATCTTTTACTTCAAAGCAAGGAGTTGATGTGATCTTTCATCATCTCAGCTGTTGTTTACCAGCTTCCTACAGATGCTGTTTGAACTAACAAACCCCACATTTCCTGGTTGGAGTGAGTAATTCCCTCGGTAGTTGCAATCCGTTCACTTGGAGGCTTAGTAGTCTTGATTGAATGATGCCACTAACAAGAAGGGGATAAACCATTTAAACGTTCAGTATCACCTTTCAGTCAAATAATAACTGGCCAAATTAGTTTGGCTTAGAGTCTCAGCCCTGCTCCTTATTTACTGCTTCGAGGGAAAACGACCAACAAGTCCAGGGCTGTATTTGGGGTCAATTAACTCCACATATCAGAAGCAGCCAGACGTGTTCCTGATACAAGGGCTCCTCTTTGGCACTGATCTATGAACAGTGTTTTGTTTCCTAGCAGTTTTTTAAATCAGCTGAAATCTAGAAATTACAGATGAGGAAAGAGCTGCAAGGTCACCTGTTCAGAGGAGATCAGAGCAAGTTCTTTAGCACCCGTGATTATAGTGTGCGAGTATCTGAAACGGAGAAACCAGCAGCAGGCGCAGACAGGTCTCCACCTTCTCCTTTTTTTTCCCTTTTCCTCAGCCCACCAGCAGAGTGGTCCTGCTACAGAAGTTGATTAAACTTTCAGATCTACTGAAATAAGTATATTGTAATAAAAATGGGCTGAGGCATTCGTGTGCCAGATTGGCTCTTCAAACAGATGCTGATTTTCCTTTCAGTGAACAGGACAGTAGCCAACCAGGACTTTTCCCCCTGTTATTTATGTCTGAAAGCCCATTCCAATCTCTTTGTGTGTTTGTATGTATGTTTATGGCAACAAAATATTATTTAGCTGCAGAGGTATCAGAACATTAAGCCTGTGTACTCTCACATAGTGTCCCTGTCCCAAGTAGCTGATGGTCTGAGCAAGGAAGTGTTGAGAAGAAAAGTGGATTTGGGAAGTGACTTGCTCAAGGTTATTTAGCAAGTAGGTGGCAGCGGTGGGAAACAGAACGTGATTCTATGGGCCACTTTTTGTTCTATTGTTCTCTAACACATGCTGTTTGATGGAGTTTTATTGGTGAAGAAATGCTCTTTAAAGTTGAGATTTGTGATAGATCTAGACAGTATGCTGCAGGAATCAGTCCTGCCTAGAAAATTGTCTGCTTCTATAAAGGAGGATCTCGCTGTGATGAGTTTCACAGTGCTGAAGAGTAGTGGTGGACAGTAGAATTCCAGGCAGTTTTTATATATATGTGTGTGTATGTGTATATATATCTGAGTTTAGATAACACGAATCCCGTGAAGATGGGAGTCAGGAGCTGTGTCCACGGACTGTAACTGTGCTGGAGGGCTGTAATTCCCTTTGGTTGTTCTGAGCATACTTCTGGTGCCCCCGCAGGCTCCCCTCCTCCTTTTCCAACCATTTATGTGGAAAATTGTAGGCTCAGAAACCACTTAGGCCCAGCCAGCTGAAAATGCCCCTTTTTGGGTGCTAGCGGGTTACAATTGATACCTCATGTTCTTAGACTCTTGTCTCCAGTGCAATTTTGCTGAACAAAAGTTTAATTGACCTGAAAGAGAAACTTAACTGATTTTCAAAGCCATCAGTGCACCTAGCAAAATAAACATTCTGCAGGGCAACTTCCATGTTATTTCTATGTTGACTTTCTGTTTTTTTCCCCTGCCAAACAGCCACCTCTTAGAGCAAAAGGCAGAACCACCGTGTTGGAGTCTACTCTGCTCTTAACATTTCCTAATAAAACAGCATTCTAAAATGAAAAGGAATTTTTCTAAGAAGTGTGTGTGGGAAAATGATGGAGAGTCTTGTTTCATACAGATCCAAGAATAATTTTTCCACTGTTCAGGATGCTTGGCTATTTAGTCTGCATCAGAGGCATGGGACCTTTATCAATCAAAGAGCCACTTTGTCATTAAATGGAATCTGTGAGTCGCACTGAGATTAAACTCCATGTAGAATCTGTGAAATAAGGGTCTGATTCTCAGTTACACTAAGGCTCCTTTGTGCACCTACAGTGGCATAAGGCCCCCAAGACTTTATTTTGTATCAGATCTTTCATAAAATCTATTCACCCAAAGTGCTTTAGGGTTAAAATTAATTCAGTTAATGAGTTAAATAACTGCCAAGGGAGAGAGAAATTAAGAGTCATGGGCAAGGGGGAAAAGAGATGCTTCCAGCTGAGTTTAGAAGAGAGTGTGAATGAGTTGAAGGGGAAAAGAGATGCAAAGAAGATGCACTGATGGGCAAGAGCTGCAGAGGAGAAAGCTCTTATGCCCTGGGGGTCAAATTATATGAAGGAGGAGGAAGGGCCCTCTTTCTGCAGGAGAATTGCTACCAGTGGAAGTTGATTTAACACATATCACAGGAGCAGCAATATAAGCCAAGGTTTTCACTTACTGTAGCTAGTTGCTATGAAGCCTGCACAGACTGTACAAACATTCACCTTTTATTGTTTGTTTATAATGCAATAGTAATTACTCGTGGAGTAGATTCCTACTGCATCAGGCATTTTAGAAAAGAACAGTCCCTGACTAGATCTTTTGACTCCCAGGATCATTTGGGCCAGATAGAGCTGTAGCTGTTCCAGCTCCAGTAAAGAGAGTATCCTATTGTTAAATTCTCCCCTGATCTCATCAAAGGGCTGTTGCAGGGCTGTGTGGACAAGCTGCCTCTGGCAGGCTATTGCAAACAGCCCTTTCCTGAACCCCTGCATCGCTGACCAACCGCCTCCGGGACTGGACAGAGCTGCAGGCTCTCTCCAGGTGTGATCTGCAAGAATTCCTTCCTGTTCGGCTGGGTCTGCAGAGAGGGGTGAGGACCACTGTGCTGAAAGATGCTTCCCTATATCGGTAGCAACGTACAGCTTGTGACTATGCTTGTAAGACAGATTTTGTAGCCCATCTAAACCAAATGGTAGCCAGTGTTTCTGTTCTCTCCATGTCCACGGACTGGCTTGCCTCTGTAGAGCCTGGAAGAGCAGTGCACTTTCAGAGCTTGCCATCTTGTACTGCTTTACATAAGTGCAGATGTTTTTTCTTCTTCTACTTAAATGTTCTTTTTCCCCTCTTTTTTTTCTCTTCTGACAGTGTTTTCTATAAATAAATTACTTCTTGCAAACTAGAAAGAATCAAATTGAGCACGTGTAAATTTTCCATTCCTCTTAGTTTTTAAGCAAGAAAATTTCACAATCCCCACAGTAGCAATAATTTTATTTATAGTTCTTATTAACCAGAACCAGAAGAACAAAGCTTAGTTGGGCACAGAAATACGTGGACAGTCACCTAGAAGAAGCTACAAAATATTTTAATCATGCTGAGCACCACATCTTGAAACTTTAGTGGAGATGGTTGAGCACGTGTATCTCTTTCATGTCACTACTTCATTGAAATCTTGGAAGTAACTGCTGGGTAGTGTGGCACCAGAAGCACAGCGCCAGTGGCAACCCAGAACTTGGAATGGATTTACTGAGATTTTTTTCAGAAAGGTGGATATATTAACCTCTCCTGCATCTATGTTCCTCTCTGTCTTTAGCAAGCCTTTATTATACTTGTTGGACTCCCCTGGATCTGAATCTGTCAGTGGTCTAGACGACAAAGAATAAATTTGAACAGATGTTTTTCAAGTGAGCCATTCTTTCCCAGTTTTAATAGAACGTCTAACTTCACGCAAGGCAGGACTTTATCTTAAGTGGCTCTGGACCTAAAAGAAACTGTGCTAAATCAGGCTTTAAACAACTCACAGTTCCTAGCATGGTTAGACTGATGACGTTCCTTACACTTTAAGAAGCCTCTGAGGCTCACAAACAGAAGTTTTACATTTAATAGTTTGGATACTAACAGCCTTGATTCATTTCCCTCAGTTTTATATCATTGCTCTATCACGGTGCGATTATAGTGTAAGAAGGTGCCTTGGAAGCTTGGAGAATAGTAAATGCAGACCTGGCTTTGCTCAGCAGAACTTGTTCGAGGCTTTACAAGAAATTTTCAGACAAACTCATGTGACAAAAGTTGGTTTAAAAAAAAAAAAAACTCACAAAAACCCTAAAGCCCAAGTGCCTTATTTGAGGAATGTAAATAAAACACGTCCTGGATATTCTCTTAACTGGCATATAGTCAGCCTTTGGGTGATGTAAGAGGGAATTTGCTCTCACTTAATGTTCATTCTGTGTGAAGTTTGTTGCTATGTCCCAAGTTATTGGGAGCTCTTTAAATCAAGGCAGTGAGAATGGATAGTGAGAGAGTGAACTGTGAGCTTTATTGATTGTATCTGCACAGCACGGGATTGAGAAATACCTCCCTTTACATGTGGGTGGGTTCACTGTAAAACACAAGGAGGATTCTCCTGAGACACATTTCTTCCAAAGTCCCACTTAGAAATTTGGGGGAAGGATTCCCGGGACACTGTGTGTTGCAAGTTCTGCTTGAGAAGGTCCTATAAAACAGCTGTGGGTAAGACAGACACCCACAAGGGTTTTCCTGCAGGCCCTGGAGCTTGAAAAGGCTCATATTTCCATAAATCCTTTTGTGAACCCAGAGGCAAGATTTGAATTTAACATGTTGAGTTCGAGCCGGTTTGCCAGGTCTGAAACTAGAACTGGGTGCCCGTTTTGAGGGAAAAGAACAATTAAGATAATTTTGCTAGACTATATATTCAGTGCTGGTGCACTCATCTGTCCCATATGGTCTTGCTTCTTCTCATGCATGCAAGTCTGGTCTCTGTGGCACAAGGATGAAAATATAAAAAACTCTTTAAAACAGGGTCTGCCTCTAGTCTGTTGTTTTTGGATTCTTGTGCATCCCTCTGTTTGATTTGGACTTACCTAGAATCACAAAGTGTAAGTCTAAGTGAGTTCCTCTGCAAGCCTCATTTTCTTCTCATCTGTGAAACAGGATAGGTAATTTCTGCCTTAGAGGCATGTAAATTTTAATAGTTTAGTCCCCAGTTCAGCAAAGCACTTGAGCACATTCTGTTGGAGTAAATGGGATTTTAATTCTGTGATTACACTGTTTGGTGAACTAGGGCCACAATAAAGTACTTTGAGATCACTGGCATTAGAGGTGTTACAGAGCTGGAAGATGTCGTTATCAGTATTTTGCAGTACAATAAACCATGGTGATATTTTTTTCCCCACCTCCAACAAGTAATAGATGGGGTTTGGGTCATCTTAAAGTTTAGATATGATAAATAGCCCGAGATGCTAGGGAATAATGGGTTGGCTGGCCATTTTTCGTTTGGTTGGTTTTTTTAAATGCAGTAACTTGGTAGCCTTTTCTGGACTTGGGGAATGCAGTTTCAGTTCCTTTCTCTGAGTGGCTGAATCCACAGTTTCTAGACATATTTTAGTTTAGGATTAGGAGTTCTTAAGCTATGCTGTTCTTGCTTCTGTATTTTGCATAGATAATGTTATAATATAAATAATATCTGTAAATGGCCAAGCCCTAAGCTTAGAGAATGACACTAATCTAGCTCTTTGTCTCAGTGGCTATTTTCTGCGTTCTGCAGCTGTAGTGTCTACAGCTGGCTTGTTTCTAACACCGGAGCTGCCAGATGCAGAGAAGGAGACCCGTAGAGAACAGCACACACAGAGGAAGAAGACAAGAGATCCCCAGGAAAGGAAGGAGGAGGCTGAGAAGGAAAACGCGGTGGCTCGGCAGCTTGTTTATATCACCTCAGAGAGTTGATTGCATGCTTATCACACACAGCACAAAGCTCAGTTGTCTAGACAATCGTCTAATTGTCTTTACTCAGTAAGTAGCAGCCCTGGTGACATTCCAGACCTTGACCTCTGCCCTGTCCAGCGCCAAAAAAGTGCCGTTAGGAATCATGTAACACTGGGTATTAAAGATTGTTGGAAAAGGCCATGGGGTCAACCTACTGTGGAGTTTTAGCAACAATGCTGAATATAGCCGACTCTCTCTCCTTCCTCCCCTCCTCTTGAGACTTGGGCTTGTTGTAGGAGAGTGTTAGTATGATTCCTGCGCTTAAACGAAGAGATGAGGCTGTGCTGGAACCACTGGGGGCTGTGCAGGGAAGGAAGAATGTACAAAGTCTGAGATTGCAGAGGCACAGCATCCTTTTTATAAAGAGCTTGGGCAGTCCTTGGTCAAGAAATGTGCTTCTAAATATTCTAGTTGGACACTGTGGCTTGGGATGTCAGGGAATAAGTCTGCAAAGAGACTCCTAGCTAGAGCTTCAGGCTTATATGTGTTACAGCACTATAAATAACAACAATGGCCGTGGTTCAGGGATTTAGGAGACAGGATCAGAGTGCCAGCCGCTGCTGAAAATCTGTGGAAACCTCCTGAGGGGATGGTGAGGGAAAAGGCTAAAAAAAGTTTGTGATTGCACTAGGAAATATCTGGGCTCCCAGGAAAATTTTCTGTATTCAAATCCCTTGTCTCCAAAAGGGACCCTGTGTATAACCTGTCCTATATGAGAATCCTCCTGGCTGTTGCTGTCAAATCCCACCTTCTGCACTCCCTGGTCCGCACAGCTGCCACTGGAAATGCGGTTTCTTGGCACGTGGAAGATGAGGCACTGAGCTTATAAACTGAGGGTCCAGTTCAGGGAGATAATTAAGCATATTGATAGTTTCAACTAGACCTCACGTTAGAGATGTCCTGAAGTACATTCTCAAGTTAGACTGAAAATCTGTTGTTTAATAACAGCTATTCTTATTGCATGAGTTTGATTTTCTACGAAATATTCACGTTAAGTCTTTTAAATAATGCAAAATAAGTTTGTTTGGGCTTTTAAATGAAGTAAATGTATAGACATTCTTAGTGAACTCTCCAACTGGTGTAAACCAAGGTAACTGCTAAAATCAGTGGAGCTGTGCCAGTTTACATCAGTTAAAGATCTGACCTTCTATTCCCAGGCATGTTAAAGGTGTTACTGCGCAAATGACTGCAAAAATTATTGCTGAAAGGTTTTACGCTCAAAGGCAGATCAGGTATCTGGTCCAGGGAGGGTACATCCATTGCTGCAGAAGGAAATAAAGGAGAGAAAATTGTGAAGTGTTAACTGATATTTTTAGAAGCTTTATAATGACAGGTCACATTCCCGAGGACTATAAAGTGGCAAATCTAACACCAATTATTCAGGAGGGGCAAAAAGATACAGCAAGCAATTACGGTTTAACACCAGTTGTGGGAAAAATATTGGAAACCATTTTATGGGGTTTGGGGAGTGAACAGCTTGAAAAGTGTAATTTGATTAGAGATGGCCAACGTGGGTTTTTGATGTGGGTTTTAACTAACTTAGGATTCTTCAAAGGTATTGTTGCCATGGGAGGTAATGGCTCGTGATTGGATGGCGTGTACTTGCGCTACGTTTTTGAAGTGGCAAACTGGGATGCAACTGCAGAGCTCCTCTTAGTTTCATTGAGCTGAACCCATTTGAAATGTGTTTAAATGAGGAGAATGATGAATCCTCTTTGCCAGGCAGGGGTGTGAAAGCCAGATTTTGTTTGAAGAAGTGAAATGAAGTGCGGGTTTTTTTGCCATCTACTTCCTGAAAGTCTTAAAGACAATCACACGGGGAAAAAATGGAAATTGGGCAAGCTGGACTTCCATGTCAAGCTCTGTCACCTTGGAGAAGCTACTGCAGGGTAGGTTCTCTCAAATGAGCTTTTCTCAGTGTCTGACTGCAATTCAGATGCTTTCTTGAGGTCATATGTAGATCAGAGCAGAATAACTCTATCAGTGGGTCTTTGCCCAGGCACACAAACCCTCTGTTTGTGTGAATTGGTTTGAAAATAAAATGCTGATGTTCTCTATGTTGCCTTTTTAAATTGCAGGCTGCAGTTCAGGGAGTGTCTCTTGGGGGTTCCACTCGTGCCTTGGCCCCTGAGCCTGTGAATTTGGCCAGGTCTCATCCCTCCACACTCCTGTTCCCTCTCAAACCTTCCCTGTAATAAACAAGGGGTGGGGGCAGCCTCCCGCTGTGTGACACAAGGTGTTCCTGGTCTCGAAGCCCCCAAGGCTCCTCGATGCTACTGGATAAAAAAGACTAATATTAATAATAATAAAAATATCTTTAAACAAAGAGACAGAGATAGGATTATACTCCTGAACTACCAAAAAGCAACTTAGGATCAGTACAAGATTTATTTACTAATATGATAACTAATTTACTAATATACTAATTTACTAATATGATTTACTGATAATATCAGTGATAAGGCCAGAAGTTAGGTTACTAAACTGTGTCTTAGGCTAAATAACTGGATTTTTTTTTTTCTTTTTCCGAAGTATCAAGCATCATAACTACTATTTGTTTAGCACTTCTGAATTCAGGTTTTTTGGGCATGATGCTTCAAAAAGTACTTGCGTGCTTTAGGATTTTAATTTATGCAGGTGCTCTTGAGAATTTCTCTTTCTAGTGTTGTCTTGTGTATGTATGAGAGCTGTATATATTTTAGCTTATTTTGTCTGAAAGCAGAGGATGTACTGAGCAAGGAGGTAGCAGTGCCACCCCCTTTAGAAGGGCTTGAGTCTGTTTGAGGGCAGTAAATTCTTTTAATGCAGACAAATATAAAATGCTAAGTCTTGGGGGCAAGGTACCAAAAGTGAGAGTACACATTAAATGGAAGAGCCATGCAGCATACTGATCAGGGAGGGGATCTAGGGGCTATGGAAGAACAGTCCTTCAAGCCATCAAGCCATCGTACTGCTGCAGATGGAAAAAAAAAAAAAAAAGAAGTAGCATAGTGTAAAGCATCAATAGGAAGGAAACAAAACCACAGTAAATTAAATGGATGATCATTTCATTGTTCTGTTTCTTTGGTGAGGCTTCAAAACTATGCTTGCTTCCTCCTAGGGAGCAAAGCATTTGCTGTATGTGGGGGACTCGGACACACCCCAGAGCGCTGATTCCTTGGCTTTTCCTGGTATTTGTAACCGAGGACAGTCTGGCACAGACAAAATTATTTCCCCTCAGGAGACAGAGGCTGGAGGCCTTCTGGGGACAAATGGAAGCATTCAGAGTTACTGAAGGGCCTGAAATGGTGGAGGTAATAATAAAAATGGAACTGAAAGCTTGAGGGTCGGGCCTCAGCTGGAGTTGGCTGACACGGTGCAGCCGGCACTGACCGAGAGCCGCGACCGGAGCCCGAGCGCCGGGAACGGCCTTTGGCCCTTTGCTCTCGTCCCTCGGGCCGCAGCAACACCTCGGTGTGCAGAGGCTGCCCAGGGCTGTGAAATGGGTTATGGACACACGGCTCCTGTGCCTGCTAGTCAGTAATTAACATCCTGTTCATATCTCTTAATGTGCAACTCTGCAATTTCAGATTTCCCATTGAAATGTAACTGAACGTTTTTCCTGCAGCGCCAGAAAGCGCTTGGCCTGTTGTGCGCGGTAAACACCCGACACGCAGCCACGGCAAGGGGTGGCACTGGGGTGTAATGAGAGGCTGGAGGACTTGTCCCACTTAATGAGGTTATTCCAAGATAAAGGTCTTTAAATTTCAAGTGATGAAAGATGAATCCTAATTCCTGAAAACAAAAGAGCTAACACAAACTGGAGGGAAAGCTGGAGAAGGCAACGGGGAATCAATACAACTGCTATGGACTTGATGGCTCCTATGGGTCAAGTCAGTTAACCTCGTTTTTTTCTTTATGTCGCTATCTTGTTCACAAGGAATAATAAGTAGTCATCTTTTTACAAAAATGCCTTGTGGTGCTTCAGAGATAGATGCCACGTTAGGTGTAGGACTATTAACGAGGTTCAGAACAAATCGGGAAATTGAATTAAGCCTTGGCTCTCTGTGTCTGTGCACGCAAATGGGCTTTTGTCTCCACGGCTTATCAGCCTGCCCTTAAGTACCTCCAATGATGGGTGGTGCTTTTGATTTCAAAAACTGAATTCTAATATTTGCAATGTGGTTATTATTTTAAAAATACGTTAACGTTACCTGGGTAGATTCTAATGTAAGATTTGTTGCTGGTGTGTAGTCTGCTTTCATTGAGGTAGGGTCTTTGCCTGGACATGATTTAGCCAATCCCTACACCAAGGAATCTGTAATACAAACAGACGGGCAGTTACAAAGGGCCAAAGGGAAACTGGGGTCCACGGAGCAGGGAGCGTTCCTGGCCTGTCATATGCAACAGGTCTCAGCGGGGGCCAGCAAACTGCCAAGTCCCAGACTGACAGCGTGTTAGACTGTTGCTATCCACTGGATCAAAAATGTAATTCTTTGTTATGCAGAGATACCCATTTTGGGAGGGAATAATTGGAATACTGGAACTCAAAATGCTCCTTCGGCTCAGTTGTAAACTCTTTGGGGCCAGTGATTGCCTTCTGTGTTTTGTGATTATAAACACCTTAACACAATGGAGTCATGGTCCATGACTGGCTTCCCTAGGTGCTGCTTCAGTACAAATAATAACTGCACTAAATTGCCGTGTCCTGCAAGGAAATGGTTGGGAAATGTTGAGCGACTGTGTGCTTATGTTATTGTAAAACCAGAAATGTTTACTCATTATATTTAAATAGGTTTGGATCATTGTGGATGAAAGTGAAACAAGATATAAGCCTGCAATGACATGCATAAATACATAATTAAGTATATTTCCTTTCCATATGGAGAGGATTAGCTTCCTTGCCTCAGCAGGGAGTTGCTTTATTTGGTGTCTGCTTTGGTGTCCCTTTCTTTTTGACAGCTTACAGAGGTACACTGAAAGGGAATTTCACTCACTGGCTAATGAATGTTGGAATAAGGACTTTGAGGGCATGTGGAAAAGAATAAGTGATTACCTCAGAAAGCAGAAGTTTAGGGACCTTAAGGGCTGTCCTATTATCCTGACTTCTCTTTTTGACCTTAAGTGGGTCCTGTGGGATGATACTGCCCACCTTACCAAGATTTATTGCTTAGTCATAAATCGAGACAGAGGGAGAGAGAGATGTGTCTAGTAAATGCTGAAGTGTCAGCAAAAGCTCCTTAACTCAGGTTTCATAACTTGAGAAATATTTTATCACCCTTGTGAGCCAAACCTCTGAAAAATCAATAGAACTTGAGAGTTGCCTGTATTGATCTGAAAGGCTGAGCTGTATTGAAATATTCATGGCAGTATGTGTGTGTGTTTGTATATGTGTGGTTTGGGGGCTAAGATGTAGGTAGCTTTCAGAGAGTGAAACATTCTCATTTTTCATTTAAACTAGATTAAGACTATTAGGCGACTTGCAAAGCACATACTTAAAAGGGAATGAATTTGTTTGTCTTACAACAAGGCTTCTGACAGTTAGAAATGCATTCTCATTATTATTATTTTTCTTAAATGACAAACTGTTGGGAGGAAGAAGTCAAGGAGATCTGATAAAATTAGCACCACGTTCTCTTGGGGATCTCTGGGCTTGCTTTGTTTGCAAAGCCAATTTGGACACTGCGTCTTTGATCTTCACTTTCAGTATTTGAGCAGGCATGTTTAGTATCACTCATTTCACAGGAGATTTGGGATTCAAGTTTCTTCAACAATCTAAAAAGCAGTACATTAGAAGGGGAATTGTCTGCCAGTCGTCTTAGAATCTCAATACCCTTGATACTAATTTGATGTGATGCATTTCACCAGATGTGTCTACCTGAACGATGTTTTATGCCCAAGAGGTTTGTGCTACTGTAGAGTATTAAACTTGGCTCTTCCCCCCACTTCCTCCCCTCCCTTCTTCTTCCAAGAGCAGCTGAATGAAAAGCATCCATAATTTTAATCAGCATATAGGTGTGACACGTTACAAGCATTTGGAAGGGAGAGAGTGTGTCAGGCAGAATTCATGGAAAGAGTAGAATAGAACCATGAAGAAAACCATTGCCAATGATGGTTGAAAAATATTCAAAAAGAAACTGATGCTTATATATAAGCTAATAGATTAATATATTCACTCAAGCTCTTAAGACCTGCCTTTTTACTCTTTACTCCTTTCCTACAATACCTTTGTCCCTTCTAGGTTCAAGTCTCTGGTGATCCCACAGGCTTCTACTGGGCTTTGGGTAGATCACTCAGGGGCACGATACCTGAAGGCGTTCAGGTGTTCAAGTGCCATGATTTTTGTGTGTATCTTAGTGCATCAGAGCCATTTCTGTAAAACCACAGCGAGCAAATACCACAGCGCTGCCCTTGCTGAACGCTTGTGAGGATTCAACAGCTGTGAGATACTCAGTGACTCTGGTCATGTAAGTTCTTCAGAGGGATCCGTAATTATGGGTGTAAAGGGAAAGGCTGAGTGGAAAAAAGGAGAAGGTAGTAATTATTCTTTAAGCAAAAATAGTGGCCATATAGGCTGCCAGTTGGCTGAAAATACTATATGGGAATAGGCACCTCCATAATCTTTATGACAAAAGATGTGTAATGCAGGCTATCGAGGGTCTGTGCTGGGTGTTATGGAGTCCAGATCTTAAAATGAAATGCAAGATAAGGACAGTGAGAACCAATTTCTTGCTGAACATTCCATCATGTGTAAATTCACCCATGGTTAAAAATGGTTATATGAAATAAAAACAAGCACCCTTGAGAGGCATTACTTCAATCAGTGGCTCAAACTAAGCAGAAAACCAGGCTTTCTGCATCTGAGATTTGCCAGTATTGCTGGAAAAAGGGGAACAGCTCATTCCCTCAGTCTGTGGAAGCTGCATGTCCCAGGGAACGGACTGTGAAGCTACCTGGTGCTGGTTTAGGATCTCTATTACCAGCATTTGCTTCCCTCACCGCCCTTAAGAAAATAAACGTCGCTGCTGAATGGAGCTTACTAGAAATGGGAACCTCTAAAGTGCGTGGCCAATATCTCGGAGGCAAGGACTGCAAATCTTGGCGTGGGTTACAAATTGCACAGCACCTCGTGCGCTGGTTGTGTGTAAATACCAACTGGTGTTTGAACCATGTTCGCCGGCACCGCCTGCGTGTAGGCACGCTGGTGTTGTGGGGCTGCCAGAGAGCTGGCACGTCTGACAGAAGGTTTCATTGAGTCTGGGAGAGCATCATTTTGTTGCATGAATCTCGTTTTTACCCACTGTTCTAAAGCTTTCCTGTAATAAGTAAAATGAAAGGAGGAAAAAACCCCATACTTGCCATTCTTTATTTATTTGCATTCCTCAATGGCAAAGTAAACTGAATGTTTAAGCAACTGACATCAAAGATTTGATTTCTCTGAAGCTAAAAAGCCTATTAATCACAATTTTAAAGTGTTCTTTAATTACCCTGTAATAAAATGACACGCGCAGAGCGGGAGGAAAAATTGTATACTTTTAGAGTTCCTCATGCTTGTTTGTGTTTCAAATCTCACCGGAAATCCTTGTTGATCGCTCTTGCTTCTGCTGCTTAATTCTCTTCTGCAGCAGCTATTGTTCATCGTTTAGCTACGTTAACTGTGTGCTGTGTGATTCTGAGGCAGGGAAACAAGCGTGCAGGGAGAACAGGCCTGGCTTCTAAGCTGCTTTCTGGAGGATATAATAGCAATGGAAACTTATTTTCTGAGAGAATTCTGAGGCTACGGAGGACAGAGTTTATTTGGGGTTGAAGGCAGTGGTGATGTCAAACCCTCTGCTCGGTGGCTGTTGTGTTTAGGCTACAGGGACCGTTTCCATATTGTGAGTTTGATGCGTGCCAGGACCTTGAGTCTGTGTTGTGTCCTGGGAGAAGAGGATCCAGAACCCCTTTCTAAACAGCAAAGAGGAGAAAAGACCCAGGAGATGGTGCTCATGACTACACAGCACAGGCCCGAGTCGTGGTTGACCAACACCACTCTGCCCAGTCACGGGTTTCACCCGTGAAAATGGCCTCTGGCTGTAAGCACTGAAACAAGGAGATAAGCAAGAGACACAAAAGTGGGTTTGGTTCATGCTTTAAGGGATGTGAGCTGTCAAAACAAAACAGCTATAAGAAAAAGGCAGGGTTTGTTAGAAGCCTCTCTGTAAAACTAACAATTTTGTAAAGGAAGGAGAATGAAAAAATAAAATCAGGGTGGACACCCAGCTCCTCCTTTTACATTATGAGCTAGGTGTTGGGGTCGTGGTGGCAGAGAAAAGTTTGGCAATACGAAGCAAATCCAAAGGGCAACAAAATCATAGGCCCTACCAAAAATAAAAGTCCCACAACATTTAATAAAACTTTCCAGGTCCTTGAAAATCTCTGCAAGTTTTTAATACTCGAGGTTGTTCATAAAGCTGAGAACATCAGTTGCCAGTGTGGAAGCAGACTACACAGGTGTGAGGCCTCTCTCTGGGCAGGATTAATGAGTCCTCCTCTCCCTGGAAGGAGAAACGCCTGGTGGCTGTAGGTGGAGGATGCCACAGTCCCAGCTCTGGCCGCAGCTGATCTAGGCTGGTGTGTTTTGGGCTCGAATTCGCTGCTATCGTGAAACTCAGCCAAGTGGGTAACGTTCTGAGTTGATCTGTTTTCAGACCCAGACAGTTGTTAATGAAACAGTTGCTGTTTTGTTGACAGAACATTAATTACTTGATCTTAGGACTTGGTAATTGCACGGGCCCCCTCTGTATACATCACTAATTACATTAGCAATTATATGGCATTTTAAAGACAAAGAAATGACTACAGCAATTGCAGTGTCATAGGGACCCTGCTGCTAAATTTCAATCAAGTTCCTGCAATCTCAGTGAAGTGTTGAGATCAGTCCTTCTCCAGCCCAATCCTGCAGAAAGATCAGTCTGTTCTGGTGTACTGCTGCGGCCGCTTCCACCAGCCAGTTCTGAGAAAAGTAGGGGTGCTTGAATTTCTCATCAGGGTTAGTTACATTCTCAAAATTGATCTGAAGCATTCTCAAAAGGCTACTTGCTATTGGAAGTATTTTTTTACACTGTCAGCTCTATTAATTCTAGAAATAATTACGTCCTGGCTTAGAAAATCATGACTTAGATTAAAAATAATCACAGTTGTAAACGTATTTGTCGGTGCCTTTCTGAAAAGCTGCATTGTATTTTTAAGGATCTTCCTTTGCAAATTAATAGGCCAGAAAGTTACTTAAGAATCTAAAATTCCTGTGCCTCCAGACATCGGAGGTTTGCAAAAAGACCTTCAAAATCAGAGTAACTGTAAGCATGAGAACTGGCAATGCAGCATATTTGTAAAGTCACTGTTATTTTGTAATATGACAAAATGTCATTATTCTGCCAAAGAGCTGTAAACCCCCTTCATTTAAATAAGACCCACCCTTACGGTATGCAAATACCGTCCCGAAGGACACACTTCAGTTACTGCTGCCATTTCCTGTTCCTGTCCCACCTCCCTGTGCTTTCTGATCTCAAACCCAGCTAGAGCGTGTTAACTTGAGAAATGACTGTAACTCCTCTGGGTCAGGAGGCGTTTCCAGCACTGGTTTATACGTTGCTCTCTGTGGAGGGTACAGATTCTGAAGCCCCCGCATGCCGTTGCAGTGTAAACAGAGTGCTCTGTGTACGGCTGGGTGCTGTGCTAGGATGAACATGAACATAAAAGAATTCCAATGCTTGTATTGGGTTATTTCACTTATTTTGTAGCTGTGCTTCTGGTTTGCAGGCCAGAGGGGAAAGTAATTATATGGCCAGATCTATAGATGGCATAAATTGGTACACCTCCACTCACTCAATCCGGCCTGTGTCTTGTCAAGTTTTGAGCTTGTAAACAGGCAGAGATGGTGTTATTAGCAGTGGACAATCGCTCTCGCTTGTGCTATTTATTCCGCCGTTCCACTCTCCCCTCCCTTTTCACTGCTCCTCAAGTGCTGTTGCCCTATGTGATTTCTTGCCAATTCTACCCAGAATCACATTCATTAAAACCTTGATCCAGTATTAGGTAAGGTGAGTTGGAAGCTGCCAGCGACTTTAATGGTGTAAGATTACAGCCAACACCCCCACTTATAGTCAAGACCACACTGTCCACACTGGATTGAGGTTGAGAATCCAGACGATAATGAACTGGGATGAGTTTCCCCATGTCCACGTGCCATAAACCTTGCAGAAGACTAACAAGAAAACAGAGTGCTCCATCCACATCCCCCCCAGGAAACGGAATGGGCAGTGGACAGGTTGTGTTTTGTCATTCCCGTGTCCTTTTCTGTTATTGTTGTAACTTTGCCCAAAGGAAGCAGGACAGCAGCTCTGATCTCCCCTGCCCCCCTCCCCGCTGTAGTGCTTCCCCCAACCTTCTTCTGTTGCCTCTGTGGCAAAACAGTATTTTGGTGCCTTCCTCTTCGGGAGGGGGAAGTGTTGGGTTTCCTGCTTCCCCTTCCCTACGCTGCTGTTTGCTCAGTCTCTGCCGTGGCTGCTCTGTCTGCACCCTCCACTGCGGCCACCAGCTGCCTGTTTCATCCAGTCCTGCATGCGGAGTTAATGAGACATTCCTACTTAAATAACCTGGTGCGATTAAAGCTTCAGATCTTTGCACCTCAACAGCTGTGTGTTGTCACCGAGATAAATATTTTAACTGGTCTGGCAATTCCCTAGCTGCCCTGTGTAAGTGGTGAATGAGTGGCTATTGTTTCACCATTTATTAAAGTGAAATTCAAGTTCTTACAAACAGCCATCTAGAAGAGACCTGTGAAGGGAAAAAGGGAGGGTGGGGGAGAGAATCTGCTTTTTAGAAGGTGTTTCTTAACCAGGGCATCGTGCAGATGGTGACGTGGCCGTGCCCGCCTGTCACCGAGGTGAAGACTAACTGGGCTGTCGCTGAGCACCTACAGGAGAGGTTCCGTTTATCGCTGCTATTAGGAGAAAAGTTCCTTCCGTGTTCCCGATACCGTACGAGGTAACGGCTATCCACAGAGCTCACCTTTGGAAAAGGACCACGTTGTGTGTTTGATGTGACAGATGTCATTAAATTCTTTGCAGAGCAGTCTTACAAAGGAAGGCTGAACGATTTGATCTTCGTGTAAAACTTGGTGAATTAAGGATTTAAGAAGGTTGTAGATTTCTAGCCTTTACTGGTCTTAACATGGGCCAAGAAAAATCTTTTCACACTGGCTTTTAAGAATTGAGCAAGACTGATAATGAAATAGGTTCAGCAAGACAATGTAACTGATCCTAGAGATTTTTGGGGTTTTCTTAATAGAGATTCCCTTTCGGTACAGGTAAGTCTTTGATGATACCATCTAAGCTACCTGGGGCTGGAGGGAGTTGTTTATATGCTTTTTTGAATTTAGAAGTTAACATTTTTTCTGCAACTCTCTCGCTGGGGTACTTCATACATCTCCTGCCCTCAGCATTTTATTTGGAATTTGCCCAGCCTGCAGGACAGCTCTGAAGGTGAGAGCAGTAACGTATCGCAGGCATGTGCTGTATTTGTACATCCTCGAGTCCTTAAAAGAGGTAACAAAGCAGTAGAGGAACACAGTACATCTCTGGGCTTTCATCTGCATCGTGAACTTCCTCGCTGGAATACAACAGTAGGTCACTGTTAAAGGCTGAGAATCTCTTTCAAAGTAACTGTTAGTTTTATCACTAAAATCGTCACTTAATACACTGCTGGGACTTTTTAAGGGGGCAAACCCAGCCAAATCAGATTTTAAGTAGAATGGGCCTCTGTTCAAGATGAGACGAAGGCTCTTTCGCTAAGACAGTGGACAACTTGGGTTTCACTGTTGGGAAGAAGGTCATCTACTAATTGCATGTTACCCCTGAATGAGTAATTGAAGCAGATTACCAAAAAAACCCTGTTTTCTTCTCAGCTTTTGGTTGATAGTGCCTGATGTTTTCAGATGCTTTCTCTGACATCTGGCAGTAGTTTAAACACTGACTCATATTCTGTCTTCTGTTAGTCAAAAAACGCCAATAGAAGTGGCTTTCATCATCAAAGAAAATTTTCATTCGTTTGAACCTTTCCAGTGATTTTCACACAAGAAAATGGGATGTTCCTGGTTTAGATAGCGAATTACCCTTTTCCAAGATATTTTCAGCACTCTGGTTTATTTTTTTTTCTGAAAAAATAAAGCTGATTTATCCTTTTGATCGATGGTCTCACAAAGGGAACAGAAATTCCCACCTTACAGATGCTTGGCCTGGGCTCTGGCAGCCGGGGTATCTTACTCTTTCTGAAGAACAGGCAGAATGGAGCAGCAGTGGCCTCCGCCCCTCGGACTCAGTTACAGGTCAGAGCCCCAGAGCTGCAAAGCAGCATGTTTATATGTCCCAGCAATTAAAACATTCCCTCTGCTGCAAGAGGGAGTAGATACGCTTCAGACTTCTTCCTTAGGAGCCAGAGTGACGCCTCTGCAGCACGAGCGGCGGCGTTTGCTCAGAGCCGTGCACAAGGACAGCGCCTAAGACAGGGCCAAGGAACAAACCCAAATTCAGTTCAGCACTCGGAGTCCAAGAAAAGGCCAGTACCCGTCAGTCTGAGATGCGCTTTTTGATTTTGTGCTTTCACCACTCGTATACCGCTAAGGGAAGGTTTCCAAAAAGGAAACTAGAGCTATTCTGCCTGTTGGCTCCTTTCCTCCCCCAAAAAGGACTAAACTCTCACAAAGGTGCTGCCCACTTTGTTAATCAGCTGTAATAAAGAACTGGTCAGCAGAGACTCTTACTGCCTTATTCTGTGACCGGCATAATCTAGTTCTGGCTCTACCAAATTGTGACAGGCACGAAGGCTTGATTTGCAAAACTGTCACACGGCGTGTAATGATGCTTTTTGAAAAGTGTTACTGCTGTAACAGTACCTTGAGTGACCCAGGAAGATGATAAAGAATACAGCACATTGAACGCTCTGAAATTAAGATAATTCCCCCCCTTGTTTACAGTACAAAAATTTTATTTTTTTGTTAGGATAATTTAAAGTTTAAAACTGAAGTAGACATATTCATTTTACAAACAAGATATTCTTCCATAAGTAGGACCATTAAAAACAGTAAACAAAAAAAAGCTATCTTTACAAAAGCTCTGTGCATAGCAACTTCATACCGTATATAACTGACAAAGCAAAAAACCAAAAAAACAACCAGCCAACCCCAAACAAACCCCAAAACTATACAGTAGGGAGAAATGAGGCCTTAATTTACAGAAGGGAGAAAACGGTCTTTAAAAACCATGCATATTGGAAGTGTGCAAAGAAACAGGGAGAGTAAGATGCTATACCAAGATAAATAATGAAATAAAATGTACTCTTTCAAAGTTATGATAAAATTTGTAGTTACCTATCGCAACACTTTCATCTTTCTAGTGGCAAAAAGGAAAGCTGTTAGGGAATATTAAACAGCAATAACTAAAAGAGGATAGATTTGCTTATTATTACATTGAAAAAATCCTCACACGTAAGTTTTTACATTACTTTTCCGTTTTGTTGGGTGCTTTGCCACTGCCAAAGTCCTTCTTTCATGGTCAAGGATTTCTGATTGTATTTATTTACACACCTTTTTCTTTGTAAGTTCTACGCTCCTTTTGAGTATGATGATTTCCATGCATGAGCAAAATCCACGTTCTAAATCATTCCTATGTTTAATTTTTTTCCTTTGTTTGGCTCAAATCAAACCAGAAAATGTCATTTTCCATGTTTACATCAACACACTTGTTTCTCTTCCTACAAGTACTTGAAGTAGCTTTCTAGGGAGGTTTTCTTTTTCATTTGGACTCATGGCTCTCCCACTTGATCAACTGGATGGAGCTAATAAAAATAACTGAAGTGTGAAAGGAATGTTGCACGTTTCAGAACCCTTCCTTTTTACAGCCAGCCTTTTTTTTCCCCTGAATCTTCCTGAGACTTCAGTGATCGCTTTTGTGTGCCTATGCTGACTAAGCAATAATAAAAAAGAAGGGTGGACAATTAACAGAATAGCTTTTCCCATGAAATGTCGCGTTTTTTTAAAAGGGAAACCTTCCTGACTGAGATTTTTTGTAATGAAAAGCTTATTTGTTAAAAAATGAGAGGAGTTAAGGTAGCAAGCTGCTGCTCTTCAACATGTGGTCCAGAAATTCCTGTCTGTCTGGAATATTTGCTGGGCATAGAATTTTGGCTGTAAGCAGAGATGATAGAATTTAAAAAGCAGCCTGTACAGAGTAGGGCAGAGAAAAAAAAAAAAAAACAAACCACCATCTTTATCCTTTGGAGCTGTTTGGGGTTTTTTAGTAGGTCAAAATGCGGGAAGGTAGGTGATACATCAGAAATGAGCCTGGTCCATCAAGTTACGTTTTTGAAATCTAGGACTCGGTGTATTCACTGAAATTTATGGAAGTTTTAACCCCAACTCTAATACTCCTCAAGCTGGTTTCTTCCCTGTATGCACACAGAATTCCATTAATGTGGACCTCTCACTCTCAGCCTTGCTGGGATATCGGTACCTATGAATGTATAAAATACTTTTTTTGTTGTTTTTTTTTTTGTTCTGAATAACAACGCTGAGGTTGGACAGTGCGCCCTGCTGTGTTCCCGGCGGTGGCCGTACAGCAGTGCACAGTTACAGCTCCAGACTTCCTAATACCTCTGATTCTTTCCTATCTCAGAGATCACTTGGCTTCAGGGCTGGTTGCCTCGCTGACCTCCAGTGATTGCTACTTCCCTGATGGCATGAAGGGCCCGCAAAGAACCTGCAGTGCTTGTGGACTTGCAACCATAATTAACGGTGAGTTATTTTATCTTTTGTGGAATGTAGCCTGGCTGTAAGACTCTGACTAACTATATTCGTGCTTCTTAACAACACATTATTCCCACCAAATCTCGCTTTAAAGTTGCTTCTAATTGCCATTTTTGCTGAGATGAATTAGGCTTTGAGTTTTAGAAGATGGTAAACCCCTTCCACCTTTTAAAAACTGATTTCAGTAGTGCTGAAAAGGCACCTAATGAAGCCCTACAAGAACCTCACGGCCCAGTCAGGAGTAGGACAGAGCTGCTTCCCGACACTTTAGGAGTGACAGGAGTAGCCCAGTTTCATTGTCCTTCCCATCCCCTGGCTTCTCTGCCGTGCTGCGCTGGGAAACACGTCCTGGGAATCCTCGTGTCCACTCAATACATCCCCCTCCCAAGCTGAGCTGTGCGCTACCCCATGGAAGCGGAGCATCAGGGGGGCCCAACGCTCCCGCGGCGGCAGGAGGCTCACGGGCACTCAGCCTCCCCCCTGCACCGGGCTCCTTCCAGCAACGATTTCACGTGTTTGCAAAATGCAGCCCTGGGCTGAAAGCCTGTCCGTGAGGTGAGTCAGGTACCACCCCCAGCACCCAGCCTCCTGGGCACTGCTCCCTGAGTGGATCGGAACCACGGATCTAGGCAGAGGCTTTCTGGTCTAGTACTAAGCCAGATTAGCTCCACAATTGCTCCAGACGAGCTCCAAATCCCCTCAGCCACGCAAGCTGTCACAGGTGTTCACCATCCTGAGCCCAGGACTGAACTGAACATCTTCTACCATATATAAGGATCACCAAGAACACTATTTTACTGACCCATCGATAAAACTACTGGGCAAATGGACAAGTACAGTTGCAGGGGCCATATATTAAGGGTTTATTTATTAACATCAAGATGTTACCATAGGAACAAGTATTCATGCAGCTATAAATTGTCTGTATTTCAGTGGGGTGTAAGTAGTGTAGCTGATTTTTTTTTCTCTAAAAATGGCTTTCCAACAATCAAATTCTTTTGAGTGATTTCTGGTTTAGTCAGATAACTAGAGGGTTTTTTTATCAGATTTGTTCTCACCTTCCAGTTTCAGGAGAGGAGATGCAAAGGAGAACTAAACTTTTTTATGCTAAAATGCAGAAAAATTCAAAGCAATTGATTACTTCTATGAACTTCAATATATAAATGGAAAATACTTACCATTTTTAATGACTCAGGATAAAAGTGCATAAATTATTCAAATACATATTTACCCTTTATAAATGCACCCTTAATATGAAGTATAACTGAACTTAAGGTGTTCTAACTACTTGGAAAAACAGTATGTTAGAGAACCCTTTCCCTCCTAATTCGTACATTGAATCTATAAAATAAACTCAGTACCTCATGAAAAATCCGATTTGTTCAAATCCCTAAGTGCCACTCGTTTGCCAGTCGGGTCTTTGAAGCTTACCAGTTAATCTTAGTACCTGAATATTTTAATTGAAACAAAAAATGGAAGGGGGAAAGATGAGGAGGATGAAAATTCATACATGAACTAGTGACCTGTATACCACAACGTATGTAAAAGTTTCTGATGATTTTGTTAATCGGAAAGAATCCTATACATCCTTGCACATGAATTCAGTAAGAGGGAAAAAGTGAGGAGCAATTGCAGCAGTAATAATATATCTCAAACTTATCACTACATTTTTGCATCATTTTTCTTCATTGTACAACTGGAGGAAAAAATCCAAAAAAGGGTTTAATTTCTACCTCTACATACAATAAGTTACAAGTTTATTTATTTAAATAATTGTAAAACATCTTACATTTTTTAAAGAGGTTAAACTATAAGCAAATACACACATACACCAAAGTTCCATCATTCATGTCAGTTTGTCCTAGAAATTCTTTCATGCTGGTACCCTGTTTTGTTGAATTTTTTTCTGCATAAACTAAATCGATATCTGAAAGGCTCCATAGAAAATAGAAACTTCAACTTTTTTCCCCTACAAAGTAAAACAAATTGTATCCAAAATATCAAGCTTGAATCGTTTTGCCAATTTCTTTCTCCTTTTAATATTTTACAAATCTTAGGAAGGTTTCGTGTCTTTCAAGAAAGACTTTGCATTTCTGATTCCGTTCTGCCAACTGTTGTTCATCCTGGCTCTTGGCTGATTCTTCATTCACAATGTTTTAGGAGTTGATGTGGTTGTGTCAGAAATATGAAACAGGTAAAAGATGCAGACTTCTATCTTGTCCAATCCATAAAAAATGTTCCTTTTTTTTTCCTGGGCCTGGCTTTCCCCCAAAAAAGAGCTTGTAGTGCTATTTTTTTCTTTTTAGTGGTCCATCACAATAAGTAGTTTTGTGCTGTAAAAGAAAAATGAAAAAAAAGAGGAAAAAAGGGAAGAGGGAGAGGAGCAAAGCTGCCTCTTCCTTACATCGGGGGAACGACAAGACCAGTCATGGCTGAAAAAGAAAATTGACAAAGATGAAATTCTGGCAAATTTTTATGGAACAAAATATATTTGAGCCCTTCACCCTTCTGTGTGCAGTCCTGTATTTCAGCAATGGCCTTATTTTCAGGTTAAACTAGACCTTCAGTTTCTTTTAATGTTTTTGTGCTTTAGTGAGAACTAAGATGGTGAGACTGACAATGACCACAGACAAGGGACAGCGTGCTATTTCACAGCAAATTCACCACAAGCTCGTGGTGGTTCTTAAATGGATAAAGGAGACAGAGAATTAATTCAAGTCTCAGTACTTGAATTTTCAGAAATGCCCAACCATTTCTGGGTGCTTATCTCCCGAGAGGTGACCTTGGAGACGGACATTGCTCAGGACTGTCCCAAAAAATTCAGACTTCTCATGCTTTTTCAAGCTGAACACTCAAAATCATTCCTGAGAACCAGAATTGAGCAGGGTCTTCCGCTTCCCGCTCGGCTTGCGGACGGGGTTATGTTTTGAGTGAGGAAAGATGTGACAGCAAATGGGAACTGGCCCAGGGACGGTTTATGGGCCCGAGCCAGAGAGTTCCAAGTCCCGATTCAGTGGACGATGACCAGAGCTGGGGTTTGCTAATTTACTTTCAGTGGAAATAATGGACCAGCCTCTCTTTCTCGCCTGGTTTACCCCATATGTCTGAATCACTGTAGTCTTACCTGGCACATTCCCAGAACACTGGGCTTATGTAAATTATTTATTAGTCACTCTCACTGCCTTTAATTGCGGCTATATTCTTCATAACTGACAACAGCAACATTTGAAGCTGCCTGGAACTGGTACTGTTCCCAAAGGTTTTGAGGGGTAAGTTAAGTTTATACGTATTTATATAACAAATGAGTGAGTCATATTTTCAAAGAGGCCTCAGTGCAGTGCAAGGTCCTAATCCTGCAAAGATTTATGTTCACTGAAATTTGTGGGATTATTCATGTGTTTAAAGCCCTGTCCTCTGAGAATTAATTTCACCCTTATGTTCATAGTGTTTAAAAAAACGCTTAGGGCAAGATCCCCAGCTAACATGACTCTTTTTATTGGAGCTGTGTTGATTTTAAACAACTGTGGATATGGTCTATGATTTAATACAATAGGAAAATAAATATTTTCATATTTTGTAACTGACTAGGGCTAGAAGTCCCTGCCAATTTTGGCAGATAGCTCAAAGAGAAAGTGAAACCAAACAGCCAAACCAAAAAACCAAACAAAATTAAGTCAAATATCTACTGGTTTTAATTGCTTAGGACTTTACTATTATTTTTCAAACAGCCAATTTACATAACCCTAAATAAAGTAGGTAAATATTTGCATGCCTGTTTCCGGGGGGGTGGTGTGCATTAGAATTTTCTGATAACACTAAGGAGGCTGCTCCTTTTCCTTCTCCTCACCCCCAAGCCCCAAAAAAGATCCTAATGGCAGTGTCCCAGCCTGACACTGCAGAGCCTGCTGCCTGTGCATTAACCGCACGCCTGCCCTTCTGTCCTCTAGGAAAGAAAACCTGATTTAAGCCTTGCACTGATGCCCTCCTCCAGGTTCTGCTGGGCTGGTAGAGGAGGTAAGTGCGTGCCCTCAGCCGCTCGCTGCCACCCCACAGGAATCCCAGTGGAGCAGCCTGTGTTAGAACTTCCTAATCTGCTTCAGGCAAAATCATCCAGGTTAGCTCAAATAATCTAAATTGTTTGTCTGAGGTAACCTGGCTGGGTCTTTTGCCCGAAGCAAATGAAGGAGTGCTTACACAGACGGTGCCTGGCTGGTCCGTGGCTTCTCTCCTGGCGCAGCCAGAGCCGGGCTCTGCCTGTGACTGTCTCGATTGTCTGTGCAGAGGCAGCAGACCCGGTAGAGCTCAGCGTGGTCTGATTTGAGACATGTGGGGTCTGGTGCCAGGGTAGTTTAAACTCTGTTCCCGAGGGGGACAGGCCATATCTGTATAAATGGCTTTTCTGATACTATTGTTATTGACATTATTTGCATTTTTTTAGTCAAGGAAAACTTCTAGCAGATCAAAGCAAAGACCACCCTGAGTTTCTGCTATGTCTCTTCAAAAATATTTTGAGAATACTTGTAGATGCAGCAAAGTTCCTTAAATTGAAGGGAAAGTACATTTTTACTGTATAATTAAAGATACTACATTATCCAGCAGTCCTGGACTCAAACTAGTGCTGGCAACAGCAGAACTGCCATCTGCAATCAGGAGGAGTGTGTTATTACCCCTGGGGTTCTGGTGATCCCTCTTTTACCTCCCTTCCCTCCTCCTGAGCAAGCAGCAAGTACCTGCTTTCCTCTCCTTACTTGTGCCCCCCCAGCCCAGGTCTGTTTTGTCATTCCAGGTATCAGTGCGTGCTCCAGAGCAGACGCTCCGCAGAAGTTGTCAGGGTGGAACCTGCCTGTGGACAAATGCAGCTAAAACTATAATGTAACACGGGAAGGCCGAGCAAAGCCTCGTTGTTTCACTGGCATTTTGTCCTAATGTTGCAACTTCACCTCCTTCTGCAACAAAGAACATGTAGGTTGAGGAATACTGGCTGGAATTCTCTTCTGTTTTTCCACAGCTCATCTGAACGGCTTTGCTCTGTGGTTCTCTCTCTTTTTACATACCCTCATCTGTCCATTTCCACCCCACCTCCACTCCCCTTTGGGGCTGCACTGTCAAAAGCCTATTCCCAGCCTGTATCGCTTTTTATTGAATGTTTGTGAGGTTTGGATTAAGGTCTTACACTGCTAGCAAAGCTGTAATTATTTTTGCCTGTATTACTATATATTGAATCGATGTAACTTTTCAATAAAGGTGGTTCAATGCAGGACACTCCCTGATGAGTTGGGAATATAGAAACCACAGTCATTATCCCAGAGGGTCTTTTTTTTTTCTTGGAGGGAAATGGAAAAAGAATTAGAGATGAGCCTTATTGTATTAACCTTGACAGCTTGCAATTATCAACTGAAACACTTGATTAAAATTGTCACAAGGTTGGCGAATTTTTTTATAAATAAATAATCAAACATGGATAGTACCCAGATGCTATGGTGATAGGCACCTTTAATGGGTGTAATTAATAATGATCATAAGCCTAGTGTATACAAGTGGCCCCTGAAAACGCTGTCTTGCTCTGTAGTGGAGAACTCTGCAATTCACAGAGCCACTGGTACCAACTGGAAAGGGGCTCAGTGCTGTATCAATGTGCACTGTGTGCACACAGACTGATCTAGTTTTTTCAGATATCACAGGTGCTTTGTTGGTGTCTCAATGACGACCTGCTTCCAGAACTATGCTTTCTAGAGACAGTAGGTGTTGAACATTTACAATCATCATTACGTAAAACGTCTTACTCATTTGTTTTCCTCTTTTGCCCCTAAGTTTCCAGCAAACTCTGATCTTAAAGTTCTACAGCTCTTCGAAGAGGCAAACGCAGTGGTGCAACCCTGAGATCTGAAATGAATGTTCCTACCCTGCAGTGCCAGAAACGACTCCAGGCATGAGCTGTCCCGCTGATAAGGGTGGGGTTGCAGCTGGCAGCAAAGCTAACTTCTGAGGAGTTTGGTCTGAGAAAAGGTGCCACTTCTACCGGCAGGCCTCACCTTCTTGATATCCCTGACTCTCAGCATGGCCACCACTAGAAAATGTGCAGTTTTACTTTCAGTATTAAGACCATGGGGATGTTTGTAAAACAAAACACCCATTTATTACCTATCATTTATTATTATGTAACTAATCAACTGAAAATGACAGAGAAAAGAAAGGATTTTCAGAGGAAAACACAGCTGGCTTTCATTTAGCAGAAAACAGCAGTGGCTTGATGAAGGGCACTGTCATCTTTTATACTAGAAAGTCAGTCGACTAAATTACAGGTTCTGTGAAGGATGTGTGAAGGATGGTTTCAACTATAAACCGCTAAAAAGTAGCCAAAAGCTTCAGGTTTTTCCTCTATAGGAAGTAAACACTTTTTTTTATTTTTTCACAGAAATCCTTCCATATTTGGATGGAAGATTTTCATTCATCCATTTGTGATTGTCTAACCACAGACAGGTAAGATACCCATAAATAAGCAGTGGTTTTGTCTCTTACAGATAAGAAGCAGGTTAAACCACATTTTATGTAACATGTTTTCAAAAAATCTAGACAAAACCTGCAATAGCTAAAAGACAGAGAAGTTAACTCGGCCTCGTCTGTTGAGTTGCATTGATGCAGTTACCTTCTCACCACAGTGCTAAGCTGTATATGCACAAAAGGCTGCCCGAACAATTATTTTGATTTAATTCAAGTTAATTAGGAACACCCTTAAAATCAAAATACGTGTTTACAAAATCGTATATGCGTTAGTTTTATTATTAAAGAGCACAGGAATGTGTGGCCACTCTGCAGTTACATATTTTTCCAATTATACTAGAAAGTGGCAAAGTTTTTACCTGCAAAGGAGAACTCAGTATTGAATCTTACCCAATATCCTCATTTTAGTGTGTGACACCTAACAGTCTCGAATATTTTCTTCCATTAAATAATGCAGATTTTTGTTTTCTCCCATTAAAAATGGAGCTCTTGTCTAGCCCAAGTAAGTCTGTGACATATGATGAGCCACTAAAATTAACATCCCATCAAATGAAAGATAAGTAATTAATAGTAACAGGAGATATTTTTGTTTAGTTAAGTGTTAGCAAGAAGTTTTAAATATCTCTTTAGGTTTTCTTTATTTTGAAGCAGTCTGTGCCGCTTACATCTCTGCCAATAAACTGGGGAGAAAAATGTACTTGATCCTTCCAATATATCAAATTTAATCAGATGACGGATACGTATTTTTCATATATATTGACATCATGTGTATATCATTTGCAGCCTTTGGCATACTTAACTCACAGTCTGATTCATTCTGATTCAGGCAGAAGCATATTGTTGAACTTTGCTAGCCTGGAAATGGCCCAGTAATTTTTACCTGGTTAGAATCTCTGTTAAAGAGTTATTTTAAAATGCTGTGTCTTAAGTGTTGACTGGAGCCGGGCTTTGACATGGTTGAGCAGGTCAGGCACAGGACTGGTAACGATCAGGAACCGTTGCTTTGTAAATGCGAGCCAGCCATTGCATCTGATCCCACTCACAAACTTCTCAGAGCGACTCTTTTCCTCATGACCTGTTTGCAGAGCCTTTGATGCAAGGGGACTGGAATCCCCAGTGCTGTTGACCCCCCCCTAACTTTGTCAAGACAAGATACTAATAATTAGGGTCTTCAACTCAAATACCTGCGTTTCTTTTGGGAATAGCACAGATGTCCCCTTTGCTAAATTGAGGCTGTTCCTAAGGGTATCAGACTTCAATACCTTTTGGATTGGCCAGGATCCTCATGGTTAATGGAACATCTGACCTTCTGGGGCTTGCCTGCTATTCCTTGTAACTGAGCTTGCATTTTTATGTTGAGATGTGCTGAGCTGGCCAAAGGTAATCTGGGCAGTCAGCGGTCCATGCTGTTCCAGCAGTTTCCAATTTGCTTGCTTTTCCCCATCAGCTGCCTTCCATCTGAGATGAGATGATTAGGCATTTGTGTACTTATCATGCCGTGTTGCATCACGTCACATTATATCTTCCCAGTGCCTTTTTTAAACTGCCTTGACACATGACATGAAGGGAGCACACGATTGTTCTGATCAGGATCACCTGCTCTCCATTTGGAGAGCATATAGAAGCGAGTGGTGTCCAGTATGGATTGCTGCTTGTTCTCTACCCATCATGTCCTGTTACACTGTAAGAATGTATAGCAGATGGCAGGTGAAAGAGGTAAGCAAGAACACATGGCACAGGGGGTTATCTGAGGGTACTCCACACGTCTTGGCTGTGTTGTGCAGCCCAAAGCTGAAAGCCAGTAGATAGACAAGTTTCATGCTTAGCTAATACTTCTGAGTTGCAATATATTTTCTACCAGCTGTCCTACTGTCTCCAGCAGCTTTTAAGCATCACCAAGACTTTCCTCCCAAAATACAGTTTTGGAAAAAAATTTCCAGCGGTACTGTAAACTGCCTGGAATAACAGGAATGCTAATCTGAGTTTGAACAGCTCCTTCTGTTTTAATCCAGGCTTCAACACTGCTGTGGTTAACATACGTGGAAGCTATATTCTAGACTTTCATTGCTGCTTGTAAGCAGAGTGGCATGCCCTGAGGTGCTGGTTGTATTTCTGATCTTCTCATTGCAGCAGGATGCAGTAAGTAGGACGGAGACTGTATCTCCAGGAAACTTTTGCCTTTGAACAAAAGATGTAGCCAAAGTACATTGCAAACATTACATTAAAACCCAAACAATCCCCTTGGGGAGATGTTTTCCCCATATTATGGGTGGGGAAATTGAGAGGTAATGTCAAAACACTTGCCTGATGTGCTTTGGGAAGGAGCCTTCATACACTTACTGCTTGCTCTGTGCTTTTGCTATTATATCTCCATCAGTGTTTACTGATGCCTGAGTTTGATAAGTAAATAAATAAATAACTTGCATTACCAGCACATCTATTCTTAGTTTATAGTACAGGGCGATGGCACAGCAGAGGAGATTAACAATCTCCCTTTGCTGCAGCACAGTAAGTCCATTCAAGAAGCCTCTTTGGGACCCTCCTGTTGACTTTCTGGCCACATCTGTCTGTCAGCACTGTGGGAACGTTAATTTGGATATCAGGCTATGCGTATCTGGATCCTTTCCAGAGCATGTGCTCCCCAGCTTGCATCAATTTAAATATTTCGGTTGGAAAGAAGAATTTGCATCTATGGCTGAAATAGTTAAATAGTTACAAAGCCCTGGCATAACAAACCTTGGGCAGACGTGTTCGACTGGGAAGCAACTACGGCCTTTGCCGCGAGTCACATCTGTTGTTGCTTGTTGTTGCAGTCTGAGTGACGTGGCTCCTTGTACTAGGTACTGTATCTGCTGAAAACTTAAGTAACAGTTGCAGCATATCGCTGTGTTTATGTATCAGGGTGTTGATGTACAAGGAGATATCCCACAAAGAAAGGGATATGGTTAATAACTTTTGTATCGGTTTATCCATGCCCAAGTCTCTGCATCTCTAGGTGCATAAGTTATTTCAGTAAGTAATCACAACCTTTACTGATAGATTAGTCCTGAACACCTCAGGAGTGGACTTTTGTCAGTAAAAATGCATGGATGTGAGGACTGAGGTTTTAGCTTTGAGATTTTATGTTATCCTTTAATATTAATTTCTATTTTTAGAACCTCGTATTGATTACTTATTTATAGATTGGACAAAATATATTGTAAACACTAAATGGCATGAGTGGCACCAAATTGTCTCTAGTACTTTACCTGTTTACAAAAGGGTTAAAAAAGAGATAAACTCTTGCTAAGCAGAGACTGGAGCAGACATGGTAGGTTAAGGAAAAGTATTAACTTAAAAAGCCGGTGTTTTTTTAATCTGTCCTTTTGCTGTCTCTCCCAGAAACAATCTGAGTGATTTTCTCACTGAACTCATTTGTGGTTACCACTAGCTTAGGTAACCTCTTAACAATTAGGCCTTCTCAGCGTAGCAGTTAGACGAGTTTAAAGCGGACTTAAATCTGTTCTGAGCACACTGATTTGTCTTTAGCACCATCCAACTGGCTTAAGCTAAATAAGCAAACTATTCTTAAGTTGATAGGCCTTCCTAGTTAAATGTTTAACTAAATAAGTTTAAAATTAGTTACCTTGGAACAGTTCCCTACAACGCTCCCTCTCATTTTCCACAAAAATGCAGTGAAATCAATACATCCCTTCATTAGCTGATACGAAGAACACTCCATCCCCAACCCCCCCAAAAAAGAAGAAAAAAGTGAACTGCAGACCAGGTAGCGATGATGACTCTTTAGAAGCCGTGATCATCACAAAACATTAACAAAGATAACCCCATTTCTAAACAGTTTAGATAAACAGCTACCACTGTTGGGCCAACAAAACTTTCTATACCTGTAATTTAAAAAATTGCTTCAAATCCTTCTTCTCATCTTCTCTAAACAGAGTGGAAAAGAAATTATATTCCCTGTCAACCTGATACCTGTGCATTTACATGGGTAGATCAATGTCTTTCATCAATGGGGAGAAGATGATCCTGGAGAACCACGGAGTTTCATGTAATTGGGGCAGGGGAAGAAGCTGTTTCAGATACATAGCAGAATTCTCTAAGTTAGCTTTTAAAAATGTAATTGTTTTTGTTCAACACACTTAGAATTTCCTTATTATATAAAATAATCACAGTTTATCTAAGTCCCTGTGGCCTAGCTAAGGATTTATAATGCACCCAAATCAACAGGTGCGGTTTGTAGGGCTCATTTTAGAATTACCACTGGCTCTTGGCATGGCTGAATTCCCAGAGTTGTGTTTTCTGTGGTATCTCTAGTGAAGTCTGAAGGAGCCAGATGACTTCTCAGGCCCTATAAAGGCTTTTTTTATGGAGACTTGGAGGGTATTTATGTGCCGCATGCCCCCCCACAGCCTGTTAAAAGAAAGAATTTAGTACAGGTTTCCATTCTTATCTTAATACTCACATTTGTTTTGCAGATCACCTTTAAAAAGGCTGTAAATGTACTATAGGGCTCAATTCCCGGTATGAGCCTAAACCTTGCAGCAGGTTTCAAGGCACTGGCTGTTATGTACAGAGCTGTGTATTAACTCTGCAGGGCAGACGTTTGGTTTACGAGTCCCTGAAGCCTAAGGAGAAGTCATTCCTCACAAAAGAGCTGGTATTGAAATGCAGCGTGGGTCAAATCCTTCTTGGTATAAGTGAGTGTCTGTCCCCTGTTTTAAAACCAACTAGACAAAGCTTGGACCATTGCTTTAATCCAGTTGGATTGGGTCACATGTTCACTACTGAGTCCTGTAATACCAGTGTAACGGTATTCAGATGATTACTGTGTTTACCTCGACTAACAGTGTGCTTTACACGTGCAGGCTGAATATTAATTGTACATTTCTTACCTCTAAACCCATTTCCATTGCCACTAGAGCAGGCAGGAGAAGGAGACCCTTGGGGTCTGATGACAGGAGCAAAGGCACTCTTCTGTTTGACAGCAGGAAAGACGGAAGAGGAGAATGGAAGGATGGAAGAAGTGCTGGAGGAGCCAACTGTTGGACTTGAAGACATTACTGCAAAAGAAAAAAGTGAATGCTCATCAGAAATGCAGTTATACAAGTTGGGTAAAACTGCTTAAAATGCCTACTTTCGATTACTTATTTTAATTCTTAAAGAAGATCTCATTCTCACTTTGATTTGGCTGGTTACAATAACTCTAAAGTAGAGAGGTAGCTATACTGAATAGTTCAGAAAAGAGAGTGTTTAATTCTTTTAAAATGGAGGGTGAGGATATCAGAACATGGTCAGTCATCGAGGGGGAGAGAGAATCACTATGAACTAACAGTAGACAGTAACGACCTGTCCATGCACAGTCTGTGCTTTGGAAGCTGGGAAGGCAGATAATTCCTGTGCTGCCCTCAGCTTTTTAAAAATTAAGATTTCCTTGGATGGACTTGAGGGGGGATGTTTTAAGCTGTTGCTTAGAGTTTAACTTGGCTTCTTTTTAAAGAATTATCTTGCAAAAATTCCCATTATATGTCCAATAGCTTGTTAAGCAACTGTTTGCTTACCTTCCGAGAAAACCAGCAGCTATTTCTCAGCAAAACAAGGAACAAATAACCATATTTCATGTGGGTTCAGGTGAATCCCCAAGTCTCATGGAAGTATTAGTTTGAAATCAGAATAACTATATATGACAATACACTGCGGACCTGGTCCTTTCCTTATTGGAATCAATGGCAAAGCTCCAGAAAAGGGCAAGTATCAAAAGCACCCAAGCATCCTTTGAGTTGCATTTTAGGCTTAAATTACAGCTCAAATTGTGAGGATATTGTTTAGCAGGTTTCAGACCAGCAAGGAGCCTTCATCATCACTGCAAAGTGGGTCAGTCCTTATGCAGATGATGGGAATGTAAATAAAAAGTATTTTGCAGGATACCAGGTGTTTGCTGGAAAGGAACGATCCTGACATTATTGGGAGCTATACCCTCCGTAACCTACAATGTAGGTAAATAATTAAGTAATAGTCAATAAGTAAATAGCTGTTTAACTGCTCCTCTACTCATATATATGTATTTTACACACTCTTGCCAGAGGGAAATTAAGGCACGAAAGGAAGAGTGACTTGCTCATGGTAAAACTAGTAGCGCAATAATAGTAACTTCCAGAACTTAATTCCATTGTTGTTATATTTCTGGTTATCAAGGTAATATAGTTTCACAGGAAATTAATCCACAGTTCAGCTCTCAGATATTGTTAATGCCGTTCAGACACATAAAAATTATTTTAGAGTGGCTTTTACATAGGATTTGGAGTAATCTCTATGCTAATAGTAATGGCTACTCGCTCAACCATCTCAAGTTGCAAACTGTACCTCATTTCTCACTGTGGCCTTTGCTACTTAGCAATCTGTATAAGGATAAAAAAGGAAGGAAAAAACCAAGATTCAATATTCCTTTATTGTTCTTGAAAAATGGGAACACTTTCTAGTTCATACCAAAAAATACCAGAACACAAATCAGAACTTTTTACAAAAATCTTCACTAAATCTTGAGAACTTCTCTTGAAAGACATCACTTGCTGCATTTTTTGATGTGGTAAATTAAATTATGCAGGAGCAAGAATCAAATATAAAAGCAGGGAAGCACATACATCCATAGGGGGATCCTGTTGGAGAGCCGTTAATGAATCCAGGGGAGCCTGGGACGCCCAGGTTTGACATGGGGACGTTGCTGTAGCCGTTCATACTGTTGCTGGAAGTGCTGTAATTGGACTGTTGAGGTGTGGAACTGGATGAGTAACCTCGGGGTGAGATGCTGCTTGTGTTACGAATGTAACCTAAAAAAAAAAAAAAAAAAACCAACAAACCACATTTCAAAGCGTGTCAATTGATTTGGCTAAAAACTTTCTCCTGGATATTCCTTTCTTAATAAATTACTTAAATAAATTACTTCTTTAAATCCAGATTAATTAACACATTTAAGCAAGAACCATTAAATTCAGTGGGTTTTATGCATGTGCTTTCAAGTTAAGCAATATTAAGTATTAAAACAATGTGGGAAACTAACTTTTTGAAGGGAACCGATTTACATTTTTCTGATCAGATTTGATTTATTAGAAGTTGAAATTTGTGCTAAGACCTGGAAAAGAATGTGTGTGCTTATCTTTTTCTGAGGAAGAATTTATACTATATGGGGGATTTTCTACAATTTTAGGGGGGAGGTTATGCTTTTTGAATGATTGATGAATTACAAATAAAGCAAGTAACCCATAAACAGTCTGCAGCTTGACTTTGAAGATACTCAGGGAAAAAATAAACTGGTTCAGTAAAAAACATTTTTCTGTCTTAAAAAAAAAATCACAAATATTTGAGAAACAAAATTTATCCTCTTTTTTTTCTCCAAAAGGAGACTTGGAGAACACCATAGCTATCAGCATTAAAGTACAAGGCTCTTATTACAGCTGCAAAAGGTTTTTTCATTAGAAGTGATCCAATAGCTACTTTAAAAGCAGTTGCCATTTAGATATCAAGTCAGGTTATTTCTGCCCATTTATATTATGAAGTTCTAATTCACGATTGGTAAGACCTTATTACAAAAACTAGCAAAATTATCTGCATGATGGCTTTTAACATGGCGTATGTAATATTAACTTCAGATCACAAGGTTTTACTGTCTTAGAGTGTTCACCACAGCATTCATGCAGTCAACCACGGACTGTATGTTACTGGAATCGAGTGCTACAAATCAAAGTAGTCAAGAGTCAGAAAAGGCCCAAAGTGGATATTGCTCCCATGATTTATTACTGTTAATACATAATTTTATGGCATGTTTTCCTAACAATCAATAATATGTATCTGGAGTAAATTAATACATACAACATATGCAAGTTGGTAACATTAACACTGAAGGAGCAGCCTAGGGGAAAAAAAAAAGAAAATCCCCCACCTTTTTAACTGTGAGAGGTTTTCTTCAACTGCTGTTCTTTTATGAAAACAGAGATATAAAAAGAAGACATTGAGGGGAGCAGGGAGAGAATTCCAGGTTAAGTTGGTATCAAAAAATACTCAAAAATTATTTCAGCCGTATCTAATCTGGTGACTGGAACCTGGCGCAGACGTGGTATCATCCAACATGGCAGCACACATCCATCCATTCCTAATGCTGATGGTTTAAAGCCATCTTTCCGTCCCTACGCCGAGCAGGTAAAGGAGTTGAGAAACTCTTATGGAGGCAACCGTGATTCAAATTTTCGTTGTTTATTTTAGCACTATGCTACTTGTGGTGCTTACCTTGGTTGTTCCCCTGTGTTGACTCTGAAATGCTGACTCCTAACTGGCTACCGTAGGAGTTAATTCCCATCATACTGCTGTGAGCAGGAGAGCTAGAGAGTGCAGGGATCTGTGCGGGATTCCTCGGTACGCTGTAGAGAGCTTCTGCGATGTCTGCAGCTCGTTTCAGAATGATGTCCTGTGGAGTGAAAGGGACAAGTTCAGAGGCGTGCTTGGAGAAATGTTCTAGTGTTTATTATCAAGCCTGAACATACACCACGCCCCTCTTGAGAGCAGTCATGCTGACCTGGTTGTTATGTGGCGTTCCATACAGTGCTTCAACTAGGTCAGCAGCTCGTTTCAACAGCATTTCCTGGAGGATGAGCAGATGCATAAAATTGACATTTTAACAAAAAAGGATTTCAGTGCAAAGAAAACCATGGGCTAGTATTTTCTGAACTGACTAGTGTTTGTGTGTGGTCATTCTGAAAACTGGGTGCCTTAGAGAGCCGTTATTTTCCACTTATTTGAAAAATTGAACCCCTTACAGTGTCTCAAACTAGGCAGCCAAAACCACCAGTCACTTTGGAAAGTGCCACCACGTGTGCGATAGAAACGTCAACCGACACCGACTGTTGTGCGCCCAGGCCCAGCTTTGTCCTGGAGCTCTCCAGAGTCCTGAAGCTGCTCGGAGCACACCCGCTCCGAACATGGAGACAACTTCCAGACAAACCCAACTGAAACAGGAATTCCCTTCCCTACTGAATTGCAGTAGATCCTTTTGCACAGACACATAGAAACCTGGTTATCTCCATGTCCATTTATTTTTTTCTCAATAATGGTAACCAAACAAATAAAACACTAGCTAGTAGGTATCTTATGTTACTTCTGGTTGTAGGAAAAAAATGCACAGTATACTATCTGAATACGACAGTCTTTCATCATGAAAAGATGATCATATGCACTTTTGGTACTGCAGTAAAATCTAGGAATATAGTCATTAATGCCACTCTCATTGTGCTAGGTGCTGCATCGACACAGCGTGCGGTATTACAGGCACATAAAATCCCGAGTTGTTTCAACACATGCAGTTGTGGCTAAGAAAAAGTTGAGCTTCAAGTGTTTTTATAAAAAGGTTCCCTTAAGGTTAGACCTCTGCAACAAAGCCTTTATGTCTATTGTGTATCATTTAGGTTCAGAGATTTGCCAATAAATGCACAGGACCGTGAATATTAACTGGGAAGGTATCTGCACTGAACTCTCATTTTAGCACCAAAAGAAGTTCACAGACAGTGTTTGAGCTCTAACAGATAAAAATTACTGATAGCTGTGGGATCTACATGATCACATTCTTGTTTGGACCTACAACTAATTGGGGAACTTATGTTCAGATGTAATTGTCATTTATGGTACAATTTTGTCTCTTTTATGAGTTAGAAGTGAAAGAATGTATTTAGTGGGCTCAGTGAAACGTTTAAAAATATTTTACCTTAGCTAGTCTTTCAGGGTCACCAGGATGTCTTGGGATGACCTTCTGCAGTCTTTGGAAACCATAATCTATGGTAGGTTCATTTAAAGCTGAAAGGAAAACAGAAAAAAAGCCACCATATTATATGAGAATATAATATATGTGTGTATATCTTTATATGACTCTAAGTTTCATTACCTACGATGCATTTCAGAGCTCCTCCCCAGAAAACCTCTCCTTGCTGGGGTTCCTAGGTGCTGTACACTGCCTGCTGCTCAGGGGAGCCCTGATCACTGTGTGTAAGCCAGGCTGAACAGTAAGCTAAGCTTTACAAGAACTTCTGCATGAGGATTCTTAATCTCTTTTCAAAGAGAATACTTACTCTACCACTGAGAAAGCTGGGACACACAAGCTATTAATGTTGGACTGTGTTGTACAGACCCGGTCCCCTGACTCCAGGCACTGAATTGTACAGACATTTCTGCCGTTATTTCTGTAACGAACTGCATGGTGCTCCTGGACGATCCCTCGGTGTGTCTGTGATTTGCTAAAGAGTTAGTGATACCTTTCTGCTTCCAGCTAAGCCTTGAAAGAATTCTGAGCGTTCATGTGTGTATATACACGCGTGCACACCCCCCCGACGCTTGCTCATTCTGGTGGGCACAGCTGAACTGAATTTGCATGTTCTTTTTCTGCCAGTATTCCAGAAGATACACTCAGAGACAGGTACGTTGAGGCAAATGACAAAATTTATGTTAATATTGCATGCTATTTGCAAAACTTCCTACTGAAAGTATTGCAAAAACTAGTGAGTTTGGCTTAATAAGGGAATAAAAAAAAAATCATGACTTCTGCACAACTGCTCGTTTCCAATGCTGGCTTCTCACCATCTATAAAGGCTGAGTAAATAATTTGAGAGATACAGCAGGGAAGCGCTGTCACAAAATACTCCTTTGAGGATGAATGTATTTACTCTGGACAAAACTGACCGCGGCAGTAATACAGCAAGTTGTGGTACAAATGCAGATTAGAACAGGTCTTCTACTACGTTTGTTATACAGTCAGAAATGGTCACCTATTTGGTCACCTAATAAACACACTACACACACCCCTGCACCATTTTGCCGTCACAAACTAGGGCACAGCTATTCATTAGACACATTAACTTCTTCAATGGTGTATGGCTATTATGCATACATAGCCACTTCCCTGTAATGATGTTAATCTCTAGTGGATAAACCAAGATATTTTGACCCAGATCCTCAGCTAGCAATAGCTGATAGAGCCCTACTGGCATCGCTGATGATTTCATAAAACTCCAGACACTTCTTTAATACTCTCTACTATGAAATTGTGGCAATAATAATCAAATTTTTGATTATTCAAAATTAAACTCCAAATTAACACAGAAACCAAAAGTCAGTTCTGTAGCATTCTGCATGCTCATAGGCTTTGACTGCCTCTAACATGTTCAGATTACCAGTGTTTACTAATACAGTTACAGGAATGTTTATTTAGAATTTCCTTATACTTCAGAATGTGCATTATAATTCAAACAATACATTCATGCTGAGAATCTTGCTAAGAATCCCACGACACATTTAATAAGTCACGTACATAAGTCCTTTAGCACTATCCTCATTCAGCACTAGCTGCTTCTATCCTCTTGTACCATTTGTGGTTCTTCTTTTGAAAAAACAAAAATTTTTTTAAATAACTAGTGACATCAGCACAGCTGAAAACACCCGACTGCAAGAGATGCTGATGGCACTTACTTATTGAATCTTCCAAAATCTACTCAGCACCTTGCAGAATAACTGTCTCAGGCACCAGAAGAATGAAACTATCAAGTGAGACAGACTATTATACTGATCCAGATTCTCTGTTTATCTGTGTCTGTCTTTGGTATAACAACATGAAGGTAAAAGGTCATATTCCCCACTGAGATACATTTTATATTTACTTTTTATTAAATAATTATGGCGTGGCATGAAGTTTAAATATTACAGGAGATAATCAAGTGGGAATTGAGTAGAGAAAACCCAGACCTGAGAATTTAGTCTTGGCTATACTTAGAATGTCTTTGCTCTCCACTGGGAGCCATTCTGGTTTGCTTAAGGAGTTTAATAATATACATTTCAACTGCCACAGAATCTACATCCCATTTGGGAAGAGGGTTTTTTTGGGGGGTGGGATTTTTTGCCAATAATCCTGAGAATTATAGGACAATTCTCTCAAGAGCCTATACATCATTATGTGCCATTTCTCTTCTTGATTACAAGTCAAATCAGTTAAGTTATATATCTTACACTAAGCAAAAGCAATGTAGAATTTAAACACGTATGTATACATAGTTCACTAAAAATAGCTAATGGGAATATACAAAATGCTAATTCAGGAAGAAGAAATTTACTATTATTCAACAAACATTTTTCCAATGGATTGACATGGACATTTTCAGACTGATAGATAAACAGCAGCAAATAATTTCTCAACGATGTTGAATAGTTCTAAGACTAATCCAGCCATTTTGAATCAATGTATATATTATGTCTTTCAGCACAAAAGGTTTTCTGTATGGCTTGCAACAAAATTGCCTACTTCTAGTTTTACTCATTAATGAAACAAAAATATCTCTGTCATGAAATCCTGTTAAAAGACAAGATCCAACATTTGTAGAAGTAAATGGTACCTTTTCAAACTGAAGGGCTAGATGTAGAATCCACCAGCAAGTTTAAACAGCATCACCCAGTACCACTTCCACGGAGAAAAAGAGCTACTGGAGCACTGGTGGTTTATCTACGTGTTATATAGAAACATGCCAAAATTCTATCCAAATGCTTTGGGGTTCATGGATTGAGAGACCATAAAGGGGTCTGACACAGAAGCAGGCTGCTCGTTATTTCCTACAAATCAGACATCTGAAATGAAACCCCCAAGAAAACTGATTCAGGTACAGCAAAATCCCTTTGGCAACTCGCAAATCCAGTGTTTCAGGCACAAGGGGCCTCTTGAATTTCCCAGAGCATAGTTTAAAAAATTGTGCATGACATGATAGAATGTATGCAAAAAAAAGCAACCATGTAGTAAATAAACTAAATTGTCGGTTAGTCTGTAAGCCTCATTCTAGCATAACTGTTTTAACAACAGAATTGTTACAGTCTGTAGGAGAGAGTCTGTAGGGAGAGGTCTGAATGCCCCACAGCCTGCCTGGCTTGATTTCTGACAAGGCTCAAATAGAGCATGGTGCAATCCTTCCTCTTTTATATTGTTCCTTACCCTCCAAAAGCCATGCTTTCATTTGAAATACAAGTGGCCAGCTATTATGACTCACTGGAATAGGAGAAAAAAATAATTCTCCCACTTGAGCAACTGATGCCATGACATCTGTCTGCATCTGCCAGACATGCAGCAGCAGCTTAGTCCCGTTCATCTCGATGGGGACTAACTGCGATACCCAATGATAACAGTGCTGACATTTAAAGTATTAATTATTTCACCACACATCAAAGCACGTAAGACTGCTGAAGGAAGATGATGTTATGAAGAGCTGCACAATTTACCACGAGTGACAGTTCATCCTGATATTGCCAGTGTACGCCTTGGGAGATGTGCACGCTCCCTCTCCGCCAATCAAAAAAGGGCCACGTTTAAGGACTTTAGCAAAGTTCTGCAGCTCATCTTTGCTTTACTCCATGAAGCAGATCAAAGGGCAGCAAGTCCAGTGTTTGCAAAGTAGGAATGAGAAGAAACAAAGTAGGCACACCTCTAGAAATGTCCTGAACCCAGAAAACTGAGTCAGGAGTACAGTATTTGCAGTGTGATGCCTAACCTCCTCAAAGGCGTTAACACAGAGAAAAAGGCACCAGTGGCCTTAAAGGTTTGAATTCCATCTCTGCACTAGTGACTACCTTCGCTCAAGCCAACAGTGAAGAGATGCCTGGTATTCACCCGACGGAGTGAAACATTTCCACGTTGCTGCCTACGGAAGCTCGCTCGCTATAACCACGCTAATCCTGGAACACACGTACCGGTCAGCCTACTCCGAGGGGTACGCTGTGGTGTGGAGGGAGGGCTGGTGCTAGAAGCCTCCTGCTAGTGGTCCTGGGTGCTGTTTGCTGTGTCGGTACCGGCTGTTCCGAACACCCTACGCCCAGCACAGCGTTGCCTCCCACTGCGCTATTTCGTAGGTGAAAGCGGTGGTAGGAGCTGTTCTCTGCAAATGCTTTCTGTCACGTCAGTTGTGTTCTGGCCAAGCGAACTCGCTCTGCCTATTTGTAGAGCTCACTGCATCCTTGTACGTGTTGTTACCCACAAGGAGATAACAAGACCTTCTCAAATCTACTTACAAGCTTTAGCAAACCAGTCCCCTCCTATCCTTGGTACCTGGCAGAGAGACTGACAGAGTACAACCCGGGAGTCCAACATATCCTACAGATTATTTTATATTGCATTGCTCTGACAAGTTAACCCCTGGAGGATTTCTGCTCAGCAAGGAAAATTATGTTCAAAATCTCCCTGATATACACATTTCCAGGTTACCATCTCCATGACAAAGTAAATGCAGAGCTGTGATCAAACCTAAGATATGAAAGCCTATGAGACGTATCCTCAGCTGGCATAAACTGATGTAAACGATATTAAAGCCAAGAGAACTATAATGGAACTACTTACAGCGGCAGGGAATTTGAATTTGTGTAGTATTAAAAGCAGAATATGAGGCTACTGCTAGATTAGCAGCAGAGAACAAATGTCTTATTATTGTAGGAACAGCTGATGAAAGAAAAGTAATTCAGAATATAGAGATGTATGTGTAACCTGTATTCTCACCAGACTGAGGTACACACGGGAACTAAATGTTTAGTTGGAGCGATTTAAAAATAGACTTTTTATCTCTCACTTTAAGTATATACTTAACTACTAAAGTACGTAAGTTGGTTCAGCAACTGCCATTAACATATAACAAGCCATTTCTTTAGATTTTTGCTATACTCTGTAGTACACCATTAGATGTCCATAGAATCCTCTTGGCTTCACTTTGATAAAAGTTTCCCATCTGGGAACCTTATGGAAAAGTCCACACATCACATTTGGGCGATGAGAGGCATTTGATGGCTGAGTTGCAGCACCCTGAATGATAGCACTTAGGAGTGGAAACGCTGACAGAACCATAACTACAGCAGTGCTAGCACAGCACACCGCGAGGAGCCGATTATAAATACACATTACAGGACGCGTATGAGCTCCCATAACAGCTCCACTGTGGCGTTTACATTTACCCTTGAAATTTGGATCTAATTTTTATATTCATCTTTTCAACAGTTTATCATTTTCTTCTTCAAACAACCTGTCTTATTGTAACTCTCTTACAAAAAGAAAAATGCTCAAGTGTAATCAGGTCAAACATTAATATTTGATTGTATATTAAATATTGAGGGCATAGGCAGATACACACAATATGAAGATCATTGGTTTTCTGTTTCCATGCTTTAGCAGAGTGTTGGTGTTCTGGTGATTAAAGGATACAACAAGAACCTGAGAGATCCACTTCCCCGTCTATCTTCAGCTTTCCCCTATCACCGCAGGCAAGTGGTTGCTCTTTCTTCGTCCTGCTGCGGCAGCATCTCACGTATACCATGGAAGCACGTGTCTTTCTGTAACTGGTCGCCCATGTCTGATGCAGTGAGGCCCTGATGAACCCTCCGAGGTCTAGTTTTATATGAATAATTATTCTTGTTAAGGCTGTGAAGTACTTATAGCCACCTAGCCAGTATTTCCATATGACTTGACCCTTCATGCTTTTCATGTGAGGTTGTATCTCAGCACTTAATGATTATGAAGGACTTAATACAACATGACCCTGATAGCACTGGGCTGTTGCTGCTGTTACTAGTTCTGACAGAACTACATCTTCCCATGCTTTTAGTTTGCAGGTTTTCACACTTTTCAGTCTCCTGGGCTTGATGTAAATGTCTCTACATTTCTTAGGTTTTTGCCAAGTGCAAGCTGAATGAAAGGGAAGGTATTTAGAGGAGAAATTCTCATTTATACAGGCAACTACAATTCAAGAGGGAAGGGGTCTTATTTATGTTTCTAAGCCTACTGCATTCTCTGATATGTTATCTACCAACTTTGTGACAGCTCAGAGGAATATATTGCAATATAAAGTACTACAAGTATCAAGAAAATAATAAACTTAATTATCATGAAAAAACCCCAGATTTTCGTTATGATGCTCAGGACTACCTTACCAATAATCATAAAATCTACTGAACTTTCCTCTTCAGTATTTTATATAACACTTGTCTGCTACACTCTACCCAACTTGCACTCTGTGCTGCTACTGAGTATATTTTACGGAGTGCTCTGGATACACACATGTATTCTGTGGGCAGTGGCATTTAAACAACCTGGTTTCCTGAGGCTGTTTTCTGGTAGCTTCTCTGCTGTCTAATAACACGGTTGAGCTCTTCACCCTTTCTTTCAGTGGAGGATTCATTCAGATTTCTCTTACCATTTTTCATTTTCACAAAAATGTGCTGGAAATGTGCATCTTTGATGCTCCTACATTTCTGATAAAATTGAACAGAAATTGGTCAAGAGGTTCAAAAGTTGCTGTGGGAGTTTTGAAGAAGACTTAAAGGCAGGAGAACCTTGACTGCCTGAGTATGGCTTGCCTAGGTTAAAAATCACTGCATTTGTTCACAGCAGGATCACAGCAGTTTTCTGATCACACTGCCGCAGAAAGAAAAAAAAAATGCCACCATGTTATTTTCATAGCTTAGAAGTTGTTTTTCTGCTATTAGCAGCAACAACCTGGGGGAATTGATTACACAGGTGAGCCTCTACCTAATAGCTGTGTTTATCATTTTGCCTGCCATGGTGGGAGAAGTGCAGGTTCTTGAACAGACAGATTGAAAAGTTGTCTGTTCTACCCTCGCTCTAACAGCTCGGCATCTTCTGTGAAACGCTGTTTTGTAACATATGGCAGTAAGCACCCACTCACTCCTCAGAGAATGCTAACAGATATCCCTATGCCAATAACAGCAGTAAACCAGGGATAGTATATTTAACTTTCTTCTCTTCTGCTGGCTCCTAGATACATCTTCATGTCCTTTTTTGTGGAAGCACTCTAATTAACATGTCAAAGAACTGCACCGTGGTCTGACTCAAGTCCCCCCTAGATGGTACAAGTAAATCTTGCACTTAAAACAGCTTTACAATAATAAGACTTTGCTTCATAGAGGAATGCACGTTTCTGTTACACATCCCTGTATCGGTCCATTCCTCTTTCAGCACAGGTACCAACAGCACACAGATGGTGGCCCTCAGCAATGCTTGTGCTGAAGACACTGTGAGAGCAAGGCCTCCTCCAGAAGCAGACAATGGCATAGAAGAACTTTACGCTTAAATCTGTAATAATAACTAAAGAATTAGCAGTCTCCTTCCCTAAAGGGAAACGTGTTGGGCCCAGTGCAGCCCCTACAAGCCCTGAACTGCGCTTGACTCGACAACACTGTTCCTTTGATTCGGGAGTGCCAGACTCTGGTAAGTTAACCTGACCCATCTCTTTAGAAACAGGATTGTATTTGCACGCAGATTTGAATCTTTAACCTGTGCGATGGCTTTGCCAGATTTCTCTCAGGAAAAGGAGATAGGTTTAACCTCCTCAGAAATCAGATTCATCTTTTCCCAAAGACCAGTGAATCAATGCACTGCCTAAGAAGAAGAATGTATTTCAAAAGCTTTTGGCCAGATCCTGATCTCACAGGCCCAGAAATAATTCTAGAATGACTTTGCACTGCGCTGGGGTTATTTTGGTGCAAAATCAGGAGAAAGTCCTAATCTCTGTGAGCTTGATTCAAAGTCAGTTTCAGTCAATGGATATAATTTCAGTATCTTCAATTAACTGTGGATCAGTTAAGCTTGTATTTCATTAGAGTACCTAGTATAATTGAAGACTTAATTCTCGCTGCAGGTTTCTAGGTGTGGCAGTTGTATGAATAAATACTTTTCCACCTACAACTAAACACTAATTTAGCATGTCTACTAATAAAGGGTATATAAAACAGCACAAGACAGTAAGAGGATCTTCACAAATCACTGGTTCTTTCTAAAGTCCCAAAGTGTCAGATTTTCATTCAATTTTTTCCACTTCTGGAAAAATTCTAATTTGCTCAACAGGTGGTTAAGTTTTTACCTTAAAGTTTTTAATAAAAAATTTCTTGGACCTTCATTATTATTTTTGAGTTAAATTATGATTTAAAATTTGACGATTATAATACACAAAGATTATTTAATGAGGATTATTGGTAGTAAGAAGCTTAAAAAAAATTAACAAATTCTTCCATTTTGAAAAATCTGAATTTGGGTTGGTGGGAGCAAATCATTCAACTTAAACACAAATCCACCCTTTAGAACTTGGCACACCATTATTTTCCAGCCATGCTTAATAGGCTTCAGAAACTTCACTGTATGCCATCATTGTTACTACTGGTACTGAAAGGTCAAAGAGATGGTCATCTGGTCCCATCTGATTTTTTTCTTTCAGATCTATAGATAATGTCCTCCTGCTAGCAGAGGTGAATATAGGGCACTAAATAAGTTGATAATCCATTTAAGAATAAAAAAAACCCAACAGATTTATTTTCCACTCAGCTCATTGGCTTCTCTCGATCCAAGATGCTCTCCTTGTCCTCTGGGATTATCTTGAAAATGAAAGGTTACCCCCAGCGAGAGGGAAATGTAAAATAAATACTGTTATAAATAAAACGTCTCCCAGTATGTAGAACAAGGCTATCATGTTCCTGTACACTCAATATATCTATAGGCAGACCCATATCATAACAGCATGAGCTCTAACCTGGAAAAAATATTAACATGCGTAGTAACAGTGCCTTAACACCTCTGCATAACAATGAAGCTATCTCCTTACATGTCCAAATGTCACAACTAGCGGAGTGGCCTTCAAACAGCAAGAGGCTAAATCAAGCAAGCAAGCAAGCAGAGAGTTGTCAATACTGATTACCAAAACAAAGAGGCTCTGAGCTTGAGCGTAGATCGCAATCACCTACCTGTGTAAATAAACCTGCCTGGCGCACCTTTGCAAAACTGTTTGGATTTGTATGATAATGTCACTTCAACCACCCCGGGAATGTGACGTGGAGGTGTCTGAACTCGAATGGCATGCGGCGTGATAAGCTGGGAAATAACAAAAGGAGAGGCATGATTATGACATGTCTGTGTTATTCTCCCCGCTTTCACTTTTCACCCTCCAAACATGCTTTATGAGTAAATGCATTGCTTGTTCCTATATACGAGACACTATAGATCAGGCAAGTGATACATCTGGTCTAGTTTCATGCCTCCAGCAGAGGAAGACACATTTTAGGATAGTCATCAGGAAAATTGTACTGCTTATGCCCATTGGTTAATTGCTGCCTTATTTCTGGATCCAGAGGGAATTCTTCCTCCCTCCCAAACTGTAACCTTTTCTTTATTTTCTTTACCCTTACCTGTCTCCAGACACCTAGAATTGTTCAATTCCATTCTGGATATTACTGAGCAGTTGGCGTCAATAATATCACATAGCAAGGAGTTCCACAGAGAAAACATGTTCCATGAAGTTCCTGGGGTTTATATGGCCCACCGTACAGGCCACCAGTTTTGTACCATCACTGGAATAGAAATTAACACTATTCCCCCTCCACTTTCCTCACCAAAGGAGTGTTTCTTCAGTTCAGCACCCGGGAGGCACCTCCACCTACCTCACTCCATACAAGCATGGTTCCAAACACAACTTGCAGCCCGTCAAAGAAGTTGTCTCCGATAATGATCACCATTGCTCCCCCCGTAGTCCAACCTTCGCTTGGGCTGATCGCTTTGATGCACGGTGTGGCTAAACAAAACAAAACGGACACCAGAGCACCAGGTTATGCCGGTTTTTTCCCCACACAGCTTTGAGACTGTCTGCGATACTGGGTGGAAACCCTTGCAGCCAATGGGTGCAAGCAAGTTCTGTGCACGTTAAGCTGCTCTAAATCACAGTGATGCAAACTGTAGCTGGGAGCAGCTTCACCTGCCTGCTCCTGGGAGTTTCTGCCCTGCTGCAGCTTCACGGCTGGCGTGAATTCCCCAGTGCTGACGAAGGCCTAGGACAAGTCCCCTCCGGCCATTCACCCATGAAGGCTGCTTTACCATTCCATGAAGCCCAGTAAATAAATAAATAAATAAATAAAAGCATGTTTTCTGCCTTGCTAGTGTTAATTACTTGCCTATTCATTACTGGCACTTAACATCGTGTCATTAAAGCCTAATAGGCCAACTGTAGTGGGTGTAAAAATGAAACGCTTAAATGATTGTGCAGAGGCTGTTTAAAAAACCCCCACTCATTAGCATATGACCACACAAAAGCTAAACCCTGTGGAAAGAGAGGTAGATTAAGATTTATTAAGTTTATCAATGGGTAAAAAAGATACGGGAATATCAAATGTTTCCTCCAACTCCTATCAGGAGACAATTTCTAATCATTTTCTTGATTTTATAGAGTAGATTTTCTTTTTCTTCTTTCTTCCATATGTTCAAGGCCTCTGGACTATACATCCCATCAGGAACCCAATATGGTTTCCAGGCCATAACCAAAGTCAATCCATCACTCCATTCCCAATGTTGACAGGGTCAGAGGTGGAGGGGAACTTTGGCAGTGCTCCAAAAACATGAGACTCCTTTGAACAGCCAGTCAATCACATCCAATCAGTCAAGGAAAAACTGGATGGCTTCCTAGGCTAGGAATCCTGGGATTTTCCTTCTACCATTTCACTGCCCGCTGGGGGAGAATTAACACCACTCTGAATTCTTTACTGATTCAATCATTTTCTTCCAGTTCATTAATTCTTCTTTTAGGTTGATACAGGGCACAGTTAAGAAGTGGGGCAGCAAAACATTATAATGAAATAATATCCTTGCTTGTCTTTTCTACTAACATCACTAGCTCTTCTCACTTTCACTAGCTGCAGGGGAGGGAAAAGTAGACACAGATAGCATTTTCTAGTAATTTTGAGTACTGTCTGTGTGAGAGAGGTGGAATGCCTTGGTAATGAATGTACGGGAAGAGGGAGAGGAGGGGCCGACCATTTTGAAGCTTAACAGATACAAGTATTTGTAATTGCTTTAATATAGTCCAAAACCCATCCCATGGCCAGCCATGAGTCTCGCTTAGCCAAACAAACTCAAATCAATTAGTGTCATTTTCCTTCTGTGCCTTGTTATGCTTTGTGCATAGTTTGTGTGAGGGAACTAGTGACACTTTTTCATACACATCTTGTGCTGCAACAGTTCTGTTTAACCAAGATGTCATGTTGCCTAATTTGCCTGAAATCAAATCTATCCCAGCTGAACGAGAAGTCTGAAATTTGGATAATACTTAGTGTTTCTGTGTTTTTCATCTCTGCAGTACAAACTAATTAATAAAGTGGGACACGCACACACACACACAGACACCAGTCTCTTAGATGTGAAGAGGATCATATTTTGCATGCAGTAGACACTGTTTTCCTGCCTCTTCCTTCTCTAAACCCTCTGAGGTTCTGTAGTTCCCCCTTAGCTCTCCTTCCCCTGAAAACAAATAGAAATTGAAGAACAGGTAATATGCTTTTGCCTTCACTTGTGTACTGTTCTTCATACCAATATCCTACCTTCTGAGGGGTCAAGTCTCCTTGCTCTCCGTCCATGCTTGGAGTTGTTGTGAACAAACATGTTGTCAGACACTGCCAGTACGTGCCCATCAACGTTCACTGTTGTTGACAGCACAACCTAGATAGTTTGAAAGGGAAGAAAAAGGAGGCAGGTGAACAATTTACTTTGAAATTCAACTTGTTAAGTATTAATTATTCAGTTTAGTTAAAACCCTGTTCTGTTTGTAAAACGGCATCATGCCCTGCAGGCTTTACTCCCTATCAAGAAGGGGAGAAAACATTTTCAGTCTTCATTCTATGCATTAATTCCATTTAACATAGCATCCTAAGGGCCATATAAAGTCCTTACTGTATAATGAACCAGCTACTGCAGATGGCCCTACATTTCGTTTCCTATGATGCGCTGCAGCATAGCTGATGGCAGAGAAGTCTACATATACCAACCAGGAGGGCAGGCTGCAGAGCACCACAGCAATTTGCCCTCCGATACATACATGCAGATTCAGAGCCATCTGCTGTACTGAGCACACATGCAAATGTATCTGCATCTGCTTCGAAAATACAGCTCTCCATTGACTGAGCAAAATGGAAACTCCTACTACGTGAAAACTACTTAGTATCACGTCTGGTTTTTTGACACATGTGTGCTCAGTGCCTCTTGAAAATCATCTGAGCCTGAGGACCCCAAATCAAGCAGCATTTTTTAAACCTTAGCCTCCATGACTTTTGTTGCTGGACTCCAACAGCATATGAATTCTTAGAGGAAGTAACTGTATATGTTCATTAACCCCCCATAGTGTCCCCTTACAATACGATATCCAAAGCTCTATAAATCCAGAAATATGCACGCCTTTAAACCACAAACTTTTAAGAAAAAACGAACAAACTGTGTTTTAACTACTGAAAGAAGATGCATCTTACTGAAACTTTCAGGTTTTGACCATTAGCTGGTGTAAATCACCATAACCCCATTCAGCTGCCACACAGCTACAGTAATTCCCAGCTATTGAGGATCTGACCCGGGATGTGTCCATGAATTTTCACAGATACGGCTGTCATAGTCTAGGTAAGAGAACGTCAAGCTCTAATTGTTGATAAAACTATATTCAGCATATAGCTGGAGAAACCTTGCCCTCCTCCAGGATTATGCTAGCTTAAAGAATACTTACTTTCTTGAAACAAGTTTAATTCATTCCAAAAGGCTCTTGTCATACTGTACTCTTACACTTCTCAAGCATTCTTGTCACAAAATGTGTTGCTTTTGTGTGCCAACGGATTTCATCATTGCACATTTGGGTGGAGTGAGACTCCTATCCAAAGTGAACATTTCCCGCATGACATAGCTGAACCCACTCAGATGCACTTCATTATTTTCCGTTAAACAATGGAAATAAATTTTAATCTCTCACTGGCCAGCACAGAGCACACACTATGGCAACAGGGGAATAGACCTGAATTATTCCAGTGTCTGAAATATTTACGACAAGTGTTTAAATTGTAACCAAATGTAAATAAAAAGTATATCATATATATACAGTTACACTGTATAATATATACATATCTGAACTCACATACAGAAGGTACGTATGTGATAAACACACACCCACATGCTCTCGGTATGAGATCTTTATAATATATGCAGACTTCAAGTATACACACATTCCCTGCTTGAATAACCATTTGGGTGTAAACGTAGCGCACAATACAAGAGCCACATTTCAGTAAGAGTTGTAGAGATCCCCGTAGCATGAGTAATAGCAAGAAACAGTCCTCTGTTTAGAAGATAAGTGCTGAGCATCCTCTATTCCCTGAGCCAGCAGGAATGGAAGATGCACTTTTAGACCTCTCTCCATGAGCGGTTCCATTTTTATTCACCTCTCCCATTCATCACAAGAGGGTCAAAGCCACTTGGCATCTCACAGGCTGGGACCCAGGGTAAATAAATACAGCATTCTCGGGGACAGGACCAAACGTGAAGTTCAGAACATTCTCAAAGATTTGGACCTTATTTGCAGTGATCTCTAAGGTACTGCTGAAATTCAGCAGAGACCTTTGTCGTCTTTGCTATGACACTGCTAGTCAACTCATTATCAGTGATGGGGAGGAAGAACATGTGAGATTATGGACATAAAAATTACTGAACTTCTTCACTTTGCTCCAGTCATTCTCTCTTGCCTGATGAAGATAACAATCCAATTGTTTTATATTGAAGATTAAAAAACAATGTTTTATGGATAAAAGGAAGAGGAATGTGCATTCCACTATGGTCTCTAACTCCCAGGCCCTTCCCTTTCACAAGCCAACTGCTTTCCCCCAGTGAGTATTTCCTGGGTCATGAAGGGTGACCCTTTCCATCTGGAATCAATCAGTCAACTCCTGACAACTTCCTGAAACACCTCACTCCATTTCCTGTTCTCTCCCCCTTCTCTCTTTCCCCCTGGTTTGCTTCACTCTTCAAAACTGCAGGCCACAGCAGCTTAATGTTAGAGGGTCAGACACAGTTAGACTCCAAAACACTACACAAGAACACCTTTGACCTTCAAAAATCTTTACATCTTAGCTAAACAAATCAAGGTCAACGTTTCTTACCATTACCTTGTTAACCATTTCTATGCATTTTTGCCAATACCCTTCTGAACATGTATTTATCAATAACACTTGTTCTCCTAACACCACAAAACATTCCAAGCCTTTTTTTTTAAACCTGTATTTAGTGCTGATGAAAGGTGATGTGCAAACTTCCCTGGAGATTTAAATTCTCAGATTTGTCCACAGCACTGGCAAATTACTGCCAAGTGGTTTTGGGGAATTTTTCTTCTCCTGATCTGATGGCGTTTCTTCTGTATGATAATTTGGCTTCTATGCCTATTCAGTTGATTGTCTTTTACCTTAAATCAGTAGTTAATGCAAAATGTAATCCTAAGGGAATGATCTGAGAACATCAAAATAAGTCAGGTAGGCCATAGATTCTGGTAACTGTAGCCAAGGGTCAAATTTGACACAGACAGCACCAAGACTAAAGACTTTGTGCTGCCCAACAGCTGGATCAACCCATCACCTCTACTGGAGTTTCAGAGGACAACCAAACAAGCAAGGGATAGAGAGGGAAAGGTGTTATTCCTTCATCCATCCAACTGCTGGTTCCATCTCTAGGAACAGCGAGGCAGTGTTTTCACCAGTTCTTAAGATTCTGTCTGCAAATCTGCAAGGGTCTGGTTATTAGCTATGAAGCCACAGACATAAACCAATGATTCCCCAGCAGTACTGAAGAAATGCACGTGCTGTATCTCCACATTATTTTTGTTTCCCAGGGGGATTTCTGTAATGTAATCCCTGCTCAAAAACCACAATGAGGGACTGTCTTTAGCGTGTTAAACTCAGGTTCTTTGAGCTGCACTTGCCCCTCTTTCACTCCCCTGCACAGTTCAAAGTGTTGTATTTCTTTACAAACCTTTATCTGGGTACTACAGCTTTTCCTCCCCATCCATACGTTAGGTCAGTATTTCTATATTCTAAAGTATGCTCCTCTTCAAATCACATATATGCAAGCAAATACACATCATCATATTTATATATAAAATCTGTATCACTCATAGACACCTATTTAGACATATGGTACAAACATTCCAGGCATACAGGCATTTACTTACATGTAACGTATCTCATCACTGTGTAAATGATCTCTCTCAAAAAATTCCTGTTACCATTCCAAGTGTGGAAAAAATTCTTTATGACATTGTACATCTGGAAACAATATTACATTCCTGATGCACTTTCCCTTATAACTCTCTAGTCACAGCACCATGTTATTTTAACTTTTCAAAAGAATAACTACTATGAGGATTTAAAAAATTATCATCATTATTATTATTTTCCAGCTGGGTGGAAGAAAAGATGTCAGGCCTCATCCTGCTGTCTTCACTTGGACAGGGCTCCCCATTGATGTCAATAGGCGTTTTGGTTGAGCGAGTAATACAGGAGTAGACACTAGAATATAATGTGTTTGCTTCATAGTTGGATTAGGAATAAGATAAACAATGTGAAAAATGCCAGCAGCCTCTCTCTGCTCAAAACTTCCATTGAATTCTTTGGGAAATCCTCCCCGAGATCTGGGTCTGCTGCAAACACTAGGCTAACACAGAAAACTGCACATGGCCTTCCTTTCAGGAATGGGGCCTCCTAAGATTATAGAGGCACAGGGCTAGGAGATAACTCCTGGGTCACTGACACCTAGTCTCCTGCTATTACAGACAACCAAACCACATAGCTACTTTTATAAAAGTGTCTTCAACCATTTCAAGCTTTTGCCTTTGGTATTCCTCCTGTTTTAAAGCCTACTTGGCCTGATGCTTAGGGAATTTATGGTTTACAGCCTAAATTTATTCCTAGTCAGTTTATACTTAAGACTAGCTTTAAAATTATTATTTCCCATTCTGATCTACCTTAGGACATCTTTAGACAGCAGTTACATCCCTTCTCAGTGCATGTCACTGAAGTATTTGAGCCAAGGTCTTGTCCACTCCCCAGTCACCTTGATGACCCATTCTTGCACCTGTCCCAATTTCATTTTCATTCTCTTTTGAATACAGTTAAACCAGCATATTGTCTTCCAAACAAGAAATCAGTGGGGTACAATGGTACAAATGTATTCTTGCTACTTGCGTAGCTTACCCTGAGACATACCAGAATCTCATCTGTGGTTTGTTTTTAATAGATGATACATAACCCTGGCAACTCACTGCCACAATGGCTCCTTGAGTGTCTTGGTTTTTTGCAGATGCAGTCAGTCCTTTCCTTACTCATATAGAATCTAAAATAACATCACCTTTTGTTGGGTCGGTCACTATCTGTTGAAGAAATCTGCCACCCAGTAATAGCTCTATACTCTGCTGATACTAGTTGCATCTGTTTCGCAATCTATACCTGGGAAATTAGTCTCCCGTAACGACATTAGTCCGTGTAGTATTCATCTCTCTAACAAGAGTTCAGCAATTTCTATCCATATCCAAATCTGACCATGGGGGTCTCTGGCAAATTCTTTCACCATCAGTTTGAAAAGGATTTTGATTTAGACTACTTATGTTTTATTCTTGCTATCCCCTTTTGTTTCTTACAGTCTACATTCCTAACTCATAATCTTATCCCACCACTCTTACCCATTCTTCTTTTTCGTGAACGACACAGATCCTTCATTGCTTCGTATCAGAAGCTAGCTGGGTGAATTCTCAAACACAGCCAGCTTTGCTCACGTGCCTGATGATGAACTGATCCAACCACTCTGAGGTCAGGAAGGAAATCTCCCCAGGGATACACCTTGTTATTTTTCCTTTCTCTTTCTCCCTAGAGCACCTAGAGGGGGATACCTGCCAGGAAACATTCCATGTCATGATTTCTGCTGAAAACAGAGGGCAATTGCTGACCTTTCTCTTCTTGTTTCTCAAAAAGCATGTTGGTTCAGAGATGACCATTGTTAGTATTGATGTTCTGCTGTTGCCTTGTACCATTCTCTCGACCGTGGCACTGTAGGATCTGTTTAATCAGTATGTTACTGGATGAAGCAGAATTCCCAATCAACAGGAGTCTAATGCGTTAGCACCAGGTCTCAGCTGAAGCATTTTAGCTGAAGTGCCTCATCTTAATTCCACGGAATTATTGTCCCCCATTACACACCGGTCGTTACCATTAAGTATCATTGGGCTTCAATCAAGTTCTCTAGAAGTCCTCATTAAATGGAGGGCATCATATTTTTTTTTTTTATTCTGTTCCTGGGAGAATCACTCCCTGAGAATACAGCAATGGCAGTAATGACAATACCTATGCAAACTCAGATTTGCAGATTAGCTCAGCTCAAATAGTCAGCCCTATGGTGATTTTAGCATGATTTCTGTTTCAGTTTTCCACTGACAATCTTTATTCAGAAATATTTTAATTGATAAAGAATCAATATTTGCTTCAGTTAAATTCACAAGGACATATAACTCTATCTGCATATGTATTTAGGCAGTGATCAAGTAACCATGAAAATATCCATTAGGTCTAAAAAGATTCCCTTTCCCTGCTTTAGCCGCTGACAGACATTGAAGTAGTCAGTGATTCACAATAAAATTACGTTACTACTGGGGAAAAAACACTCACTAAAATAACGATCGCACATCCTCTAACTCTGAGATATAACCTTTTTTTTCTTTTTCCCACAGTAGAAAACCTTCGTATTTGATAAAAAAGAAGAAAGTTACGAGATTTTCATTGTATCTTTGAAGCTCTACTTAATATCAAAGCAAATTTCAAATCGTTAATGTGATCACAAAGCAGCTGGTGTTGCTCTCCAAACTAAAGAATCATACTAAAAACCCCCCACCTCTTCAGGCATCTGGAGCGGTATTAAATTTACAACACAGTGTTAATGTAACCTTTCCATCCCTTCTTCTCCCCACCCCCTTTTTTTTAAATGAGTGTGATATATGTGAAATCTAACATTTAATTCAGTTTAATATATCGTAACTATACTATAAAATATCTAGATCTTATATCTAGAAGTGAGGCTGAGGCCAGGCTCAGAGACTGGATCCCAACGCCCTGGAACTTTGGTTATCAGCCAAACCAAGCCCAAACTGTGTAGCTTCACACCCATCTCTAATCAGAAGCATTAACTTGACACTTTTCCAGACATGAGTAACCATTCTTCCATGCTGGAAGAACTCAATAAGATGCGTTGTACAGCACTATTTCCATGTCTCTTATTTATATTTGTGTCTCAACAACAAAGTCTGAGTTTTGGGCTTTCATTCAATCTCCATTAAAGAGCAGAAATGTTTTTTGATGAGACCCTTTCAGTTCCAGGTTTCAGTAGCAATGTAAATGAGAACTTTGATATTAGGATTCTCTCTTCTGTTGTTTTTTTTTTTTTTAATAACCATAAAAAGAGTCTCTTAATGTCTCCTGGAGATCTGACAAGCACTGCTCCATTGAAAATGAATATATTTGGTTCTGCAGAAGAACATAGGTACAAGTTAAAAGATACTCAACTGAGCATCGCTGCAGAAGTCTGTTTGCATAAGAAAAGTTAAATGCATGAAAACGTTTGAAAGAGGAGGGCCTTAATGACAACAGCTGTACAAATAATGTATTAGAAAAACAATAAAGGTTTTAGATACGGCCAAAGAATAAAACATAAGTAATTAAATCATAAAATGAATGAAATATCCTAGTGCACTGTGCTTTTTGATTCTGCTTTTACTCTGGTCACATGTTGCTGTACTGGCAGGACAAACAACTGTCCTTTCAAACCTAATAAACAATTCTCCACATTAATTACTTTGCCTGATGTAAATATTAACAATTAAAATGAAAATGAACATGTTCACGGTGTGCAAGCACACCACTAATATTGGAAATAATCTATCTTTTTTTCCCACTTCCGACTTTAAGGGTAGCTGCTCAACAAGCAGTAGGCAAAAAAGTATTTGTCCAAATTGAAAAACCAAACCCAAACCAAAACACAGAACACACACATCCCCCCCCCCCCCCGAAAAAATCAACCAAAAAAAAAGGAGGATCCAGAAGGCAGAAACAGTGGAGCACTCTTCACTTTCATTACATTCAGGGAAGTCACGCTTCTATCTGTAGAAACAGTGAGGCAGACAGAAAACAAGCTGTCTTTGCGTATTGTTTTTACAGTTCATCATGGCTAATTTCCTTTGGAACACAGAGCTTTTTTACTCCCAATGTGTAAAATTTTAGCAATTGAACTACTTTTTGTATCTTTTTTTATACATACTGACCTCTGCAGCCCAGAACAAAGCTCATCAACCGACGCGTCCAGTTTTGAACAAGCCTGAATGAAGATCCTGCTCTCACTCAAAACCTCAAGCATTTTGCAATTTGTCTCAAAGGGTTCATTTTTGTAACTCTGAAAGAAAGTCTTGTCAACATTTTCAGTTTTGACAAAAAGTAAGCTAAACCTAGTGGTTTTGCCTGATCTTGATTAATTTGGGGGTTTGAACTTAAATCTCACAATGAAACTCAAAGGGTATGAACTCGCATGGACTGAAAGTGCAAAAGGAGTTTAAGTAAGCCCTGCAAAACAGAACCAGAGAGTTTCACTTGGCTCTATTTTTCCAGCTTGGCATGTTGTAAGGCAGAAAATCCAGATGAAGAGTCCATCCCAGATCATTTTCTTCTCCAATAAACTGCTGATTTTGGTACTAAGATCAAAAGCAAGGCCATACCTTCTCCTATAGAAGAGGCATGCCAGGTGGATGGGCTGAAGGAATGAAGGCGTTCCATCAGTAACCACGTGGGTGCTGTGAGACTCATTTCAGTTTCCCTGTTCAATGTTTCACTGGAAATTTAAAGCTATTTAGGCTCTATAACATCACCATTTTGGGTGTGGACATACAGAGGTGAAACATTAAGGCTGATACTAGAGATAGATTTCTGCCAAATAAATTAGATCCCAAATCCTCCTGCAGTTCAGCACCTGATTGAAATCTGGGATTTTAGTTTCACTCGCCAGAGCGAGGGGGCAGCTAGCACGAGATTGAAATCAGACCTGAATTTCTGCAGTGTTCAGGTGTGTTTGGATCCAGAATTTATACTTTGGCTGTAACAACGAATATTATTTGTAATACGGCAGTGCCTAGAATCCCCAGGTGCTAATCAGGATACCCTCGTGCAAGATTTTTTACAAACTCAGAACAAAAAAAAAAAAAGAGAGACTCTGTGTTTATGTTTCATTACATTCCACAATCAGCTATTCTAGCTGGCTCTAAGAGCTAACAGGATCTGTTTACATGCTATAAATTGAGTTTTCCTTTACTCTCAGATTTTTTCACATTCTTGGCAGATGATACCTAATTGGTATTTTTGCTTTATGGAAATTGCCACTTGAAAAAAAGAATCAGTATAAATTTTCTAACAATGAGAACCTCTTTTTTCTCATGTCCTATCATCTCTAAAAACAGAATGAAGAAGTCCCTGCGGTCTCTTTAAATTACTACTGAAAAAAATTAAGCTGGTCGGGAATCTTTCTCTAAATTCATTTCTGCTCAAAACAAAAAATTAATAACTTTTTTTTGCCTACATTTCTTTAATATTTTGTAAGCTTTCAGAAGCTCTCATTTTGCAGTATTTCTCTTAAAGGTTGAACTCTCTGGGGTTTTTTTGATAAAAATATACCTCCTGTGAATTTTTCATTGCGAGTAAAAGTAAAAAATTTTTGTAAAAAAATCACTTGTCCGTGAAAACATGTTTTGGTGGAAAGTTTTAAACAACTCAGTAAACTCCTGTGGAGTTTTAACTTCATTTATAAACAAGGAAACTGATGCAAGTGCCCAAGCAATGAAACATGAATTGCCAAACCTAAGGGTGTCACCTTCCCACTCCAAATCTTGTGGGCCTACAAGAAAATCGCACATCCCTCGATAAGGTAAAAATCCTCTTTGTATCAGGGATGGGACACAGTGAAGGTACTAATAATAATGACAAGAAGCAGTAACAGTGTTTACCAGGACAGTCCTGATTTTCATCAGTAGATTTCAAAGGTTCTGGCTGGCAAAGCACACGTGAACTTTCTCAAATGCTCTCCTGAATCAAGACCACAAAGTTTTACCATTCGGAGAGGTGGAAATATATACTAAAAGAAAGGAAAAATGGCTCATCAAAGGTCACCTAGCAAATCAGTGGTACAGCCCAACCATCTGACGTGCAATCCTGCACCGCTTTCGCTAGACCACGCTGCCTCACTCTCAGCTGCCTGAGAGTTAGTTCTGGCATCGCCGTTCTCCAGCGCTCTGTGCCGTGCCACCTTCCACACCGCACAGGGACGTCACCCTGCAGCCAGGACGGAAAAGGCTTGAGCATTCCCTTTACATTTTTTGAGGGCTAAGTTACAGGTAAAGTATTTATTAAACATAGTTGCTTAAGAGGTTAGGGTACGAAAGATGGGAGACCGTGTCTGCCTTCCTCTTCACCGCTGACACACTTCACCTCACCTCCTTCTGTGTTTTTATTAGCTGGTATTCACAATACATCAGCGACAGCTATGATGAAACCAGTGGCAGATTTCACTGCAAAGCAGCTGGGTCATTGTCCCATGGGTCTTGTTGCTTTGCTGCGTGAGATCTTAAAGTGACCATCACTATTTTAGCTTCTTTTTTTAAAGCAGCAAAAGGGAGGGCATGAGAGTGTTAAAAGGCAAGAGAGATGGAAAGAGATTGGGAGTGGAGGGAAAATGAGGAGACTGCTTGTGTACCACGTACAGAGCTACTTTGAAAAATTCTGAGGCATCTAAGTATCACAAACATGATCCCTGCTGTGGGCAGCTGTATGTGCAAGTGCTTTGCCCGAGGGTGTCAAATCAAATATCCACTGCTGGTTGGTACAGTACATCACTTCCCCTTGGGGATTCAGAGTGGAAAAAAGGGGAAAAAAAGAAAGGTTTAAACACAACAAATGGAGAAAAACTTTAACAATATCTGATATGGCTTATCATATACTGTCATCATATTTATTATGAACAATGTAGGAGAGAGGAGAGGGAAAAGGAAAAGGAGGAAAAAAAGCAGACAGGTTAATGCAAGCCTTGTAAGACTTACCTGGAACCGTCTCATGTCTCTTGGGTTTCCTGCTGTTTTCAAGCAATTCTGATTGCACTTGAGAAAAAATTTTAAGAAGAATCTGGAAAGATAAAGAACCACGTCACTTCTATTAACCATAACAAACCATGTGGTGCTATATTCTGTTTTAAAGTATACATCGTAGTGATTTACATGACAGTGTATCAGTAGACCAAGACTGTAAGAACTTACCAAAACAGAAATAAAACAAACAAAAACAAGCCCTAACAAACAGAAGTTTAAAAAAAATCAGGTAAAGTACAACCCCTGTGACTGTAATCCAGTCCGAGCTGGGCTGCTAGCTGGTATAAGTCAACGTATCTACTCCGATTTATGCCTGTTTCCTCACTGCATGTTTGACCACACGATTTTAGTCTCTTTCTTTATCTCTCCCTTGCATACAAGGTCTTTCTTTTGCTGTCTGAAGGGATTTTCCGTGAAACAATATAGAAGGATAATGTTATTGTAAAAACTACAAAACCCGACAGGGCAACTCTGAAGCAGATAAGGCTTGAAACTACTTAGAATGTATTAAAAAACTGAAACAAATAAAGCTCCCAGAAGAAGCTGATGCGATTTCATCATGACAATGTTTTTAGTTATTAAGATTTCAGTATCTAAAGCAGAGAAGCAGAACTGCCAAGACTCCAGATTATAATCTTACATAGATTTTGAGAGAGGATAACAAAAACACAACCTGAAGTAATACATGACAGCTCATGCTGTCCAAGCAGATAAACCTATTAACATTGTACAAAGTTCTCATGCCAATTATTTTTGCCCTGTCACATATGCCTATCTTTCTGTGTTATTATTCTGTAGAGTTTAGCTTGTCATGTACACAAGTTGAATCTTCAGCATGCTTGATTGGTTTACCCAACACTATGCACTAGAGCATATAGATTTTACAGTTTAGAAATATTAGGCAGGCATTTTTCTATAAGCTTTTCCACAAAATTTTGTGTCAAATCCAGGGAGGGGAGGATTCATCCCTTTGTTATCTGATTGATCTGATTAAATTTGTGAATTTCAGAGGTAAAGAAATGACACGAAAAATCATAGTTTTTGGATTAAAAACCATACAAGCATGTCTTCAAAATTCAGACATAACAGGCAAGAAAGATTTTTGGCATCCTCTATCGCAAGTGAAAATATTTTCTGTGATTCTTTTCATTTCTGTTTGTCAGACAAAATGGGTTCAACTGCAACAATTAAAATTCTAAAAAATCAAAGACTTTAAGATAGATTTAGAAGGAAAAAGACTTGGATATAAGAAAAAGTAAATAGTTGAAGAATTGATTTAGAATACAAAGAACAATTTATTTATTTATTTATTTCTCTTGCTGAGTGCTTTCCTTACAAAAAAAAAAAATCTGCTTTTGCAGTAAGTTAAAGTCCCAGGTGAGCCAGGCCTATTTCCCTTTCTGTTACTATGACAACGATTTTTTACCGCAGTCCCTAAGTCCCTTCAGAACTCACACATTCATGCCTTGAATTAGAACTTTAAAGGAGAAAGATGGATATTTCCTAGGGTTTACCAACAACAACAACCAAAATAGTCCTAACACAAGACAATAAAGCAGAAATCCACTCTCCCTTGTTATTGCTACTTTCTTTGCACCACTTACATCACGGTATTTCTCTTCCATCTGCCCCAAACATATAAAGAAATATCGAAGGATCTGATCCATTTATATGTTGCTTGAACAAACAAAACCCTTCGAAAACCTCACGACAATTGAACCCACGAAAAAGACCCAGATAACAGCATATAAAATGACTGCCACAAAATACATCCTTCCAGTGAGCTTTTTAAATTAAAATGTTCCTTTTTTTCTTAAATCTCTCACAAACATTTTACAAATATCTAAAACATTTCTTTTCTCTGTGTGTGCATTTTGCAGACTGTTATTTTTATCTCCGTCGTTCCTGCTCATTTATGACTGAAAGAGCTCAGTGGTTCTTCCTGTGGCACAGATGAGGGTGGAAGTACAGCGTCCTGCTGCGGTCTCTCTTCATGCTGGCATTCAGGTTCAGCAGGAGAGATGTGTCGGTGCTCGCCTGCCAGAGGGCAACTTCTGTGAACAGAGCCCTGGTCACCTCCTTGTATTCCGAACTAAAAATCCTACAGAACTTCATGCCTCGGGAGCAGCACTGAGTGAATATGGTCTATCAAATAAGTCTTACTGACTCCTCATGCTAAAACCTGTGACCTCTTTTATTTGAATGATTCAGTAAGCAAGATTTTATCTGTAAGAATGTTTTTAGAAGGAAAAATACTATGCGTGCCGGTACACTCAAAGATTCACAGGAGAATTTGAGCCAGAAATCTTACTCACAAACACTCTTTTTTATCCTTCCCTCTTCTTATAGATATAAAAAAATATTTGTAGATATATAAACAGCTCATGTTACTGAGATCTACCTATGGAAGGAAAAACTGCAGAACGGAACCAAACTATATAATGAAACCAAGGCAAGTAACTTTTACATGAAAATCAATGAGCCGCTGGCTAACTGATTATTCTGGAGAGTAACTGCAAACAAAAATCCACAAGTAGTTGCTACTTTCAAGGAAAAATAGAAGATCAAATTAATCAGGACAATGTCCAGTCTCCTTTTTAATTTTTTAAATGCTTGCATCCCTATTCGTTTAGATGAGAAAAATGATCAACATGAACTAAAGAACGAAGAAAATCACAGCAAAGAAAGGTGGAAGAGAACTCGCTGTGTCAGCTGAACTTTGGGAAGAGCTAAGATACTGCAGTACTGCACGTTACACAACCCCCTAAAAGACAGAGCCAGAAAGGTAAAAATTCTAAATGTATGTTTAACAGTATCGGTGACCGAACTGCAACACTGCATGGCAATGAACTAAATTCATATTTTCTGCTAAATATCTCCAAAAAATTAGGGTTCGGATCCCCAGCAAACATAAATCAGCAGCATATGTGAAAAGTATCTTGGATTTCAATTAGATCTGTGCTGATTCAACGGGTGTATTGTCCATTAACAATACACAGAAAACAAAACTCTCCGAGCTCTCTGCCTCCTCCAAGACGTGTCGCTCCTCGACTGCTTTGCAATAAACAGCATCCAGCATGCAAACGCACCGTGCTTTGGGGTATTTAACCCAGGATATTTTGCCAACGGCAATTCTGGGAGTCCCACTCGAGACAACTTAAAGGTACCTGACTTTCTCGAATTGCTGAGCACCTCAGCTGCTGAAAATTGTGCATCTTTAGGACATCACAAAACGGGCATCAGTAATTCCTCATCTCACTTTTGAAAGTGCTGGCTTGGGTTTTTAGTACTTAAGCATTGTGGCAGTATTCCTATATGTTGACTGTACTAAGACATTTGTAGTTTCTTTGGAGCTCACTGGATATGCTGCACTAAGACACTTTTCCCTCCTATCACCCCAGATTTAGACTTAGTTTTATTTCGATGCACACACAAGAATTTTTATCTTCCCTCTAGTTGAACCACGTCTCTCTTTTTCTCCTTTCAGAGTTTCTCCAGTCAAATTTTAGCTGCGACTGGGCATCTGCATGAAGTATTTGGTAGGTCGTTATATATACATATATATTTTAAGTGGTTGCATCTGGGAAAAGCATTAATATTTATTGCAGCATTAGAATAAAAATGACTTGGGGGGAGCAAAGAGGAGGGAAGGTTTAGCACTAAATGAAGCTGATTTAGGGGTAATAGGAGAATTGCAGAAAGGCTTTATTATTTTTTTTAAATGAGAACCTTTAGCCAGGTTTTGGCCTTAACTTATACATACATCAAAAAATAAAAAACAGAATTTAAAAGAATTAGCTCATTTTCATGTTTCTTAGCTGGCCTTTGTTCCTTGCTAAGGACGGCATTAGCTATTAGTTTAGCAGATAACTCCGATTCCAGCCAAGCAGAGAGCAAGGCCCAGTCATCTCATAGATCAACATCTAAGGGCGCTGGGGGAAAACCTAAATACTTTTGAAAGACTACCACTAAAAATTCTGGCATCGCTACAGAAAACCTGAGTAACTTTATGCACAGACATAAAATTAATTAAGATATAACTATAAGCTTATCCTTTTTTTCCTATTGTCTCTGTTATATAGTCAAGCTTTCTATCTACAGACTGATATACAGTGGCAGAGGTCTCCAAAATGCCACCTTAAATATAAATCCCTTTTTTAGGGTTTAGAGGGAGCTGCTTTAGCAGTTACTGCTCCTCCTCCTGGTAGCTCCCATCATGCCAAGGAGTTTGGTTGATGAATCATTTAAGTGCCCCTTTTTCACTTCAGTACAAAGACAGCTGTGTTATCTCAACTATTTTTCAGTAATACTATGAGCAATCCTAACTGACTTTGTGGGAAAGCAGACCGGGAGGGCTCATGCAATCCGTAATACAGTTGCGAGACAGCAGAACAACTTCCCTGCAGAGGTCTGTCACGGACAGTGGGAAAGGTTGAGGGCAATCCAGGCAGCTCTTGCACCTCTCAAGCTCTTTCCAAAGCAATTGCTGACCCACACTCCCACCTTGTCTGTGTATGCCTACGTTATTAGGTTCTGTACCTACCTGAGGCAACTTTAAAATGTGTCTAGAACTAGAAAGCATGTTCCACACCTCTTGTGAATGTTCATCCGCCATCTCGGATGATTGAGAAGAACCTTAATCAAATCCTGTTGGAGTCAGAAAAAAAAAAATCTTTCTTGTGACGTCAACAGGACTAGACAGAAGCCCTAAAGAGCAGTCCCACATGCAACAGAAGGTGTAGTTTTAGAAAAAAAAAAAATCCATTAACTTTTTTTTTTTTTTTTAAACCCTGCCACAAGACCTGGGACTGATTAGTCTCGCCACATGGAACCACAGAAATAGATAATATGCTTTGTGCTTTTATAGCGCCATTCTATGGGACTTAAACTTCAATTAATTCTGCCTCACAAAACCCCTCTGCAGCAGGTGGTGTAACTCACCATTTCACAGGCAAAGATGCCAGGGCCTGGAAACTGGGAGGGAACTGCTCCCTGTCACATCGCAGGTCTGCCGCAGAGCTGGGACTAGGACTCAGATCTCCTGGCTCCTGGTTCTACATCTTAACTAACCTTCCTATCCACCTTTTGTGCTTTCTTAAAATACAGGTACAGAATCAAGAGACACAACATTGGTTTTATCTTGTGAGCAGCCTCAAAAATATTCCTTGTAAAGCAAATACTGAGATAATCCTGTCTTGTTTGGCTTACTGTAGAACTTGGATTCATGGCCTCAGTCATTTTTTGGCATGAGAACATGCCTACCAACTAGTATGATTATGTTTATCAGCAAATCCTATGATGCTACAATCTAATGAAAATATAAAGATATGGTGGCATTCTGCTTAAATAATTAAAGTGCTTCCAAAAAGTCACAAAGCGAACAAAGAAAAAGCTAGAAGCTGTTATTATGAGTATCTTTGCTCCGGTTAAACAATATTAAGATTAAATATACTATGAACTGCAAAACTATCATTACAGTGAGGGCCTGACTCCAACACCATCAAAGCTAGGAAATTCTGAGATCAGGGTCTCCCATCCTCCCCTCGACTCACCCATGTATGTCTTGGCATTGGAAACTCTGAGATAAGTGTGACAAGTAACCCTACCCGATGCCACAACACGACAAAGTAGAAGGCTTTACTTGAAATTTCTTCCTTTCAAAGGGACTAGGTCAGATTCTGCACACGCATTTGAAGGTCAGTGTTTAAAATCAATTAATTTATTTGATATCATCATCTTGATTTTAATGAATATCACAGTAGAAAACTTCTTTATAATCTGAATATTTATCTCTGGAGTAATTCTGTTCTATTATGTCAGTGTGTATTATTAGGGAGCTGATGAGAAAATTTCCTCCTCTTTTCCAGCAGTTATAGTCAATGTGGGATCAAGCATTGCACAAAGGCATTCTAAATGAACATACACCTTATACTGTGTGAGAAATGAGTGAGGTTATTACAATAATCCAGAGTATTTATATGATACTCCACAAACAGCAGCTAATTAATCTTCACAAAACTCCTGTGCATAAAGTGTGAACCCAGTTTAACAAATGTGAAAACCAACATATGTAGGTCAAAAGACTTTTCAGAGTTTGTCAGACATTTACTGTGAGAGAAGGGAGCAGGAGTCAGATGATATGAGGTCCCAAGCCTAGGCCAGGAGAAGAGGAGTTGGCTGTTCATTTGTCACTCATTTTTTAATAGAAAGACTCCAGTTGCACCAAAAACGCACGTGAACATCACACCTGCTGCCGCTAACAACGTCCTCATTTCCTGACAGGAAAAATGAGAAACACTTCTCGATCCTCTTGTCTTAATTCAAAGTAATTTCTTCAGTTATGGGACCACCAATCTGGTCAGACTCTTCTCCAGCTCCACACTTCTGCATGCAGAGGACAACCAGACTACGCAAGAGAATTCCTCAGCCTTGCGTGAGAGAGGAGTTAGGTGTGTGCAAACCTAAGGGAGATGGAGTAAGAGATCCTTTGAGGTCCCTTCCTCCTAAATTTTTATGCTTTCTGCCACATACAGTGCTTACATTGCCCTTACATCTTTCTCCTCATCTCACCTCTCTGATCGTCTCTCAAATTCTAGGCACTGATCCTGACCCCTTTCTACAGGAACTTTTTCCTGTGCTCTACATTTCTGTTCCAGCTTTAAAACAGATGCTTGCCAAGGCAAAGTCTGCTTCTGCAGAGGTCTAAAGAGTATGGTTCAGGAGTAACTGCACTGATGTTAGCAGGATTGTAACAGCAAAAGCGAGGCTGGCTTCAAGATGTGAGGCTTTTGTGTATTTGTACTTGTATTATTAAATCAAGGTGGTTTGGACCAAAATCTACAGGACACAAAGATCCTTTGCACTGAGGAAAGTCTAGATCAGAAGTTTTCTGTTTAGGCCCATCTTTATTATTAAATTAATATTTAATCAATCAATAAGAGCATGCTTGTTCCAAAACACTCGCAATGCAAAGCATATGAAGACATGCAGATCAGATAAGTGTAATAGAGAACAGGTGGAATTAGTGCTTTTATTTTAAAAAAGGAGAAAAGCTCAAAAAGGACTTTAAAATGCCACAAGGCATTGAATCTCTCAAATAAATTGGAAACATCAGATAATTTTAAATATCAAAACAATTCAGTTTTCCAAACCTAACAGTCCACTGTCATTTACCAACATATACTGTTTAACAGCTTGCTTGCTTTCTCCTACACTTGGTCAATCACTCCAATTTAGATTTTAAGTTTAAACTTTAAGTTTCGATGTGGGACCATTATTTAAGGCCTCTTTTTCTATGCCTACCCTCAGACCTGAAGCACCACCTGGAAACACCATGACAAGGCAGAAAACTCCTCCTAGTAAGTGTCTGATTTGTACGGTCTCTGGCCCCTTGCAACACTGAGCTCAGAAAAGCTGACGCTAGAGATGGATGCGAAAATGGAACAAAAAAAGGTTGGTGATGCAGCTAAGCTAGGCCAACAGATCAGACTACCTTAAAAGTCGACCTTAAAATTACAGGATGGCAGTACCCATCTTAAAACTGCTTCCAATTATGATTTGTTTGCCATGTCAAGAGGTCCTAATCACAACTGGGTAAGTAACACTCTATGTAATGTATAAAAGGAGCTGCAGGATGAAATTACTGGTATCCTGTATTTCAGATGGATCAAGAAAGAACATTGCACCTTGAGTCTGCAGCAATGGTTGGACTTGAACTCCTGTCTGACTCCCAGTCTCATGCCTTAACCACAGAACAATTTCTCCTCAAATATGCTGTCTCTCTGCAGCCTAGAACATCACATTTCTCTCTGCCCTATACCTAGTGGCTTTAAGAGCTGAATTTTCAAATTAATAGTAACTGAATGTAAACCTGCAATATGTCATCCAAACCCAAAGCATGTCAGTAAACTTGGTATTTATATTCTGTACATTTTCCACCTTCTGCACAATTTTCATCTCTAAAAGTAGACTCTGTGCCACTCTTTCTGAGCAGCAGCAGGCACACACATCCACAACTGCAATTCACACTCGTTTGGTAAATGCTTATTCTGTCTTGCAAAGTGATCCCATTTTCAAGAAACAAGGACTGGGGGAGAGTGCACTGCCGGTTATACAGACGATCATTTCTCGGTGCTGAATGTAGTTATTTGACATGGCCACATTTGCTAGGAAAAAAAAAAAATCTCCAAGGAAAACCTCCTTGTTTGTGCACTCTGATGAAAACCTGACACCATTAATGAAAATAATAATTGAACTCTATGGGTTCGAATTGAAAATGAAACACAACACTAACAGCGTGTTTGTAATTGCAATTGTTCTCCAAAAAGTCTTTGGAGGACTCTTTGCAATCTGAGCAGTTTCCCTTTTCCTTTGGGTTTTCCTCCTTCCTCCCACACCAAAACTTTCCAGTAACTTACAAGACAATGGCTAAAAGCTTATTTATACTGTAAGATCCATATTATTCATGCCATTTGGCACAGGACCAAATGCCATAGCATAATCAAAAGTCAATAGGCAGGGAGGTAATAGAGTAGAGGATTGGGCTGACGGGCTGTTGAAAGGGACATTCAGATAATATTCCCTGGTTTATTACAGTATCTATGGGCTCCAACTGTGCTAAGCAGTGCACAGTCACGTTGTGAAATTGTTATTGGAGAAAAGATACACAAAGGACAGGAGGAAAGAAAGGCTTTTATACACATTTCACTGATGGGGAAGTCAAGGCACCTCAAATTAAGTGATTACCCCATTGCATAGACCAGGTTGCTCTTCCAGCCAAGAACCACACAGCACTCCTGCAAGTCCATGTCTGTGATTTTACTGGTTCTTTTTAATAGTGACAAAAATTTCATAAAGCTCATTGCCTCAGAACATAACACCCAGCAGGATTTTGAAAACACGGCCAAATTCTTCTTCATTACACTTATGTCAGCCTCAGCAGTACACACACGCTTTGGTGCTGGACTGTATCACGCAAACACAGGCCTGATGATGCTCTGCAGTGCTGGTTAAATCTATTTATTCTTTGGTATCACTTTGTCCCTATAGCTCTACACAGGTGCAAATTTAACTCAAGTTCTACTTTCCAAGCCCTGTGGATCCCAGAAAAGGCTTACATAGGTGTTAAGTGAGCACAGAATCTGGTCCCCACTCATTTTTTTCCATACCCAGAGAAACCTACGACTGCTTTCCCGTTTGACTCTTCTCTCCTCTTACCCATTTCTCTCAAAAAGTATCTGTCTATTGAGCCATGCTAGGCTGAGCAGTGAGCACCCATTACACCAATAGCCTTTTTGCTGCTGATGGCTCTACTGGTTTTTACTATTTCTGCCAGATGGCAGAGGCCGGCACATAAAAACTCTCTACCCTGCAGTTAACACAGAACTTGGTAATAACTTTCCAGTGACTCCAAGAGATCAGAAAGTTGCGCTGATGCAAACGTTAGAGACGGAACCAAGGTTAGGCACCTATTTTACACCTGCCAGAGTGGATATCACTCAGCTGAAAGCTCTCACTCATTTATGAAGGCAAGAGTATTGCCTGTCCCTAAACTGGGTTTGTACAGAATAAACATGCATTCATTTGCTAAAGAGGCAAATTTACATCCCAGCAACTTGGGTCCATACGCATTTTGCCGCCCCCCTTTTCCGAGGTCTATTCAGTTGGTAGAGCTGCACCTATTGTACTTCTGGGTCTAGTCACAGATGACCTTGAATCTGAACATTGGTGTAACATTATATTCCTATGACAGATTTATAGATTGGCAGATAGGGGTGCATTCAGTGCATTCCTTCCCTAAGACAGGACAGCATCCAATGTTTGTTAGCATCATTAAACTAAAACTGACTTTTCACCTGCTCCCATACCATATGCAGCTGCAAATTTTTAAATTAAACTATGAAGCCATGCATAAATTTACATATATTACAGACTAGCCTCTCCATTTAACATGCAAATGTACTCCAATGTTTCAGAACACCTTCTGTCGCTAATTAATTTGCTGAATTATAATTAGACTAATCCTGCATAATTAATAAGCACAGATTTTTTTTTAATTTCTAAGCAGCTTGATGAGATCATTCACTTCCTTCTATAAACTGCTAAGTAACTGTTAAAAAAAATCTGGAAAGAACATATGTGAAAAGGTATGTTTGATGTCGCATACAAATTTAAACTAGCGGGCAAGCTTCAAGAAAGTCAAGATTAATATAGGTATATGGTTGAAGCAAAGAGACCATCAGCGCGTTATTTTCAGGGGCAAGGACCAAGATTTTCTGTGTCTATTTTATTCCTTTTGCTTTTACCCATTGGACCTTCCAAGATCATAGACTGAGACAGAAAAGGATTACAGAACCGTATGTAGTATTAGGAGATGTTATGATATTAACACACCGTTGTATATCAAAACACTCTCCCTGTACATGCTGTGTGTGGATAAGCTCCTTTGATGGTATTTGGAATTGTTTTCATTTCAGCTGCCAAAACCAACGGAGATCATTCTAGTGAAACAATTAAGTGCTATTAGCACTGGATTCATTCTCTAATGACTAAAATGAAGGGTCTTGCTTTAATGTTGAAGAGCTTGGATTCAGAGAAATATGCATGCCAATACGTTTTTTAAATGTGCAGTTACAGGCCCTAGACTAGGGAGTCTACTCCTGATGCACAAAGCAACACTTGTGCATAAAACAGCCAAGTCCTAGGATGTCACCCAGCAATTTAATCGTGCAGAGAAAGGGAAAGAGCATCCAAAGTACCATAGGATATTTTGTAAACAAGAATGCAAACAATATGAGCGTATTATATTTATAAACATGTACATACATTGTCTGTAATCTCATTTGCTAATTACTGTATTTATTTTTTGACGTATATTTCAGCTCTATTGCCAACATCCTTGTTTAGTCTTCGCTTCAATCCTTCTCAAAGGCAGCACTCGCCAACATCACCGGGTGTTTGCTTAAATTGCGAGTAAGCAAATCTGAAACAAGACCTCATGATTCATGCCAAACAAAGAAAGCAAGAAGAAAAAAAATGAATTCCTATACTAGGAGATTGCTGAACCACTTGAAGCCTTCAAAGCATGCCTTGTCTACTACAAACCACATACAGAAAACACTTATCAGACACTTCTGCCTGAAGTCTCTGTTGGCTTTTTTATTCATTTGGACAAGTGCCCTTCTTCAGATAAATATATTGTTTAAATTGACTTGGGTTCTGCATATCCATGCATAAATAGACAATGTAAAAGGGACCCGGCTTGCACAGGACAAGTTCTTGGCACTGTGTGCCAACCAAGGCGCTTTCTAGTATTTCCTACTGGACAGTCAATGGCAAATGACTTCCTTTTAAAAAAAGGCAAACGCAAGAACTTTTTTGCCCAAGAAAGACTGAAAATTATCCTGCTATGCTTTAACTCATTGTAGACCTCCTCAGAAAAAATAGGTGCTTGTGAATGGCACGTGTTCAACAAAGTCCTCTCTTTAGGAAAAGAAACACCATCTCAAAAGTAAAAATATAGAAGAATCACACACCTGGAATCCCGACCACTCACGAAGCACAGCAACACCATGAGACCTGTTCGTTGTGGCAGACTACCATGGAACTAAGACTCCAAACACAGATTAGCTCCTCTAACAATTCTGTCTTATACATTTATAGACAGCCCCAATATACATTGTTTTTGTAATAGCCACTGAACATGTCACCAGATGACAAGGGAAGCTAAAGAAGAATAAAATGATTAATATAAACAGAAAACATCCTTCTGTCTCATACATCTCCATTTATTATCTTCCTATACCCCAGCTCAGCAGACAGAAAAGATGTAATGAGTTTAAAAAGAAAAAAAAAAAAGAGGAAAAAAAAAAAAAAAGGACTGGGTCTGTATTTTTTCCCTCCTTGTTTCTGCCTGCACCTTATTTTAAACCATGGATGAATTGGCCCAAAGATATATAGGTCACATGGCTGAGGCAGAAATAGAATCTGTATCTCCAGAGCCACAGTGCCGGGTACATGAGCAAGTCACTGAAATTCTTTAAAGATATTCTCGTTTTGTTAGAATAAGATATTTTGCAGCCACAGTATATGGCCAAAACCAAACGTCAGCATCCTCATCTGTCAGAAGATTTCTGATGTCCAGAGCTTCCTACAATTTCCTAATTCTTTGACTGTGGAATTTGTCACAGCTCATATGCTTTTGCACTTTGTTATCGTTTTAATTCCTGAAAAAAAGGCAGTGTAAATGCACATATGCCTATGTAGAGAGAGGTAATTTTGCTTTAAAGAAAAAATTCTGAACTCCGAAACCCACCTTTTTCTATGTTTTAGCCTATAGCCTCAGAAATCAACTAGTTTTCCAAAGGAAAGGAGTTAATATTTTACATATATGCACCATCTTGTATTTATGAGGAATATGAAAACTCCTAGTGTGCAGTAAATAAATTAATACATTTAAAGTGATTCCACCTTTCACTGCAAATATTTCATTCATCTCTGCTTACCAGCCTCCAAATTTAATTAACCTTTTCAGTACCCTTTGATGTAGCACATATGTGCCAGAGGCCAAAAAAGCAGCAGCATTTTGGGGTATGAACTGTTAATTGGCAATGGGTGAGCCTCGAACGAGACAGCAGTTTCATTCAAAGAAACACCCCACGGTTGATACGCCTTTCCAGGACCTTCCTGGGGGCTGCAGTGAAGGGGCAGGGTGGTGGCAGTGGGCAGAACAAGGGCAAATCTGCTTCCCTTCACTTTAGTATCTCTGCTGGGGTCGACACTCAAGGCGACTTGACTTTGCCTGTTTTGACTCCTCAGTTATTTCAGGGCAACTGTCTTACCCTAAGAAGTTCCTATGATTATGAAGACACACATCAAGGTAAGACACGGTTTCAGTGGGCTCAGTACGAGGCCCTTTAGAAAAAACAGGGCTTAGTCACACTGCACTAAAATCACTGCACTGAGGCACATCTCCAGAACCCAACGGGTCCGAACACCGGCATCAGTTGCTCTGGGCTCACGATTCAAAATGATGACTATCCATCCACACAGCCCCCCACAAGCTCAGAGCACAGGTTTCACACGAGAAAAGCCACCTGGTGCAACTGCACACAGCGTCAAGTCTCAGTGTTCAAAAGCAGCCTGGATTTTCATGAAATATTTCACGAAAGCCATGCTCCTTTAAAGTGTCTCCGATTGGGCACCCAGAAATCAAGACGGGCTAAAATTCAAACACTTGGGCAATCAGTTTGCTATAAACTCATGGCTGCAGCAAGTTATTTTGCCTCTGGCAAATACTTTATGCTACAGGAGAAATTGCTTCTCTTCACTCCATCCCTCTCTCTCTCACATGCGCACACACACACGCACCCCAAGTTGACTGTGCAGTGATGTTAACAGGAGAGGAAAATTGCTTCCTGACCTTTCCCGTGATCAATTTACACCCTGAAGCATGAGATTGGTTTCATTTTCGTGTGTATATGTAATACCTACTCCCACATCACTTTAGACAATGCAAAATTTGCCGTTCACTTGAAGGGGTGCACATGTTCAGATGGGATTTTAGCAGTACCCTGCTTCAAGACACCGATCTGGTAAGTGAGCTGCTCCTTTAGCACAGCGATAGGTGCTCGTGTTTATGTGGTGAAGGTCAGAGTTTTGATTTCCCTCTTGATCACTACAGCATATCTATGTGTATATTCATAAAGTTGTTATAGAGCTTTGTGTTCAGCTACAGAGCCTTACCCTCTGGCTAGAGCAAAACACATTCCCGGGCCTTCTGTGAGAGATCCTAAGTTAACACTTTGTAATTCCAGCTCCTGACCTTCCACCTACTGAGAGAAGGAGGTCTGCAAAATGTACCAAACGCAAAAAGCAAATATCTGGTTACTGGGCCTCTTTACACAGCAGATACAGACCTGGCTTTGGACTACGTGCCCTTGAGGGGAATTGCAGGAGGCTGCAGAATGCGGATAAGTCTGGGACCAGGTTGTGATTGACCAAACTTTCTATCCCCCCACCCAGCTTCTGACCACACGACTCAAGCCAATGATTAATAAATACCCCGTATAACAAATAGCTTCCTAGGCCCGACGGGAGTGGTCATTCACGCACTGGGTTGTTTGTGCTCGTTTTTAATCTCATTAAGGTAAGACTTCTGCAATGCTATGCTTTACGACTAGACTAATGAGCTTGTGTGAGGGCTCCAGATGTTTCCAAATGCAGCAACTACGATCTGTATTGTTCTTTCACTTCAAATTCTAATATTCTTCCCTGATTTGCGGAGATCACAGAGACAAATTCAACTTGATGCTTAAGTAGGTATTGCAAAAGCCAGAGATGAGGTTCTTTCAACAGTTTGGCAGCATTAAAGCTGGACACAAACCCCATACTTAGCTGACTTGGAAAGACTTCTCAGGGTGAAAATCCAATCCACTTTATCTCTTGGAGATGTACAACATATTTTTATGCATACGTACTACATGTTTTATATACTCCAACTGCAGGCATACACACATCCATGCAGAGCGTAGATTTTACGCCAACAGTTGGCTTATTGATTGGAAAATATTCATGTTTTGATGCTTTAAATAACAAGGTGTCGTTCCAGATGCATCATCATAATGTGGTCTCTACTGAAAAAGGTCTCTTGGCACTTGCCAACTTTAGGACTTCCTGCCCCTGTCCCTGGTGCCCTGAGAGGCTGACGCGTGCAGTGAGTTTTGAATTTTTTCCTTCTCAAGTTCTACTGCAGTCATAATTTCTGGAGAAAAGTTTTAGAGTGCATACAACATTTGCTGAATGTTTTCTTCATTTATTTAATCCAGATGTTTGCATTTTAAATAATTGAAAAGCTGCTATGGTAAATAGACATCAAGGGAGGCTAATGGGAGTAGCACTGTCATTAGAAAGAACTTGTATGATGAGACATTAGAGTAAGGAGTCAGTCCCTACAGTGTCAGGACAGGTTACAGCAATGAAGGCTTGTAGCTTGTTGAGAAACATTAGACATCAACGCAAGACCATCCATGACACTTAAAGAGACTGCTAAGCAAGGTTAAACACAAACAGCTCAGAACTTGTAATGAAAAGTATACTGTGAGCTTTTCATCATAAAAGCTTATATTTCCTCATATGGTTTGATTTAGTTGCACACCAAAATTTTTAAATTTATTTAAAAAAGGAATCATTTCCATTTCTTCACTTTGTAGACCCATTCACTAAGCTCATTTAACAGCAAGGGTGGTTTCTGAAGCTCACAGATGAAATAGTGCAGTTGCTGCATAACTTCATTATAAAGTAGGGTGGGTTTGATTTAAGATTTTGAGACTGACAGTGCAGTTTTCAGTCTGAGGGTACCTGGGCTCTATTCAAAGCACTGTGACTTTGCAGCTTGACTCTTCAGCTGCCCTAATTTTTGTCTCCGTTGTCCCATTTTAATCTGAACCTCCTAAAACTCAGCCTTAACTTCACCAAAGTCAAGTCAGCTTAAATGGCAGTCAGATTATATGCAGTATCTTTGTTAAATTGATTTTTAAAAATCACTTAAGTTACACTGCTATATCTGAGGGTGGTGACCAGCCTTGTGATCACTGAATTTTCTAGGATTTCTTAGTTATTTTCCCTGAAATTTTTTTAAACACTTGCAGCCATGTCTCAGCTCTGTAAACTGACACAGAAGTTGTTACAACTACAATGATCTAAACCAGGTAAAGACTTGCTCCATGGAAGTCAGCTACTGTATATTCCCTCCCCCCTCCATGACACAACTGTTTTTCCCCCCAATATGCAAAAAGGTCTTAATGGCTCCACATTATGATGTAATCCCTCGGAAAGGCTCCTCTGGAGCTGTTAAGAAGTATCTACTGAAATATCTATGTAACAGCTATTTTACAGGAGTTATGGTCCACTGGGCCCAAAATCCATCTTTTATAGAAGCCAGCAGGGGAGAAGAAAGTGCTCCATAAAAGACCAGAAGATTTCCAAAGATATTCTTCTCTACCAAGAAAATTAACTGTGTAAAGTTTCTTCGTGCATAAAGGTATAATTACATCTCTGATGAATGCTGTGAAGTTGAATGGCATCGATAAACCGTTCCGACTCAGATTTCCACTGTGACTGCCAGCATATGCTTCTTAAAGGGCCTGTGTATGAAACTGTGCATCATTGTTCCAATAAGACAGTTATATTTGCTTTGTGAATTCTTACAGCCAAAAATTAAGTTTAACGCAGAAATTTAGGGTCAAGTGTCTTTACACAGTTCACAGAGAGTAATTTCAGCAAAATGTGTTTTCCTGGGGACCCAGAAGAAAAGCATTGCTTCTCTTTCTGAAAGATCAGCCTTTACTACAAGAGATCAGCTAGAAGACTTGCACATCTTAATATACATGCTAAAAAGATGTGCCACAGCTTTGAAGCTCTTGGGGTTTAAATCTACTAATCACACTCATAAGGAATCATCAAACCAATGCATGTCAAGGCAGAAACTCTGATCTCTGCCAGGACACTTAGAGATTTTTAGATTATTCAGTTGCTCTACTAATAGATATCTCCCTTCTCTACTCCCCTTTCCCTCTTCACCTTCCAAAAAAAAAAAAAAAAAATAGTCAACAGTTTCAGTCTAAATTCTATTTTTGCAATAATTCAGTGAATGCCAACATAATTTTTTGTTGCTTAATTAGACTACCAATTTGGAGGACAGCTTAGAAAAACATTAACTATAATTCTCAAAGTGAGGCATTAAAAACCATTTAATCTGTTCTACGCAATTACTTGGTACTTATCTATTAGCAAGTAAAATATTAGGGGGAGAGTGTCTTTTACACACAACAGAGTTTCTTTCTAATAAAAAAAAAAAAAAGCCTGCTCATTTTTTTACTTGTTGAGTAAGCTCATATTCCTGAGCACCTGAGCAAAAATAATAGTGCAGCTATTATGTTTGGCAATGTTTTTGCTTCAGCTTAGAAAATGACAAAACTTTGAAAAAAGTGAAATTGTTTTTCTAAAGGGCTTTTCCTCTACCATTCACTGCCACGGTTTGGTTTGGCTCACCGTGCCTCTGAATACCACTGTAAGAGCCTAGACTGGCAAGCTGAGCTGGCCAACAGCTGGGACTTGTGAACATCTTTCCCTCTTAATGACAGAAATTATTTTTACTGAGAGACTACCCAAAAACCTTTAAAGAGGGATCAGGGCCTCACTGTCCCAGCAGTTAGAAAAGAGCAGGAGACAGAACGGTCCCTTTCCTGAGTCTCTAAGGATCTAACAGTGAGGGGAAATTGGTTCCAATAGCTTGCTTAGATCCAACAAAAGTTTTTGTTTTACAAATAAATGTTCCCATCTCAAAGCATTTGCAGCTCAGTCATTACAGCCTTCAGGTGAAATCAGAAGCTGACTATAAGTTGTTATGCAAAAACGTAACTCTCCTGTTTAATAAACGCTCCCGGTTTCTTAGAACCCATCCTCTTGCCATGCGCATTTTATTCCTTTTTTTGGGTGGGAGGGTGATTTTCATTTTCCTACAGCATCCTGTAAGGAACCCCCTGTTTGGTCTAAACTTTGGGCTCAACATTGCAAACTCTGTCGCAGCCTTAACGTGAATCTACCCATTTAATTAGCATCCCCAGTGGTAGTTAATATTGTTTTTGTAATAGCTGTTTACAAGAACAAATCCAACTCTGACAAACACTATCACTCCGGCTTAATTTCAAGCAGTCCTACTTAAAAGTCAGCAGGAATTCTTTGATGATTAAAGACTTAATATTCTACCGTAGCAAGGGTTGTGTGAGTTCTGGTACCTGTGAGCTCCAGTGGACACGCCCTGCAAACATAAGGATCATCCCAAACTTTGTTCTCGTTATGTCATCCCCTACTAATCACAGGAAAACAATAGATCTGACCATAAAACAGTAGCGCTCACAAGAAAACAGAATGGCAATTATGATTCAGAGATTTTGGTGATAGGAATTTGTTTGATAATGCTGGAAGTCAAGGATTTGTAAACATCTTAAAAATCATCACAGCACAGTTCAACGTTACGCGCACCCCCCGGACTTACATGGCCCAGCAATCCTCAGTACTTCCTTGGGGACAGGCAAGAGTACATCCTGTTATTATCCCTTCACATGCATTCTTTTGGTCAAATAGATACTACCGCTCGTACGCACCAAGCCTTGCTCTCTTTGGCCTAGTTGAACTTCTCGACAGACAGAAAATGATGGTACAATAGGGGAGGTCTGAGACGAAACTCAGGCAGAAGGTACTTGAAAGGAGACAAGTAACAGCAGTCTCATTCACTGGAGACTGAGGACTGCTGGCTGAAATGGTGAAATGCTCCAGTCTGCAGAATACTCTTGATTATGTAACACCAATATATGCATGTGAGAGCGTATTCTTTTTAGGTCATATGTCAGAAGACCACATACATATGGGAGCGAGAAAGCCGTGATTGCTCATACAAGCACTGAACCACGCTCCACTTGTAACTGTTTATCATGAGCTCAAACTTCCCTTTAATTTACAGTTGAAGCTCAAGACCTGAGAAATTGAGCTTCCAGGAGAGCTCAGAGTATCTGAAATCTCAAAACTAAGTAACGCTACGGATTGCTTCCAAAAGGACTCCCACTGCCATTAACATACAAGCAAAAAAAAAAAAAAAAAAAGCTACTGTAGTACTTAGCACCCACCAACATTTCACGTGTACCTCAGAGCTACACTCAGGGTAGCCAAGGTTTGCCAAAATGCCCAGTGATTCTGTACTGCAGGCCCAGTTTTAGACATCTTCAGATGAGCTGATTTTTTTCCAAGTGCTGATCACCAGCCTCTTCAGTATCTTAAATTTAAGATCCAACATTTCCAGACACTTTTACCCTGTATTTTTGTGGCTGTTACCAGAGTAGTTCATTTTATTACTCAAAGACACTGAATTTTTGTGTGTGCGCCTGCATGTGTGTCTATGCAGAGAGGCTTAGAGGGGTAAGAGGCATAAATCACTTCAAATTGCTACTGTAATAAATGTGGACAAAAGAATAAAATTTGTCACCAACCTAATATTACCATCAATGTTTTGTCTAGCTACATTCCTTCCAATTTAAAAACAGTTCAATACCCCTTTTACCTTCAAGTAGCAGCACTTAATAAACAGTGATGGATGCTTTTTATTCCCTTTCCCCCCTTCCTCCTATTCCAGGCTTTCCTATGTCTTTTACAAGGGGATTGTTTAGCTTGGGGGAAATGTAGATCCTCCATCTTTCTTGCATTGACATGCATCCCTCAAGGAATGACGACCATATTTAATTCATAACCCCCGTTGGCTACACAAACATACAACTTCCCATCAATTAGGCAACACAGAGATGCTGTTAAAAATCAATGAGCTTATTATTAAATATATTTTCTTTTCATGTAACAATAATAGTTATTGCTGCTCCATTGTTATAGCTGTAATATCAGGTGGTTAAGCAGCTCTAAAAAAAGGGGGCTGATTGCTTTTTGATCAGCCGGTGTAATATCAGAGAGTATCAGAACAACACTGTCCTTGCTGCACTGCTTGACACAGATGCTGAAGGATAAAGGTGATAAAAAGTGACCAAATGGATGCTTCTTGAATAAAATCATCTAGTATGAGTGGAACACAGCAGTTACTGAATATTTACCTGATTTTCACACGCAGATACTCATAGAAGTACAAGGCACTAAACATCCATCGCACACCAGACCCATCAAAACACAGACAGGCTCATATTTGTGTTTTCACTGTGGTGTGTTTATTAGAAATTATTTGGATATTTTGACACATGCCACTACTGAGGGAGCTCCCTGCCTACAACAGAGATGTAAAGTCTGTGCCAGCTCATGCAAAGGTTAAAAAAAATTCCACACACACACAAAAAAACCCACAGTGCACAGATTTTGGCAAGTACATCATATGCTGTCTGGCCACAGCTGATCTGAAGCGAGTCCCCTGTAATTATGGGAGAAGGTGGAACAGGTTTCCTGCTAATTGGAAAATTCTGCAAATGGCACCACTGAAGTAAATTGACAGTCGTTAGAATATTAGCAAAATGAGGGAACTGATTAGGAAAAAGCTCAGATGTGGACTTTTTTTTTTTTTTTAAATAGTGCCTGAATCTACCAACAAATTGATAATAAAAGCTGAACTTAATAATAACAGCTGTTATTTGACCTGGATGCAAATCTATTTGTGCACATATGCACACATGCACACACAGATACCAGATACATATACCCACACACGTACATAAATGTATTAAGTGCATAAACACATCCATACAGATATTATTCCTGTCACTCTTCTCACATTAAGACAGATACAGAGGATGTTTGCTAACTTTTTAGAAAACATTTTTTCCCCCCCAAATATTTACACACAGTAGAAGGGAAAAGCTGCATTTAAGAACACCATCAAGAGACACGTTCTAATGAAACTGTACTCACTTTATGCTTCAAACAAATCTTGCAAAATACATGTTTACATCCTTAAATCTTTAAGTGATTTGTTCCTAGGGGAAGCTGGATTTCTATTGTAAATTTGTTCTTGATTGACTGCTGTTGAGAATTCTAGTTGCAACTTCTCTTTATGTTTTAGTTTAAACTGTACAGGAAGCACAAAGTGGGATTTGGCTACAACTTTGGCCATCCATCAACACTTCAATATTTGTATTCGTTATTTTTCAGCTACTAGGAGCAAGGGAAAAGCAGACGTGAGGGGAAAAATAAGACATTCTAATTAGAGACACTCCTACAAATACCAACAAATCCACCTCTCTAACTTCATTACGAGTCCCTCATTTTTTCTCCTGCAATCCCCTGTTTAGTTTCAAAACAATCTCTGAGGGCCTGATCCTACCACACTGACTTTATTGGGAGCTCTAATTCTCGTAATGGTAACAACTTGTTTTGACACAGAATGATCTCTCTCTGGTCACTCAGGCCTCTCATTTGCTATCAGCTCCACAAGTACAAAAAGATGCTCAGCTGGCCGTTGGCTTTGAGGGGGGAGAACATTGCTTGATTTTTATTTTTTTGTTTGTTTTTGCTTTTAAACAAGCATAGATATTTACTCCTCTTCTCAGACAGAAGTCCAAAAGATGCTAATATAATTTAGCCAAAGATTCCTAAAAGAAATTCCTCCAAAATCCTGTAAAATGTATTAAAAAATAGGATGCTATCGGTAGATTAGCAATACTTTTTAAACAATCCAATGGAATTATAGAATAAATATAAAAGTGACTATGAAATCCTATAGACAGTCCAATAAAACTTCAAGTTATCGTTTCAATAAGACCCTTCCTCGTAACAGCTACCACAGAAATTTTTATTATGTCTAAACCAATGCAGACTACGCATGTTCGCTATGAATTTGAGATTACTTTATTCATCCCAGTGATACCATAAACCTAATAAAAACTCTAGCCTGGATGATTATATCACACTAAGAACCAAAATAACTACATAGTATTCTCCATGCCTAACACAGTCTAACCTTGCATTGATTGTAAGTGTAACATTTTCAGACTTAAGAGATTTCTCTTTAATGTAGCACTTGTTCCTCTTACTAACACATTTATAACATTATATTTCCCTCTGTGTGATTTTTATTGTAAGCTTGGTGTCTCTTTTATTGTACTTCGCTATTTGGGGGGGAATATTCTTACGCCTATATCTTATGCAATAACAGAAATATTTATACCTAACATACCATTTTTACTTTAAAGAATAAAGAGCACAAACAGAACTTTAACAAAGAATGAGGGTTTATTAGGCTAGATTCTTAGTTAATTTAAATAAGCATGTGTTTGCAGGCATGGGAGAACCTCAGCTGTACCTCCAGCATCAGACACGATGGCTTTATAGAGCAATTTCAACAGAATAACACTAGGTTATATCCTGTTAAAATTCTACAGGACTTTTGTAGCATGATTTTTTTCTGTGTATTTTCAGTTGATCTGATTAGCAGACAGCCTACTGTTTGCATTGCAAGTATCCACATTTATTTTCACATATTTATTTAAACAAATCAGGGAGTCAAAATAATGCCAGATCTAGTCTCTTCATAGTGGTCCCTAGATGACAAGAATACACAGCAATTCCCAGTCCTCATGCTATTTTGGCCACTTCAGCATCTAATATCCTGCCCCAAAGCCAATTCAAATCAATGGACTGATTCTCATCACCTGCTATGGATTTTGGATCAAGTCCTTTGGTGCCAAAATTCAGCTAAATATTTTCTACAGGAACAGATCCGTGTGCTCACAGGCGTAGCTTGAAAACCCACATAGAGCAGCACGCAAAATGGAAGCAGATAGGATGCCTTTTGAAAAAAAATACTAAAAAAGGACATGAATAAAAAGGTATTATGGTTCGGTACGTTATTCCCCTTTCTACTGCTGTAGATGTTGACTGTACTGTCCCAGTTTTCAGCCCCCTCAGAAGGAATTCTCCCTAGGTTCAAGAGATACAAAGCTCTTCAAGACATCTGCTGTCAGTCTTAAGAGTAGGTGGGATTTGACAGCTTTTATAGGAGTAACTAGACTCCACTACACACAAACCAGATTTTTCCCCTCTCACCTTTCCAGGGTTTTTTCAAGTTTTTGCTTCATTTTCCATTTTTGGTGTGCTCCATTTCCTAGTTTTCATTCATCCTGACAACTCTGCTTCATGAAAACAAAAGAAGGGAGGAGGGGGAGAAAGGAAAGGGAGGAGGAGAAATCCTACCCAAAATTAAAAAAAAAAAAAAAAAAAAAAAGTCCAACACAGACAGTTTGTGCCAAATACTGTTAAGGGTGGTTGGGGAAAGGGGGGGGGGAAATCAAGTCACTTTCAATCAAGTGTCACACCTTTAAATAGTGGTTAAATCTTTGCATTATGCAGCTCATCCCTTTTACAACATGGGGTTCCCGTAGAGAATTCCCTGTTTACACTGGGAATTCCTCCAGGAGAGCATCAATAAAGCTGAACAGATGTCAGGGTGGAATGCCAGCGGCAGTGGCTGTTGTCAGGGGTGGTGGGGAGAGAGTCGGGAAACAATAAGAGGCGGCATCTGCTGCACAAAGCCCTTGCGTGTGGGTCAGGTTTTGCCAGTGTGTTGAGATTCCACCCTCTCCTTTGTCTGGGCACATTGCCTCTCTTGTTCCTGGATGACAGGGGTTGACACATGTCACCCAACCCTATCAGAAAGGCTATTTGTTTGGCTCTTGCATATGCACCAGTGTTTTTGACCTCCTCTGCTTGGAATACATTGAACAACCCTGGAAGGGGGAGGCGGGGGAACCTGGAGGGGAAAAAAACCAAAACAAAACAACAAAAACCCAAAAAAACCCAAAACACCACCACAACAAAAAACCCAACCTCACAGGTCCTCCCTGATACATATTTCCATTATGCACTTTGTGTCCAAAGTAAGGATGGAGATACCCTTCTTTTAATTAAAAGCATGACTGATAAAACTTTACTACCAGGAAAACCCAGGATTTGGAATCCTTCTTAAAGATCAAGTCCACATAAATACTTGACTCAAATTTTGTTTTATAATGAATGTATTAAAAAAATGAAAGTTATCAGCCTATCAAGGAAAAAAAAAAAATCAAGCTAAGCTTCAGGAGGAAATGACAATATTCAGCTGAAGGAGCTGAGCTCCAGTTTGACTGCAAATTTCGTCACCTTAACTAGAGGCTTGCGATAACACAGACTTTTGAAACTCCACACCAAAGCTTATACAGGGTTTGAACCTCGGCATGACTTTGTATCAGATCTTCTGATGGCTCACATGATAAAAAAATTAGAGAATTAAACAATCGTGTAAAAGCAAAAAGTGTTAGGTAAATAAGGAGAGCTCTTACTAATGCTAAACAAGAAAAAGGGAGGTTGTTGCATGGTAGACAAGCAGTTTGCATACTGGGGTCCCTTCCCCCAAAACTGCTTAATTGTTTCTATCTGGAGATCCATAATGGAATTCTGACAAATCTATGTGCTCACTCTTCAGAAATAACAAGAAGAAAATAAGGACAATTTGGTTAACTGTTCCTCTTTATGAATAACTTGTTATTGTAGTATCCTTCCTCTCAATTAATATTTAAAACACTTATTTTAAAATAATCACCACTAAAAAACAAAAGCTGCCCAAAACAATGTTTACTGTTTTGATTGCCTTTAAAACTGCAATTTTCCTCAAGATAATAAAATATAATTCATAATTAAAAATTGATTCGTTTTCAGAAGTGCAGTAAGTCTTCCCTGAAAAGTAACCCCTAAGTAATAATACTTGGTTTTAATTTTAAATTGTCAGGTTAGGAGCTGCAAACAAAGGCAGAAGGCCAGCTTCTCAGCTGCCAGAATTCACTCCAGCACCGCTAGGAAGATCTGCCACTTACGGTCCAAACGGGAACACTGCAGGCACGAAACTAGTTGCAATAAGGTGTATGGCAGTAGTGAATGTCGGACAGTCAAGGTGTTTAGCTAAAACGAAATGGTTTGAGCTGAAATTTTCACATCATCTTTTGTCTCCTACCAATATCCTAGCTGTGAAAGGGCGATTTTTTAGAAAACAGAATCTCGAGTTACAGGGAAGGAAAGCCCGATCTTTCATCCAAAGGGATTTAGAGATACGTTACAGGCTGGCACTCCGCAACCGTGCAGAGTCAAACCTTTGAACTTTCTTCTCTCCAAATTTCTTCATTATTTTCAGAAGTTCAAAAAAAGAAACACACGCATGCAGAGTTTAGAATTTCCCTCTGATGAAATGCTTGAAAAACAAAAAAGGAAATCCCACTTTTCTATCTTTATATGCTTCAGAGGTTCAGTGTTTCGGGTGGGTTTTTTTCCCCATTTGACAATTAGAAATTATTTTTGGCTGCTATGCAGCTAGCAAAGGTTAATTGGTCTTGCTGCTGTAAAATACTGAATTCTGATCACTTGATTAATGAGGTGTCAGAAGCCACAAGTAACCAACACTTTTTTGAAGGAAAAACACTGAAATAAAATGTACTTTTAAGGATTTAATGTTTCTCCCACTCCTCTTCCCACCATAGAAAAAGCAGCTGTTTCAAAGGCAGTTTTAGTTTTCAGCGTGGCCAGAAAAAAAATAGAATTATAAAAAAAAAAAAAATCACTACTCCCATTAAGCTGAAAGAGAGAACCCACAAACATTTTTTGTGGGGTGTATCCCCTTTAATCACTGAGGCCATGAAATGAGAAATTCTTGGGGCCAGGTCCCTGGCTGGCACAAGAGGGTAAAGCAATGCAGTCTTACAGGAGCTGGGAGTCAGACCAACCAAGCGTGCAGCGCACACTTCCTAAATTCCCTACCTGCTTCCTTCACTTCTATTTCTATCATCAATAACAGCACAGAATACATATATTTGGATGAATCCTCAGCTAAAAATCCTTCTCTGGGGAATTTAAATAGACTCCATGCAATTTTAAGGAACATAAGTTTCATGTATATTTGTCTTATGTCTGCAATGAAAAAAAAAAATGTGGTAAATAGTATTATGCTCCCATTTGACTCCACTCAAGAGCAAACTGATCTTTCTCTATTTGTGGTATAGATGCACTTTGTCACAATAAACCACTGTATATTATGTTTATATATGTCCTTCAGGCATGTCACAACAGTTTGGCATTCTGAGTTGCTCTACCACTGTGTACATTAAATAGTCATGTAGTTACATTAAACAGTGGGGAGTTCACACTTCACAACCACTCAGTGTTTTAAAACAGATGTGGGCTGTCTGCTGTCAGACTGTAATAGAAAGACTTAGGAGGATCTTGGTGGGAATTTAACCTCCAGATGATTGAACGCTCCCCAGTCTCTTTCCACTAGAGCTTCCCCCCTCCCGGAACCCCAATTTTGAAGGAGGAGGATGTAAATAAATAAATAACTGGGACCTACAACTTTGGTACCACCGAGAGCAGAGCCAGGAAGGGAGGGGGGAGAGGGGGCGATGCGGAATTCGGAGTACTTTGTGGCTCAGAATATTTTTGAGTGGGGTGGGCTAGAAAGAGTACCCAGGGATTTACTGACAGGAGAATTTTTGACAGTTGATGGACAGATGAATTCCGTCATGGAAGCGTTAGTCGAAAGCGGCAAGGCCAGATGGAAACTCACAGCTTGTCTTTAATATTAATTTTCTCCCCCCCTCCTCTTCTTTTTTTTCTTTTGCAGGAGATCAGAATTCCCTAATTCCCTAAAATGTTTCAATGCATCTTGAGGTATTATTTTTCCAATGCCTTTACCCACCTACTCTTAATAAGAAGTGCTCCTTTGTGTTAATGTTATTTTTTTCTCTTTCCTCTCTGCTTATTCCCCTGCCCCCCCAAGAGTCAAAAGAAATCAAGGAGAAAGAAAAAAAATAAATCAGTATAGCTACACAGCTGTTAAAAAGTCTGCCTGGGTTAAAATACACATAGATGAGTAATATCTTAACCTTGTACAATATTTTAAAGATACAGATGAATCTGGTATACTTAGCGAGTTTTAGCTGAAAAGAGAGAGAACCAAATAAACACCTGAAAGAAATGAACAATCAGGAAGGAAGCCCTAATGACATCATCTATTTTTTAATAGAGGAAAAAGCCACAAAAGTGGGAGTGCAACTGTATGTCACCTTCCAGAGAAGATTTTTCAGCAGTTGCACAGAAAGAAGTCTCTTTTGAATAAAAAAAAAAATTGATACAACAAATATCAGTCAACAAAAAAAGTCACATATTTCTAGATTTTTCTTCCAAGCTTGACTGTCTGAACATCTCTCAAAATCGACTCCCAATATCCCACGGTGGCCCTTCAAAAAAAAAAAAAAAAAAAAAAGCATCTTTTAACAGCTTCATTTCCCTAATATATACTTGTGAAACTGCTGTAAAGAGACAATGATGGTTATACTGAAAAAAATTTATGCTACCATACTCCTTTTCAGAAGTCCTATATTCAGCTGGGAATAAACCATATGGTTCTATCATAATTTAGCATGTAGAATCCTATGGATATTTACTCAGTAGAATTCCAAGAGGGAAGCAGTATTTTTTCCAGCTACTCTAGTGAATTAAATCACATAGATGCAAAATTAAAAGAAAAGTGTATGGAAGCATCAAAAGACTTGTAGAAAGTATCTCCTGCCCCAGGAAAGTCACTGGACTCATGTTAAACGTTCTACAAAAGGACGCTGGTTCTAGTTTTGCAATCCCAGTTCAGAGCAATCTCAGTGCAGAGATACTCTCTAGTAACAGTGTTGCTCCAATCTAGCTGCATGTTAACAGGCTTGAAGATTAGTATTTCACATTGAAATTAGAACATATGCACATCCTGGATATTTGTTTTCTTCTCAATCTTGGTTATGTGCAAACATTTGCAATGTAAGATGATTGATATGCAGTATGATGCCCTTTTGTAATTACAGTAATTAAACATTTGGCCAAACTGCTAAAATCAGGGGCGTATGACGAAACTGTAGTTTGGGGAAAGAACAAAATACCACTCTAGTGCTGCAGGCACACTCATTTCCAGAGATCTGTTTGAAGCACTACTTGAACAGAAGCAATTGTTTGCACAGAACTTCAACTTCAGCAGAGGTTCCCTGAAACCGGAATTGCAATTTGCACATTACAAACCAAAATTTGGGAAATGCGCAAGGATCACACATAGATAATGCAAGAAGCAATTATTCAAATTTAATGTAAGCACCATGCCTAGTTAAAGCACATATGATTGTTTAATCAAATCTTTGCATTTTTGCTAGACTGAGACCCCTCCTCGTAAGAACAGTTCCATTTACTTGTTGCTTCCCTCCAGTGTGATTTTGTCCACCCTAACAACAGACTCCAAATACAAGAGCTGCAAACCTTGATGAACTTGTGCTGTGAATTTAAGGGAACAAAACATGCTAGAAAAGAAAACACAACAATCTAAACTGGATCTGAACCAAGGAGTAGCTCAGACTGTAATATCACATCCCAACGCCCATGACTGTGAATCTGGATATGAATCCAAACCTTGTGGCTCAGACACATCCTTATTCGCAGCTGCAGTTTTCACATAGTTTCGACACAAAAACAGCAACATTAGCCACCCACGCAGGTCAGGAAGTCCTCTCAACCTTATTAGCAAATCTGGTCCTATTTTTGAGTCTGGAAATGTACCATCTTCCTTCTCCAGTCATCACCCTATCAATCTCCCCAACTTATGCAAACTTTAAAATTTAAAGATTTTTGCATGTAACTTAATGCGGAGGTTGTGAATTTTGACCTTCCTCCATTGTTAATAAAATACAACTGCCAAGGACCTTAATTAGAGATGAATCCCACTGTATTACAACGCTTATCCTGCAGGCAACAATCTCACCGATACATTTAAATCAGTAAACTGGGATATCCCCAGAAACAAGGTACCCACCAAACCAATGAATGAGTTAAATGGGAATCACATCACATACTGTCCTTCAACAAGAGACATCTCAGATTGACGACTGCCCAAACTAAATCAGTTCATTTTAAGCATGTGTGCGAAGATCTGCAATTTTAAAACTAAGACCAATTTTGTCGCAGTCAGAATTGCACATGTCTTGGATGACAGAGCAAGGATCTCAGCTGTGGAAGCGTTTCTGATTCTGGACAATGATATAAGCTTTCAGTCGCTGATCTAGATACCATTCAGCATTAACAGATCATCCTAAATTAAAAGACCACTTCTTGCAAACCACTGCTTCTTTGTCAGCTAAGGATTTTTTAATCATAAAATGGGTGATTAAAAAAAGGTGTCTGACCCATCTTCGGCAAGGGATACAGTCTGTGAAAAAGAATGAATCAGGAATTATTCCCCTAGAGCATGGCTATTAGACAGGTAACATAACCAAACCTTCATCACCCCTGGTGCAGTGGGCGTAACGAGGCAGAACAGAACCCTCAGGCACTGGGAGATGGCCGAGGGGGGCATTCTCAGAAGAGTTGCAGCAAAAATCTTCCTCTCCAGAGGCCATCCGATCACATAAGGATCAGCAACCAAGTCAGCACTTTGTTCCGATTTCAGCTTAAACCGCTGGGTATGCCACCTAGACACAGACAGCTTCACAGAGTCTGTGGGCAGCTAAACCTCTCCTCTTGTGAATCACAGCGATAACTCTTTGCATAGCAAAGGCAAATTAAGCAGAACACAATCAGTGTACAAGGGGCTCCGAGGTAAAACCCTCACAGTCACACAAGTTCTCATGGACAGTATGCACATACCACTTTTTTTTTTTTTAGGGGAGGGGATTCAGCCCTGTTACGCTGCCATTTTGAATTCTTTCCATGGGTGCAAAGGACAACGCTTCAAATTTCTGTGCTTCATCACAGAGATAGCTGCATTTCAGTACTACTATACATATAGGAATTGAAAGATCACTTTGCAGTTAAAAGGTGTTATATGCAACAACAAACATCATTCATGTACATCTCTTCCCTTGAAGGATCCCAAATTGTTTTTAAACTTCAATGATTTGAACTTTAAATCAATCCTCCTCATAAAAGGGCACCAAAATAACTAATTTGCATGGAAGAAAAAGAAAAATCCCTATTATCTTTTTCAATGACAACACCTAAACTGAACTTTCAGGTCTTAGGCTTTAAGGACCAGTAAAAGAATCTGGACAGAGAGCTAGTGACAGACAGAAGGAGGAGGGACAGACAAAAACCCAAACCGTTAATTCTCATCCTCACACTACGTAAATTCCAAAGCAACGCATCCAAACAAGTACAAACCATTTAAGCCTTCAAGAGCACAAGGTGCTGCACAGACCTTGTCCCTAATTCCATCACTGGCCACAACCACACGGCAGTGGCCACACCCTTGCTGAGACTCTCTCTCCCAGGCCTGTGCCTGAGCTTGGCCCCAGGCTGGTCACTGCCTTCCTACTCCCAAGAACTTCCCACAAGCAATGAACAACAAACAGCGAGACAGACAGAGCTGTCCAAAGGGCAAAACATGGCCAGCACCAAGGACCAAGAATCAGCCCAGTCGCAGTCTCACACCAGTGCTTCCTCTTACCTTTCTCCACCACCACAGCTCAGCTCCCACAGCTTCCTCAACCACTTGCCCACCCTCTGAGGTTACCCCTTTGCACACTGCAGCGTGAATCAGAAGACAGTTTTTTTTCCAAGCCTATCCTATTTCCAAAGACTATTTCCATTTTGGTTTTATTTTAATTTTAAATAAATTGCTGCTTCTCTTTATTCTCAATCCCCTTTCTCTGACCTGCATTCACATGCTCTATAACAGGGTGTGGACACTGCAAGCAGCCATTCAAAGGCAGTTTTCTGCCTGCCCAGCGTTAACGTTGGTATTCATCGGGTGATTTTTTGGTGGAGGTGGGAAGGGTTTGGTGGTCTCCCGAGGACTTATTTTTGCCCTCACATTACCACCACGTGACAGCTCTTGCCTGCTTGATTGCTGTCCTCCACCCTAGAGCTGGCTGCTTTTCAACAGGCTTGTGTCCCTCCTGCAAAACACTTTTGGGAAGACATGTGCCAAATACTAAAAGCTATAAATTATTATTAGAAGTGGTTATATATTACTAGCAACAGGAATGTGTCTTCAGTTGCAGTCTTTCAAAGTATTTGATAAACAGCCACTAAGTATCAATCCTCTACACCTCTGCAAGGTAAACAAAAACATTTCCCTCCACATCCTGTTGTGGTTGGTAGTGGAAGGTAAAATTGAGGCACTGATTTTCTTTTCCATTTTGTTGGTTACCTTATAGAAAACCAGGTCTCTCAAGTTCTGCTCTCTGACTGTCACCACCGCTGTAGTAAGGAAAAGGTCCTGTGAAGCAGCAAGAGCTCAAAGCTCCTTCAGCAGCTCCTTGACTCCTGAAGTCAAGGTCACTGTTCACTGCTTCACTGAGCAAGCAGGAAAGGGGGGGGAATCAGCATTGTAAGTTCAGGCATAAGCCAAAGCAAGAAAACACAAAGTGATTGACCATAACCAAATTATTGACAGAAGCATCATTAGAAACAGATACTTACTTGAGGAAGGAGGGAGCAGGAAGAAATGAGGGCCCTGTAGCATTATCTTACTTTTTTTTTTTTCCCAAATAACCGTGAAGTGACATTTTAATGTATCTACCTGCAAAACCTTGATGAAACAGTGCTCTTGCTGGTGATGCAGTCAGCTATTCTATTAAAAGCTTCCGTTTGCTCACTAAATCCTGCCCTAGTCAAGATCAGATCAGCAACCATGGTTTACAGACTTTTCATCAGCTAACTTACCCTTTTTTTAATTCTGCAAATCAAGAAATCTAGTTCTATTTTCCACCTATGTTCTGCTTAGTTGGGCTTTTTTTTTTAAATGATGTTTCTATACTGCAAGATCATCTCACCAACCCCAGTCTCAGGGTCTGAGGGGGTTCAAGCATTTATTTTACATCTTCTGACATCTCTGCCTTGCATTTACACAGAGTTTGTCACTCATAATCCTCTAAAAGTGCTTTCTCCTATGTTACTTTTGCATTGTCCAGAGTTTTAATCCAGGATGTAGGACCAGACCTGTTCTCTAACAACACCTCCAATCCTCAGGCCTGGGTCACTAATAAAGACTAGCTGGCCATAATGTCCGTTCTGACTCCTGGGACAGGACCATTCTTGACACCCAAAGACTCTGAACACAAGTTAGTGGGAGAAGATCCTGATTCCCATGTTATTAACGCAGAAAAGAATGTATAGAAAGGCACTGACCAAGATAGTCCTGTTGAAGTGCTGTAACAAGAATTTCTCCATTTTTTGGTCTCACTTCTAACATCACACAAGCCAGCAAATCAATCTCTTCGATGACAACGCCCCCAGATATTTGGAGAGCTCAGATCAAAATCTCAATCTCCTTCTTGCTGTATTTTTTTAAAACTGAAGTAAATAAATTATGCCTAATAATTGTATAAACACTCCCTAGCTCTAGTAAGGAGGTTGTGGAAGAGGCGGGAGGGGGAGAGCAAAGAAAAGAAGCTTGAGAGTTCACATAAGAAAGGAGCAATAAGAGGCTAGCTTCAAAATTGGAAGTCCTGTGCCAAATGCATGACAAAGAATCCACAGATGCGTGCATTACAGAAAGCTGAAATCCAGAGTACGATAAACCAGATGTCTGGGCATGCAGTAAGTGGTAAGGAACTAACATTACCCACAGTTATGGCTAACCATCTGCAGTTATAGGTATATAAAGATGCTTACTGTTAAGTATCAACAGGTTGTAATTCCCAGCCTGTGATAGAAGATCCCACATGCAAACCTCTGATCTGTCAGAAATTCCCCATTCCTACCTCCTGCTGCAATCCTCTCTGCTTCCAGTGAGGACAAGGCAGCAAAGTTTCATAAAACCCCTTTGCTAGAGAAGCAAATCTTGTTTGTCTACATGTAAACAGTCCACAGATAAGACGCAATAGGATGATCTTCGAAAATATCCAGCATACTGCTTGCTTTTTGCAGTATTTGTTGCTGCACCTGCTGGAGGTTTCCTAAGCCACTGTGCGGCAGCGAGGCATTCCCAGTCCTGCCGTGCAGGCTGACAGCCTCCAAGATGCACGATGCCAGCGGAACTCCCAATGTAACAGGCTGCTCATTGAGGACTCCTGACTCCGAGATGCATGTTGTACCTTTTTAAAGAAGTGAGGCAAGATTTATACCACTGCCACTCCTCCCAGTGATGATGGGACACCTGTGTAAGGCAACAAATAATGGAGAAGGGCAAGTTAAAGGATTTGGTGAAAGGACTGTGAAAGCCCTCTGTTTGTGAATCCAAGTCTCCATCCTCAGCGTAGGATGAAAGATAGAGTCGGAAGGAATGTCAGAATGTGACCCAGTTTGTCATACTGCACCACCACAGTAAGTTTGTCTATTATTCTCTTTAAATAAAAAACACCCGAACAAACCAAACCCAAACTCAAAATAAAGACAAGTATACTCCCTTCCCAGGCTACCAAGCCAAAGGCTTCAGCCTTACCTCTCCCACTCTAGCAAACAGAGCTAAGCATTGGTGCAGAGTTCTCCTCTACACTGTCCTCTCTGAGAGGGAGGAAGGTGAAGAGTCCAGGCCTCCACTGAGGTGATAGTGCTCTCCATATGCGTATCTCACCACCGTGCATCTGTTCGGCATTTACAGGGGGTTTGCACTGGTAGTTTTACAGCTGTTTAGGCATGTAAGTAGCATCTATACTTAAAAGACTCCATAAAGGGAAGGGGCGGGGGGAGTGGGGGAGAGATATGAAGCAGAATTGGAAAAATAGAAAAAGGAAGGTGGCCAGATGCTGCTTTAAAAGTGTGGATAACAACCCTTTTAATGACCAGGATTAGCGTCCCTTAAAAATGCATTTGATTTTGCAGGTTTATGTCCTTATTTATTAACATCATCCAGGAACTGACATAGGAAAAGGCAAGCATTCTCAGATAATATTCAGGCCACTTAATGATTTCACAAAGGAGTTTAACAGAGTTCAGCTGTGAAATCCTTACAACTGACACCCACTTTTGCTTGTATTTGTGCAGCTCCTTTCTCGGCTGGCCAGCTTTGGTGACTCTGGCTCTTCAGAGCTGCTCAGGTACCAGTGATGGGTATTTGGCTCCCACAAGAACCAGGCATGACCTGTGTGTCTCATTCTCTTAGGAAGTTCTTTACAATCTGGGAGTAAGGGCAGAGAATACACGGTATTTCACAGGACTGGCGATATGCAAAGGAACCTAATTAATATAACTTCTCACACTAAATTCAGGGAATTTACAGTGTAATATTTTGCAGGATACAGCCTTTAGTTAAAATTATTACATACAAGAACATGTAGAAGAGATTTCTGAATGTGTTAACACTAAGTTTGTTTTAGATGATCAGACTCTGATCCTGCAAACTTAAATTAGGCAGCACTTCCAAGGAAGGCAGTCAGAGTAACAGCTGAAATATTAGATCTGTGCATCGAGATCCTGGAGATGTGCCAAGGGCCTTCAGTTTTGCACAGGAGTTAGACATACAAAAGTTGCTGGCTACCCCCATAGTAAGTTCCACAACATCCATTAATTACGTATCAAAACTGTCTAAATGTTAAGGGTTGAGAAGGGGTTGTTATTGCAGGATGGAGAAGCCTTCCCCACCTGCCAGTTCTTAGTTTTAGAGTTCTCTAGGGTTTGAGAATGATGGTTCTGGCAGAGCAGAGTGGCAAAATTCATAATAGATAATAATATAAGACAAATATTTGGATTAATTCTTTTAACAATACCCTGAAATATAAAGGAAACATTGTGCAACAACCGCTCATAGTTAAGAGCAAAACAACAGCTGTGACAAAGCACTACAAATTCCTTCTAGAACTCAAAGGACAATAAAGACTTTCTGGAGTCAAGACATTTTATACTTGAGCAAAATATTAAATGATGCTTAGACACCAAAATAGCCCTTATTTTCTGTCTTAATGGAAAAACATCCAGTCAGATGGGCAAGTCCTAAACTGCAGCAATTAGAAATAAAACAGCAAACCCACCATGATTTAATTAACAGCTAATGTTTCATTTCTTCTAAGTAATATGGTTTCCTTTATTGTTCCTTTAGATCACTTAGTGTCTTCCTTTAAAAACAGCCTAATTGCCATGATTACATGAGATCTAAGCTCTCTTGAAGTCTCAGCTAAAAATACCTATTAGAACAGTTTGCACAAACTGATATCACAAAGTATAAAGGTCTAGTAAAGAGCTCAGAGACAATCAAATTGTCCGTACTTACGCTTCAGTTCACCTGATCCAACCTTTTGAGGCTAACAGCAGCTGCCACAGTTTTCATTAGTGTCATTAGTACAATCTAACCACAAATATTCAACTGTCTGTCCAAAAATATCTAGGAAGGCTGGACTGATTCCACTTGAATACTAACAAAATACCAGATATACCCAGGTTTTTTGAATCAGAAAATTGTCTAGTGGTTACATAAAAACACAGATAACCAGAAAGCACAAGGACTGGCACACCAAATCAAATCTTACGTTGTTCCATATTCTAAAATAGTTGGTTCCAAGTGCTTCCAGAAGGAAGCATAGACAAACAACTAGTGCAAAATCTGCTCAAAGAGAATTTCTGCTTAGTCTGAAGGCTATTAGAGTCAGTCTGGGCACTAAAGCACATGGATTTCTTTCTCTTAAAAACTGTATGTCTAACACAGACTGACTAGCCCCATCATCCACAGCCGTGCCACAGTGCCGCAGTAGGAAGTTGCCAGCTTTTATTGTAGCACTGGGCCATTTAACCTAGTACCTGGTCTCTGACCTGAGCCAGCATCAGGCACCATTACAGCCAGATGCAAGAAAGTCAGCAGCAGTTAGTCACAAGATAGCACACCATAAAGCCATATAGAAGTTGGCTTTAGCTCTGAAATGGGAGCTTTAATGTCTCTTCATAGCTTCTCTTTTAATAAACTTTGATGAATTGCAATTTGAATGTTGTTGGTGGAAGGGCTGGGGAGGGAATAGATTTAAATTCTTGTATTTCTTTTAATAAATCCCTGCTTTGTCCATTAAACTCACTGTCATCTTTGTCAAGACAGTTGTTCAACCTCTTCATATCTTGTCGCCCTCATCTGTGTTGCAAGTGTCACAATAACACATGAAGTTCTGTTTGTGAGCTTTATGCTTGATTTTTAAGTTCCGTTTAAGTCCTTTGTACGCCAAAAGGGTTACCCACCTTCACACGTGCAAACACCTAATACATCAGCGAGTGGAGTCCTTTACAACAGCCTTGGGTTAGGTGCAGCGTAGGGAAACAACTTTCCTGGACGGGCTCTTAAAAAAGTCAACAGGGCACAGTCCAGATTAAGTTACAAGATGAGGGTCTAACACCATGAATCCATAAACCACAGTATAATTTGGTCAAACACAACTCAAAGACTGCCATTCATTTTTGCTGCTGTTTTCAGAGAGCTGTGGTCTTGTGCAGCACTGCACTTCATTTATTAGTATCAACTGTAAAGTAGATAAAAATGCTAACTTTCCTGCTTAGTAAATGACACACAAGACAGGGGTCAATAAAGAATCAGGCCCTTCAGAAACCTACCATGACATTTATAACATACCTATTTAAATGAGTAGGTTAAAAACACGAGATGTCAATTAAAAGTAATTAAGTTTGTAGGATCTCTAGGGTGAAGGCAGTTACACTGCTAGAAGGACACTGCTTAATCCCTGGACTGTTTATTGCCTAAACTACAGCTCTATGAGCACAATATTGAAGGAGAGTGGTACAACAGTTGAAGTCCTAGCCTAGATTTAGAAGGCCCAGACACTACTCTGAGCTCTGCTACAGGCTACATGATTATTTGGCAAGTCACCGAGACCGTATTTCTTATTTTATGTGCCCAAATCAATAGGAGACAAATGGCTAAATGCCTTCAGAGCTCACAGCGTTTGGGTTTACCAAGTGTACAGCAGTACAACAGCAGTGAGAGGACTTCCCTCTGTCACTGGGGCAATCTGAAGCCAGATATATAGAAAAGTACTCAGAAGCAACTGTAATGTGGATCATAAAAGGACTTTAGGGAAAGAATACAACAGCGTTACTCATCAGATGAACTGCAGAAACGGAAACAAAACTGTAATTAGCCTGCCCAACTGCAGGGAAAAATGGGTTCATACTCACAACAGTTTAAGCAAATAAGCCTACTTTGTAATTAGGAAGAACATACCCACCGTCAATTGCCACAATGTGGGCTTATTTAAATCATACATGATAAATTTTGATTGTGCAACCATATGCCTAGAGTTAGGCATAAATACTCCACTGCAGAGAGGTAGAAAGGAACAAAAACAATTGAGAAAATTACAACGACAGACCCGTAAACAAGACATTTACATCCAAGTGTCTATAAGGAGTCCAGAAGCATAAACCCTGTAGTCCCTGCAATGACATCAGCTCCTCTTCCTGAGGAGATGCTGCCAGATGATAAATGAGCAAATCTCTAACCCCACCTCACACCTCGATGTTGAATACTGCATGATCCAAAAGAACATGGGGCTGAAACACGAGGGGCGAGGACAAGTTATATGCAAAAATAAGCTCCCTGTAGAATGCAACAATCTGAACTAAGCCCTGTTGTTCTCTATAGACGCAGAGAAAAATTGTTTCAAAAAAACATTAAACATGAATGCACCTACTTTCAGCATTATTTCCCCTCAATTTTTTTTTCTTTTCTTTATTCCTCTCTCCCCCTGTCAGCCCCCCCTCTTCCACTTTCTACATCTGTACTTTATTCAATGAACACATCTGCATTCTTTCTTTCTGTTTTTGGCCAGAAACTCTATCCAACCTTTATCACTGACACCTCTCTGCAGTTTCAAATTCCAACCTTGTGCCAAATCCCCATTTCCTGCTGCTTAATTTCCATTCATTTACTCTTGTTTTTGCTTCTTCTGCCATTCCCAGCATGGACCAGCTCCAACCCAGCTTCTTCTAATTTTTTAAGGAAGGCTCCCTATTGAGTGCTATTGGAACTTGATCCTCTGCTCCAAGCCAATGGCTGGCTATTGTTTATACTACCTAACAACAGTTGCCAATATTACTGCTTTTTTCCTTTTCTTTATTTCACTCTTTAAGTGTATATCCTAAGACCCAAGAGAACTCCTCTCCACATATGGTGACCCATTAGGTCTGGTTTTATTATTACTTCTGCAGAATCTGAAGTAGCCTTTTTATATATATGTAAAAAAATAAAAAAGTTTAGAAACAAAAAAAAAAAATCAAGAAGAAAGTCTGTGGAGTCTTGTTTACACAGGTCTGTTGATCTGGCTCTGTTCCTACCTGTGGAATAAACTGGTATTAGGATTGTGGTCTTTAAAGAAAAATCATCCTCTTAGTGGTTCAATAAAAGAGATGTTTCATGCAGGTGAAACTCAAAAGCTGAGCTGCAGCAGAAGTTAAGTCCTCACTATAACTGTCAAGAGTGCAGGAACTTTCCAAGTTCTAAATTACACAGAACTATTCTGGTGGGTTTACAAAATGTCTCTCCCCTTTTCACACATAAAGGAAATACTTTTAATAAATAGGAACCAGAGTCTCAGTGCTTTCACTCACCCAAAGCAGATGTTATCTCCCAACAGATAAACAGAGGATCAGGTAAAGGACTAAGACACAAAGTCAAAAGTAGCCCTAAAAACCACTAGGGTTACACGTAAAATGGTGCTTCCCCTCAAGCTGCAAACTGAAAGGGCTGCATCTCTCTTTCATGACTACTGGGTTTGGGGCCTTTCTTCCATGCTCATTGGCTCTTCTTCTAGTTCAGCTTCTCCTTAAGAACTCCTTCCTCTAGGTCAGCTTATTCCAGTAATCCCTATACATTTTCTTGGACTCCCACTTCAAAGTATCCTCTCATCTGCTGGAAAAGCTCACAAACTTCTCCAGCTCTCCCTAAGCATTCTTTTCCACTCTTGTAGGACCTGACCACTCCATAAACTTTTTTATTCAGGGCCTTTTTAAACTTTAATAAATGTTCCTGGCATCACTGTTTGTAGCACCCGTGCCTCCTTCCCCTCTCCAAAATAAGTCCTGCAAACAATGAGTAATAGTAGCATTAAGGCCTTCTGCCCTCTTCCTTCTGGTGTAATTCACAGCTCCAGCTTCTCTCTTCTTGCAGCTTTTGGCACCTTCACCCTTCTTAGATGCGGGGGCCTTTCTCCTTTAACCTAAGGACTGTAGGACTGACATTTGGTGTCAGCTACGCCTTATTATTCAAGTGTCTCCGCTTCGTTTCAGACACTAGAGGACCTAGTCCTGAGGACACTTAGGGTGAGTACCATGCTTTAGACTTTGGTGGGAGCTGACTGTGTTTTGCAGCTGGCAAAACCAGACCCCACTGTCTCCCTTAAGCTTCCCACTTGACCTCACCATGACAGAACAAGAGAGAACTCAAGCAAAAGCTATGTTAAAAATGTCCAGACACAGATGAAAATTTCAGGCCCGCAGAGTGCAAGGGGAGCTGAAATGTGCTCCAACACATTCTCCTGTCCCTGGCTTGTGTAGCACTGGTGTTACAGCTCAGACTTTCAAAGGGAGTTTGCCTCCTTGTAAGGTTTTACGACACAGATGTGTTGCAGACTTCACTGAGCTACATTCTCTTTTTATTTATTTATTCTATTCAAAGTAATAATAGTAAATTTTAAAAGCAACATGCTTCTTCACAGTTTTGGTCCTGTTTCCACATTTGCTAGCAGTGTTGTGGGCTAACATACTGCATCTCACAGCTCTTTCACATGCTCTGCCCAAAGGCAATCATCATCTGTCCAAGTCCACCTGCCAGAGTCAAGATCTAATTATGTGGAAAACAAAGTGAAGTCTCAACTTCTAGACAGGGACTAACATAGCCTCGCCGGTAAGGGGTAAGGTTAAGAGTTGGAAAAACTGTTTTCTAGGTGTAGCTTGGAACCAGTCAAATAGGATATCAAGGGCAATGTGCCTTTGATGAATCACAGTAACATTACAGGACTGTTTTCAGTTCTTCTGTTGATCTGACCTGTAATTCTGCCATTCTCTCTTCAGGTCAACAGGTGTTTGTCTCTATTTGGACTAGGAGCTCATCATAGCAAGTACCATCTTTTCCTAAATTCCTGCAAACAGCCTTTGTCCTCATTGGTGTGTCAAAGACACTACATCTTAGTGCTTCAAACTCTGCATTCCAGACAGACTCAGCCAAGCTCAGTGAAAGGTTTCCACTGACAGCAGCCGCCTTTGGACTTGTCTTTTGAAACAGATGTTAAGTGGCATACTTAGAAATCAAATACTACATGGTCACAATAAACCAATGTTAAGTGGTCAAAGTGGAAATGATACCTCAAGATTTCATCATCTTTCAGCCCTGACCATCTCAAGAATGCCACATCAGCCCACTCAAAATTCAAAGGCACTAATGGAGCATACTCTGAGGTCCCAGGTTTTGACAGGCTCAGATTAAACCATTCCTTCTCGTGCAGATGATGGGAGTTCAGCTTTCTTTTTTGGAGAAGTAACAAAATCAGCTAAGTGCATTCTTACCCCATGTTAATTAAGACACGGGTAGCTATCAAAAGTTAAGATCCTAGCGAAGACCATGCAGTTTTGCTAGCAGTGCCTTTTAGCAAGTCTAAATAAAGCTTCATCTTTTCTAACATTACCTTGACCTGCTAATGAGCGTGAACATTAAAAACAAGCTTCCTCTTCACTCAGAATTTATCCTGCCACTTGAAATTCATGCATCTGTCTCCCACTTGTTTTTATGAAGATATTCTTCTCAGTTTAGAACATTCCACTAACATGAGGGATTTTCTCTAAATCCATGCTTAATACTTCTTTTCGCACGCTTCATTTGTTACACAGTATGGCCTGATTCTGACTGAACCCCACGGCAGAAGCAGATGCATTTCCCTAGTGCGGAGCATGCACACTCTTTTGAGGTGCAGGGTGCAAGCACAAATATTCTTTTATTGCCTTCTTTCACTGACTGCCAACATTTTCATGGCACAGAAAGCAGGTAGAGCTAACGACTGCCGTCAAACTGCAACAGCAGCAAGACAGCGATAACAAAAGTGTACACACATCCACATGACTGAAGCTAAAATGATTTACTGGTGATCAAGATTGTATGTAAACTCGTGTCTACTACAACCAGCAACCTTTAAAAAAAAAAAAAAGAAAAAAAGACTATTAGTCTGAACCAGGGCATTATACCAGTTTTCCCTCATCAAAGCATTCTACCTGATGCAGAAGTAGGGATCACAAAGGTGATTAATAGCATTTTAACAAATACAGAAGCATGTATGAAGCTTTAATGTGCAAAACAAAAGAAAAAGCAAAAAGATATTTACAATTTCTTATGTTTTTCATAGTGAACAGAGGTTTCAAAAGTACAAAAAATATTTTATCGCTTGTTTAAATAAGGGCCTTGATTTTTAAAAAAATTCTGGTTTTAAACTCAAAATCACACAAAAATTCTAGTCTAAGTCAACTTGAAATTTCCTATTTTTATTATTCCATTTTGTTGAAAATTTTTCATTTTGGATCTCAACTATTTTAACCAATAAACTGAAAAGTCAAGTAACAACATAGCCCTAGTCAAAACAGTAAGTTCTGCTTAATGTAACAGCCATACCCCAAAATCTGAACACTTTGCTCTCAGATAGGAAACAGACTGAGGACAAGAGAATCTGTGGCAGATTTAGAAATTACTCAGATCTTCCACACCCTTTTACTGAGAACCTTTACCCACAAAACCAGCCATTCCCTGTAAACCTTGTACAGGATGACATATGAAGACCAAAACAGCAGGTATCAAGATTCTGGCAACAATACTGCAAGTTTAATGCTAGCCAGTTCTAGAAACCGTCATTGTTGGCTATGAAGCTTTGTCATTACACATGTAAGATTATTCACTTGGAGACAGATAGCTGATACATCCTGAAGTTAACACTGAACCCAAATACAAGCTGAGGGACTGGTTTTTGTCCTCAACACAGAGCTACTTCGAAAAAGCCAGCTGACTGCTTCATACCTCAGTTTCCCCACTAAAAAAAAAATTTAAAAAATTATCCATGGAGTAATGCTATCATAACTGAGACTGGGATTTAGGGAATATGCTCTAATCCTAGCGCTGCCACTACCCCGCTGTGAAATCCTAAGGAAGTTGTTTCACATGCCTATGTGGTTTCTGTGCTCAACACCCTGTGTTTATACAATCTGTTTTGAATGCAAGTTCTCTTTGGCAGGAACTGTCTTCAGATGATGGTGAACAGTACCTAACAGACAAAACTGATCCCAGCTTAGTCTCTGAGCACTACTGTAACACAAACAACAGAAGTTTTGTAAATTTTGATGGAAAATTTGCAAATTACTGTGGATCACTGGGGGAGAGGGAGAGAGAGGGGAGAAGGTACAATCCAAATACTAAGTGTAATAACATTAATAAACCCAGACAAATAGATGTCACATATTTTGTTGATGACTTGTGTGTCAGTACAAATTCCATTTTGTAAGAACCCTCTAACTTATGACATCATTTAAAAAGTATTTTTGTGTTTCTTCCCCCTCCCAGATCCTACAGCAGGCCTGCTGCTCTCTTGGTAGCTTTGCACCCCTGGCGGCCTGTAAATCTTCCTAAGGATAAAAAATAGGGGTATCAGTACAAGGCACATATTCCCCCCTGTGCATTTAAGCCCTTCTTAAACCTCCGAAAGGAAACAGCTTTCAGCTCACTACAGCGCACGACTGCAACACAGGATATTTTTCCAGCTCACTGATATTTCATAAATACCATTTGTTGTCATGTGGTTAGATTAAAAACTCAGGATATCAAACATCAAACAGTATGTTAATGTCAAGTATGCTTGAATAAATACTAAAGAGTTCAACTGACTGAAATATGTGGACTACTAGCTAATTAAGAAAGAAGCAGGTGTGAAAAAAACTAATTTAAGCAATTTTTTTTTATAATTAATAATGTTTACTTGTAGTTCCCCTTATAATAAGGCTCCAGTTTAACCTCCAGAGAATTCATAGCTGTAATCCAGCATTTTAAAAATAATAATTGAACACGGCATTTTTAAAAGGAGATCAGTTTTCAAACCTGGATAATCTGCCTGACATATATTCAGAGAGGATTTTTATTTTAAATAATGATGAAGCTTTGTATCAATTGGATCAGTTACCAAATTATCCCAGCAAATTTAAAAAACAACCCAGCCCAAGGTCCATCATGCTAATACCTGTAGGGATTACAGAAGTAACAAGAAGAAAAACATTTCGTGTGATTGCTGCAAAAGCCATCCCTTCACAAACAAACAAAAGAAGGCAGGTAATTTGGAGGCTGACTTTTCTGGTGGGTCTGAAACTTCTCAGAGGAACAGTGTCTCTATGACATTATAGTATAGTTTTACATAGGCAAAAAAATAAAAAACAACATTAAGATTTTTATTTGAACTGTTTTGGCAGCATACACACAGCCAATCAACTAATCCAAGACTGTATTTAATGTAGAATTTCTTTCCAAGAAGGCAAATGGAAGTACAGGAGGAGAAAATGGCTACAGATGTAAAAACAGACCTGGAATATTTCATTGACATGACATATCTACTGCATTTAATTAAAAGAAGAATGTATGGGAACAATGCATCCTACTCAATCCGGGTCGGGGGAACAACATAGGACTGGATTAGATAGGACAACTCTAATCCCCAGAGAGATTCCCATATTTAATGGGAGCGCCACATGTTTGATATGTAGGGAAGCAAGTGGGTGTTCCTGGACTTGATCCACTATTCATCATAATACCACAGCCTTGTTCATTCCCAGTGAGGAGGCTTAAAACCATGAAACCATATGTAGAATATTAAAAATCATTTAAAGTTAAAACGAACATTATGAAACCATGCACTCCGGTGGAGGCTGCAGTCCAAGAGCCCTCCGAGTGCTCACTGTTCCTGTTGATATTGGTTAAGGGAGTAAACGAAATCACACGCACACCAACGCGCGTGCACGCGCACACACACCCCTTCGTCGCTGCGATGTTTCAGGGCAGATGATGGTTCCTTACTAATATTGTAGCGAGCTCATTATCAATAATTGATGTGACTTTAATACCTACAGCATCAATGCTTTAATTTATAATTAAAGATCAGAAACTCCAGTTCTATTTTTCCACTCCTACTATCTGGTGTTTAAACTTTTTTCTTTTTTTCTGTCATGAAATTGTTTCTCAGAGACAGTCAATAACTTCACTATATTCTCATTGCCGTTGAATTAATCATAGCTCTGCCCTAACCACATGGAATTTAATTTCCCATAAGAGAAATGTTTACTTTGGTTTACTTTGTTGGAACTCAACGTACTTATACAGTCTATAAAGATTTACTGTAACATATTTTGTTAAGCAACATTAAAGCCTGTGCTGACAGATCTTGTCTTACATTACTTCACTTACATTCAGATCCTTAATGCTTTTGCTATACACCATTGCACCAGCGAGGCATCAGGACTAGCTTGGATATGCATGTTTCAAAAGTACATGAAATGCAAGAATCTTGGGGCCATATTCTGTTGCAAGTTTATTCATAGCCAACTGCTCCTTACTTTGCATGAATTTTTATTATAGTCATTATAGCCATCGGGATGAACGAACAGAAGACAAGAACTTTGCTGTTTAATTCCTTGTTACACATTAATTTGATCTCAGTTGATTGCATCCAAGAAGCTAAAGGAAGTTTAAACTAAAGATAATGCCAGACAAACCAGTGCAGGGACAGGACTCTTCAGAAGATTTGAGGACTGTAGCCCAGTGGTGTGGCAAGTCAGTTGATCCCTCCAAACCTCTCTTCGCCTTTTCTCCCCTTTTCTCCATTTGGCCCATCTATACTAAAGCATCTCAGTGTGCAGCTCCTGCACTTCGCGTGCACGGCTGGCCTCAGCAGGAGTTTGAACACGGAGCTGACAGCACTAAAAAGTACAGCATTGCTGGATGGAGGAGCCAGCGCTGTATCACACAAGCAGGGCCTAACGCAGAGCGTAAATCCCTGCCCTCCAACATTTAAGTACTCCGGGAGTCTGTGTTACAAGTGCCACTGAAATCCACGGGAATGGTGACAGAGCAGTGCCACTGGAAACTGAATTTGAGATCTCAGAAGCAGAAAATTCCCATCAATATCCAAGCACCGGAAAGCTGAGCTACCCATCCACATGAGGCAATCCTATTACACAGACTGCATTCAAACATCATGCTTTTGGGATGTTAAACAACAAGAACTAAAATATTTACTGTAGCACTGAGGAAATTTGGTTAGGGAATTCTATTTGGTGCCAGCAGGCTTTGTCAAAAGCTTCTGCATATTATCTAGTGGTAACTGCGACCTGGTCGCTCTGATCTTGCCTTTCTCTGCCGATGGACTGTCTCTACAGTATATATTTAATTCACATTCTCACTGTGAAACAGACTTTTACCTCAGGATCCAAAAAGGACATAGGCAGTGGGAGACAAAAAAAAAAAAAGGAACTAGTAAAAAAAAAAGTTATGATTGTATTAAGTTCTGGTGAAATCAGACCTATCATTGACTGCGGATGTGAATTCAGTTCACATGCATGCATGTGCATATGCACATTATGGGGGTGGGAGTTGGCAGCTGGGTGGAGGAGAAAGGAAAAAGTGATTTTAAAATATATTTATTAAATCACTGCTGAGAACAGAGGGGAAAAGAGGAGCCTGGGAACCTGCAGCTGAGGCTCAGCTGGTGAGAAGACAAAGAGAGACTACACTGTATGCACAAAGTCATTTAAAAAACAAAAAAAGATATCCCCCCAAATTTTCACACCCCCCACAAGAAACAGCAAGATTTGCCTTAAAGAGACAGTACAGGAATCAGCTATACAACTTTGTATTAGGACACTGTCTTGCAAATATTTTGCACAAAGCCAGTATTTGGTATGTCCCCACCAATTTCAAATGTAGCTACTCATCTTAATAAGCTCTTATAGTAATTAAGTGTTTATTGCTGGGCATGCTAATGCAACCACTTGCTATAGATAAGGGGACTTCATCAAAGTCAATGCAGCTGCTCCCTGGGCCCTGGTATGGCAGAGGAGCAACCCCTCGCTGAAGGCACTGTGCCCACGGATGGAGCCACGCTGCCAAGCTGGTCCCAGACTAGTTTCTCCTCACCTGCAGATCCTCTGGGAAAGCAGGCGGCTCTAATCCTTTCCTGACACCACCTTTTTCCTTCCTGGTATCAACCAAGACCCTGGGGAGTGAAACCAAAACTTTATTCCTTGTCCCACCCAGCTACCCACACAAACAAGGAATGGGAAGAGCAGACCAAGAGCGGTCCTTGCCTCGAGCCCTCAAATAGCATTTCAGTTCAACAAGCCTGTTTTCCTGAAGGTCACCTGGATGCTGACGAGTAGGATCACATCGGTGCAATACCTCTGCATCGCACCAGGTGGCTTTAATAATCTGTTCCAAATACTAGACCCGATCAAACGCTGGTTTGTGCCTTCTCTAAGTTTTAGCGCCTGTCTGAAGAGTGCAAATGCTCAGAAACCAGATGAGTGCTGGTTCTGGCTGCCTGCGCTCGCAAGATACGTGTGGCACAGGGAAGCAGCGTCTTAAACCCTCTGCCACTTCAGCTGGCTAAAGCTGAACAAGAATCCTACAGAAAACCCTGTTTAATCAAAACTGCACTTCACGGACAATGATTAATTTTAAGGGCAATATTTCGCCATTCCAATTTTCTCCTTTAATTTCACTCACTCGTCATCATACTAATTTTATTACAGGTGGAATGTAAACATAACAATCATGCATAGTATACAATTTACTGATTATTCAATGTTTATTACGTTGCAACATGAAATTCAGCCAGAAGATTGGGCTGTACAAGGAATAACTTCATGTAAAATCTGAGCTGATAAAAGATTTTCTGGAAACTGCTTGCTTAAATAAAGAATATCCTTGAACAAAACTTTTCATTAAGGGTGCTTTCCCTTCTGAATTTTTCCCTTTGTTCGGGCAACAGTGAGAAAGACAGTATTTTGTTCCTTTTTTATTCCTTTTCTTGTCTTTGTCCCTAAGCTCAATTTTCTATATAAAAATTCCACAATAGGAAAAAGATAAATCAAAAAGTATTGTTTAAACACTATTTTAAAAGCTGTGAATAACCAAATTATAAGCACTATATTTTGAAAAAATCCTGAAGTTTTTTAAAATAAAAAATTAAATTTTTTTAAGCATATGCAGAATTTGCCACTATTTGGGAATTTTCCCCATGAAAGTCACCTAAATTCCATTTTTCTTTCCTCCATGCATACATCTGAATCCAAACATACAAGCTCAAGACTCACAAGCCTGGATGAAAAAAACAAATTGCAATATGACTCTCCTCTTGTTTCCCCCCATCTGCCCCAGCCTTCTGGGAACAGGAGCCTCTCAAAGCACCACAGAAGCAGGTGTAGGCGTATTTTAAGTAACAGAAAATCAGTTTAATTAAGCTCTCCTCAGACTTGCAAACTGGGAGAGTTGCTTTTCTTTCCCTAATAAAATAGCCCACAACAAACAGAACTGCTCACGGGTCAGTTCTCCCACAGTTTCACACCTCTGATAGAAAGGACACAGTGCTCAAACAGGGAATGCTTTTGAAGCACTTCTATTCTTGGTAAAGGTTGTGGGGGGGATTTTTTTGGCCCATCTGAGTTTGCAGCTCGAAAAATCCCAAGACCCCTCATCACAGGCCAGGATCCTGGTGTGCCATGCATCCTCCAAACTCAGGAGAGAACACGGTCCCCACTGACACAAGCCTTCCAACCACAACTGAATGTTGTTAGTACTGCAGTGGAAAGAATACTATTAATTCTTTCCAAAAAAAATAATCATTTGTCCATTTCTCTTCAGTATTTAACTGCAACAATCTGAATTTCTCCATTATAAGCAGAAGTGCTATTACTCTTATCCGTATGTGGGAAACTGAGGTGCAGCAAGGCTTGGCTTTTCTAACCCAGCTTATTTAGTTGTTTCTAAAAAGCTTTCTAGACTCTGCATGCGTTCTTAGATATCACAGACATCCACAGTCACAAAAATAGTCTACGACAAAATGCAACTGAACCCAGAACTGTTTCCTTATTTCATGTTATCCTCATGGCTGGCCTGCCCCTTCTTTATTCAGAGAGCCGCTCACAGTTGTGATACACATATAATTAGGAATTTTGTTTCACCAACAGATACTGGCCCTCATCAGCAAGAGCAAGCTCTAGTGGAATAAAAGCTGTTCCATGTCCTCAACTGATTCAACTCAGAGTATCTCTGAGGGCTAACCATTTCCACAGCTTTGACAACATTTGTTGAAACCCCATAGGAAGCTCTTCTCAAATACTTCAGCTAAACTGTACTCATAATGATGATCTATAAAGGCTTAGAACCAGTGACTTATCGGTTGCATCCACTTGGGATGTTTATAAGTAAGGAAGAGAGGGGGGGGGGGGGGGGGAAAACAAACCAACCCTCACTCACATACACACAATGAATAGGTTCCCGACAGAAAAGCTCTAGGAACGTCCAGAGGCAAGATGCAAGCAACACACTAGTGGTTCTGGATATTGATTTATGAACCCTGAATGATATTGCAGTGAAGTCCAGAAGGAGTAGTTTACAAGAAAAATTATTGCAGGCAAATGGTAGTTGGCATTTTAAATCACTCACTAAAATTGATAAGTTAATGTATGTCACACTTGCTGAAGGTTCATGAACCAAAAAACCCCTCATCTTCTATTTGTTGCTACCTCCAAGCCAACAGATACACACTCTTCATGCTGGTGAAGTCTGCTGTAGTATTTACAGTTTTCTGACTCGCTGACTTTAATTATACATCTGGATTTTAGAATTATATTTGCAAAGTCATAAACACAGACAAGCCATTTTCCTTCTCCAACCTCCCCTTTTTCTCTGGGGGAGTAGTGGTAAAAAAATAAAAAAACCCAAAAAAACAAACACAAACAACCAGCATTTTTCACCTTCCCTTTGTTTCAAGGAACTGAAAAAAAACCTTCGGTCTTCAATACTGAGGCGTCTTTTTTTCAATTTTTCATAACATTTCTGCCTCAACAAAACCTGAAAAAAGTTAAATGAAGAAAAACGTTTTTGAATAAGGTTAAGTGTCTGGCTTAAGCTGACAAAAACCAGGAAATTGAAAGTTAAGGCTGATACTAACAAATTCTGGCTCTTATGAAAAATAAAAGGCAAAGACAAAATGGTATGAGCTATAAATAATGCCTGCCAGAACTTTTCATCTTTAGGATCAAGCCCACTTGTACACAGATGGAAGTGCAAGTACACACACATAACCCTAGTTTTATTATTTAAATGCTGGTTTGTGTACTTAATTCTTACCAGCTTCATAAAACACATAATTTACGCCAGGGACCAACACTGTATCTAGGGTAAGCATGTTAACTAAGCAGTTCTGTAAAGGGTTCATTATTTACCTAGAAGACCAGAAAACCACCGATGGAGATGTTTGGTCTCTCAGGTAAATAAGGATTTAGTCTGCAGGAATGAAGAATTCATGTACCTTTTTTAAGACTCCTTTGATAAAATACTGAATAAATACGATGTTATTTTTATAATGGAGCATGATAAGCCCAATTTTTCTTTATGTTAGAGCCTCATTACATTGCTTTGATGATACTGAAGTGGCTGAAAAACAGAAGCAGTTGTGATTTAAACTTTCAGAACAGTACAAAGTGACCACGGTAAAGAGAGAAGCCCTTTGCCTTTCCTGTATACCTTAAAGAAGGTGTTACTCATTTGGCAACCTTCTGGTATTTTTATTTTCAAGTAACAGACATTACGTAGTATTCTGTGTAATAGAATAGTAAGAATTATTCCTGTTTCAAGAGCAAAAGAACAGGATTCTTGCGTATACAGTGCCTTTTTTAAAAAATAAAACTGTATTAGTTGTGCCTGTTGATTTCTTCAGTTAATTAAGAATTTTTTGGCATGTCTAAATGATTACACCTCATTAAGAATAGCATCTTAAAAACACAAAGCCCTTCATCCATGTCAAAACCATTCAAATTAAAAAACTGCTATACCTCCTCCATAAGATGCTCCGAGATCCACTAATGAAATCACATCGAGAACTAGGGAATGTTAATAATAGTTTAGCAAATCCAGTACAATGACTAGACTATGCTGCTATCTCAGCATCTTTGTTGCCATAAGGCTCTCCTTTGCTACAGCAAATCATTTAGACTCCTTAAAAATCCAGGCGCAGGTCCTCTTAAAAGTCTGGGTTTTTTCCTTCAACGTACAGAAACCAAAGCATAATGCAATGAAAAAATTGTTCAAACCAGCCTAAGATGAACTTTTATTCTCAACTGCTAAATCCATACACAGTGTTATACATCACACTGGAAAACAGGAGAGAATACACATGCAGTGCACTAAGAGAAAGGGCAGGTGTGTTCAGAGTACAAGTGACTATTAGGAAAAAAACCCAAACCACCAAACGCTGAAGAGGCACACTGGATAAACTTTAAATCGAATACACCCTTCTGTCCTCAAAAGAGGAGGAGGGGAAGAAAAAAAAAACAACAAAAAAAACCACCCAAAACCCTGGCTCACTAACTGAAATCTTAAACTGTTGACTAAACTTTCTGCAAGTTGTGTGCTCACCATACACATTTCTGGATATTGGCAAAAAATCTGGAAATGCTTATAAATCCTAAATTGCAACATCAGTCACAAACAGCCAGTCTGCAATCAGATTTGTTATTATACAGTCTCAGGCTGTGCTCTACTACACTGAACAATACTTGGGAATTCAGAGAAGCAAGTGTATGATCCATAACCTTATATGTGTCCAAATGAAAAAACTGTTGCCAAGGAAACACCCAAATATCAAAATTGAAATATAGCTTGGCCCTTAATGAGTCCAAAAGGAGCTGTAGGAAGTTTACTCAAGTTCAACAGAGATTTTGGCTAAATGTGGGGAAGACATTATTAAAAGAGATCCCAGCTCCATGGTGGAGGTAGAAGAAGCAGCAGAATACAATTCTGCAATGTAACTGTGTTTAAAATCCTCTATTACATTTTTTTTCTCTTGGGACAAATGCAAACACCCTAAATGCAATAAAAATGTGAACGTTACTGAAGGGATGAAAAATAGGAAAACATGCATTTGGGGACAAAACAAAACAAAAAGAAGGGAAAACTTGTAATGTTAGCACAACGATGCAACCTTAAAAAAAAGGTACAGTTTTCCAAGAACTGCATTTTTCTGACATCTTGCGCATATTGAGGTCCATGGAGACTTCACATTTTCCACACTCAGCACTTTGAGGGTCAGAGAGGTCAAGGTACCAGTATTCCCGATGGATCGCTGATAGTTCATCCAGAACAATCAAGCTACTGGCTGTGCCTCCCCCCTCGTTACCAAGCTGACACTGGGGTAGAGAAATAGCCACAACCACTGCCACTAGGAACGAGAAATCCAGAGGCAAAAGATTAATTTGAGATAGTCTGTTTCTTTTAGATTTTAGTGGCTTAATTCTTTTAAGTCATGACCCACATCTACCAAAAAAAAAAACCCCAAATAAAAGTTTCTACCAATCTCCAGCTGAAAGTATCTCCATCCCAAACTGATCCTTGGCACCTATGAAAGCTGAGTATGGGAAGAATTTATAAATTTCTTATAACCTTATATCAAGTAATATTAGAAACTCTTAAGTACTTTGGGACAGAAACTGCCTTTCTTCTGGACCATTCAGAAAGCACCAAGAACAAAGCAGCTAATGTTTTGAAAATTCAGCAATAGCTAAACTAGTCTATGATTCTATGAAAAATACGTACCACCAAAACCAACATTATTATTCGTGTTGAGTCTCTTATTTCCACCTAAAAACTACCAGTGTTTGCTTGATAAATTAGGCAGGAAAATTATTTGCTCCAAAAGAAATAAAGATTTAAACAAATAGGTAGAAGAGCAATCTTTCCTCCTTTTTTCACTAGAAATTGTTTGCATACCTTAACTAAGAATCCATATCAGAATCATTGTTTCCATTCCATAACCCATGTATTTGTCTGTTTGTTCACTTACTGATTCAATCATACATTTTAAATATTCCATCCAACCCGTCTGTCTGAAAGAACTTTAAACTTTTTATGCAAAGTAACTGAGAAGAGGCACCCAATGCCCATGCATGTTTTTATATTTACCTAAATAGTAATTTTCAGAATACGTTGCTAGTTTTGTTCCAAAAGAATGAAGAACCCCAAGCATTTGCTAACTACCTTACATCAATGTTATTTTTCAAAATAAAAAATTAGGCACGATGCAAAAATAAATGTATATTTTATAAATATCAGCAAGCCATGGATTTGTATTTAAATAATAATGGTTTATCACGAATGTTTTTCAGAGTTTACATAGCTACCAATGAAAAGTAAAAATTTAAATCCAAAAAATGAATTGATGCTTCTGGCTTAAATCTTTACAAGATTCTTAAATAATATTTAAACCAATACCCAATTAAAAAAGACAACTATGCACACATATATAAATAACATGTATTATGAGTCAGTACTGACTTGTTCTTTCTGATTCTAATGAATAAACTCATAAGATAAATCATATTGCATCATGTGTTTCATAAAAATAAATTAATTTTTTAAATAGGATGTGGTTGAAATTGTTAAATCATTATTGAATATAGTTCTTAAAAACCACATGCAGTTTTTCCATGTTATTCCCCCACTTCAGAATCAAAATCAGTATAATTTAGCCAATTTGGCAATCTCCCATCATAGACTGCTATTAAACACTATCCAAGTGCTAAGCTTTCTGACTTCCATAAAGGTTTGTAGGCCCCAGTAGATGCTGAATGGCTATTTGACATCTTTAGAAGCACTCATAATATTCTGGGCAAGAGACTTAGGAAAATGACATAAAGTGGGAGTTAGCTGCAAAAATATACAGTCTACTTCAGCTGAACACAGCTATTATTTGGGTATGATTCCCCACATTTTCTTGCATTTATTAGTTATTCTTATATAGTTTCCAGGGCTTGAAATTTCCAGGCTTTATATATATTTAAAAGAAAAAAAAAAAAAAGACAGACACACACAGAAGTTTACAGAAAAAAAAATATTCAATTTCACCTTGGAAGTGTCTTTGCTAAAAATGTAAAGCCTGGTTTTTATACTTACAATTCTACAGTAATAAGAATCATGGTTCTAAGAAGAGAGAAGAAAAAGAAACGAACAAAACCCCAAAAATGGTTGTTGTATTCTCTGCAGCTACTGTAAATATTTTATGAATGGATACCTCAGAGCAAAGGATCCAGATAAAAATTCTCTATAATTATTTGTCTAACGTACTGGGTAAGGATTTGGACTTTGCCACAAGTCCTTAATGCAAAGAACTTGTCAGCATCAGCTTGTTGAGACATTAAGAGGATTTCTTTAGGTGCCACCTTTTAAACTCCAGTATTAAGCCACAGCTTCTAGTAAATTTACCCTGTGGTAAGCAATTCCAGATGAGTTCTAGTGACAGGCTTCAGTCTCAAGGTACTTATTCATTGTACATTAAAATCTCATGTTCCCAGAACTGGGTTATTTTCTGACTGATACCCAATTAGGGAATAGAGAAAAGAGACATTTCCAAAGCTGGAGTTGAACAAAATAACCCAGAGCAGTAACTCACTGATAACCACCAGCAGCAGTTGGTACTTTCTGTTTACTAACAATAGGGTAAGCTGGAAAGAGGTTAGATTGAAAACAGTAACAGCTCCTCAGATGTCACTGCCCAACAGAGCAGGGTCAGCATTTCAGCCATATAACCATCTTCCAAATGAACTATAGAAAATATTTGTACATCCTAAACAAACAACTGTCAGTCCATTTAAGATCTTTCTTGCCAATCCATACATGAAACACTATCAGCACTGAATCTCTGCAACCCAGACGTTTACTAGTTCTAAGAAAAGGATCATAATAACCATTTCATAGACAGGAAAACTAAGGCTTGTGGAAGCTGAATAACCCCAAGCCACTGAGGAAGCTTATGACAGAGTACAAAATTGAAAGCAGGCCACTTAAGCATTAAATTCTAACTTCAGATGATCACTCTTCCTTTTCCACACCAAATAAAATTATTGGTCCCACTAGAACAAGTATCGGCCTCTGACAAATACTAGATTCCAATACCTTTCTGCAATGAATTAATACAATACACTGGCATAACAATAGGTGGGGGTGCTTTCTGTCTTCCCACCAGCATTTTTGACAACAAAGAGCTTAACTACTTAAGCAGATAGAGTAGGTTATTATTAATATAGAACAAAAGGCTGTAGCTGCTTCACAAATCCTGTATGAATGGCTAGGGAATCAGGGGCAGGTGTCTGGCTTTGCTGTGGCAACACACACATCGTGCCTCGTTGCCACTAAATCAAATGAGAGCTATAGCGGGGTAGCAAGGATCAGAGCCTGGCATCAAAAACGTAAAGATTAACTGTCTTGATGCCAAATTTGATGAGTATTTCGCTATCAGCTTTGTTAAGGACGCGAAGGGTTTCCTAAGTGCTAGGATAGGAATGGGAAATTTTAGCTCACATCTTGCTTTGGAAACTGAGTGTCATACCCGTTTGGGAGTTGTCAAGGATCGAGCCTCTGCGAGCATCTCTGCATGAGAAACACTTGTGGCACTGTACCGCCACGAGCTCCGTGACAGGTTAAGGAGAAAGCAATACTGGTATAATGACAAGAAGAACTGGGAGTTGATCTGCCTCTTTCCTCTTGTCCCCATTTACCCATCCTTTCCCCAGTCACTTCAGAAAAACGACTTCGACCCATTGTCACTTTAAAGTAGTAGGTAAAGCACCACGAACCCCATCCAGCAGAAAAATCAGTTGTCACAGGCTAGTGGGCAGGCCAGCCTCACGCCCAGTGTCCTCAGAAGTGTCTGTCACTGAACTCTTGTCACACCGTGGAAACCAGAGCGAATAGTTACACATGCACGAATCTTAGCTCTCTCTCTATGAAGGGAACATTCGATAGACAGACAGACACGCCAGAAAAACTGAGACACATTTGCCTGAAGCTAAACAAGAGTCAAGTCTGCAGGCCTGCTGCAGGAGCACTGAAATAAAACGTACAAAGCAGCAATCCTTTCAAGCAGCAGCAGGCAGCCTTTCCTTTTACGACTGCTAAATGCCTGGCTTTTTCCCTAAGCAATTTACAGTGCAGCCGCATGTCAAGATGGCTGGTGGGAACCAAGATGCTCCAAGTTGCTCAAAATAGATCAGGGATTCTACTGACAGATGCCTGTGGTATTTGCCTGGCTAATTTGCTTTTATTATGGTGAACGAGGCTTCTGTTAAATGTTTGCTGTCTACTTCATGTTTGTTATGATGGGGAGGTTTATATAGGTGTTTGTAGAACGGTGTCTACTTTTGTAATAGCGTGGGTTTTATCAATGTTTGTATTAGCTTACTTTCATCATGATTGGAATGTATGTTTTTAATAGCCTACTTCACTTTAATTATATTGGATGCTTTATTTAAGAGGTCCTAACAGTCTCCTTTTAACACATTTGTGTGAAGGCTTTTATATTCAGCTGTTTTTATTAGGTAGGAAAGTTGTTGTTCCTATCTCTGCTAATACTAAAAGCTTTCTACATCCATAGACTGTTCCCAACAAGATTTCAATGTAAAGCAACCCTTTGCAAATATTTGCAAAGCCCTGGCAGAAATTTAAGCATGCTTGGCAATATACTGCACAAACACTGGTTGTCCATAGGGTTTACTATGCAAACTCATAAGCTAATACACTAAAGAAGAAAGAAGGAAGATGAAGTCAACCAATACAGTATCAAGATAGGAAGGTGGCTCATCACAAAAGTTAGTGTTAAAGGTTATTTTGATAGAAAAGACTGGGAGATCTTTTGAAGTTCCCAAACAACAAAGTCAAACTGCGGAAGACCAGTCTGAGAAGAGAAAAACTCAAAAAAAGTTTGACTGACTTTGCAAAAAGCAATGAGGATAAAGATTATACAGAAAGGAGCTGCTGGAGAACACAGCATCTAATAAGCTTGGTAACATAGCGCCTAACAGGTGGAATCAAAAAGCAGCCAATCTAATCCATTAAGTTTTACACCCTGATGGGAGGCAGAGAAAGTATCTTAATCCTTACTGAACAGATGGGAAAATCTAAGGCAAAGATCCAAACCTCTCTTCCCCCCCCTCTTCTCAAGTCACAGAGTAGATCTCATCTATTCCCCGATGTCCTTTTCTTGATCTCACTACTAGACAACACACACCCCTCAGAGCAATGCAGAATACTCAGAGTTCCGATTTCCGGTTTCCTGAACCAACAGTTCAACAAAAAGACCCCAGAACTACAGGCACTGGCTTACTTCCCAGGACTACTCATGAAAGCAAAGTTGAGCATGTGTTTTAAGCGTCTCCAAGACTAAGGTAGTAATTGCCTGTTTTCACAAATATTGTTTTACAAGTCAATCAATAGGAAAAGCACAATGCACTACAGACGTTAAATTTATTACCTCCCCCATCCAAAGTTAAAAGTCCTTAATAGTCTCAAAATTGCAATCCCCTCCTGGCCTTTGGAGTTACCTGACTCATCACAGCAACGCCTGCATCACCTTGCACCAAAAAGGAGGCTCAACTCATCTCACTATGCAAAGCTTTTGACAGAGGGCTTTGCAACATCATTTTACACCATCTCAGAGGCTTCACGGCTCATAGAGAGTAAGTCTTATTCTCATTAAAGGAGGAAGCAAGTGGATAAAGTTTCTGGAGCCACATCCAGACGAGAACATTCAAACACAACTTTAAAGCAAGCACAAAACCCTACCTCAAGGTAGGAAGAGGCAGAACGTGAGTGAGAGCAGAACACTAAATCAGAATGATCAGCCAGCTGTATCAGTAGCCCTGTCCAAAGAGGTAGGTGAGGGCTTATTTTTTCTTTTTATTTGAATTCTGCCATGAAGAAGATAATTTTATTTTGGGTAATACAAAATGCTTAGCCCCAATAAAACCATATAGCAATGAGCTTCACAGGTTAGCTGTTGTTCAGCTAAGAAAACAGGTGTACCTACCACCACGCTGCATCCAGAAAGCACCATACAGACTATCCTGTCTGACCCTCTCCTCTCAGAACATGAAGGCAGAGAGGCAAATGTTGCTCACAGAGCACAAACTACCTCAGAGCTAAAAACCCCGACTTCTGAATGTGGAGCAAACCCAGGCCTTATAGCCCAAGCTCAAATGACAGGAGGATGTGACAGAGGCGTAGCATGCCCAGTGTTCGTGCAGCCTCACACAGAGAGCAAAGGAGATGCTGGTGTGCCTGCAGGAGGTTACTAAAACTTGGGCCTGGCCCTGCATCTTGCACTGCCATATATCACAGATACTTATTTTCACAGTAGTAAAAGGAGTGCATCAATATTTGGCCTGAAGGTTATAGTCAAAAGCCCACTGACTTCACCTAACCACAGGACACCCTGTGGCTATATTATTACTGTTTGCAATGCATAAGCAGCAGGAGGTCCCACTCAAAGCCAGGAAGCTTACTGGACTGGGCACTTAACCACAGACACTCTGAAAATCTCAATAGGTGAGAGAAAGATGAAAGGGTGAAAGGTGTCCTGGCCAGTCAGTCTAGCAGGCTGGTCACAGAGTCAGGAATGCAACATTTATGTCATCTGCTTCCTGCCTCAACAAGAATATGTCACCTATGAAAAATCATATCAAACTATCTCTGACACACACGCTTTTCATCATGTCTTTTCTTCTAAAAATCAAATATATTCTTCGCCCCCAAAATCACCATCTGAGCACCTGTATTACCGTGTCCCTTCATTCACCAGATCTAACCCTGGCTTTTCTTACTGATGAAAGCTTGGGTATATTTACCCTGTTTGACCCTTGGCTGATGTTCTCTTACAAAAATTAAACATCAGTGGTTCCTCTTACTTTATTACAAGATAGACCATACATCACCCAAAGCAAAAGAAACTATAATTAAATCCAAAACCACCAGAAAAGAGCACAAAAATCAGGTTTACTTATGCAAAGCTTTGTTTAAAATACATATTTAAAAAAAAAAAAACCACCAAAGAAACCGCACAAAAAACCACCCCAAGACAACCTCTGTGATTAAAACTGCGGTTTAAGTCACACTGGTGAACATTTCACCTGTAAAAAGAAGGCATGGGTGTACATTTGTTTGCACGTATGATGGGAAGAAGAAAAATTACAACTGAGTAATATGCACTCATACACACTAAGTAAACCCCTCATTTCCTCCTCTGCACTGAAATACAGTCAGACACTCCCAGTCCCAGGAGTGCCACCCCCATGGACCACCAAAATAAAGCTGAACAAAGGAGGCTAATTTAGACCATATTCAAGGAAAATATCCTGTTTACTGATCATTTTGAGTTTTGGAGGAGGACAGCAGCTGAAAAATCTGTGCACTACTGAGAAGTTGCAGAGTGGGAGATATTAGTTTATGTCTTCTTGCTTTACAGGGAAGAATGGGACAAGGGAAGAGAAGGAAAATTCAGGCAACTTTATCCTAGCAAATACAATCAGAGGGGCTGTTCATAACATTGCTAAAAAGAAAAAAATACTAACATTTCACAAGTTCCCCTTGTGGCCTCCCTTGCTCCTCCTCCCCCATCAAAAATTCATAAAGGGAATCAGCATTCTTTACCGAATGGGTCCCTGAGGTGCCATAGACCTTGTTGGAGAGAAAGGCTATAAATATCGAATTATACACCTCATGGGAAGAAAGGGTTGAAGATTCAGCTTCAAACCCACTGTGCTGTCCCCAGGGGAACTCACTCCAGACTCAAGGTCCAGCGTGGCAAGGAAATGGGTCAAGTGTGTCAATTTTGAGATCGCTGACCTTTGACACCTTTAATGATGCCCAGAGTCCACCTCCTTGACGTCCTGCTGCCCCCTGTGCACCACAAACTTTCCAAAGTCCCTTCAAGTAAAAAAATAAATAACTGAGTCAAGCAGCATTGAGAAGCTGTGCTAAAGACCACTTTCAGAGACGTTTCTGGCCCACTAAGGCAAGTTTAGAGCTCAGACTACCAGGCCTTCTTCACTTACCTCCATACCATTGCAATAAAGTGGGATTAAGTGCAACCACACTTCTACTGTCAGGTCCTCTATGTAGGTTTTGCTCTAGGTAAAATGTAAAACTCCACATTATTAGACTGTATAAGGCTCAGAAATGAACAGCTGATCTTTTTTCTTTCTTTTAAAAATATTTCCAAATCAAGTTACAATAAAATATAGCAGGTATTAAACAGTTAAAAAGCTAAACAAGCACCTTTTAAAAAAAAAAAAAAAAAAATCAATAAAAATACTGTCTGTAGGCATAAACCAGCAAATGTTCGCTATTGAGACGCAGGAGGTCAGAAAAACTGCCTACATACAGCTCAGCAATAAGCATCTCCAGGATTTGGCCTCTCCCCACATTTTTCTCATCTTTGGCTTAGGCTGGTGGTAGCAAAAGCCACCCATCTCCCACAGCAGAAAACAGAAAGAAACACACACTCCTCTACACATGCCAACCTCAGCGCATAATACTTGCGTCACTGCAGTATATTTCCTGTTCAGAGATTTTTAAGAAAATGTGGGTGAAGTAGTACTTTCAAGTAGTGCAAGCAGGAGTTACTTGCCTCCTATAGAAATGCACTCACATATGGGGTGGAAGGTGTTTAAACCCAGTTAGGTCATAGCTAAAGGACAGATGATACTCAATAAGCTCATAAGGAATCATAGGTAGGAAAATGCAATGACCCAGTTCCTAAACTGGGATCTGGCAAAGACACCAGCACCAATAATTCCTCTTCCAAAACAAACCATCACGGTATTGTAATGCCACAATATATTTTCGGCATAAAATAAAAATAAAATAGGGCTTAACACACTGTGGTTCCCTGGAAACATGAAAAAAAAAAAAATCTACTTGAAATCCATCTTCCACCAAGCCAGCCACCACCACCCCATTAGGCACTGGGGTGTGAGCTGGTGGTGTTTTTTTCTTTTCCAGTACAAGTTCAACCAGCAAGTGATGCATGCAAACCCTGGAAATGTCCCAGGCATAATTGTTTCTGATCTCTGATCCTGGAACTTACTGAAGATGCAAGATTTAGCTTCTAGGGCTGTGTACAGACACCACTACTAATTTGGCTTACAGTTCTACTGTAGGAAACGAGCTTAGACAACATCACTCTAGTTTGCAGCTGCTATCACTAGGACAAATGACAAGGGAAAAGATGCCACAGGGACGTGGTTTAGACAAAATATTACAACTCAGAAATGCCAGGTTCCAGTTTCAGCTCTGCTACAGAGTCCTAGCATGGCCAAGTGAATCAAACCCATAGCTCTGCTTCAGATGCTCAAAAGCCTGATCCTAATCACAGCTGGCTTTCTCAATACTGATGTAACACAAAGTAATCAAGAGTAACAAGCAACAACATTCTGTTGTTGTAATATATAAATATATACATATGTATTTTTTAAAAAAATGAAAGTCTGTGCTTGCTTTTCTTTAACATCTTCCACAGTCCAGCTCTCCTAATGTGAATTGCTTTGTCCCTTGGGGAAGAAAATTTCTGAGCCCTCAACCAAAGTACTTCAGTGCCAGAGGAAGGAAACTCACCTTTATATTGGGTTATGTTGGGTTGCAGGAGGACAGACTTGACTCCCTAGGAAAGACCTATTACTACTGTAAAGGTAAAAATCATTTAAAACCCCAAGAAATGTACTGAGCTGGAAAGGGTTTCTTCCTCACACAGCCCTCTATCCCCAACTTGGACAGACTCTCTCAATATATTCCATTGAAAACTCTCCACCCGGCCAGCTCATATAAAAGTATAAATCCCACTTATCCACCATCTCAGGGGAAACCAGGTTCCTTTCAATAAGCAGGGTTAGAGATGATGGGAACTGTGAGCTTCCCAGCACAGAAAAGGCCATGCTCCAGGTCCCCACCCCTGAGGCACAATGAAGAGGAGACCAGAAGACTTTGCTGACTGGCCAGATTTTTAAGGGCTCGTGCTCCAAACAAGTAAAATTTTAGTGGGTGTACACACACACACACACACTTACTCTGCAATCCCAAGGACAGAGCTAAATGTACGTTAACCCTCTTGCTCCCAACCTTAGCGAAGTGAATGTAATGCTGAGGAAGATCAGATGATCTTTGGTTCTTGTTTATTCCTGAGGTGGGTACAAGTGAGGCCGCAGCCAGACAAATACACCGTCTCCCATCAAGGCTACCTCTACTGACCGCTTGTCATTCTGAGACTACCAGCAATATGTTACTTAATTCTAATGCAACCATTACTGCATTTATGCATACCAATTAATGTTTTATATGTAGTTTCTGTGGTCTCTTATAGGTATTTTTTTCCAGGGTAGCAGGGGAGAGAAGAAGGGGAATTTGTGTTGTTGCAATTGTTCTCTCAACACCAGAGGGGAGGTGCCCTCCAAACTCACCACCATCATTTCTCCTGCCATCTTTCAATCTGAAAGCACTGAAATATTTAGCCCACATCCAACATCAACATACAAATCCCACGTAACCCTACACCTTTACACACAAACTTCCACCCAAACAGCAGAGAGCACTTTAGCACGCCTGTCAACATGGAGAGATCAAAAGCAGCCCCCATGCACTCCTCTGCATTGGACCTACTACACGTGCAGACGTGATCCAAATCACGTGTCCCACACGCATCAGCCCGCACATGGCATACTCAGGGAGTAACGTGCACTTTGGATGCCTTGAGTCACTCTACTTGCAACGTGCAGCCACACCCCCCATGCCTGCTTATTCAGAACTGCCAGACATGGCTGCAGAAATCTCCAAAACTGGTATAGTTACTGCTGGGTGCAGGAGAGTAGACAGCCATGCTTTGAAATGCATAAAGATTTCAGTCACTTATAAAGGAGATGATTTTTCTCCCCTGTATGTTGGTGAAAGAACAGAACAGAAGAAGGAAAGCAGGCTCATCATGCAGAGTACTTGTGGACACTGCAAGGTCTCCTGCCTCCACAGCTTATCATCCTTACAAGATTATCATGGGATGTGTGCTATACGCAGTGCAAAATATATCCGCAGTTAAGTTCTTTTTAATGTTTATCTAGGTAATATTTGTCTAAAGATTATATATAAAGAAATATTTTAAAATCATGTAACAGAACTCTAATGAGATACTTTGGGACAAAGTCCCAGCTTCCTCCCTTCTCCTCTGTGATTTCCAGCCACCACAAATCCATAGTGTCCCTGTGTGTAGTCAAAACCACAGGATGGGGCTACACCCCTGTCTGCTTCTAACCTTGTTATCTCTCACAGGTAACATGAATACAGTGCACTTAGAGCACACGTTGCTAGGTTTAGAATACACAACCACATCACATTTTATTAAAAATCAACAACAAAATACACACAAAGCCAGTTTTGTCTAAGAAATTCAAGGCCTGTAGCAAATTATTTGACTGTGTGCTGGTTTGGTTATACATGTATAGTGAGGTGGAAAACAAAGAATGCAACATAAAATTAACAAAGATTTATCCGTTCTCAGAAGAAAAAGGAAAGCAGGCTGACAGGACAAACGATTTATGAAAGGTACCAGGAGTAAATCTAGTCAGCCCTATTCGGTAAAAATTTAGCAAATCTTGCTTTACAGAACTGAGCTAAACAAAATCAATTCCCCAAATAAAATGTTTCCTGTCTTCCTATCTTCCAAATGCGACAAGATGCGATTTGGGCCTCTGAACAGTCTTCTCAGCTTCTGAGTTCTTCCCATACATAATGGAAAGGTGCCGTTATTAAATTATTATTAAATTAGCACTTCTCACAAGACATCTACCATACCAGAGAGAAGCAGAAGTGGGGCAGTGAGACAGGTATCAAACAAAATTCAAAGTCTGAGTGTCTAGAACAAAGAACATTATAGCCCCATCTGAACCTTATGGCTTAAACCCTCCTTTTAATTATAGCCCCAAACGGTTCATGCGTGGATAGAAATGAAGTACACAGAAAGGATCCTTTACAAATCAGTTGATTAATAATGAATATTTGTAGTCTCCTGCATTCACCTCTAAATCTGCTCACAGACAATTCATTTAACATTCACAACAGTAGATAGAGGTTACCAAACATAGGCAAATGGAGGTACACAACGCTACATATGAAACTCCAAAGACCTATAGTTACAGAATTTAAGCAGCTCATCTGCTAGTTTGGATTAGTATGGAAGTCCACATTCAAGACACCAAAGTCCTCCCTTTTATTTGTTTGAAAGCCATACGTGAGAATTTGCTGGGGTGACCCAATAGGGGAATGAGAAGCAATTAACAACAATTCCCCGCTCGATTTCTCTGGGTCATTCGTAGTTTCATACACCCCTACTCAATCCTTCATCAGCTTTGTAATTTCCAAGTTAGAGCCTTTATTTAGTCTCTCTTCTCATGAATGCTGTATCTCAATCAAGTAAGCAAAGGATGTATAACAAATACCTCAAGCTGTGTGGGATATTTCTACTTGCAATAGAAATAATTTTTCTGATATCCCTTCATCTATAATTCTTAACACACACTTTAGCACAATGCTAAAAGCAGAGGTTGCCAAAATGGTCTATGTAACAGGCAGCTTCGGAACCAAAGCATCACCCTTGAAAAAGAAAGCTGGCTGTATGGAAACAAAGGTGCAGGTAGCTGAGGAATAAACCTCTCATGCCAATGCTATTTCTCCTATGTCAATGTTGTTTGCAGAACACAGAGTAATTTTGTTGAAAATTTTACTCTATGCCTTCAATTTTGCCGAGTCAGAGCAATTTAGAGCACTGGAACCATGCTATTTGTTCACAGTTTGGAAAGAAAAGCTCTCCACTTTGATCAGAGACACATTTTAAGAACACTCATTTACGGAAACTCATCTTTCCATGGATGATTCGTAACTGCCCTGTTTTCTTCTCTTTTGCTTATAACACTTCCCACGTTGTGCTTCAGAGTGTCATTAAATGCCCTTTTATTGCTCCCTCGTTGTAAGTACCTGAGTATTAACCAGGGCTTCAAGATTTACAGCCTATTTTAAACTCAGATAATGATGTTTAATTTGTTATTGGCTGTGTAAAGGTTAACAAAGAAATAACTCAAACTATTAGCAAAGGAATAACGCATTACGACAGGGCAATTAAGAGCTATATCTGGCACTGCATGAAAAGATTGATCTCATTTCAAAAGGAGCTCGATGATCCGCATTCACAACCCATGAAGTGCAAGGGTAGCACGCAAGTTCATCCTTTACATACTTCTATCTTTCAGTTGGTTTTCATCAAGGAACTTGCACGAGTACCGTGCTGACAGACAAGCTCTCACAAATCTACCTGTGAGGTCTGACAGAAGTTTCTGCCCTTCGCTCTTACTGCTCCTTTTCTGGGGGTTACCTCTCTCAGAGCAGAGTTGGCAGAACGCAATATGCAGCATTTACCTGAGGCTGCCTGCCTGTAAAAGCCAGCTAAACTTAGCTTAAACACACCTTCAGTTGCCCGTTGAGTTATGTCTTTGTCCATAACTTGAGTAAGATGCAGGCACACTTCACTCCACCAGCTCTGCAGTGAAAAAGAGGCACCATCTGAAACTAATGTACTGTAAATAAACACAAATCAAAGCCCTAAGTGAGAAAATTTCGAACTGATTTTATAGTACTGCTGCAACTGTACCCCAAGGCCTTGCTTTTAAACTTCACTGCTGTGGAATCCACTGATCACACATTTTGCTGAGGTGGGGGGAGGGCTTATTTTAGTCAAATTCATTGCACTGTTACAATCGTTCTCATGCAGAAAAGTCCCTTTTTTCTCATCCTTATTCAGGCTGTTGGGCAATTGCCGGAAACACTTTTTGGAGGAGTTGGGGAGAGGTTATTGGATGTAGGCCCAGCGGCTTTTGGAAAAACAGAGTAGAAAATATGCAGAATTCATGGAAGAAAGACAAGCAGATGCTGCTTGAAAAGATGGTTATATTCTTATGTCAACAAATTAGTACATGAGCAGCCAAAAAGCCCACACAGAGGTAACACAAGCAAATGTGTCCTTAGGACATTCAAGGGAAAACACAAACTCTCCCGGTAGGATCTACACTAGCGAGCATACAACTAAGACCCTACTTAGCAATGCACTTGAGACCAATTCCCATAAACTTTGGATCAAGGCAGTGGAAAGGCTGGGTACAAAGTAAACCCTGAAACTTCTGCAGCTGAGCTGTATTTTTGAACAAATCCTTGCATTTAGAAACAATTCCAAACCATCTTTCATAGAGCTGAAAAACATGGATGGGATTGAAAAAACATGGATTCTGCAACTTTGGCTTGAACAACATCCATTTTATTTCCTTAAACACTTGCCCAACATTGCAGCCAAGTGCAAGTTCAGTCAGTCTTCCCAACCACTGTTTGGGAGAGGAATAGACCTCCAGCTGGTATAAAATGGAATGTGCCTTCAACAGCTTTAAGACTATTTCCACCAAGCCCAGGGTCTAACTCTGTATTCTTTTTAACACCCTTTCTTCATTTTTTCTACCTGCAAGCCCTACCCGCCATATCTTTTCTGACACCTCCACCCAAATTTTACATTTCTTGGCTATAAACTTGCAAAAACATCAGGGTGGGTGGGGGTGGAAGAGAATATACTTTCCCTGTAGGATTTTAGCATAAATTCTAAGCAGTCTTATTAAATTCTGTGGAACCTTCCTATCCTACCCTTCCCCCACCTTTTTTTGCTTTTTTCCCTTCTCCTAACTCTTACCACATGTTGCAAAGGCCAGACATGAGTCAGACCAAGCTCCTTAAGCAGTAGGAAGGGGGAGGGAGGAGGTAAGCAGAGCAGAGGGTTCCTTTATCAGCTAAGAGAGGGGCCATTTCAGCTGAGAGAGTGACCATTCCACGCTCCAGTGCTACTTCACACAGCGCCAGAGCCTGGCAGCAACACAGATGCACCCATTAAAAATAGTCCTGCCAAGTGGCTGAAAATTGAGGACCAACAAGAAATTCATAAAAGCAGTAGGAAAACTGTGGAATTCATTCTTTTACTGGCCAGTAAATTTCTAGTGGGTCAACGTGTCCTAAATGACAATCAGCTGACAGGGCTAGGTGCACAGGTTCCTGGCTGTTCTCAGATCAATGCCATGAACTGAGACTGAGGATGAAACAAACCTTATGAACTATGTTTCAATATGAAAGCAGGACAAGGTGAAATCTAAGGCTCACAGATACGGATTGGCTTATCCGTTCTCTCCCATTGCATTTGTGTTTTATTTGCTCAACTTGGTCTCGCAATCTGATGCTAAGAGGACTTTTTCAGCAGCTCTGCTAAACATACGGGCTTTGATCACAGATGTTCCCACATCAGGCACAACATTTGACCCTTCAGATCCTATGATGAGCCCTTCTAGAAAATCCTGCAATGCATGATTACAGAGATAGTGGTTAGTATCAAAACTCACCAAGCAGTTAGCTATGTCCTTCCTAAAATAAAATTCTCTTTTCTCAATATCACATCCATATAGAATATTTATAAACCTTGATAATCACGAATTCTGTAATATTGACTGGGAACAAATACCAGAGGCCAACTACACCTCAAAATAATACTACTTCTTTCTTTGTCTGCAATCTTTCCATTTCGATGAATATTCTCTTTGCTTAACTTACAATAAACTATCCCCCTAGTTCTCTACCATGTTGCATCATGTTACCTTTCCGCTTTTACAGTGTTCCTCTAGGATGAAACATGCAGCTCACTGTACCATAGGAGCCTCACCAGAAGTTTCAGGCTAGACAGACTTTTTAACTGACACTCTTCTATTTCTTCCTACGTTAAACCATTCCAGCTTCCAAAACCATTTTTCAGTCAAGTTTGATTTTGTTGTTGTGAAGTCATCAGTCTTTAATTTCAACAAATTTCTAATCCATTCCCATCAGTCCCACTGAGGCAAATAGGCAGTTTAAAGGTCCATGGGTAAGTGCAAGTGATGAGTTTTGGATTATAAAGTGCAATTCAGTTGGCATTAGCTATTGCAGTGGTAGGAAAATCCCCAGGAAATAGAATCATCCAGATAGATTTCCTGCAGAGCCAGTTCAAATATCTCTGCATCATATTTGCAAGTGCTTCTGGCTCCAGGAGGACTTACTAACTTAGTCATGTACCACACAGAAGACACAGAACAGGCTCAGGCCTTAAAGCTGGACTGTCATGTCCACACAGCCCTGCATCCAAGGCAGTATGTCTTTCCAAACCTAGAAGTGCTGGAAAATATGATGAAGAAGTACCAGTGGTTCTGCCTGGAACCCGTGCAGACATATATGCAATGCATTTAATACTGCTTCCAGATCAGCACAGTCCTTGGCCCAGCAGGATCTCTGAGCTCTGTGCTAATGGAATAGCTTACCAACAACCTGGATAATCTCACTCACAGATATAAGAACAAACCACAGACAGTGCTCTATTAAAAGACAAACTGCCAATTTCTTGATTAAGGGAGAACAGGGTTTCAGTATCCAGCAGCAGAAGCTCCAAGACCTGCTGCATCTCTCCCTAAGGCTACAGGAGAGAAGACTGCATAGGAACAGCGCACAAGATTTTTGCTGCTTCTAGGATATTGGCGTTAAAAAAAAAAAAATATTGATGAACTACTTTGTCATTGTTAACAGCATTGCTGACAAACTCACAGCAGGCCCACTGAGAGGAAGACAGCAGCATGTCTACTGAATGCCTGTTGTAGCTGAGACATGTGCTCTGAATTAGGCAAGGTGTGTAAATTATGACAGCCAGAGCTCTTTAGAGAATGCCCAGGTCTGAAGGATTCTGGTGCACTTTTGTTGTTGCTGCTGCATTTCCCCGTAGTTGTTCTCTCAAAAGAAACCTTGCTCCTTGGAGAGAGCATTAACAGGCTCCTGCTCCTGAAGTGTCATTTGACAGAAATAAAATTGAAATGCTAAAAAGAAACTCCAGTTTCCTTTCCTTATTGCATTCATTATTTTATTCTCTCTAACTGTAGCTTAACCTCAGAGGAGAAACAACAACCACACTAGGCTGGGGAAGATGGGGGAGGAGAAGCGATGGGACAGACAACCAAAACCATGGGTTCCTTTACAGAAAATCATGCATGAAACTAGCACCCCGGTAACATCTGGGAAGACCTTGCCTGCAACACAGACTGCCAGATGGGTCCCAGAAAGCTTCATTTCCAGGAATGCCCCACCAGGGCAGTAACACTCAACACTGCATGGTCATTATTGTTATTTGAAGGAAATTAGGCTACACCACACTTTGTCATTAAAAAAGTAACACTGCAGGAGATCTTGAAAGGACATCAGTTCCTTCTCCTGCCTTCAGGCCTACACTCAGAGAATGGTAATATTTGAGAAGACTTACTAGTCCATACAGAGCAGAAGCAGCAGCAAAGGGAGTGAGATACCAAACTTGTAGGCTGGTTAGCATCTGCCTCAAACAAAATCTAGAGGAAGAACTCAGCTTTCTGCCAGTAATACAGAACAGACAAATGGAGTGTGCAAACAAGCAGGCTAATTGTTCTAAGAAAGGTAGATTTTTCTCTAAGTGAACCTGCAGGCACTTGCTTTGTTGACCTGTTTCAGTCCCTGGGCTACACACATTTTCTGTCGAGATGAAGAGATCGGCAGTCCAAAAAAGCAACACAAACTGTAACACAGCTGTGAAGAACCAGGGTTAAAAACCAAGCCACAAAGAATTATGTAACCCTTTCAAGATGAAATTATTGATCTTTCCTTGAATGTCAGCCTTAGCATATAGTCTCATATTCTACAGACCTACATTCCAAACACACAGATCAAAGTCCTAATCATAGATTAATTTTGGCACTGTTTTACACTTTAAAAAGCAAAATCCGTTATCTCAAAAGTTGTAAAGAAGGTGGATCTTAATTAAGGAAGATGTCCTGAAATTAGCACACAGCCATCAAAATGGTAAGCTGGTAATGAAAAAGTTAACTGAAAAAAATTTTTAATAGTACAAAAGATACTAATTACACTCATTGGAGAAATACTGCTAATCAATCCTACTCCATGACCTGCAATTTTATCTTTGTTTTTGTCTCCAGATCCCCAAACCCTTTTCAAATTCTCTACCAAAAAAATCTGAAACAGTCATAATACAGTTATCTCCATTATTAGTTATGCTCCTTCCAGGAAACATTTTCACCTTAAGAAATATTGCAGTGCAACTGCTCATCTTCTTCTAGGCATTTATTGGCAGGAAAAATGTTGGGTTTTCTCCTTCCAGTAAGTGAAAATACACTTCCAATTTCAAGAGCTGCTTGCTAAGAGAGGAAAACTTTGCATGAAAAGTCTAAAAATTAATAGTTACAAACACGAAGTACCAACCACCCGTTGCTAATTACCAACATTATCATGCATTTGACTGGAAGTTTCCTTATATCAGCCTAAATATAGAGATGCTAAGCTGTTTACTGAAAAAAAAAAAGATTCAGTGAAAGGTTTAACCATCAAAAACCACCGTTTCCTCTTTCGGTTGAACTGGATTTCATACTTTGGCTCTGCAAACATTGTGCCTCTGTTCCGTTCAGCATGGCAGCGTGTGGGAGGACTGGGTGGTTTTGCACTCAGTGCAATCATGGTCATTTCAATCCCATTCTGCTGCAATGCTCAGAAATGTTCTCATTTTGATATAATTAGTGTTTTATTGCAGGGAAAATTAACCAAATGAAACTTTATCAGCTGTTTAATTAATACTCAGTTTGCCAGTGCTTTTTGCCAGATATCACTGTGTTGGACTCGTTCATTCAACTGCTACTACAGGGAATGAGCTCAAAATGCCAACTCGCCACTGGTGCCTCCAGTGAAGGCCACATTAACTCCCATCTTTGCCAGCAGCCAAGATGCCCCTCATGGAAGAGCGAAGGAGGACGCAAAACTGAGGAGCTATCGTGGTAGATGAATGATGTGAATGATTTCTGGTCTCAGTTCTACCGTGTTCCAGGAGTCACAGCTACAGCATCGGATACAAACCCACCTCCTCTCAGGACCTCAGCAAGAGCAAATAAGGTGACAGAAGGACAGCAAGGGAAGCCATATCATCTGTTTGGTGAGGAACAGCCACCACTACCCTACTCTCCTAACCAACCTGACATTGTATTATTTTTTTTTTAACTTCCTTACAGTTACGTTACTCCGGTACAAGAAATTTAGACATCAGTGGCCTTTACGTCCATTTGGAATACTTCCCACATAGAGATATACCAGCTGGACAAATTTTCGGCTGAGGTCCAAAGTTGGGAGACTATTTTGATCAAGAAAAATTAAGACTCATATTAGCTCAATTGAGAGGTTTTCTCTGTGGATTTTCCTCCGTGCTCAAAAGGCATGAAAGGCACCACTGAATTTCCAACACTATAACCTTCTATCTGGACAGATATTTATTTCTAGTTGCCCCCCCCCCCAGTTCTCTTTAATACTTTAGTATCTAAACACCTTCCCATCATGAATACATATAGTCTGTAAGCTAGGTGAGTGTCCTCTATTTCAAAGAGACACAAACCACCTGAAACAGAAAGAAAGGGGCCAGTCAGGCTTCTGGGGAGCAGCAGCACTGAGGTAACTAAATGAGCTGTACTGACTCACCTGCTGAAAAGTTCTCACCTACCACAAGTCAGCCTTTTTGAATACCACCTTAGTGACAGAGACCTGAATGAGGTCTCTCAAGCTCCACACTTGTGACTCACCCACAAGACACTCCTTCCAATATGGGATCTTGTTATTTCCAGCTTTCCTCTCTCTATTCCAGGCCTAAACACATCAGGTGTCACTATCTGGGAACAATGGATAGATTGAGTCACTTCTGCTTTGGAATGGAACTACAGAGCACCAAGGTCTGACAGCAGACGCTGCTGAAGTACGTGGTCTGAACCAGCCCTGATAGACACCTCCTGCTTCCCAGTCACAGCCTAGTATTGGGCGATGACATTTTACGGCGGGAGGTCACAGTGCATTCACATCCTTCCTTCTAAAATCACATCCTGCCTTCCCTGTCACAACAGATGGGCTACAGCGTTCCTACCTGCTCACCAAAGTAGTTTGCAAGTCCAAAGTAAGATCACACAACACACTTCCACGGACTTTCTTTACTGCTCGCTCCTACTTTAAGCCATGATGTTACTGTTCTGGTTTAACAATCTGGAATGTCATATGGTAACCAGCCAGGCTACGAAGGGTCTGTTTATCAGTACCTAAATCAGGCTGAAAAGCTGCAAGTCAAATTTTTCATAAATTAAATTTTTAATTGAAAAACAGTAACTTTGGTATTATTTTTCTTTCACATTTTTCTTCCTCTTAGTTACAGAATCTAACTGAAAGGCTTTCAATTGAAAATAGTGAAAACTGACTACTGAGATTGAAGCAAAACCATTAAATTACTTGGTTAAGGCCAGAAGGGGAAACTGTGTCAGACATTGAGATTACAACTCCAGAGCTCCTGTTTTAGGCTCCTCTGGTTATTCTATGCTATGGAGTTGCCAGGGTGTCTCATCGTTTCAGAGAGCATAGTGCATCCTACAGAACAGATTTTACTAATGGCTGGAGTGAGTGTGTAACATTTCCCCACAACTATTCCTATAAAATACCACTGTGCTTGCAGTCACCTTAGCACTAAGAGCAAAAGACAGAAGCTGACACTAGAAACATTTTAAAGCAGAACAACTGGTCAAGTAAACTTGTGCAAAAAGAGGCCAAACAGCAGCTTCACAGGGGGAACTAGAAAGGAGCTCAGCTCAGCAGTTCTTAGTGGCACTGTCTCATGAATCACAAGAAGGCTGCTGGGAACCTACACGGTATATTATTGGCATTACGCAGCTGGGTGGGAGTGGGGTGTAGAAAAAGGTTCAGAAAGAGAAATGCGAATGAGACAACCCATTCAGCACAGTCAGTTATCAGTGCAAAGGGGAAGGGGGGAAAAAAAAAAAAAAACCACCACACACAGGACTTCCTTATGAGTGAGTGTTCAAAATAGAAGGCCAAGCCCTGATTCTGAGAAGAGACAAAAAATTTGGCAATCCTACACAAACTCCCTATGAGATAGGGAGAGCCCCATGGGGAGAGGGGGGTACAGCATGCAGGAATGAATAACCACCAAATGGGAAAGCTGTCTGGGTGAAAAAACAGGTACCATCCAACTCAGCAGGCCATTACAACAGGTAAAGGGAGATGTAATATTATTATTGTCTAGCCATAACTCTATAAATACATTCCGACTTGACAAATTCTTGAAGAAAAAAAAACAGTGAGTGTCTGCTGTTATTGGTCTAAGGAGCTAACTCTGAAATATGAGCTAAAGACAGCTCCCTAGCGGCTGCTGACTGCTCCAGAACTGAGAGGAAACCTCGGAAAGAGCCCATCAGTGCAAACCGTTGCTGACAGCTTGGGACTACACAACACACAGATTTATTTCACAGACAGCCACAGACAGGAATTTAGCACCCCAAGCTGGCCTCCTGCTTAGCAGAGAAGGTGTTAAAATGCAACCACGCAGAGCCTGGCCCCCCTCCCCACACACATTTTCTTCCCTGACCCCTCCCTTGAACAAAACACAGTAGCAACTAATCAATTTGGTCACCTGCTCCAGGCAGCAAAACACTCACCAGGTTCCCCCTTTTCTATCCCAGTCCCTCCCACCCCCCCAAAAAACCCCCTATACAACCACCACCTAGGGGAGGAAATCCAACCGGCCCAACAGCTGCTCCCAGTGCCAACCAAGTTCAGCTGCAGTGCCTCCAAAACTCCCAAATATTTTGCATGACCCTTCATCTTACAAATTAATTTATTTCTAAACAGCGGCCAACTCCTTTTGTACCTGACAGCTTGCAATCACTGAAGTCATCCAAAAAGATTTAAGGGAGGAGAAATTGAGAAGTCATATACCCTGCTGATATTACCTAACCTGAAGGATTTCTGTCTTTCTTTAAACTTTGGTTTCAACTTTCAAGATGTAAACCATTATTATTGTTTCCCCCAAAATTTACTTTTAAAGATTAAAGAAGGATTTGCAGAGTTTCACGTCATTTCAGTCTAATAATATGTTGATAAATCGGGGGTTGAAAAAACAGGTCAAACTGATCACTGCAGGTTCTCACACACAGAGATATTTATACATATATACAGAAAAGCTTAATTTCTATTAACACAACTGTAAAAGCTCTGAGAGATCCCCCAAAACTAGAAGAAATTTGATACACTAGCAGTGTAGCTAGTACCCATTAGATATACAAATCTTGCTTGCTCACACATCATGCTCCTATTTTTAGGTATTTAGGAAACAAAGAGCCCTTATTAGTGGCTATCTTCTTGTTTGGGAAGAAGGGAGGGGAATAATTCTGTTTATATTTCTCAGTCAGCCTGCTGGCTTTCACACAAAGCACTAAAGCAATTACACTGGCTAGTGCACTAGATGAGAGATTTAGCAAACATCATTAATATTATTATTCATTTACTTAATTCATTTCTTTCTTCTTCCATTCCTAGAGACAGCACACCGAGGCTCTAATACATCCCTCTGCTAGTGAATGTAACTCCCATTAATGTTGGACACCTGCCTTCGGGGAAGCAACGCACCAAGTTACAGCAGGGGAATATATTAATAAAATACAGCAAGAGATTCCTTAGCAGGGCCACACTAGGGAGAGCACTGGATGACCTAATAGAGATGGAAAAGACCGAACTTTTGTAAGTCTGATTTCACTGACAAAGCAGCCCAAAAACTAAGGATTCAAAGAGAAAAATACTGTAAGCACATTCTGAACACTATAGGCTAAATTATCTCTTTGGACGCTAACAGAAGTCTTCAAACTGACTTCGCTCTCTCTCCTGAAAAGAGGTCATTAGTGTTATGTACCATTAGATAAAACAACATAGAGCAGAATTCTTAAATTCAAAAGCAACAGGCTAGAAATGCCTTCATTTTCAAAAGTTCTTAAGAGCCAGCAATTTCTGCAATGTCAACTGCTACCTTCAAGCTAATTTTTCCAAGCTAGATATTAGATTTGGATTATAATTTCCACTGTAAACTCTCAGGCAACACAGAAGATCTCAGTCTAAATAGTGATGGGGGAGCTAAAGCTTAAATTTTTAACATTCAAGACCTTGGTCCATGGCAGGCCAGCTTCAGAGAAAGTTTTCATTTGCTGGTTAAGAAACTGTCTGCAACCAGTAAGATTCAGCCCTTCACAATGCTGTCACACACATACAAATCAGAACCTTTGCTGATGTCACTATGAACAGCTTGAGATGATCTCCTTGCCACTCAATTAGAAGCTGCTAGAGCCTTTTAGCACTCTAAGTGATTTCTGAGGCATGCTAAGAAACTCAGAGTAACCAAGCACTGTATTAACCAGTTTGCTCAACAGTGACAAAGTGTATTTGCATTCCAAGGTGAAATCTATTAAGGGGAAAGATGAAGTGTGAGATTTTGGTGCAGACAAGGTGATCAGATAATGACATTACCCTACACAATACAGTATATGTAACCATTTTAAACCGAACAATTTGTTTACTCTGTCCTCCACCCACCTACCAAGCGCACGAGACTCCAGATGTTAAGATGAGATACAGAAGTGAACATCAGGGGTAAAGCTTCACGCTGCTTAGGGTTCAGCATCCAGCTGAAGCCTACGAGTTTGAAAAATCAGATAGGAAATCTCAATACAGACTCTTTCCCCTTTTTAATCGGGTTTATACAAATTGTCCTTTCCCATTTCTCTAAGCACATGCACAGCCATTTAGGCATAGTACTTCATTTATCAAGAGGCTTATTCTCATCGAGAGAGCTCAGCCGAGGAACCAGGTTACTGGCTGAGACAAAAGCTTGAAAATAAGACACACCATAGTTCCTGCCACTGCAGGTGAGCATTTGCTTTGCCTGCTCACAGCAGAAGGCAGTGAAGTCTGCTGGGCAGAGCACCGAGGCAGCTGCTGTCGATTCTGTTCTCCCCGAGTTGAGTTTTGACCCTCACAAAACTCCATTCCTTTTCTTTTCTAATCTCCTCCTTTGTAGCTCTAATACTTTTATGAGGTAAATTCTACTAGTACAGCCTGATACAATGTTCAGAGCAATGAAGGAAGTACTTCGCTATCTTGATTTTTAGATCAGATTCTGCTCTCAAATATATAAGACCAATGTACTAAGGCAATTAGCAAAGGCTGCACCAATAGAGGGAGTGAATTACAGTACCTCTGTGTTCTGCTTTGCCTTCTTTAAACCTCTTTCCTCCCACCCCATAAAACAACCTCTCAGGATTTCCCTCCTCCTCCCCCCGCCCCAGCAAATCCTAACAGACAAACCTGGAAATGTAACTGAAGCCCAACACAGGCTACAGAAAAGGGGAAAGGTTGACAAGCCAGAGGTTCAGCTTTCCCCCTTCCTGTTGTCTCATGTCACCAAAATGAAAAAAGCACCACTGCTTGGAGTCCTGCACAGTTTAGATCTCTACCCAGTGTTTCCCCAGAGTCAAGATACTGCAATCAAATAAAGGCTCTCAGACTCAAGTATTTGCTAGTTCCACCTGTACTTCAGGCCTTTCCTTCTTATCTACAGTTTAAGAAAGAATTTCAAATGGGAATTCCTTAGGGCAATTATTCTGACTTATTCAGCCTCATTTTCCCAGTTTCTTGTTTAAAAACATCAAGAAGCCAGCACAGTAAAAGCCGAAGTCTGAAAGTCTTCATTTTTCAGCTCAAATCAAATATTAACAGATTTAAAATTTTCTAGTATGGGGGTTCAATTTAATTGTGTATTTTGCACACAACATCCAAGGAAAGCAGGACGCTCTTAATTCTTGGGGGGTGGGGTGGGGTGTATGCAGAATTAAAAAAAAAAAAAATAATCAAAAGCACCTCCACAGAATTTGGGTGGGTGGCATTGCACCCCTATGGAAACCCTCTTAGAGCTTTAGGGATTTATTTACTGATAGGTCATGGAAACTCTTCCCTAAAGATGTGGCATCATGAAAAGCAGCAAGGGATACAGCTTTAGAAATTAGTTGGAGAAAATGGCTAAGACTGAGATCCCACCCACAAAAATGAGATTTTATGTTCAAAACTCTTGCTTGTCTGATTGCTGGTCTTGTTTTCTTATTCTGGATCTGATCATTCTCATCAATCAGCCTCATCTCCCCAGGTTTCTTTTCCATCCCCAGCTTCCTTCTCCATTCCACTTCTTCCTTGTTGCCCCAATTTCCCAAGAAATTTCCACCCTATGTTTTTGTAAGTCTGTTCAGCTACCCATATAAAGCAATTGGAGGGTTTAAAAAAAAAAAAAAAAGACAGACAAGGTCAGGAGAGATGAAGCTCATTACAGTATATAATATTAAATTGAGCAAGGGTAAATCTACTGTATACTTGAAAAATTATACCTGCTTGTAGCTCTGGCTGTACCAATAAAGCACACAAGATCTGTGCTTCTCCAGGTTTCTCCAGGCTGGGGAATTTGAGTGGGTTGATTCCTCCTTTGGGCTCCCACTATCCCTCCCCACCAAGGTCTAGAGAGCATCATTAAGATATATTGCAGAAAGGCTCAGAATAACAACCACATTCAGGAGCAATACACCAGACGCGAAGCGTGGTTGGGTTTTGTGGGGGGTTTTTTATCCACTTCTTCACTTTACCCAGCAAGCTCTTCCTACAATCGCATGCTTTTCTTCACTGCAATCTCGCCAAGGGCGGTATCGCCTCTTGATAATACAGTCTTTGTATGCACCTACAGAATTAAGGGAGATGCAGGGGAATTTGGGGGTTGGAGGGAGATAATTTCAAACCAAACGTAAGAAAGAAGTACCATGCAGAGCTGGGTGATGCGAGATCAGAAAAATCCCTCTCCTCTCTGATCCATACTATAGATCTCACCTCCTAGTGTCCCACTTCCCCTACATACATGTAAGTCTCCCTTATGTCAGCACTATATATTGATGGGGGGGTGGGGGGTGGGTCTGGAAATCAACAGTAGCAGCAAGGAGCCGTCTCTTACTATTGGCAATAGAGCAGTACTAGGAAGGTCCACTGTGCTAGACACTCCATATACATTGGCTGCAAGACAACTTTTGACTCAAAGAGCCTACAATCCAAACCAATCACAGCCGAACAGCAAGCCCTTCCTTCTGTGAAATTTAAATTAAAAGGTGTTAAGAATAGCCATTTCACTCCCATAGTCTTCACCAATTAAGCTAAGTGTTCAATATGGTCAGGTTGCCCTCTAATTTTGATTTGTCCCCCACCCACATGTTAACTCCGAAGATTGATTTTAAAAATTACAATCATTGTTGCAATTTGCTTAGCTTAATATAAAGCAAGAGCATAACGTCCCCTCATGAACACTACTGCAAGTGGCTACATAGCCTGACCCTTACTTATAATCCCCTGTAAATTCACCCAAAAAGTCATGCACTACATAATATTAGTTCTTACAGACTGACATATTTCCCTGATCTTTCATGAGCCACATGGGGAAACAGTTTTCGCCTGATCTGAATGAAGAAGAAAAACAGTGATCCTAATCAACCGTTTACCCTTAGTGGCTTCCCTAAACAAATCTGGGAAAGAGCTTAAAGGCTTGGGAATATCCTCGACCCTGCTTGATGCACTGTAATAACCCTACCTAATTATACTGATATAAAAACTAATTGGAAAGATAGCAAATGTCAGGGTAAGATGCAAATTGTAGGGTGTTAATTGCTGAACAGGTGCTGGAATAGAATTAAATGAGCATCTTGATTAGGAGAGTGGAAAAAACAAATGTGGACCCCGAAATCAAGTTGGCCACGTGAATTATTTAGCAGCCTCCTTGTACCAGCAAAAGGTCATGTTGATGTGACCTCTGCTTTGTGATGGGTGGGCTGACAAAACAATAGTGAACTCCAGGAGAAAACACGGCTTAGGAGAGAGATGAGAGTATACAACATATGAAATTGTCAATGGGATAAGGGAGGAGCTTTTTTTATTGGTGGACTTCTAGGTGGATGACATGCTAGTAGAAAGTTTTCCATATGGATCATTGCAGTAATAGAGCTGCTCGTCCTAAAGCCTGGGGAGCCCCTGCCTGCAGGAGGCCGTACAGGGATACACCACCCGCTCCTCCTCAGACCTTGCAAGCACAGAAACAAGGGGACTGCCGTTCACGGCGAATATTCTGGGATACACGAATGTCAGTCCAAACAAAAATGGACTAAAAGCCAATTTCTGTGTTTGCACAGAACTGAACAGGATTTTCATCCACAGCCAGAAGTTCTTCAGTGACGCTACTACGGTAGTAAATTATTTTTCACACAGGCCCTCAGAAAGCCATCTCATGTTTCAGTTGCCACTGAATGACCAGCAAACAGATTAGATCAAATAACATCAATTAGAACCAGCAGTCTAGAAATAAGAGACCCCATGATAAGCAGTTATTATTTGGGATGTATGAGTAGAGTAATTTTCACGAAGGATTTAATGCAGCTTCAGTTATCTGTAATTTTGAATCTGAGACTACTTTTTATTGGTGGAAAAAAAAAAAATCAGAATTTTGCAACAGCATGCTGGGGGTAGAACAAGGTTTTATAAAGAAAACCTTTTTCTTTTAAAAGACAGTTTCAACAAGTGACAGAACCTACTGAAATGTTTTGCCAATTAGGAGAAATGTTATGAAGAACTCTGGAAATCAATTTTTTAAGAGTTACTGAAAAAACCTAAATGGTTATTCAGTTAGTTCTGTTAATTACTTTATGATATATCACACTGGTTCAAACAACTGTGGCACGGGGAGAAAGGAGACCTTTTGCATTGAGTTCACTTAATAAACAAACACATCTCAATAGATGGCAGCAATCACTATTAGGTGCTAGCTGAAACAATCGCATTATTTTAGGAGCAGCTGGAGACTCAGTCTAGAGCGGGACTCCAATCCATTAGGCACTGTACAAAGTCACAGTACAAAACCCTGCATTGCAGAGCTTCCGATCTAAACAGAAAGGATAAAGAATGACTGAAACAAGAAAACAGGCCAGTTGTCCTGGACAGGCTTAAAGTAGCAGGAGTCTAAAAGAGATCTTAAAATTAATGTAAGAGCCCAATTTAAGGCTTTTAATACTGCCAATGATCTGCAAAGGACTCGCAGCATAAGAGCTGGATCTTCATTTTTTGCCACGTATTAACAAACTACACTCTCTCGCCTTTTAAGTATTGCATTCCTAAATATTCATGCAACCCAGTACACTGCAGTTGTCTCTAGAATAATTCTCCATTAAATAAATTTCTATATATCAGACCCTTTTTGCAGAAGACAGAACTAAGCACGGAGTTCATAAAGACAATAAGACATTGTTTCCAATATCATTCTGGCACCAGGTAATGGATGGTGTTAAGGCAGCGGTGAGAATATGACCACCTGTGCTTTTGATAATTCCTCAAGAGGAAAACTAACTTGCACAAGATGACAGCCTAGACTCAATGACAAAAAGACACACTGTGCATAAGAGCACCAGATCCCTTTTCCCCACCCAAACGCTAGAAAATTCAATAAAGATATCTGCAACAGTGCCAAGTCATAAGAAAGGCACATTTCTGCTCAAAGAAATGCAAGAATGCTTACAGTGCATGCTCTAAGGTGGGTCTGCACACAGATAAAGGATTTACGCCTAACACACTGCAGCCAGAAGGGAGCAGATACCATTCCAGAGGAAGATGAAACATTTTATACAGATCTTCAGGGGCAAAGGGAAAAGCGTGCTTAAGACTGAAAACTTAGATTTATGACACTAAGACCTGAAGTTCCCTTTGTATCTAGGGGATATGATACACCATGGGTGACAGGAGAATAGCGCAGGTACCGCATTGCAATACTCAGTCTCCTGGGATAAAGACACCAATTCATTATCTGCACACCATCCTTCTTGGGGCCTCCACTGCTAGAGGAGGTAGCTGCCAATCATGTTCCATTCTGCAGACTTATATTTAGTGCTTGCGGTGTGGGCTAGAAGCAGCTGCAGGGAGAAACAGACTCAGTTAATTTTTCAAGTTCAGATCTATGTGTTGGAAGGGAAGGGCTGCAGCTCAAATCAAGCTGTCTCGCCCATGACTTCAGCTGTAACTCTGCTGTTCAGGACCACTACAGATACGCAGGGTGTACTTGAAATGTTGTGTCTGGGGGGGGAGGAGAAGGCGACGACAGAGACTCAATTCGTGTAGGGTTAAGCTGAGCAAAATCTTGGCAGTCTGTTAGAATCCTGTAGGTATTGTACACGGGTATGATCACGGCTGTGCTGCAGGCTATTTTATACAGCTATGTAGAACTACTATGTTAACAACTATCCTGTATTGCTCTTTGCCAATACTGACACTGTCCCAAAACAGCTCATGAAACAGCTTTCGGTTTCTTATATAGAGAAAAATAATGTACATGAAAAATACAGGGGATTTTTTTTTATTATTATTTTAAACACTTATATTAAAGCTTGCAGGAAGATAAAACTTCACCCACACCTGCATCTTACAGTAATGTTAACGGGAAGTCTTTCACATGCCAAAGATCTGAAGTACAGGAATATTACTGAGCTCATAAAAACTCATTCAGAAGCTAGAAAATGCTAGAATTAAGATTAAAGAAGTAATTCCAGTTTAAATCCCTTTTGACATATACTGTAGAATCCTTAATTGTATCATGATATAATTACTCCCCAATGTGTCAGCATGTACCTTGCCCCCATCCCCATTTTTACCTGCTCATTCAAGCTGCTTCTTGTCTCTTCCCCAGTCTCCAGCTGAGCCTGACCCATTATCAGGTCCTAATCTTCCCATCAAGACTCCTAGTCCAGTACAGAATTCCTCACCAAACCTTATAGCCTAGTTCTCTTGATCAGAAGTACCATTTCCCCACATTGCAAATAAGCCATCAAGAGGATGCTCCTAAACTATGCGCAGTATATATCCACAAGTGCTTTGGGCAAGCCTTAGCTGATATAAACTGTCGTAGCGGCATGACAATTCATATTAGCCAAGGAGTCAGCTTTGATCTGTGCAAATAGAGAGCATTTATACGTTGTCTGCTTTTCTCTTGCTAAAGCAGACTTCTCAGGTGGAGAAAAATAGCTGTTCAATGTACAAGTGCAGAAAAAGGCAGAATTTGCCGTACCTTCATATAGAACACAAAGATACATTTTGTCTGTAAAAAACCCCTGAAGCTACAGAACAAAATAAAGGGGAACACAGTCACGTCACCCTTCACAGAAATGGTTGAGGTCACTGCTTCTGAAGGGCAACTATATTTTCAGCAAGTTATCAGGCAGGGCTACTATCCTGCGTGGTGTTTGGCTAAATCGAAAGAAACCGACAGTGATACTTTTTGAAGGCACCGAAGTGGAGCTAGAAAATGAGAGAACCAGATGTCCCTGAAGGAATGCTGGGAAATGCTTGAGATAAAGGGGAAGGGGAAAAAAAAAAAAAAACAAAAAACACACAACCACCCTTTAACCAAAATGTCCCAGAGGATATTTTTTTTGAGGTTCTGTGTCAACAAGTGACACTGACACAACACTGTATACTTTTTCTCCCCTCTTTAGCAGAGGAATTTTGACTGACCAGATATTTTGTCAACATCAAGCAGAATGATTTATACTGGCATGGATTCAACCTTAAAAGTCGTCATTATTTTTCTTCAAGGTACTGAGTACCCACGTTCTTAATGAGAGTAGAGATTTGGAAAAACATCACTATTCAAGTATTCACTTATACTCCAAATTCATATCTAGTACAATCTAGTTTGAAGACCCAGTGAAATTTCTAGTAGCTATAAATTTAAGGATCATATAAAGCTGCCCAGAGTTAAAACTTAAGACAGATCCATAAGATAAACAGCATGTATGAAGAGGCAGACCTCTTCAGCTTTACCGATCCTCCAAACAGCACTTTTGTTTTAGATTCATGTGAACACGAAAATCCCAAGTTTCATCTTTTCAAAAAAGGAAGTTTCAAGAACTGTAGTTTCTTCCAGAAAGTTTGCATATGTGAAACAAACCAGAAGCCCAGATGGGAATCTTAGCAGTTTCATTTTTCTTTTCAGGACTTAGTTTCAACAAAATATTTATGTACATACTTTCTGATGTTGATGCTAAACAATATCAAGTGCTAATTGCTTTGCTGAATCGGGACCCGTTTACTGAAATAGCTTTTTATCAATGTTGCGTAAGAAAACCTAACTGCATCTCTTCAAAAATAATTAAATCCAATTTGTATTGGCATCAACGCTCTTGGCTTCAAGTCCGATTTCTTTGTGCCATCAGCTAATTTCATCTGTTCTCTGTGTATTGGCTTTCAACTGCTTTAAACACCTCTGTAATTACCCTCCCTGTGCCACCTCTTTTCAAACACTCCACGATCTTCCTCTAAGGTTTGGCGTTTTGAAAAAGAACGTGTGTGTATCTGGCTAATGCAAACGGACCTTGTGCAGTCCTGCTTTTGTAACATAGCTCTTGGGTACAGAGCCATAAGAGCAAGGCAATTATTTCTTTCCTTTCTGATACAAGCCTCTTGCACAGAGCTGCAAAGATCAAGACAAGGACCCAGCGGGAAAATATGGTAGTAGAAAACTTTTCCCCTGGAGCAAAGGAACAGACCTAACTAGAGCAAGTGAACAGCTACAATAATCAGGCTAAAAAAAACCAGCTTGGTGGTGCAGTCAGCAGCAACAGTGAGAAGCATAAGAAGCAGAACTGATGGCACATCCTGTGGAGAAAGTCGACTAGTTCTTTGAGGGAAGCGCCGGGAATCCAAGGGAAAGACTGTCAGAGGAGCAACTTCCTATCAGGCTACAGAGCCTGAATCCTGAAAGGATTTGTGGTAATTGATGGTATCATTTTACTTTGCTGGGGATTCTCATTTCCAATGAGAATAGTTACTATTTTTTTTCTTTAAAAGGGATGAAAAATCCATGGAGCAGAATTTTCTGCCTTCATGCCAAAAACTGAGCAGAGGGAAAAGGGCTCAACATTCCACAAGCTGCAGAGCTGGAGTCACTTCACTCACTGATCGCCCCAGGCCGTGTGGGTATGAAGTTATGACGCTTTGAGCTGCAAAGCTTCTATAACCCAGACTCTTCCAGCTCAATCACTGAGCTACTTTTTCAAAAATAAATTAATTGGTACTTAGCTGTGTGTATTAAACTGACATCACAGTGTCTACACACGTGAGCGAGAACGTTCTTTTCAGAAAGAGGTCAGCCTGCGTGGACTGACTCTGCTCCACCTCAACTAGCAGTCAACATACTCAAACATCTTCTGTTGTTGACACCGTCAATGTCATTTAAATTGCCATCACAATTAGTGCTACAAATTACCTAGCCAAGATGAAACTCTCCTCCTCCCTTATCCCATCTTGCTTGCCAAACAGTCCCCATTTCAAAGGCCGTGCAATTTAACAAGGCATATCAAGGTAGGTTAAGGGAGAAGTGATTTGTCCAAGTTCCTCTGCAGGCCACAGGAATGGGAGTCCTGGAAAAGGACCTCAAGCATCCCAATTTCCATCCCTTCCACCAGAGCACACTTTGTTAATACGGAGTGCTGGGTTTATTACAGGTGTACACCTCTGCAGTAGGACCACAGGAGGCCAGCTCCCCAGTCTGATCTGTGAACACTGCATTTATAAAGCCTTCAGAGTCTGAGTTTACGTAGTCTTTTGCCCCAAATGTACTCTTTTCTCTATGTGACCTCTTCTTTAATCAATGCAGGCTTAGGGGAGGAGCTGAGAAGGAAGAGCTGTATGTACTGATTTCACTGATCAGTATGGGCTTCCTCTAATTCAGTCTTCTCATTTCATCTTGCTTCGGTGGGAAACCTATGACAGGAATGGGTTAGCACAACTCCTAGAGTTTGCTAAAGGATCTTGAATAAACAGAGCAACAGGAAGCTTAAAAAACACTATAGATTTTATATTATGAAAGACTATAGATTTTCTGAAGTCACTTAAAATTTCTCATCCTATTCTATTTCTCTTCCCCTTGGAGAAACACTCATCTTACAAAAAACCTTACCTTAGAGTTCTGCTTACTGATTGGCAGGATGCTATGCCCTATACAAAACTCTCCAAAGAGCATTAATTTCCCTAAGAACACCTGCTCACCGACAGTGGCGTGACTTTCATACACAGTTGTAACAGAGCCTCAGCTGATGGGCACATTTGTGTTGTCACCAACAGCTTTACTCTTCTTCCCAGCTGCAGGCTACCCTATTTTGGTACCTTCTGTGTACTGCAACAGTGGAAGGAGAATCTGTGTGAACTACTGCACTGCCATTTCCTACAGCCCACTGAAAGCTTCCCACCAGAACAAGTAAGAAAAATAGGGCGTCTGTCAGGCTGATGCTGGACTGACAGTCCTAGATGGTGCTTCTACCCCACACATGTCCCAAAAGGTACTAAGGAAAAACACAACACTGTTGGGTAACAATTGGTTCAAAAAGAGTAGATTGGTTAAATGTGGGACAAAGGTCAGTTTTAAATACTCAAGCAATAAAAGTGCACGTGTACTTGGAGAATTATCAAGTGGCTTTAGACTCTCAATTTAAAATAATAATATAGCTTGATTTTCAAAGAGCAAGAGGAAGGACTGCAAAAAAAAAAAAAAAAAAAAAAAAGGTGAAAAGATGTCAGGTTTTCTGTCCCAAATTGCAAGTCTTTTCCAAAAAAAGCAGACTGGTTTTCAGTCCTTGTTTTTTTGGCTGGTTGGTCTTTTTTTTCCCCCCAGTGAAAATAGATTTTAAGTGCAGATTAAAAATCTGATTTTTATTTTTTCTAATTAGCTCAATGAAAAGATGTAGTGCCATCTGGAAATGGGACCTTTTTGAAAATGGCTCAAAAAAACTTGGAAGCACCCAAAACTGTATAGTTGCTTTTGAATTTTTTTCTCCTAAAATATATATATATATAACCACTTCCAAAATACTTAAATACAGCCCTGCTCCTGCTTCCACTGAAATTAAAAGAAGTTTTGATTTTGTGGATTTGCACAAGATAAACCCCCAAACCCACAACATACCATACAAATAGGAGCCCTGGTGGTTGTTCTCTGCTGGAATAAATTAAAAAATCCCTTCAGCATAAGAAATGCCATCATCTGGTGAAATCAGCTTTATGCCATCTCCTGTCAGGTGTGACAGCGCTTGGGAGTTCACAAGAGGGGCAAGTGATTAAAAGCCACCATAGGGCTATCAGTTGCCACTTTATTTTATTTTCTTGAAATAAATAACAGCCTTTGTAGGAAAGATACAAACCCATGTAGGAAAGAGCAACTCCTTTTGCCTAATGGGTTCCCAGTCACCGAGACTCAAATAAGCTGACTGCTTAAAAACAACTTGGGAGCCACAGTAAAAGATAGAAAATTATTGCTTCCTGTCATGACCAAATATTAAACACAGCACACACCTAATGGCTCTATCACTCCCCAGGGAAGAAGCTTTATGAACAATAAAATCCCAGCAGACTTGCACTGTTTGGACTTAGAAGCCTCATTATAGGCTCACTGATCCAATACATTTTACAAGCTCAATGGATTCCACTTGAAGGAAAAGCCACCAAACATGGAATTATAAATGGGATGCCCATGGAGAAATAAGCATTTATTTGTGAAGGAAATTAGTAGAGAAGAGAAGATGGAGAGGGAAGGAAAAAAGAAAAAAAAAAAAGATGGGTTGGATGACAGCAGCACATTAGAGACCCAAATCAGAGAGAAAGATGGGAATATGCATTACACTTGCAGAGAGGAAATGCTGTTCCAGGACACACTTACGTGATCCAGTCTGGAACACACAAGACTCACTGTGTCACAAACTGTCTCCCCTACGTGGGCAGGTCATGGAAGTATTACGGGCTTTAAAATTATGAGCCCATCTCAAACTGACTTAAACAATTTTCAGATACACATTATATACTTTCGATCTCAACCTTGCCTTCATTTTACAAGAAATTTGGGTGACCTTCTGAGCAGGACAAATTATTTCATTCCCTCTCTGAAAGCAGAAAACCCTACACATTAATTGGAAGGCCTTCTTCAGATGTGAAGCACCGGCTGCAGAGAGGCTGAAATCCTGGGATGTTTACAGGGTAGAAAATATATGAGATCCCACCAGAAACAGATGGTGAAAGAAACACACAAGGAAGGGATGGAGAGAAACAAAAGGTTCAAAAGGAAAGCAAGAGGCAATAACAAAAAAGGTTAGGGCAGATGAAGTGACAAGTCCATAAAACCAGGTCTAGACAGAGGCTGAGAGGAGTGCAAAAGTGATAAGGAAGAGTATTTTAGGTCATAAATACAGAGAGGATGCTTTCATTAGGATGCAAATACTCCGAAATATTAGCATTTGCAATGATGAGTGCAGATGGATCCAGGCAAACACAGACCCATTTTCAAAAAATTGAGTTGTACAGATCCTGTGTCACACACTACTGGTCTACATGCCCAGAATTTCTTTTGTGCTGTTTGCATAGTGAATTTATCCTCAGCCTCTATTCCCAGAGGTGCTTTAGTTCATGGGAAACTTTTATTCCATTCCCCTCTCCACTACTACCAAACTCATTGATTCTAATGGCTCCTTACGCTGATACCTCATCTGTCCTTCGGAGACTCCTTATTATCAGCCGCAGCCATTTAACCTCCTCACTTGCCATTTATGAGAGCACAACACACACTGGATCAAATTCTCCTTATTGCAGGGGAGTATAAAAGGGGACGAGGATTTTTCCACACTATGTTTGAACTTTACTCAAAACTTTGCATTGCTCAGTCAGGATTCAGCCAGCCAGCACCATCAATGTTTTTTATCTTAGTTAAAGCACAGCTAATCTCATAAGATTGGAATTCATCCATGCTTGCTGTCCAAACTGCACTAAAGCATCATGGAAGCTTATCTGATTTAGGCAGAATTGCTATAATCCTTTGGGTCTTGACTTCATTGGACTTATTTTCTTAAGGCTTCTAGGCAGTAGTAGCAATAGTCAGATTTCTTTAAATTATATAATATGTCCTTGCTCAGACTTCACCATGCTCCCCTTGCAGCTTTGAAACCAGAACATGTGCTAACTGTTCTAGTTACCGACTTCGTGGAACTAAAGCAATCGGTATTGGTTAATGCTCCCACCCATTACATTTTTTCCCCTCTAACATACCCAAAAGGGCAAACGCTCCGTTCAGAGGGCTCAGGTGAGGTGCTCAGGACAGAATGGCTGCAGAGTCACACAATGACAGCACATGGCTAGGAGCACACATGTACAAAAAGCTAGTGGAGAGGAGGTTCCAGTTCTGTTAGCCTCCTAATAAATCTGGGCTCAACATCAGCAATGATTTAAACTCATCTTATTTATTTTTTCCTTGATTTCAGAAACAGTAACACCTTCAGCCCAGGCAGCAGCAACTGTCTGGGAAGAGAGTAACTTTTTTTAATCACTCTGAAACAATCTCCACCCTGATGGCAACAGTTTTCCATATCATCCTAGTATTTCCACAGATCAATTTTCAGCATATGTATCTTTGCGTTAGCAGTGAAAGCCAGAAAAGCACACACTTACACTTTGTGTACTGTTAAGCAGAGGCTACATGAACGGCTAGAAAAATACAGGGACTCTGCAACGGACAAAGGAGCAGAACCCAGGACTTCCACAGTTCAAACTAGTTCCTTAACCACAAGTCCATTCTTCATTTTTCTAGCACACTCAAGGAGATCTTTAAGCTTCTTCTGACTTACCAACTTGCTGGAAAATCTGTGTAAAAAGAAAAAGATTAAGTGACACAGGCTAGTCACCAGTTTACTCCATTCACAAGCTTTAAGTGATTGTAAGCATCAAAGATTTCAAGATGCTTTGGACAGCAAACTAGTAAATTTTATTTTTGCCTAGAAAAGGGGGAAAAAGAGAAACAAACAAATCACACACCAAGAGAACCACTTGTCAAATGGCTAGGATAGTGCACTTTAAGTTACTGACTCCCCACAAACATCCAGTCTACTAAAAAATTCATAAAGAGACAGATGGCACAACAGCAGCTCTTTGCAGGAGAGCAGGGTTTAGCAGTGAACAAAGGACTTTGACTCCCTAGGACAAGAGAAGAGATCATTGTGGGTTTTGGAGGCTTGGAAGGGGGGATTGGAGCACGCAGGGAGCTGAGAAGGGCTGCGTCTATCTGTGGCTCCTAGCTTCACCCCACAGCAGCAACAGATTTGAGACATTTATTCTACCTTGGCAGGCTTACAAGGAGTAAGGAGAACAGAGCAGAAATAGAACAATCCAACTCTGCCATGTAGATGAAATCCTCCTTGCAGTAGAAACAAAAACTCCTATTCAATGATCTGAAACCATTGCCAGGTAATTGCTAACACTGTGTTAAGGGGGAAACTGAGGCACAGAGTTATGTGGCTTGTTTGAAGTGACAGGGCAACTCAGTATCAGTGGGAATTTGATCCAGGCCTCTCCATTCACGCTGTTCTGCCTCTAAGCATTAGGAAATATCCCTGTGTTACCCAGTGGGTTTTGGGATCAACCTGAAAGGGAGATGGAAGGGATAATCTGAGCCCTCTAAAAAGGACTTTAAGAGAAAAGAAGAAGGAAAAAAAAAAAAAAAAAAGAAAAAAAACACCACAAAAAAACAGCATAGCCAGAAGTCTGCACTGATTTCAAGCCAGGTCCTTCAAAATGAAAGATAATCTATATGTCCTTTTGCCTTTTTTAGGGAGAGGGAATGGGGGGGGGGGGGGGGCGGGGGGAGCACAAGAAGACGTAAAGCCTAGCCTTATTAATGTGGACATCTCACACAGAGCACTTTAACACACAGCATGGACACTATAGGGGCATACTCAGAATGTTTAAGCCTGGCAGCAGCTGTCTTTCCTAAAGTGAGTTTTAGTGCTTGTGAAACGTGCCAGCCAGCCAGCCGGGGAGAGTTCAGCGCTCTGTTTATCCATACAGCAGGTAGGGCACGAGGATCAGCAGGGAAGAAAATCTCTATCCACGCTGCCTCGTTTCTACATAGTTGGACCCCTACAGTCCAAGAATGTAATCCAGCCTCTTCTGCTTCTTTATAGAGAGATGCTAACAGGTGTGCCAGCCGCCTTCATGCTTTGGGGTTTTTCTTTAAAAACAATAATAACAAAAGCCTAAATGTTTACAGCATGTGTCAGCTGACCAATACTGTAGTTCACCATCTACTGAAACCGCTGTGCCAAGTGCTCAGCTGGTGCGAGCCAGCGTGGCCCTGCTGACCCAGCTGCAGAGCTGGCCCCACGCCTCCACCCACCGGTTAGTGCACGGCTGGGCCCACGGCAATATTCCACACAACCCAGCAGCTCGCTCACATCCCATTCATCACTGCAGCCACTGCCCCAGTAACAACTGCAATAAAGAAAGAAAGAAATAAAAAGCGGTAACAAAACACATTAGATTCTTTACAGGACAGTTAGGAAGAGTTTAGGTTAACAGTAAGAGGAATTGAACCCAGGATCTCATATTCTGAAAGCATCCGAGCTGAATGACCTCATTCCATCAGCTCAGACACAGCAGAGGACTCAGGAGCCTCCACACAGTGAAACCATAAAGCCAGCCAGCTACACACAGCACACAGCTTATGCTCACATTTTGCAGTGGTGTTCCAAGTAATTTCCCCTGTAGTAATAAAAAAGTCTGTCCCATCCCAGTCGTATTGCATTGTTTAATTGAATTAAGATGTTTCATTTGAATTACACGGAAATTTCTTTTGACTTTTTATCTCTTATCAGAAGAAGAAAAAGAAGCAAATAAACTGCTCAGCTGAAAAAGTCACCCAGTTCTCCCCAGTACCCTGGAGGCTTCAATTAGATCACAGCTTTAGTAAACTAGGTAAAGCACTAAGAGTAACAAGCACACCAAATAGCCTGCTCTAAAGAGCTTAAATCTTCAAGAAACACAAAAAATTAAAAAAAAAAAAAAATTATTCCCACTTAATGGAGAAATTATATGCAGAACTATACAACTCACCTAAAATGAGAGAGAAAATCTGCAGTAAAATGAGGAATTAAGTTCATTTACAGTATCCAATCATAAGACCAAGTTGGTTTTTTTGTTTGCATAACTGGTGCGGGAAAGATAACAAACTAAGTAATTATAATATAGGCATGACAAAGCACAGCTTTCATTTGGGATGTATCATCCTCAGAAGTACAAACTTCCACCCTTCTATCTGAAAGCCACCCCAACCCATCCACTTCATATCCCCACGTATGATTTCACCAAAGGAGGAAGTGTCAGTATATGAAGTTCACACTCTGATTTCCAGGAACTACAAGGAACGTTAAGAACTACCACTTCAGCCATGAGAAAAAGAAACAAAAACATTTACATTTACGTTTCTAAAGTCTCGGAAACCTACCAATTCCACAGGCACTAACTTCAAAAACTAAGCAGGAAGACACGATGAATAGAAATTAAGATCACTGAGAATCCACCAGTGCTATGATCCACCATGGGAACACACTACAACCAGTTTGGCTCTGGTGAATTTTGACCTTGTACACAAAGTCAAAGCTTGCTCTAACATTTTGAGAAGTGACCGTGGCTGTTTCGTCTAAAAAACCTGGAGTGCATATTTTGCAAATGCTCCTGGGCTAAACATCTATCATATCATCTCCCGTGTATGTTCAGATCATCCTTTCAGTCCTGTGTTCCTGTGGAGTTACGTCTCCTTCTGCTTTTTGACGGCTGCAATAGCAGCACTGCAGGATTTGAGCTCTATCACTGCTGTTACAACAGAGGCAGCATTCTGAAGTCAGATTCTGCTCCGAGTTACACTGGAACTGTGAGTCAGGATGTTGCAGGAACCTAAATACTCTAATGTATCCTACAGGTCTTTGTTGGTGGGAGAGGGTACACAGCATGTTTCAGTGAAGAAGCTCCCTTTCATACAGAAAAGTGCTAGTTTCCAAGAGTGAACAGAAAAATAACTACAGGGTCCTTAGGATCTAAATCTAGTCCCCAGAGCAAAGGTCACAGCAGAAATGTTTTATTCAGCATAAGAACTTTTGGAATGCATTCAAGGAGATGAAAAAAAACAGCAGCAACATGGCTGACATTTTTTCCCCACTGAACTATTTCTTCCTTTTTAAACAGCAATACAAGTTTCCATGATTTGGAACGAATTGTGCCTCCCTACAGCAATAAACAGGTAAACCAACACAATAGTCTAAGCATCAGTCTCTATAAAAAGCAAAGAAGCAGGGAGAGAAACAAATAAAGGGGAAAACACTGTACTGCTGATGGAGTTACGTTCATTTGCAACAACTTATAATGTAGTCCCTGAACTCAGCTAAATTTGGTGCATGTTTAGCTCAGTGCAACATTGGATGGCAAGTTATAACCCCAACCGATTTGAATGCTTCATTAGTCTTGTGAGGTTTGGAGGGTGCATCAATAGCAAGGTCAGAAGCATGTAGCCACAGCATGGACAGGCACACCAGATGCAGCCACTTAGCTAGCTCAGGCAAAAAAGAAAAACAACGAACAATAAAGTTGCAGTAGTACAGCCATCGGTGCGTATCTCTACCCAGTAGCAATGCCTCTCCTTGCTTCACCACCCTCGGAGGTACCCAGAGCACTCAATTTAACTTGTGCCCACTGGGCAGGAGCATAGCTCTGAGTGCCATACAGAGCTTGCTTCTCCTTGCACGCTAAACCCCTTACCTTGCAGCTCCTTTGCTGTTGAGAGAACCTGCGTGCCATGCACGGGCTGCTTGTACAGCAAAGCAGCTTAGAGATTAGTAATGTGGGTGCCCTCCCCAATCCTTTACATTTGAGTAGGCCACTGCCTTTGTGGGAGCTGCAAATCAAACCCAGAACTTGCTAGACCTAAGCTACACACACAGCTCGACCTTGAACTGGGTTCCATCTCTGCTCTCACACCTTATGGTAGTCACCTACTATAGCTTTGAAGATGTTGGTCTTTTCTGTGCTGTACAATCAAACCATGTAGGTCCCCACACACAGCTGGAATTACAATGCAGATGGCACCTCCTGAGCGCCAGCCACAACTGTCTCACACACTCTTGCAGCAGGAACAATGCATATTAATTACCCAGGCTCAAAGGGAGAACCTAGCACCTCCAGACAACCAAGCTCTTCTCTGGCCTCCATTTTCCTTCTATTCTCAATGGAAAGCTCTAGTCCTGTTTCACTTCGTACGCACTGTTGAGACACGGCTCTGCATAACACAAATGTGGTTTTGTAATCCCTTCTCTCTCCGTTTTACATTTTTTCCACTTCTCTAGAGACATGCTAGAACGTAACAGCTACATTGTTACATGACAAATTTTTACATTTACCTAGCATTTCAAACAACGAAAAAACACCCTCATTCCAATTATTATTTATTTTTAAAGAAAACCTGTAGTTCATTTTAAACTACAAAAAAATCCCTCATAAAGGCAACACTGAACTGAGCATCTTCCCGTATTTACTGGCCTGCAGATGGTTGCAAGCTGCATTTCAGAAATTTTATTCCACCTGCTACCAACTTCTTAAGCCTAGATGTTTTCTTCGAAAGAAGCCATATAAAGACCCCCTAAATAAGTAAAAACACTGCTACCCAGACTCCCAAGCTAGCTGAGAACACACTTGGCTCTCCAGCAGAGTATCCTGCCTGTTTGAAAGACAGAAAGATTAGCCCCATTGAATGTGGCTTGGGAGAGTGGACTGTTGAAACTCCTAAGTAGTTGCACTTACTGCTGTGGAAATGTCTGAGGATGACAGACTAGACAATGAATTCCTCTGTGCACAGACATGTACAGCATAACTTTGTTACTATATTTGCATTACATGTGTTGATTAAGATGTAGTACACAGGATTATCCCTCAACTCCTCAAACCTTGTTTAACTGGGTAAAGTGGTGGAATAGAAGTAACTGTACAGAAGAGGGAGTCATTTGCTAGATGCTGCACTACTGATTAGCGGTAGAACAAGAAAAAGATTGATCTTTGAGTTTAGCTTCTGTTCACTAAACCATGCCACCTCCAGACAGCAGTGCAGATTTGTAATCATTTCTTTCCTCTGTGGCCTAAATCCAACATAGTGACTGCTTTTAAAACCAAATGAAACAGCTCTATTGGGCTGTACCCCTTATTTCTCTCATCTGCCTTATTGTTACTCCTACTGAACTCCAAGTTTCACCTGCAATTGAGACACGCACACACACAGATGAAAGGGAAGAACTGACACTCAGCAAGAACCTGCCAGACTGAACCCAGAGGATGCTTCCATGCGAAAGGGATGCCTACGGGCAGAGTGCTGTTAGCAGGGGAGTTATTAATAAAAGTTCTAGGCTTACAGCAAGCTCGGAAAGGTTAGGACTCATTGACCACACAGATGACTTGTGATGCACATTTTACACACAGTTGTTAAAAAGGATAACCCTGTTCTTTCTAACAGTTTCACTTCCATCGCATTTTACATCAACAGATCTCAAATCCCCACAGAAAACATCAGAATCTTCATTTTGCCTAAGAATGGGCAGCTTGCTCACGATGACAAATTCAGTTAGAGGTAGGAACTAACCCCTTCATGGTCTTAACTCTAATATACTGCCTTACATCATGCCGCTTCTCTAGCAGCAAGACAAGTTTCAGAGAATTCAGACTTCAGATTGGAAAGTTCCCAAATGCAGATTCATACCAAACATCAACACAGCCAAAAATAAGCTAGAAATTTCATAGAAAAGGTCAAGATGGCATATCTAGGACTTCTGCTTCTCATCAGGAAACTGCCCCTCACACCCACACAAACAGCCCAGTTTGCTGGAACTCTGGCCCCAAACACAATTTCTAAGCACAAAATGAAAAGGGAAAAACATGGAGTAAAGGGAGTGGAAGAACCCCATCACGTCTAAGCTCCAAAATTATTTAGATTAACTCCGTGATGAAAAAATGAAGGAAATAATTATAGATCTTTATTCAAACCAGCTTGACCATTCCGAATGCCAAAACAAATTCACAAGAAGTACTGTGACAAATAATGCTTATTAGGTTGTAGATAGAACATGCCAGACACATACAGACATAAAAACTGAATCCACAATTAATCCACTTCAGCATCAGCTCTCCACTGGCCCCTTGCACCAGCTGCTTCAGGGAAAAGAAACTCTTTAAACAGTTACTATTGAATAATCTAGGGGGAAAAGGTTTCTTCCTGACTTTTCCTTATTTACTGTTCTCCTTCTGGAGATCTTGGTTGTGTACTTCTTTCTGAAACAGCTCTGTCTATTCTTATTTTTTTCCTTTTTGAATCTTGCTGAACTCCAGATCTCAAACACCACTTTGAGGCAGTGAGTTCCACAGGCTCGTTTTCTAAGCCTCCACAAATACCCACAATTTTTATGTGCCAGTTCATGATTTAACAAACTGCTGCTCTCCCCTGTTTATGTTATTTACCCAGAAACTGGCAAGCAGAATCTAGACCTGGATCTGGAACCAAGTAATATATGAAGCTGCTGTTCTAGATAATATTGCTCACAATCCCCAAACTGTCAGTTTTAATCCTGCCTAATATGTTGCACTTCCGCCTTTACCGCTTTCTTCCTTCCTCCCCACATTTCTACAAAAATATTGTTATTTTGTTAAAAAAAATATTACTGAAGCTGCCAGGTTGCTCAGAGCTTTATCTGCCTCGGTAATCCAGTTGGATCATATCCCTGGTGAACAGAAAATATTCCAGATGCATACATGGGATATTTGGTCACAATGAAAATGATACACAGAGAACTTAAAAAATAAACATCAATAATTTGGCAAGGTAAGCCCCGATGGACTAAAGCTAACAAACTCTTAGGCAGGAATTTTTGTAAGAATCATGAAGCACAGAGATCTTCAAATAGCAGACACTGACAGATAACCATCAAGAAAGACCCTCAGCCACCTCAAAGCACAGACAACTATCTGAGGTTCCTTTTGTGGGAAAACGAGGATTTGTTTCCTACCTGTCAATGATCACGGGGTCAGACGGAGTCTCATTTCTATTGCCGCAACTTTTCTTCTCACAGCACCGACTACACAGAAAAAGAAAACCAAAGTCAAAGAATTACTGTGACAGTTGATAGCAAAGCAACCAGCTAGAGGTCTTGTCGGCAAACCTTCAGGACTCAATATATGCCTGGAAGAGTGACTGAGGAAATTCTGGCTAGGTTTTCCAGAAGGGAGAACTAAGGGAATTGGGTGCCCAAGTCCAGGTTAATTCCAGCTGGAGTTTGGCACTTGGCTCCGCGTAGAATTTTTTTAAATTCCCAGCCAAAAATGAACAGCAGTACGGTCACACTTTAGATTAAGGTGCTATTCATAAAGGCTTAATAAATGATTAACAAATGTCATAATGACATTACAGGCATAAGTATCATGTGTTACGTATGGTTAAAAGTCCATCAAAAGAAGGTGTTAGAACTGACTATAAGCAACCTAATGATTTGTTATATTTGAATAACTGATCTGTTGATTATTAAATATCTAGTAACCCCTAAGTTTCATATGCCTAGAGGAAACTTCAACACTATAGTAGCACCAGTGAAAAAACAGAAACCGAACATACTTAGTTCCTACCAAGGATCTGAAGAGATGTTTTTCAAGTTGGCATTTCATCTGTAAACCCCATTGCAATTGTTTCAGTGATGCTAAGCCCTTAAAATGAAGCATGTATTTATGCACATTTTATACTGTGTGGCCACCACCGTGATTGTACAGAGGTCAGAACTCTCTCTGATGAGCTCACGACATAAAATAAATACATTTATCTGGCTTGGTAAGAAAATGCAGGACGATGCTGTCACCCTCCCTCAGGAGCTTGCAATAAGGTACGTATTGCAGAATGAGATGCGTGTGCATGCACATGTATGCAGAGACGTGTGTGTATGTGCACATGCACAATGTGTACATACATACACAGATGTATCAGGAGATGGTACAGAAGAGTACAACCTACACTCAGGAACTATTTGATGTTCTTCGCTCCCAGTGAATTAAACTTTCTTCGGGAAAAAACAGAACCAGTGCACTTCCTTCTCTCATTTTTAAATAATAAAAAACAAACAAACAAACAGAGACAGGTCATTATTTGATTTCCACTGATATACTCATTGACATGGGCGATGCTCCTCGCATATACACCAGCTGAGTACCAAAAGTTTAACAGACTTTAAAAATCAGTCCTTGATCTAAAATTCTCAATTTTAAAAATTTGTAGCAACATAGACGTCTGTTAGAAGATTTAAGCTGTCTTGACGCGCAGAGAGTTTGTTCCAACCCAAGCTAACATGGGAGGGGGAAGATGGAGGCATCCAAAACTAAAGTAGACTGTATCAGAAGTCCCATATGCCTCAAAAGTCACCAGAGCAGATTCTGCCTTCAGTTACACAAATGCCGTTCCAAATTATGTTTTTCACATTCTGCTGAGGTTGCTCAAATTTGCACATATGGAATGAAGAAATTGTTTAGGTTTCTGTACAGTGGTGTAATAGGTGATGAATACGTTAGCAAAACTCTCAAGTCAGTCTGAATCCCACAGTTGTTCCAACTGGGGAGCAATTCCAAGCAGAGCAATTAAAAAAAAAAAAAAATTAAATTAAATGCTTGAATTCACTGCAGGCAGTACAAAATATGAGTAGCTTTTTTTTTTTTGAGATGCCTAATATTCAATTATAAATACTTAAAATAAACATTTAGACAAAACTCCTCTTTCTGATATGAAAAATTTCAAATGCGTACATTTTCTCCCTAAGTTACAGTGTGTGCCAGGAACTTCCCGTTTGCAAGTTGAAATTGCCCAGCAAGATGAGCTACAACTAGCAGATCTATTTGAATAGCAGCTCTAACCGTTTCAACATTCCTACATTTCCTTTGCCTCAAACCCGCACTTATTCATCGATGCTAGTCCTTTTAAAATAAAAGGATACACTAAATATTTAAAAATCCCTGGGGCAGACCCTCTAGCTGCTGTAAATTGTCATAGCTCCATCGACTTCAGTGAAGCTATGGTAATTCACACTAGCTAAGAATATCCCACCCAACTTTGTTTTAAGTGCATCTTTTATGCATTTCACTGCCTAATGATTGTTTACGAAGAATTGCATATTTTTGTACTAAAAGTCAAGATGTGAGATATTTTCTAAAGCAAAATAAACAAAACCACAAAAAGCAGAAAACCCTCATTCAGAAGAATATCAATTTGCCATGTACTTCTGACATGTCCAATATAACACTGCACTGGAAATAACACCAGGAATAAATGCCTTGCTGGTTTACATGCCGCTATAATAAAACAACAAAAGGAACTCAATTTTTAAAATAGTTTTGTTTCTGGTTTTTTTACAGCTAGCTGAAACAGCAGTCATTTCCTCTCTTTGCAATAATACTAAATGAGATATCCTTTAGTCGTGTTCACTTATGCAGCTGGTCATAAAAAAAATATTTCTGATTGCACTACACCACAGTAACGTTTGAGTAGAATACACCAGCAGTACCTCCACCCCATCTCATCAGCTCATGTACTCTTCCCAGAGAGGTTGCCAGTTCTTGGCATAGTAAGTGTTTTAGAATGAATTATGTGAGACTGGAGTACAACATGGCTGGGTTCTGAAAGAAGCACATCTTGTTTTATTTTAGTCTGCACAATTGTTGCAGTTAAGAACTTTACATTTGTATTACTTAAAAATTTTCCTTGTAAAACTGTGGCTTACAGCTAAAGTTCTCCAAATATTTTACAAATATCTATATTCTTATCACATTGTGTAACAGATTTTCATTAGAGTGCTAGATTTTTTTTCCCTTTGACCATAATGCTTTTTGAGCCCAAACATATATGAAAAAATTTCTTAACTGGGGAAAACAGTCACTTCCAGTGAGTGACCAGCTCACACGTAACTCGGACTGCTTTTAAAGACTGAGGATGTTTCCCCCCCAGCATTTTAGCAAAAGTACCTCTTTAAATCCCAGTTTCCAAGTATTTCATCACAGTATCCAAGCACTAACATTTCCACTGGGTTTGTTTTACAAGTGCCATCTGTAACAGAATTGACTTGTTCCAATTTAAGTCAGTGGCAAAAAAATCTCAAACTTCAGTGGTCCACGATCAAGCCTGTAATATTCTATTAAAATTTACACTTCCGCTACAATGTTGTGCTACAAACATACCTTTTGAGATGCTCATTTGCTTAAAACAAAAATATCAAGGCCCGAGACTTCTATTTTCTACCCCTTGTATTATTATACTTTCCCCTCTAACTAGATGTACCTGGGAAAAAGAATGGTTTACGTTACGAACAGTCCTGAAAAAAAAGCTAAAAAGAAACACAGAAACCAAAAAGCTACCACAGACAACACCAGATCTCCAAACTCAATACTCCAGAAGGCTCATGTCAAAGGCAAACTTGCATCCTTTCGCTCCTCACACTTGACTAAAATGGTTTTAAAATTCAGCCCTCAACTTCCCTCCCCTCACCCCCCCACCCAAAAAAAAAAAAAAAAAAAAAAAAAAATCTGTCTCTAATTTCAAACTCAAATAAGCTCACAGCATGGTGGCCTTTGTTTTGTTTTCTTCTCCCCAACTCCTCCCTGCAATTGCATAACAAAAGTGTCTAAATTCACACCATCTGGCCGATAAAGACACAGGCCCCAGTGGCCGCCTGGCCCAGCTGATTAGAGCTCCCGTCTAGTCTGAGCCTTGTGGCGAAAGTCACAGCTGTGGGGCTTGCTTGCACTCAATACAACTCTGTTATTAGCCAGCTGTAGGCCCTGAGACTACTTCTGTTCAAATTATAATACCTTTTAACCCTCTGAGCATTGAGGGCATAGGGGGTTGCTGGCAGCAGCATAACAACTAGTTTCCTCTTAGTCGATAATTGGAAGAAAAAGAAGAGGAGAAAAAAGTTATTCCAGGAGAGGAGACTGTTTACCTTGATTTCCAACCATTGGGGGGGAAAGACTGTGTATTTAAAATAAACCCACCTAATAGGAACAGTTCCCATTGGGCCATAATAACCCAAATGAAAAATTTCAGATGTGCAAACAAATAAATAGAGCCTCTCAGTGAAAGCACTAATTATTGAGAGTTGAGAGTTTAACTTTCAATTGGTATGACAGATTGTTGTAGCCGTATCAATATTTAGACAACTTTCCTGCTAAGCATGCATCTGTCACTGTCTGAGTGGAAGACGCGGAGTTTCGGATGCACTTGTCTCTATACAGCAAGAATATCTGCGCGTGTGGTTACATACAGAAGAACACCAAAAAAAGAGCCTACCTTCAACTAGCGAGGACGGGAAGAGGAGCAGAAAGACAGGCAGACCCTTCTTTTTAAAAGCAGTAGGCATCAATTTGAACGGCAGAGTGGGTACAGTGCATTAAATTTTTATGTACTGTTACTAATGCAAACTAAACTAGGGGGTTTAAAAATTGATGCTGCCACTTAAGCAGCACACAATGAGGAAGATTTGATTATTGTACTTAAAAGAAATAAAATAAAATGTCAAGTTTAACTAGAGTTGGATCCATTCCCTTGGCATTATTCAAAGTGATATGTGTAATGCCTCTCCAGAATACGCAGCATCCTGTTCAGAGGTACTCTAGGAAAACACGACATTTAAAATCAAATGTCTTGATTAGGTTACAGAGCGCTTTTGATTTCGTTCACTAATCTGTGTCTTACATGGAAAGGACATCCCTGAGTTGTAATTCTTCCCTAGCTAATCTATCAAGCAGGAGAGTTCAGTGTAATCGGAATAATGGTTTACATTTGTAGAACACTACCTTAAATCAAGCACAGAATACATTTATAGACATCAGTGGAGGCCAGGTATATAAAAGCTGAACAGAGCGTTTGATACTATAAAGGCATAGAGAGGATGCAGGAGAAAAAGCCAAACTGATATTATTTTGAACAAGTACATTTGGGCGGGAAGGTGCTGGCGTTTGCTGAAATATTTTAACTTCTAAAATAGAACCGTACTCCATACAGAAACAGTGGAGAAAGACAAAGTACGCTAACTGTTATTTTGTTATCACAAAGCAGGACCCAGCTGCATAGCAAGCCAAAGATTCTGCTTCTCTAATGTTCACCTAGTTACAGTGAAGGCTTTCAGCAACACGGGTAACATACATTTAAATATGTACGCAAGTTCTAGATGTGCCAGAAAGTAGCACATGTACCTTTGGTCTTCACTGCTACATCTACAGGTCCTCGTAAAGCGCCCCGTATGCATCTCATACACGGGACACACTGTGCTTGTGCACGCATACGTGAATGTTCGTCAAAAGTAACGATGCTCATTTTCTTAATTAGCGAGAGCAAAGCACAACAGATAAACACTATACATTTACTTGATTCTTATTATATTTAAAAAGTAATGGAATAGTTGATGTAATTGCTGAAGTACTAAAACTGAGACTTTCCCTTGACAAGAAGTCTGTCCAAATAAGCTGCTCTTACTACTACATTAAAAGACTACTTAAAAAAAAAAAAAATCAAGTAGCCAACTGCAACATGAAAAGAAGCAACATTCAGCCCAACAGCTTAACCCCCTCCCACTAATACAATAAATCACAAACTGTGTTTAATAAAGGTCAAGATTGGTTTTGCCTTTCATTTTATGAAAGAACATTCTATGCACAATTTAGCACATTTTAATATAAGAACATTGACTGTTTGCATTGTTATATGTATTGAAAAAAATTTAATTACGCAAGAACAGGAAAAGTAATAAGTTACCATGGAAGCACAATGTACATACATAAGGTACATGTAACTCCAGACTTACACAAATGTTATTAAAAACATCCTCAACTCATTTTGCCTGCTAATTTATAACTTTGCATGCTAAAAATAGTGTCGTCTTAATTAAAAAGGTGGAAGTCCCCTAAATTTTGCTTACATGGTATAGAAAAGAAGGATTTGTGTTTTGGTTTGAGGGGTTTCTTTTTCAGTTGCAGTAGAACTAAGCAAAATTAAAGAACATTAATGATGATAGTTTAATTAAGAAAATTAAAATAGTTCACTGGAAAAAATTACATGAAGAATGCCTTTTTGTTTCCAGGTAAAAATCTGTAAGTTAAACTGTTCATTCTCAAAAGGTGAACAGGAATCTTCTAAGAAAGAAGCACATGAAACGTCTCCATTTAAACAACACATATAAAGGCCCAGTTTAAACAAAAATAGCACAGCTCAGGCTGTGGACCTGGGGTTGCTAAATCTCTTGCAGTAAAAAAAAAAAAAAAAAAAAACACCAAACCACAACAAACCAGCACCACACCCAAATATCTGTATTGAACCCAAATCAAATATTATCCTCATGTAAAAAGAAAGTCTTCCTGCACAGAGAATCTGACTCAACAACAAAACAAACAAAATCAAACTCTTCCTACCTACAACTTCATCGAAAGGCCATTTTGGCATCTATGGAAACAAACAAATTATATTCTGTTAATAAAGTCATCTTACCTGCACATGACTTCATGGGTTAGCAAAACTCTGCACATCTCAGGATTCTTGTTCTGTCCTTCGTAAGTTATGGGCTACAAAAATTAAGAAAAGGGGTAAGCCAGTAGCGTCAGGGGGTTACTTATTTGTCGTAATATACTAATCTGAGGTGAAGGCTTTTTACTATTGCTCACCATGACCTGCAAATAAATACCTTCCCACAAAGCCTTTATGAGCAAGGAAAGCAGCTTATACATAAATATTGATTAAAATTGGATAAAAGCCTACAATCCATAGAGGAAAAAAGATAGTTAAGAGCACTGCTTTTCAATCACCCCCAAAAATAAGGTCTGCAATACAGATGAACAAGAGACAAAAATGAACGAGAGAAGAAAAAACATGTAGGGCAACATTAAGAAAGAAGGAAGGATGAAGCAGGACAGGATAGCACGGCATGTATTAGCTATGCTCACCTGCTTAGTGACTGAATCGATGAGTCTAACGTACAGATCCTGTTCAGTCCTGACACCTAGAGCGAGAGAGGAGAGTAATAAATAATGCCGTTACATGCATCTTTCCCTAAGATCAGAACAAAACCATTTAGTTTCATCTAGTGCCTTATTAAAGATCCTCAGAAAGACCATTTAGGTTTGTTTCCTCTAGTGTGCTTCCCAAGCCCATCCACACCAGGTAAACGTCAGAGCCCAGCCCCACACTGAAGGAGCATTATGCAAGGAAATTTCTGTGTATTTTAGAAATCATAGCGACAGCACCTACTAACCTTGCCTCGCTGGGCAACCTACAGAAGGTGACTGGAAAGGGGACTCACCGTTGCTATAAAGGAGCTGGAGTTTGTAATGCGTGCCGTTGTTCGTCTTTTCATTGCCCTGCTCCTGTAAGAGAGAATTAAAAAAAAAAAAAAAAAATTCTTCCAGAACTTACACTTGGCACATTTAAAATGCAAAAGCTGATAATCATGATGCAAGTGACAACAAAGTTCATTAAAATTCTGAGAGGTGAATCTACTGATTGGGATATATTAACCTTCCGAATGACCCAGGACAAACTACAAAATACTGCTGACATCTTTTCCTGTAGGAGTTCAAGAACTTCTTTTCCTCCCTTATTTGCTATTACACTCGCAACTTTTTCAAGGCAATACACTGAGACGAATTTATACTTTTCAAGTCAGTTAATATAAAGCATATTGAACATGGTCATTACTTTGCAGTAGTGTTATATTGAGTCATTACTGATATATATTTCCTGAAGGCTGTGTTACAGGGATGATTCTTCATGGGGGTTTTTTTAGTGTAATTTCCTACAATATGATTATTTATGAGCATCCTTCATAATTAAAAAAATCTTGTCCACGACTAAGAAAATAATTGTAAAAACGTGAAGTGGTCAACATGTGGATTTAAAATCCAAAAGCAAATGCTTTTCAAGTCCTGCCATTGACTTTGGAGTCTTAAGAAATACATATAATCAAGCTCAACACATAATATGACATATTGCAGGTCAGATTCCACTTCTCTTAGGCTACTAATAAAACTTGGCAGATCTGGTAGGTACCAAAAAAACCCCCAAAGCAGCGCATTTGTCCCCCATTCAATTTTTTATTCTCTTTCTAATGGGTGTATGAAATTCCCGTTGTATTCTCGATACAGCAGAGGCTTGCAAGCCTTTTTAACTACAGCAGCACACAGAGGGCAACAGCTCTACCAAAGCACCTGAACCCTTGACCAGGAGCTGGTTGTATTTTGTTAGGGGCAACAGGTATTAAAAGTTAGCAGCTCAACGGGGGAGAAGAAAAGATCAAATCTGGAGAGGAAAAGAAGAAGAAAGATAACAAGCCTTACTTTATCATTTTCTACAAAGTCCACAAAAGCTGTCCTCTCTATTTCCACGGGCTGCCCCTGTCTGTCGTAGAGAGCCAGAACAAAGTGAAAGAAATTGGATTTCCTCAAGTTGGAGGGTGGCTGCTTTTCAAAGTGAGCTCTGGACAAAGCTACTCCGCTGTGGAGGAAACATACGGGATGGGGTGTGGGGGGGAGAGACAAAGACATTACCAGGTTGTGCAGTAGTAACAGCAAAACAACAAGAGAAAAGGCAGAACACGTTCAGAGAAAAGCCGGGAACGGTCCAACCCTGGGCGAGTGCCACACGAGGTTAGGACCGGTCACTTGTCACCCCCGGGGCCGGCCCCGGCGCTCTCCCACCGCTGCGGGCGCGCAGGGCGGCTCCGCGCTCGCCGCGGCCGGCGGGCTCCGGGAGGGCTCCGGGCTGCGGGAGGGCTCCGGGCCGGAGGCAGAAGGGCAGCGGGGAAGGGGCCGCGCCCGAGCTGGAGCTGTCACTGAAATGCTCCTTCTCGGCTCGGCTCCGCTGGCTTTATAGTTACGCTCCGAGGACAAGAATAATTTACAGACCCCGAATGTCAGGAGGACGGTTAATGCTACACGCAGTAAGTGTTCTACTTCCTCCTCTACCTATTTACTTCTCGCCTGTCACACTCATTTCTGGAGTGCAACACGCAGGGTGGGAGGTAGAAGTAACACAGGAGAGGGTCTGAAGTGCTATCTGTACATCCCAGCATCGTTCTCCTTGCCTGCAGGAGAGGACAAGCAACCTTAAAACATTCCCACAAGCGGACTGTCAACTCGGGGGCACCTACATTTTCGGTAAAAGACAAGTAGTTTCAAGCAGAGCATCCACTTTCCTCAGCAGCGAAGTTTGTCAATGCAGTCTTTAGTCACTGACCTATTTGAACCGATGCCTGGGTCTTCAATTTCTGCTTTAAACTGAAAGAACTTAGACTCAAGTTAATTAGCCTTTGCCCAAATCTTGTCCCTGACCGCAGAAAACGCAGTGACGTTTCCCACACATCTGCCGGCTTGGAAAGATTCAAACGCTTTTGCGTAGCCACAAGATCCCTAACTGCAGCTACATTTCTTCGTGACACTAGTTGTAGCTCCCTCTCCCTAATGCCGATTTCTATCTACTGCAGAGAAAATAGGTGCACATGAGCACCTCCGTATTACTCAATAGGTTAAGTCTATCTGCCAGACAAGTTAGGAGTCAGAACAGCTTCGGTTTTCAGTCCCCAAAATAGCTCCACTGCATTGGCAAAAGTATTTGACTCTTTCGGAGAACTACAGATGTTTCCCTGTGTTTTCCACTGCCAAATAGGTACAGTGTGAACTCACCACATCCGCCACAACTGCACCTAGTTTGGGGCTTCCTCTCATTCTGCATGCAAGAACTCGGATTTCTTGGTTTGTTACGGATCTCTGAGAAAACCCTGGCGATGCCACCCCCAGCACAACGCGACTGCCTCTCCACCGCTCCCGCGAATTAGAGGCTTCTTAGGAGCCGTTTCCTTTTACTTTCGCTTTCCCCAGGAATAAACCTCTGCCCTCCCCCCATCGTATTTATTAAACCGTCTATCGACATTCATAAAACTCTGATAACTCCTCCCATAGCGCTTGGAAAACCTTGCTCACGGATCAGGCCGTGGGTGGGGGCATGGATGGACTGTTTTTGTAAGGTCCCTGTTCCATCTGAAGTCCCATCTGCTGTTACATGCCCTTCACCTTGTCTCTATACTAAATAAAACCCAACTTATTCCCGGGACCAATTTAGCCTTCCCCGACGCTACTATTTTTTTCTAAATTATTTTTTTAAAAGGTATCCAGAGAGCGAGGAAAAAACAAATATTTGACCGAAAAGGGTTTTCCTCGTCTTAGCCCTAACGGGAAGAGACTGGAATAACGGTTTCTGTGCCGACTTGGCTGAGAAGAGAAAATAAAAGCAGGGGGGGAGCTAACCCGCCCGAACAAGTGACAAGCCGAGGAGCCGAGCCCCCAGCTCGGTGTGTTCACGAGCGTTTCAGACCAGCAGAGCTCTCCGGTACACGCAGGCAGGTGCTCCCCGCAAACACGCGGGAGGTTTGCGGGGGGCTGAGCAGGCAGCTCCGGGCTCTGCACGGCTGCCCGCCCCCCCAGCTCCCCCTCTTGCTCCAGACCACGCTCCGCTCCCTGCTTGCCGGCTGCAGTCAGCTAGCAGCCGTGAATCCACGGGTTAAGATTTCGCCGATGCCTACGGTAGCCACTTGAATTAAGTAAAACAAGATGGGCCGGGGGGGGGGGGGGGGGGGGAGGGGGGAGGCGGGGGAAAAGATCTACATTTAAGTTGATTCTAACTTGGTCCACTCCTATTCGGCTGTCGGACGCTTAAATCGGGAAGGGGTCGTCTGTATCGCTAGGTACAACCAACGCACCCCCCTTGTGCAGAAAAAGGAAGAACGATCCGATCTCTGTCATCTGATCCCCGCAGTGGATTTTAGGGCTCTTGATGCTCTCCGGTTTTGGAGCGCTTCTCCCTAGCTCTAGCTGTACCACCTTGAATTATCACTGACTAGAGGAGAGCGGGAGGGGGGCAGAAGGGGGGAAAATAAATTTAATATCAAATGCAAACAACAACAGAGAGTAAAGGCTTGCTTAAAAAAAAAAAAAAAGCGGGGGGAAAGTGGGGGAGAAATAGTCACGGTTACCTTTGTGCTGCTACGTTTGCATCCACAACCCCAACGTTTCTGACCCAGGACCTGACGGAATCCATTTCAGAACCTAGAGATTTATCTTTCAGAATTGGTCCTCTTCCTAAAGTATCTTGAATCCCAAACATTTAAAAAGTCTATTCCAACTAGCAACAGTTTCCTTTTGGGAGATAAGGGAGGAGAAGAGAAAAAAAAAGACGCAGCCTTTGAAATAGACACACACAAATCCCAGGAAAGTGGAGAAGTTCAGCTTTAAAACCAACTTCTTCTGCTTTTAAATGCTACGTGTTTTTAATGCCTTCAAATAGGGAAAAAAAGTTTTTCCTCTTGCAAAGTAAAAGTTATGCTGATTCAGTCTTGCCTGGTATCATCATCCTTCAAACGCAGGAGAGGAAACTGCATCCAGAAACTGATCGCTGTTAACAAGGATCACCTGTTTCTCAACAGACACGGGGAGAAGGATTGATTGCTGCCTAATCCAGAGGAGGGGAGGGAGGAAAAAAAAAAAAAAAAAAAAAAGCAGCAGCGGGATAAATTGTAAAAGAAAGGAAGAAATGGAGCTAAAGAGAGTCCGGTTACAGACGGCGGCTGGCAGAGCCGGTCCTTGCCCCGCCGGTCACCATCAATGGGTTCCGGAGTGGGAGCAGACATAGCGCCGAGGGGGCGGGGCCTGCTCCCAAATAAGGGCGTTTCATTTGCATCGCCGCCGCCGATTGGCGGGCTGCGGGCGGTCCCGCCGCGCCGCGCGCTCCCCGCGCGCTCCCCCCGCCCGGGGCCGCCCCGGCCCGCGCGCTGCTGCCCCGGGGGCTGGTGGCCCGGCCCGTTGGTCGCCCGGCCCCGCGCTGCCCGCGGCGGCAACCCGGGTAGGGTGACTTCAAACTGCCGTGTCCCAGCCTGTCCGCCCCGCCACAGAACGATTAAACCGGCGGTCGAGAAGTCCGCTCCGTGGTGCGGTAACAAAGCACTGGCACAGGTCGTTGGCTGGTTTGCTTTGAGGCGCGGTATTTAAAAAAAAAAAATAAAATAAAAAGTGCTGAGAGGGAACGAACCGGGTCGCGGTCGCAATGCCCGCGGGGGTTTGTATGCAGAGAGTGCCTGCGCCAGCGGGAGGGAGACGGCAACGCACCCAGAAGCCCCTGAAGTTCTCGCTCTACACGAGCTGTCAGGTCTAGCCTTAAAACTTTTTATAACATCCTCTGTAGGCAAAATTTCCCATTAAAGGAAGTTGGAGCTCTCCCCAGCCCAGCCCGCTGTGAACCAGGACGATACCTGCGTCTGCATGTATTTTAATTTTTTTTTTAAACCACTCTGCCTTGGTGATACTTTCCTCCCGGCCCTTTTGTATTCTGATCTGTGTATAGATCTGCCTCTGAAATCTATATAACACCAACGCGAAAACAGATTTCAAGACAATGAATGCAAATCTGTGCTCAGAGACCATCTGCCAGATGAGGGAATCAGATGTTCGGTAGTTAAAGGGACAGCGCAAGGATTTCCTTGACTCATTATGTGCAGCTCCTCTCTTTAACCTGATTTTTTTTTTTTTTTGACGGGACAGAACTATAATTTCCAATTCAGAATAAAACCTAACTCCTTCCATCCACGTTCTGCCGCATTTCAAAAAGCCAGCTTTCTATTAAATGCTATATTATTTTCATGGAGTTTCATACAGTTCTCTCTCCAAAAAAATCGCAAATTAAAATCTTTCCATAAAACTTTCATTAAAATGTATCCTTATTCAGGCACGATTGAGGGCAAAGCCGGGACTCCGAATTATTCTGTCTACATAAGTGACAGACATGGTATTGGATGAACTAATACATCTCCCACAATCTTTGTTCAAGGAGATTTACCATGCTAACCCACCTCCCCAAATTGATAAATATGCAGTAAGTGATTTTGCCAGGTTAGCAAAAGGCGAGCCTGGTCTTATTTTAACGTTGAAGAAAAGCAGCAGCAGTTTGATGGTATTACAGAGTAGAGGCCAACCTTTCAAGGTATGATCTTCGCATCTTTGAGATGCAATTTCTCAGTATAAAAGAACCCAACCAAACAGGGTAAGATAGGCAACTCCCCCCCCCCACAAAAAAAAAAAAAAGTGAGAAAACAAGAACATATGAGGTAGATGTAAGACATATTACGGTGGGGTTTGGAGGTTTTTTTGAGCATTTCGCAATAGGCGTGGGTACATTTCCTCTTTGTCCTAAGATCATTTTTTTTGGCAATGCCACTCTGACCGTTTCTGCATTTATTCTTAAACCTGGGGCAGGGACGGAAGGGGAGGGGGCGGAATTCCCCCTCGATCTAACCTTGGCCGATGTATTCCTAAGGAGAAACTGTTTCCTACCAACTGAAGTCCCCCGCTCCGAGTGATAAAGCCGAGCCTGGCCCTGGAACGCGTTAAAGGGAGCCCGCTCGGATCCAGCCCAGATGCCGATTCCCTCCCAGCCCAGTCGCTTAAGCGAGCCCGGAGCGCGGCCGGGGGCGCCCCGCGGGCCCGCGCCAGCTTTGGGGACAATGGGGACTCGTGTGCCGCGGCCCCCGGGGAGCCCCGGCTTTTCGGGATTCACAGCGGGTCAGAGGGCAGCGGCGCAGGTCAGAGGAGATGCGCTCTCTTCGCCCCAAACAGCTGCCACCAGAATTTTGCACTTCGGGGACAAATGAAGGGAGCCTTCCCCTCCCGCCCCAGCGGGGGCTGCTCGCCCTGGGGCGCCCACCCCGCGCCGCGCCCGCGGGGGGAGGGAGAGCTTCGGGAGCGCGGGGGAGCCCCGCGCCGGGTCGTCTCACCGACTCCTGGCAGAGAAAGCGCTTGCGGGGGGAGAATTCCCTCCCCTCAACTAAGTTTCTCTCCTTTGCAGCGTATCTTAAAAGGAGAAGAGTTCCGAAATACTTCTGAAATGATACACTCCAGATTCCCCATTTCAAGCACTTGGTTTAAATACCGTTTGGGGAAAGCCCATCTCCCAGACTCTTCTGATGTAAATTCACCGAGTAAAAGGTAAAAGCAGCGTTTATAGCGGTGCAACCGCCGCTTAGTTTGGATTTGCACTTTAGAGGTTTCTGCGGTTCGGCTAAGGGAGCCGGTTCCACCGGCAGGTAACACCGTGGAACTCCGGGAGGGATGAGCGCGCTGGCTTGGGAAAAATCCCTGCACGACCCGAGGAGGACACGGCGGTGGAGCGAAGGAAGCCTCAGCCGCGGATCTTCCGCGTCGTACCTGCCCCCAGCTCTAGATACAATTTCGAGACAGAAATCCGAGCACGCCCAGGGTTCGGGGAAGGGGCTCCGCGCAGCCACGCGGTGCCGGGAGCGACAGCAGCTCTGGACCAGCCGCGGTGAGCGGCGCCGGGGCGGCCGCCGAGCCCGAGCCCAGCGCTCCGCGGGGCCGCGCACCCTCCGCGCCCCGCGGGTGAACGAGGCCGGGGCTGCCGCCCGCACCAGCGCCGCTCTGCGCGCAGTCCCGCAACTTTCCCCTGCGGCGCGGTGCGCGGCTTTCAGCCTCGTGAATCGCTTGGAGCGATTCTCTTCCTCGCACTAAAAAGAAGGAGGAATAAAAAAAAGCAACTGGTTCGGTGAGCGCCGATCATTTCCTGCTGGAGGAAGAGCTGTTCCCCTCAAGACTGCCACACTCGCTTCCACATACCGGGGTCAAAATGACAGGTGAGGCAGTTTTGACGTGGTAAGGCGAGATGCTTTTCTTTGTTAGGAGGTTTGTAACAACGTCGTTTATACCGCAGAGTCAACTTCCACGACTCGACACATCTCAGCAACTCCCAGCAAGAAAAAAATATATATACTGAAGATAATACTTAAGCCTTTTAAAAGCATAAGCTTAAACTGCTATTGTTTCCTCTCACGTTTAAGGGGAAAATGACAATGAGAAAGTTAAACTACGCCTAAAGACGACACTTAGAAGGGAGCATTTCATTCTTGCTTCTATTCATTTGTGAGAATTCACCATCCTTCAGGTGTCTCAAGGGAACGGATCGCAGGTTAAAATTATCAATGTCAGCATGGAGAAGGATAACTAATCTTTCCCTCTTTATCCAGTAATCTCACTGGAAGGTTCATTCTTCTGGTACACCTGCACCAGAAAAATAAATGTGCCTGTTAGAAATGTCCCTTTAAGTTGTTAGCAGCTTAAAGTTCTAAGTCATTCACAATGCAAGTGATTCCCGTTCAAGCACACCTCAATCACATTTTTGGCAATATAACGGTATTTGACAAACAAAGAAGTCCCCGAAAATAACTTTCAAGAGCCTAACGTGAGCATAAACAAAATATTTACTTGCACGGGATACCCTGCCACAGAAACGTGGCTACAACAAACAGGACCAGGCTGTGGTCTGAGCTGGTGTCAGGAGAAGCGCACGGAGGGCAGAGCACTGCGTGCAGACCCGGCTGAGAAGTCTGCTCCGACCGATGCAAGACTACTCTTGATTTACAAGACCCTCGATTTAATTGCAAGAAGAACGTACACAGCTCAAAGAAAAACAGCTTCTTAAGACGTTTTTCATACGAGGGGTTTAAAGCAGTTCAGGTGCATGCAACTAAATCGTGAAAGCAAATCGAGCTCTTCACTCTGAATGGAAAATGCAAAACAAGGACTTAAGCACTGAAGTGCTTTTGGTTATATTTATTATAAAGCCCGGTTTTATATCATCAACGTAGAGGTTCTCTCAGAAGAGAACTTCCCCATTTGATTGCTGGAAAAAGTTTAACCCCCAAGTATTAAATAATTGATCCTCTTCACACACACCCTCCACCCCTCCCAAGCCATTAGCACGTAACCAGAAACATGGTTTTACAGCTGTAAAATCATGAGCTATACCTGCCCTCTCCCTCTTTCTCTCCCCCTTCCCTCTTGCATCATAAAGGCTCTATTTACTGGAGGCAACTCTCCACACTGATCAGCGCTTGCAAAGTGTGCAAGTTTCAGAGATTCTACTGATCACATTTATAAGCAGTGAACAAAGGAATGCTTTCAAACTTACAAATGCATAAGTAAACATTTAATAACTTCTTCTCCACCTCATCTTTCCCAAAAGAGAGAAAATATTGTATCCATCAGATCCTCTTTTGAGTCTCCCATTCATTCCAGTAAGTAGGTGCTTTTTTCACTAGAACAGAAAAACACATCTGCTAGGTTTTATATCCAACTTTTTTTTTTTTTTAAGATACTTTTACTGCCTTTTGCCTAGCATGGTTTTTGGAACACATTAGCAAATAATATTTTACCATCGGGAGTGTATGTTCCATTTTATTTTATAATGCAGATTTGAGAAGTCTTAGTGCTGAAGTTTGTTTTTCTAGCCACATGGAGGTTTGAAGCAACAAGCACATTCAGGAAAAATACTTTAAGTGGGTGTATATTTGTGCTGGGATCCTCTCTCTCATTTTGCAGTTTATGGAAAGCAATCAAAGTCAGCTTTTCAATATGTCTTTGTATATAAACTATCTAAAATATTCACCAGGAAGAAGAGAAGTTTACGTTATCACAGCCTTCCTAGTTCCAGGTACATACTTGTGATCCAACTCCAGCTGTCAAACAAGAGTCTCCACAAGCAACTGGATAGAGGCAGACATACTGGAGAGCAAAATTAAATTAATTCATTAACATATGAACCAAATAAAAAGTGGTCCTCAGTACTACAAACATTCTTATACCAGCATTTAACCTATATTAGTCACTCGAGTGGTCTTAGAAGAATTACTTGACAATATACACATGCTTAACCTCATGCTTAAACATCTGTACAGCGAGGGCCTCGTTTTTATTTCTTGACTCAACTCAATGCAGCTCTGTCTTAAGCAGGTGTCTAAATTTAATTACACAAACAGTCACTCTGAAGTGATGCCACAGGGACACTTTGCCTGCTTAAAAGTCAGGAAACCTTAAGCAACTTGCTAGATAAAAACTTTATTTTGAAAGTGTTTCAAAACAGAAGACTTGCAAACACCTGTAAATTTCTTAGTTCTTTCCTGTAGCACAGCCTAACATTTAAATTTGAACACTCTCAGGTTACAGTGATACAAAACTACTTCGATGACAACTAGTACTGTAATAGGAATATGCAAACTGTTTCTAATTCCAAACTTGTCAGTTTTGCCTCTGATTACTGGAAGGGGGGAGGAGGGGGCACATATCTAACGCATATCTTGTTGCACTGTTTTGATTGGCTGGAAGAACAGCCTCCAGCTAGCACTAGCTACCTAGAAAAGCTTCAGCTTCCAAAGTGCTGTCATTATCCAGGCACATACATACATATATATATGCATATATACACACACACACACACCAGAGTCTTCTCAAAGAAATATTTGTTTTCAAGAAAGAAAGTATATTGATTTTCATCCTCACATAACTCAGGTTATGTGAGCGAGTAAGCAGACCCACCCCAGGCTTTCCACTAACCTTTCACTGTTAGGATAAATCCAGAACTTCACCACACACAAAATTAGTACATTGTTGGAAACATTTTGACTTCAACAGGGCTTGGATCAGATCAATTTTATGTTACTGAGGGGTCATTATAACCTTGATTATAGCATTTGATTTTCTTATTTTAGGATGTTTTTCTCTCTAAGTTTCAGTGCTCTTGCAGGGACAAACTCAGCTAATCCATACAGCATTATTGTTTGATAGTCCGAGAAGCTGAGGCACCAAAAAAGTCACAAGAATAAGGGTCCAACATGCTCACCGCCTATGAGACCATCTTTCCCTCACTGGGCCATTTTTCCAACACACAGGAGCCCATAACAACTAGAAGAGGACCCAGGTCACGTAACACACACGCGCTAAGAACCTTAGCTAAGTGTGGGCTCAGGGAAGACTATGGAGGCAGCCTACTTTATGCTGCTCGAGGACACAGATCTATTGCTGAGGCAGGCTGTTTTCAACCTCGTGTTACATAAATTAGTGCAAACCAATTCCGAAAGTGGCATCAAGCTCTGTGATTTAAAAATAAAACCAGGTTATATTATTAGGGGCTGCAACTGCAGGCTTCTAGGAGGAACTAGCTTTAACCATTCTGTACAATCTGTATCAGATTCTGAATCCTTGACTGGATTTTATTGGTACAACCATAATACAAATTATTAGGATTAGGAAAATATCTCTTGGGAATGGTCAATAATCAAAACATCTGCCTTCTGCAAAGTTCCCTGTGCCTTCTTTTAAAGCATCTGGTACTGGAAGCTAAGATATAATACACAAGAAGCTTGATCTAATCTGACTAGTCCTACGTTCTTTCCATAAGACAAGAAAGAAGTAGTTAAAAGCTCAGTATATCATAATTAGAGCTTTACAGCCTTGAAGAGACAGTTCAGTTCTTCTCTGAAGTATATTAAATAACCTGAATAAGTTTAAATTATTTTATTTGGTGGAACAGAACTATTAACACACTTAACTTCATAAAGCCAACTGGACTTCTACTTCAGTAAATGGTATTTCAAAAGTTGCCAAGTTACACAACCAGATTCTGATCCTGCAAACATTTGCACTTGTATTACAAGCAGTGAAGCTGACGGTATGTAACACCAACTGCTCTCAACAGATCTTTGAAAGGTTAGGGTCCCATAACTAATAAAATTCTGAGCTTCTGTTTTTGAGAGTTTAAGTCATTAGGATTTAGTTTAGTCTAAACATTATCTTCGAGGAGGTAAGAAATCTACCCAGAGTTTTATGTCTTCTGTGCTATTTAATTATAGCTTACCATCTGAACCGTTTCTTTCATCACCGATTTTAAGTATTCATAGGCAGGCTAAACATCAGTGCTTTGAAATTCACACACACCTAAATGGTTCTGCTACTTAAAAGGATTTGATCAGCCTGGTTGTAGGGCATCGCATTTCCATCAGCAGTATGGGTTAGGTAGGGAAAAGCAATACATTTTACTAAATAACCTGATACTATTAAAGTACTTCAAGAGAGAGCATTGCTACTTTTTAAATAAAAGAGTTGTATCAAGTGCCCCCCCCCAACGCAGAAACTACAGAAAATAAGTTGGCTAGCGTTGTGCCTCTGACAGACATAGTGCAAATTTGTATATTTAGTAGGTTTTACATTAAATCTGTATGTAACAATCTTAGATGTGGCTCCTCAAGCGCATTTTCCATAACCAGAAACTAGGAGCAGCAAAGCTGGAACCTGAAGATGGAGAAGGAAATCTGTAGACACCTGTAGAAGATGATGGGCCCGAGACTGATTGGCAGTACTATGCCTGGGCAAGCAGTTACCTCTCTTCTAGTAGTGTTCAGCAGAAAAATCCAAACACCATTAATAGATAGCATGAGAAGCAGATCTCCTTCTACAGGCTTGAGGATTCAAGTCAGTTTAATTTAAGAAATCAAGCTAAGGGCACTAAATCAGAATTAGCTGATAACAGGCAAGTACAGAAGTCAGGTTAGACTCACGCTGGTGAAGAATTGTTAACACAGAAAGGCACCTTTATGACGCCCAGCCAGAGCCAGGCTGTGCAGTGAGTAGGTTTACCCAAGTGTAAACTTCATTAAAAACCACAAGATTTTTTAAATCGTAGCAAGAGCTACAGTAAACCATTATATCAGCTCAGATATGTTTCTCTGTACTTTGTGTTTCTCCTGTAGGTGGAAGAATTACCACATTATCTGTGATGCATCAGAAGATGCCTCTATTCAGGATGGTCCTTTCATGACAGGCAGCACTAGCTTTAGATTCTTTGTGTACCAGTTGACTAATATGGGGTGGGGGGTTGAAGGGGAGCAGAAGAAAATCTGTTCTCTGTGTGCACCCTCCCCTTTAGCTACTTGCTAAAGACAAAAAATAAGCCTTTGCTGATTCCAAGTCCACAGGACATGAATGACAACCAAACAGATGAGCAGGTTCAGAGGGTTTCAGAACACCACCCTGAGCAGACACAGCTTTGTGGTCCACATGCATTCTTTGGCTTTAGGGAAGGAAAACACCCTCTGTTGTTTTCAAAAGCATGTGTTCAGAGCATCTGAAGACTAGAATATGTTGAAGCATATGGCATATAATTTCCTTTCTTCCATTCATAATCTGCAGCAAGATCAGTTCCAGTAAGTACAAGCTCCAGCTTTCATTTCAAAACATTTCCATAGCCATGTCTTTCCAGCAAGGCTATTTAAGGCATCATCTTGATGCAGGTGAATATCAGAAAAGTAGTAAGTTACCATTGCTATGGATGGGCTACGCAATTTGCTTACACCAAACACATACCATACATCCTTAAGACTTTCCATCTGCTTGCTACCTCCACTGATCTCTCATGTTGGAAGCACAAACACCATGTGATGGTGCTATCAACTTACTCTGTGCCTGCATACCGTCCTAGTAACTAAGGTCTAACCCAGAAGAGAGAAAAGCTCCTTCACTGCACTGCTCTCAATCCAAACATAGAAGAAACAACAAGGGGAAAGAGAATAAGACAGAGGCACAGACAGGGGAGCCAGAAGGAGAAGACAGAACTTCAACTCTGAACACTTAAGACCATGCAGTATAACTACTAAGTAACTGAGGGACAGCCACTTGCTGTCAAAGACTGGCTATTTACTTTGCCCTTCACTACTGTCCTCTGTTTGGTCAAAGCATTCTCCAGGTACCCACAGGACAGAGGGAAAGAGAACATCAACCTACAGGAGTGACAGCATCCCCAAACACAGGCCCTGCCTTACACTTAGCCAAGAGCTTCGAAAGTACCTGATGTCTTTTGGGCTTGTGCCCCAACGGCTACAAGGTTCAAGACTCTCTAGAGTCTTTGACATATGGCAATCTGGTTGCCTCTTAAGATCAAACTTTCCAGCAGAGGCCTAACACTAACTTTAGCCCCAAGCTGCGTGCAGGCACCCTTACACCCCGGATTTGCTATGCTGACCTTGACTGTGCCGAGAGTGCTGGGCAGGGGGCCGGGTAACTGGAACACGCGGTATGGAAGGCCAAACCACAAAACAGCACAGCATGTACAACCTCCAGAGGGGAAAACCATCTCACAAGATGGTTTATAGCATCTTATTTTTCCCCATGTAGAATATGAATAATGTTAATGGTGACAGAGCCTACAGGCAATAAAAGGCCTTCGCAGGTATCAAACGGCTTCAAACTTTGCTTTGGCTCCCTGCCAGCTGTTACAGTCAGCCAGCACTTCCTACTTAAGCCTAAGACCAGTGTCCATTAAGTAATTACACAGCCTTACTGGTTTCCAGTGAGAAAACAGATAGAAAACATACCCTATTTTGATTTTTAAAAATAAATAAATAAAAATCACATGAAAACCAGGACGGAAAAAATTTGTGGTTCATGCACACCTGACACTGTTTTAAATGTATATTTCTAATGGCTAAGGAAATCTTACTATTCTCATCTATCCAACTGCTGAGGCTCAAAACAAGAACATAGGTTGGAAAGCCAGACAATGAAAAATCTCTACTTTTATTATCCTCCCTTGTTCAAACAGCATGTAAAGACTCAAACCGAGCGTCCAGAGCTCCCCTGTGCTAAGCTGTTCATAGCAATTTGTAAACGAGTTCCAAGAAGAGTGGCAAGAAATAAGACTACAACATGAAATAAGAAAGAAACAAGAATTTTTCTGGGCATTATTAGTCTTGCATAGCATGCTGCTTAAGTAGATTTGGCCAAGCGGTAAGGACCTATATTTCAAAGCAAATAAACCCCATATCCCACTGTTTCCACTGCTATTCAATTTTTTTATCAGGCTGGGTACTCAGCATATGACACCATCGATTAGGCAAAATACTTAGTATAAACTAATAAGTCATCTTAATAAACACTTCTCATTTCACATCTCCAAATCATAAAAGCAAGAATCAAATTTTCTTCAGTGATTAGTCCAATTTGGAAGAGCGCTTTTTGAAGACCTGACCCAGTTAATTTCTTCATGTTTTCCCTTTTTAATTTCCTGATTTTTTTTTTCCTGTTTTTGTTGACCACTGCAAGCTGGCTTCCATAAAAGTACAATTCAGCAATAGTCAAATGGGTTTTCTTCATTGTCCATACACAAGTTGACAAAACCCACTTCAATGAATACCCAAGCATAACACACTCTTAACACCCCACAAGTTTTTCCTCGAGTCAGGTTAGCATGCATGTCAAATGCCTTCAGTTAGAAAGTATCAAGAAGCCCTACTAGGTTGTTCGATGCACTTTTCATGGTTTCTTTTTCCCTTTTCAATACAAGCACCAATGCAAGTTTCTCAGCACCTGCATTAGGTAAACGCTGTTGGATCATTCCTGTTAACTGAGAGGGGAAGTGGGAGCACATGGAAGTCAAAGTTGCAGCAGGTCAGCTGCAGAGATGGGATTGGATCTCAGGAGCTCCTGGATTCTGGGACAATGCTATCCATGAATATGTGAAAATATTTCCCCAAGGCTCAATTATTGGCACATTTGCCACATACCCTGCAAAATAATAACATTTAAGAAGCAAGCCATCAACAGCTAAGATGCAAACATCTGTTTCAAGAACATGCTGTGGGCTGGGAACAAGACAACCTTTGCCTTTCCACCAAGTATTGGTTAAATGAGCCAAGTACAGTATTTACAGTATTATCTAAAAACTTGAATCACCACACTTACACACTAACATGTACACAGTATGCATGAACATATGCACATTTATAATGTATATAAAATTATATGCGTTTAGCTTGCCACTAGAGGTAAAACTTCAGATACTGATAAAATGTTAAGAGTTCTACTCAACAGTTGGAAAGTTTCCACTTCCACACTTTTTGTAAAATGGGGAATATAGTTTGCAAGTCTTAATAGTTAACAGAACCCCTGTTTTACACCTGGCCTTATTATTTTGTAAGATAGGAACTAAATATTTGATCATCTGACATGTTTTAACACCTGCACTGATTTCCTGTCCCCTGGTATGTTAGGTACATTTGTTGTTCACAAGTACAACAGATAAAGAATTAGGGAACTGGATGAGCTGTGAAAGTTTTGCCATCAATTTCAGTGACAGTGAAGCTGCACTTGGACATCTGATCACTGACTTCCCAACACATGCCAGCCTTATATTTTGTCATAGTAGAACCCCAAGCATAAACCCAAATTTCTCTTGTGCTGTGCAGTCAGATCCAGAAAGAAAGTCAATGTATCCAAGAGTTCAGAATCTGTGTGCAAGTCAAGAAATACAGGTTAGAGGAAATAAAAAGGCATAGGCCTGTAGGTTAAACGTAAAAGCAGCAGTTAGTAGAAAAGCAGAAGTCCTTCCCGACCATTCAGTTGACAGATGCCAAACGTAAAAGATTTAAAAATCACAATTCTATTATTTAATCCATATAACATGGTTTAAAGCTCCTCAAAACAAAAAAAAAAAAAAAGGAGATGAATGCTGACCTGCATTTTCCCCCTGCCCTCCTACAAAGCTCATCTTCTGATCAAGAGAATTCCTAGGAAAGGAGAGAGAAAAGATTACCAATCTTGTTATAAACTTTCCAAAGAGTTTGGCAGACAACTTTCTCCTCAGGCACTGATAGATGATCTAGAAGGAAGGGCGTGTGCAGGGAGGGGGCGAGTTGAACTAAGCCTGCTCCACTGTGCGGGTAAAGGTGATGGTAAAGGCTGATAAGACAGCAGCTCTGATAGCACTGGAGAAAGGCCCTTAAAGAGGCCATGGAAAGATCTTGGAAGAGGAGGACGGATGAAAGAACAGAAGGAGGCAGCAGTGCAGCTGAACCAATGACCTAAATTGATCCCACTAGTAGCACTTTCAACAAGCTTGGAAGGAGCATGGGGAGCACGGCAGCTGTCAGAATGCCCCCAGAGGCAGGAGATCCCAGTCTTAGAGCAGAAGCCTTGACAGGTCAGGTGGAAAGACTTAAGAGCCAGATCTTCAAAATACTATATGGGAGTAGGGAGGCTCACTCATGGTTCAAGTCCACAGGTCAAGGAATAGTGCTCAGCACCACCTCAATATGGGCTGCCCACTTGTGCATATCTCCACTGAGCCCCCATCACTCAACTCAGTTGTACAAGTTCATAAACAACAATTAAATGAAAGATGTTTTGGTGCCATAACTCTTAATTTTGCAAAGATTGCGAGACTACTTTAAATACGCAAGAAGAAACAGGATGCTAGTGAGTCAGGCACTACAGGCACATGCCATGCCTGAAGAGGCTGCACAGTAAATAACTGGAGGACAGAAGGTGGAATGATATATTCCCAATTTACATATCAGAAACAGAGGTCCATGAAATTTAAGCCACTTGCCTGAAATCACACAAGAAGCCAGGAACTCAATCCTACTCTCCCAGTCCCCAGAACTGTTTTCCAGGGCACAACTGCATTCAATCCTTCTGTAGTTAGTAACTGTTAATAACTACAGTTGGGGGAAGCAGGACAGGAAAACTGTTATAAAAGAGAAAAATGAAAGTCCCTCCCACCAAGAAGTGTATTTCACACTCCTGATTAATTATGCAACAGATTAAATTATTAAAGGTGTGATTTCCTTTCCCAAAACAAAGCTAGCACATGAGACAAACCTGCAGCAGAAATGGAAAAAAAAAGATAATAAAATTCAAGCCAGGGCCTTGCGCATGCCATTTCCCTGGGCAATGCCGCCACCGTGTGCCGCACAGTCACACCGCCACCAGACCCACAGTAAATAAACCCAGTGCTGTCTGGCTGTTCTCTTTTGAGAGAGCTTGGCTTGTACTTCACTCATGAATAACCATAACACCTCTGTGTAGTATGCACTGATGGAATATAATGATGTATGATTAGTCGTCGTTATTAGAAAGTCAATAACGGTCCTCAACACAGAGAAAGCTACACTTGCTGAACAAACATAACATTCCTACTCACGTAACCCTGAGAAAAGCCTTTACTAGTACTGTTATTTGGGCATAGATGCTCTTCTGTCTTCTGAATCATACTGTACTTCAACAGACTTTCCTTCTAAACTTTTCTTTTTCCTTACAGCATCTTAAGGTCAAACTGTTTCCTATAAAGTTTTGCCACTCTGAGTAAATATACACTCTGCTTCCCAAGTTAACACTTCACAGAAGCGTTTGCTCAGTCTTTATGTTCAGAGAAGATACTCAGTGTTCTGCCACTGTTTTCTTGCCTGGCATTACTGACGAACAGCGCTGCCTGCTATCCAAGAGGGTCAAACATGGACACACACAGGAAAGCATCTGTGTGCGTGCAGACTGTGGAATTACTTTGCCACTAGTGGCAGAGTCAGATAAATAGCACCACAGAAGTTAATCCTCCACAAACTGAAAACATCGCAACTTCCAGCCTGTTTCCTACCTGTCACAGAACACTGGTGCCACCACCTGTTAGGCAGACACTACCTGCAGATAGGAAGCGCTTGGTCAGCCTTGGGGAGGGAAAAAAAAAAAACCCAAACAAAAAAACCCAAAAAACCTAAACAACTCAAAACTCCCAAACAAACCCAACAAAAGCCACACACAAATTACCCTCGATCTTAGGAGTTCAACTGAAAAAGTGACAAGATATTGTTCAATGGCAACCTCTCTGATTAATTTAAGGGACAACTTTTGGCTGTAAGATTATGGATGTGCTGCTCTCCATTTCAAATATGAGATGATCTACAGTAAGCAGTTTCTCTAAGACAGTAAGATGCTCTGTGTAACACACATGTAAATTCCTCAGGCCGGATGGACTGCTTTTACCATGGTACCAGTGCTGGGGGTCAGTGGGGGTCACTAGAGCAGGAGCCCAATTTTACAGCCCTACTCAGGAAAATTTGTTGAAACATCACAACCTCAACAAAACCAAGTTCCACAGAGTCTGGTATGTAAGAAGCCTTCCTCCACCCCGAGGCACTTTACCCCTCCAAGCACAAAAGGTGGTGTAGACCTGAAGTTACACTAGGTACAGAAGCAAGAGAAAGCACTATCCCCCCCCACCCCGCAGCAGTTCTGCATAGAGCACAATTATCTTGTAGATGAGTCCCAGCTTTCAGTGCCTACACAGACCACATCAATAACAATCTGGAGCAAAAAATGGGGGATCAACAATCCCAGGCCTTGCCAGTGAGATGTTCCACAACCTGAAGCATGTCCATCTCCTTTCCCCTACCTTTTAAATCAGCGTATCGTGCCTCCGCAGTGTGGCTACAGATCCGCAGATGACAGGCAAAAAAAAAAAAAAAAATCAAAGTTACCATGTTTGGCCACATGACTATTTATTGCAAAATTCAGTTCTACCCTCCCTAGAAAAAGCATATCTGAAACAGCCATAAAGAAATAAAAATACTTTGGATCTCTGCTACCGATATAATCAAGACATCCTGTATGATGTAAGCCTAGGCTGCTTTCCAGGATACCACCGCACACAAGCTCTTACAGCAATTTCTCCTGCAGTGACCAACACAGAACTGGTTCAGGGTAACAGTAGAGCCCAGAACACACCTTCCAGGAACCGGACATTGACAGCCTGCAGTAGCCTCCTCAGAGGCAGAATTAAATCCTCCATTTGAACTACAACTCTTTGATGCAACACATGCTATCTTGCTGGTTTTATACTTATTTCACCCGTTAATTTTGCAGCTCCACTACTCAGTTTAGCTTAAACTTGCCAAATAGTCATGGACCTCAGAGTTTTACATCATGGTCAAACTCATTCCAAAAATATCAAAAGCTACTACCTTTCCTCTTTTTTTACCTTACTGCTTCTTTCAGGTCCATGTGGAGCAGCTTCAGAACTCTGCTAGGGAAATAACAGAGGCTGCACTCTACGGGGAAGGATGACTGGAATGTTTTATTACAGAATCAGCCGTTTTACAACAACGGCTCTCATTTTCTCCAAAGCAGATCAAGACAAACCAGGATTTTTGGACTGGAAACATCTGCTTTGGGAGTGATTAAGAACAGTTATGGAGTCATTCCTGTCACTTTTCTCACTCAGATAAGCTCTAGGGTCCAATTTCTATAGGCATTGGAGCACCCCATTCCCTTGAGTTCCTTTTGAAAGTTTTATCCCATAAAGTCTTTCCCCAAATCCCACTAGTATTTGCTACATTCACACACTATATTTAAACCTCTTAATCTAAATTACAAACACTATAGCCTCTTCACAGCATTCATAGTACACTTAACACAATAGGATACTCATTGCAACATGCATTTGTGCAGTTATTAGCATAAAAAACATTCATGGGGGAAAAAAATTAACCTTACGGTATATGGCTTGAATTTCATTTGCAAACATTGTAAATATCTGACAGATCAAGTAGTCAGAGGAAATGTTTTACCAAATGCAACGCAGTAACAGTATGCCTGACTTTTGCTATATGCTTACATTTTTAATATTTCTAGGTGTATGCAAAATTCTCAGGGAAAAAAAAGACCACATCTTGGATTATGTGTTTCAGGACTTGGCAGTAATAATAATAAAAAAACCTCCAAATCTCTAAGAGTCTAGAATTCACCAAAGAGGTGTCCAATTCACACAAAACTAAGAGCACAGAAGCATTGGTCTCACATCCCATTAGATGCAAAAACAGCACATGAATTCAGATGACGGTCTCTGAAAACTCTTCTCTACTACTTCACCACACACTGCAGCTAAACGAAGCGTACAATCCTCAGGCTGAAGAGACACTGACTTGCTAGTGTGCGTCTGCACATTCACCAACTACTTGACTTGCTACGTGATAATCCATGAGACGGGTCAAGTCTTTTTTGTGAAATAATTCTCGTTGCAATCAACCAGGCTTCATTCCCAGTGTTACTGTGGACCATTACAGACACATAATTTTTCCCAGAAGATGATCGTAAATTACCCCACCAAGGCTTTCAGATTGGTGCTTCTATGTTGCTGGGGAGAGTAGCAGAGGCCCCCTTAGAGATCAAGGGCATATGACTTGCTTGCCTCGGACCTGCCCCTGGACCAGAGTTAAAAGGAAAGACACTCAAGAGAGAATATGTTGTTTTTAAGCCTTGCCAACACCCCAAAATACCAGGTCAGAAGCAGACGCTCTGGGAATCAGTGCAGAATTCTGTGACAAGCAGTGGGGTCATAAATTTTGCTCACTACAGAATAAAGTCCAGGCCTCAGCATGCAGCTGTGTGCAATATATGGTCAATGAGATGTGCTCAGCATGTGGCCCGAGTCTACCACTTATGTTCAACGCAGAGTGGCACATGCTGCTGCTCCTTACCGAGGTAAAAAGCCAGACCCTGTAATCAGAAGGCACCACTTAGTGTTCAAAACATTCAGACCTGTAATACACCCTTCTCCAAAAATGCACCTCGCTCCATTCCAAAGAGAAACAGATACATCCCATTCAAAGCCAAGAGAGCCTTAGCCAGTCTCCAACTCCTGCACAGCCCAGACTTCCCACTGAGACTAGACAGATTACCTGACCACACTTACAAATATCACACTTGCCCCTCCTGTAGTCCCTGCAGCACACAGGAAATAAACATTTTCTTACCTCAACAATGAGGCTAAGACTTATCAAGGTAGGAAGACACTGATGCTGACTGCATCCTTACTCTTAGGGGACTATCTTTTCCAACACACTTCAGAGAAGGGCTGACACCTCCACTCATCTCCAAGTCTGAAGTTAAGAGCTTAATGCAGAAGAAAGTTTCTGTAATTTATAGCAGCCCCAAATTATATCAATACAACAGCTCATTCTAAGTTTTCCAAATCTAGAATCATTACACCTAGTGCCAGGAACCAGAAACCTCTTGTGCTTGGCACCGCACACACATAACACAGGGACATGTTCCCAACAACCAACCACCACTACCCTTTTGTTACTTTTTATTTGGACACTTCCTGCATTTGGCTTGATGCTACACTGAAAAAGTGACAAGATATTGTTCATCTTTGTTACCTCCCTTCATATCCCTTGGCTCAGCAGGACCCTGATTCTTGTTTGAGAGTCTCAGATGATGCGTTAACATAGGGTAGCTTAGATCATTATGTTTTTAACCAGAAGCTGCTCAGTCTGGATAAGTCTTTAATGCCTTCTAATGAAAGGCTAAGAAAGAGAAATCTCTTTGCAAACCAACTTGTTATGCCTTATTATAAGGATACATAAATTACTGTAACATTTCTGTATAACACATTTGATTTTTAGATACTTCTTTCAATAAACAACTTGCTTAAAATATTTCAATGTGCAGAAGTGCAACATATGGAACAACTACCCTCCTTTGAAATACATTTAAGAGTCAGACATAATTAGGTCACAGCCATACTGCAGCACATTCAGTTAGGTACAGTTCAGTCTCTAAAAAATGCAGGATAAAAACTGTAAAGTGTCTACAAAGATTGGAAGTACCTAAGTTTTTGGGGTTTTTTTATGGGATGGAAAGAGGAAAAGAAAGAAGTTTGAAAGTCACCTAATAAGAATATAAACCAAGCGTTGCAAGCCCAATCTTACCTGAAGCAACTGAGCACCAGATTCAAAGCTGACACAAAAGCCCGTGATGGTGATTGCTGAATCTTGTCTTACAAGCACCACCTGAGTATTTGAACCTTGGTACTAGTGCAACAGCAATGCCCTCATTTACACCAAATTGGACTTCCCTGTGTTCCTCCTCACATGCGCTCCAGTGCTTAAAGTGACAGCACTGCACAGATGAGCTGAACAGCTGCCAAAGCACAAGCTGCTGAGTATCTGCTTCAGGAAACATGAAACAGTTTGCAGAATTAAAGCCCCAATAAATATTGCTCCTCCAAGAGGGTATCCGAAAGAGGTATCATTATATATGTAAATAATTATTTTATACCTCCATTTCCCCCCCATCTACGCATGCTCAGACAGAAAGGCAAGAAAGGGAGCTTTGAGATTGCTCACAAAAAAAATAATAATCTAGAATTCCCTCCGTGAGGAAATGCAAGTAGACCAGACTTGCTTTGAAAAAGTGAGAACTGGATTAAAACAAAACAACAAACTTCATACTCTGGAGTCCACTGTGTCTACTATACCTCCACAGAGCAGCTAAAGTCCTATACCCATTGTCAGAGAACACCATAACAAACTGTGCTATGTTTATGCCTTAATTCTCTGTGTAATAAATAAACACTCTTCTTTCTGTTTGGCATGGACAGAGCAGGAGACATAACCCATCCACACTAGTCTTAAAACTGCTCTAGCACAACGCCCTCTCTCCTAGTACTATCCCATTAGCTAGAAATGAGGGGCAGGGGTCAAAACACAAACAAGAAAAAATTGTAGAAGTGATGGTTTATGCACAATGGAATATTAGTTTGTATTTAGATAGATAAGAATACAAATTACAGTGGCTACAGCCCTACATGTAGACACTTTTTCTGTAATAAAAGCATCTTTTATTTGTCATATTTACTGAGAAAAAGATTAAGCTAAACCAGAGAACCAAAACACTTCTAAATATGAATAAACTTCTCTTTCTGGAGGCCTTGGTGTCTTACCTCAGAATACCTATACCAACACTCTGGAGAAGCTTTCACTACCCATTATTTCACCATTATACTAATTACAGTAAACTTGAATTGGCAATCATACTACACAGAACACCACAAAAAGGGCAAAAGAGCTATTATTACAAAAAAAGAAGGGCAGTCTAGCCCCTAGCACAGTCCTTTCCAAACCATTAAAAAAGCCCAAGAGAAAACACCCCCAGGCCACAGGCTGCAAACCAGCAAGAGTCAGCCACAACCAGAAAACAAATTTTGAGCACCACAAAAAGTGAACCCCATCCCACGATCCTGCTGTAGTAAACTTAATGATTGTCTCCTACCTGGAAAACATCCTGAAATAGTTGGTTTTTGACAGAGAAGACCCCAGCAGGCAGGCAGGAGCACACTGTCCCTCAGCAGCTAGAGCTGCCCCGCCCAGCTCTGGAAGGTTCCACAGCCCCTCAGGCCTCCCCTCAGCAACAGCTCAGTGGAGACACCTGAAGCGACTCACACCTGAAGCCAATTTTGCTTTTCTCCCCTCACAGCCTTTAAAGCTGCTTCCCCCCCCCCCCCCCCCCCCCCCCATACAACACAAAAAAAAAGAGTAGCATAGATATATTGCTCACTTTTTTCCTCAAAATTCTCTGTTCCAAGGTCATGTGTAAAGCTGGGGGGGGGGCAAGCTGTGTTTTCACCTGAGGAAAAGGCCCTCGCAGGTGTAGCTGTACCTCAGGCCTTTGGGGTTGGTTCTTGCTGCGCCCCCTCAGCAGGGAAAGGCACATTTTCAGCATCTTGTCTTGTGTGTTGCAGGTCCCAGGGTGAGAAATGGGCAGTAATGCCAAAATACACGTTTTGACTGTGGAGCCTGCAGTGACAGCCTAACACATCATCCTTCCCCCTCACTCCTAAAATGTCGCCTCTTCTCATGCCTAACACAGAACACCTGTCAGGTTTCTACTTTGACACACAAAATTGCACAAATTTACAGGGCAAGGCCCCATCGCGGTCTGCAGTGCCACATGAACTGCCCCGTGATGTACACAAAGCAAACGTGTTCTATGCATACAGCAAGTAAGGTATATCCCTAAAGAAGGAATTTTTCCTGACACATTCCTCAGGGAAGATGGGGGCTGGAAGTGCTGCCCAGCTCTCTCTGATGTTTTTACAGCACTTAGCATAATAGGGCAGTGATATTTTGCATCGGGGCCTTGAGAAACCACTGTCAAGCAAAAATATTGTCTTAAGGACCAATTTCCGGAACCAATTTCAATTTCAAAACGAATTTATTTGGAAGGAAGAGAATTTGAGCCACCTCATGTCTAGATTAACAAAGATCCAGTAAAAAATACGGAGTTTTATCAGCAGATCAGAGGTGCGTGTTCAGATCCTGTTTTCACAGCTGCAAATGCATTAACCAGATTGCAAAGGTCAGGTCTGTGAAATTTTCCATAGGTGGCAGCATTACTGCAGAGTTTCAGTGAGAAATCCAGATGAGCAGTATGGTTGCTGGAGCATGGATAGAAACCTCCCTTATGGGAAAAATCTTCTAGGAATTAATTACTTTTCTACAGTGTTGTCACCCAGAACAGGCAGCCATATGAACCTAGAGGATGAATTTTTAAAAAATCCAGTACAAAGGCTGTAATTGTGTCCAAACAAGGCTTAATAATGAACTGGATATGTGTATTGCTAATTTATAGCTCTTAATAGGCCTGTTATTACCAATAAAGCCAGCCTTTACTTTCAGAGATTTATTAAGATTAGGGGTTATTATGAAGGTGAAAGCGCATATTTTTGCAGTAAGTGTCATCTTTGCGATGTCTTTGCCTTTGGAAGAATTAAATCTTTTCAAAGGGTAGCTGTGTTACATGAAATGTGCTGTATGAAGTGGCTCACAGGTTGGAAAGAATTTGGTAATTCTCTCATCCCTTCATTATATACCTGTATTGTATTCAATGGGTTGATTAACAATTGGTGTAATCCCTGTGAGAAGCTCTTAGCAACCACCACCAAATTAGGGTTCATGTAAAGCACCGGCTTAACCACAGCCTCAAGCTCCCTGTTTATATCCATAGTGCATGTAACAACAGAACAACCTTCCTGAGATTGCAGTGCTAGCACATCCCCTACCACGCTCTAAGAAAAAGATAGTATCCTCTGTATGCTTGGGAATCACTTATTCCCAGATGCTGGGGGCAAGGAAGAGATCAACACATCCACTTTTTTGCTGTTTCACATGTAAATAAGCCTTGCCTGAACCCAAGATTGACATTACACCAATACTCTCAAAATATTGGTCCAACAATAAGTAGCTATTCTTAGAGCCAAATAATCCTGTGTAGTGGGTTGGATTTGACGTATGAGCAGCCCTTTTTGTGGGGTCATCACCCAGAAAAGATTTCCAGGGCTCATTCTTTACCTTTTCTGATGTCCCTATGAATAAAGGGACGGATATGGGACAGATGAGGAAGGGAAGGAGTATATAATTTCAATCATCACCTTTCAGCTGCTTGGAAGATAAACAATCAGTGGATATATTTCACTGCATGTCTAATATGAGAGTATAATGTAACATTATCATTTTTATGGGTCAGAAGATCTCTCGGAACAATGGGGGAGCAAAGTGATGTGTCTTTTCTCAGTTGAAAAGATGACATAGCACAGTTATATGAAACATTTCCCACCCAAAATTGAAGGGGTAGCAGTAAACCAGCAGTGATTCATGAATCTAGCTCTGATTTAGAAGTTAAACCAGCAATTTTATTCAACACTTCTGTAAAGACAAGGAGAAAATGATAAAGTGCTGCTTCTACTCTTCAGCTCACCTTTCCCAGCCAATTTCATTTCCCATTGTATATGTTAACACGGAAACCTACCTAAAATAGAAGAATTTCTGAAGTCAGTCTTTTCACAGCACTGGAGAAGAGTCCTGAAAGGTGCAAACCTCCTGGAATCAAGACCACTATTTGCAGTATTTTACACCAGTTAAGCACTCATTTTGAGTTTCACCATTGCAAGCAGCTACTACATGCTCCTAACATCCATATAATAGGCATTACACTGCTCTGAATTTTATCATCACTGCAGAGTTTCACTGTAGGCATTAAACAGAAGTTACCTAGACTCTAAAAACTGAGTAGCAACCTTGGAAATATATGCTTCAAAGATCTTGCAAACATGTACCTTTTTCAGGTTATGAGTAAACCAGGTTCTGGGGCTACAGAGCCCCCTCAGAAAGCATCCTGCCAATAATGAATCTGACCCCGCCAAGGCTAGGATTGTCTTTGTATTGTGTTACCTGTATAGCTGCTCTCACCAGGCACCCTTAATCAAACGTTTCTGCTTTTTGGCATGGTATTTTTTCCTTCACCACTAATTGGGTGAGCAACAGCTCCAATACCGATGCAATTAAAGTATCACAAAACACACTTTAAGCTGGTACAATTTAGTTTTCATTGTGAGAGTTGAACTGGTTGTACTGGCATTCACACATCTTCAGTGCTATGGCCGACTAGAGGTGCAGAGAAGAGGAGAACTAAGGGGGTTACTCCCCAGCAGAGGGGGGTTACTCCCCACACAGCAGTAGCAGAAGACTCTACATGTTGATTTTCCTCAGATACCGAGGCCTCTGCTTAATCAGCTTCATATGTGCATGTGATTCAGAATTCCTGCTTACCCTTTCACACCTTGATTTTAGGATACTGTAAAAAAATGTCCCAAAGGAAGCTGCCTGTTACCTCACTGCTGCTGTTTCACTTCTGCTTCATCTGATTATGCTTTTGCTTCCCTCTCCTGGCTGATTTCATCCTAAAAAAATAAGGACAAAATTGCAAAGCATAAACCAATACTTTCAGAGAAGGCAGAAGAGAAGACATTCCCTGTTCTACAAGCCCTGCTGCCTCATCGTTTGACAACTGAGACTTAGAATAGAAATTATCCAGAACTTGTGAACTCCCGTCTCAAACCTCCTTGTCATCCTGATATAGCTAACACTCTGTCCTCACACCAAATGTTAACCTTAGGTACATCAAGGACAAATACCCTGAGTTGTTCTGAAGAACTTGGAAGTATTCCTGGATGATAGTATTAACTGAAATGCCACATACCTTTGTGAACATATAAATGGGAGAGATCTGACCAAGCTTGCCTAGGATTTATTTTTGGGGGGACCCAAAACAAATTTCAAAGGGGAAAGATGGGAGTGGGGTTCCACTTAAGTTTGCATTTGAAGCATTTTGAGAATTTTTTCAAGCCTCTACCTCAAAAATATCACAACTGAACAAAAATTTAATGTTAACTGGAGACCGCACAAATTCTCTTTTTGACAGTGAATATTTTATATTTTTACTATACAGGTCTGAAAGTTAGTTGTAACTTCTCTAGGCTTCCCTCCTGTCTCATAGCATTTTAACAAGCAGCCCACATTCCCACTAAAAATAAGGGCACATTTGCATTTTTCCTTTAGATATTCCTAAAAATTAAAAAAAAAATCTTATTTTTCTGTTTTGTTTTCATGACTCTCCAACATCTTCCTTCCAGTCAAGTTCTTTTCTCTAGTCTTCTCCCCACTTCAACTATTACACTGAAATTCCCTCTTTTAAAAAATGACCTGAAACAAATTGCCGTTGCTATTTTTGTACATTTTCCCAGTCTTTTCTAAATATTCTCCCTAAAGCATGGGAATCTCTTCTACCATGACCCATTAATACTACAAAGGGCAGCTAGTATCTGTCACATTGATTAGATCAGTGCTCTGTGAGGTAAGCAAAATTCAGGGAATAATGATGAATCGATTTTTGTTTTCTTAAAACAAATTGAAAAAGGCAATGAGCCCACAATTCATTGTTCTATCTAGTCCACATACTGAACTTAATTAACTATTTAATTAAACAATGAATTAATGCTGTTAGCAAAACGTGATATGGGTCATGCCATCCAGTCTTCCTCTTCTTTGCCTCCCCTCCTCCATCCATCCACTCAAGTTTTATCTCCACAACAAAACAGAAGCCTCTCTTTGTTACAGCTGCAACACTAGCGTCATTGACTAAAGTACTCATGTGTCCAAAAATAACCAAGCAAGCGTCCATTCTGCTTGGAGCCATCTAGCATCATGTCCTCACGCTTGGCACATCCCTTGAAATTCTACACCTTCTCAGAGGGGAATTAAAAAACAAGATCCTGGCTACTTGTATACATTTAAAGGGACAATGACTTTGTTTTCCTCCACAAGTTAAGTATTTCCAAAGCGCTTGAGATACCTGCATATCTTAGCAAGCATTGTTCAGAGAGTTATTTTCGTTGCTCTTGGCCAAATTCCATGAAGGGTAATTACTCCCTACCTTGAATTTCCCAGATAGTTTTATATGATGTTTTTGTTTTCTTTTCTTTTATAATTTTTCTGGCATCACATAAAATCTTTGCCAGCATACATTTTACACATAGATCCAAAACAATTTCAGGTCTTGCTTAGTAAATAGCAATTACAGAGTCATTCATCTGTGTAGCACAAAGAAGTCAGGCTCCTCAACATTAGGTACAGTAAGATAACCCAAATGCATGAACCTAGCCAAAGAAGCCATTATTGTTCCTGCTTTTAGAAAAAAGGAAGGAAGAAATTAGATGATTTGCTTAGCTCACGTAACAAATGTGAAACAGAACGGAGAACAAAATCCAGATCCCTTCTTTGTCAGTCTTCTAGTTAAGAACTTACCCTTGATTTTTACAAAAAAACCCTATAGGATTGGTCCCTTTTTGATCTGTGCTGTAATCTTTTTCACGAAACAGATTTCAAAATCTACCCCAGAAACGGCTTCATTTCATTGCTACGTGAAGCAGATGCTACAATCGATACAACTCGCAAAGCAAAAAAAGACAGTTTCATCTTAAAAAGCGTTATATAATCATTTGGATTGCAGATCACTAGGGAATAAAGCTTGTTTCCAAGATCAGTTAACTTTTTTTACCTTCACATTCAACTCTGGAATAATTTTTGACAAGATGCAAGTGGAAACATTGGCCTGGATTATTTTGTTTTGTTGATGTGTATCAGAACAAAATGAGAAACAACAACAATATTTAACAGTGAGCATAGCTGTACCCTCTTTAGGAGTCCTAGAAACATCAGACACTGGGAAAACAAAGGTTTGATGGTTTATTACTGCTGTCAACAGAAGTCCTAGGCAGGTTGGAATGCTTCTTATGGAGATCTTGGTTTGAATTGTCTCATGGCCAAAACCACATTTCTAAATGCAGGGAGTAACACTGGATAAACATCATTCTGGTTCATGCAAATTTATGGCTGTCAAGTTGGGCCCTGTGGCTGGTATTTTCCAATCCACTGTTTATTGCTTCCCCAGCCTCCCCCTCAAGACCAATGTCACATCATTTACAGAGGAATTTGGTGATGCATCCAGAATTAATATATTTCAGAATTCACTCATGGTGACAGGGCTTTCCTGGTAAATAAAACACCCATCAGTCATGACAAAAGCAAGGTACTTATTCCACAGGAGTCCCATTTTATTTAGAGCACTCTGCATCACATAATCCATGCTGTGTAGATGGCAAACATGACACTGAAACCAGTGGCTTCCTACAATTCGGGAGGCAAGGAGCGGCCAGGCTCTGTGGAACTATAAATTTGGCAACATTGGATGAAACTAGTGCTACACCCAGGCTGCTCGCAACAGTTATGCTGATGCTGGCACTACACAGAGAAATCAGAAGAAACAGCAAGCAGAGAAGGAATCTATTTCAAGCTGCTGCAAAAAAACACCTCTGCAGCTTCATTTTCTGTGATGGCTGTTCCAGTTTCTTGTGGCAGATCCAAAGTCCAGTTGTCTCATACTCATTACTGTTCTAAAAGGACAATAGACATATAGTGTTTTAAGCAAACAATTGTCTCCTTATGCAATGTTCCATCTAATAGAAGGAGAGGAACACTGAGCAAAAACATGGCCAAAAAACGAGAGAACAGGAAAATGAAAACGGGTATATAGATGACTTAAGAAATAAAAGGAACATTTTGAGCAAAAGAGCAGAGAGACAAGGGTGCAAAGGAAAGAGGAAAGGAATACACAATTTGTGGTCTCTTCTTGCCTCTTCCATGAATTACCAAAGTGATTCATGTAACCACAGGTAGATTTTCAAGTGCTCAAAACCTGCAGCTGAAGTCAGATCGAAGGATTTCACAAAACACGCCGCACCTTGCAGCTCAGCTGGCCTTGGTCTGAGCTCCCGGCTACTAACCCGCTCAGAACATCTGCAAAACTCCGTCTTCTGCTCCGTAGGTAGGACACCAGGTGGGAAACTCAGAAGACTTCACTTTCTAGCGCTGTCACTGATCTGCTCCATGACCTTTGCCAAGCCATGAGCGGTATTTGGGCATCAGTCTCATACGCGGCCTGTGGCCGTGCCCCTGCCACCAGCCCCCGCCGTGTGCCATCTTGTGAGGCAGGCAGCCATCAACCGCCAGGGAGCACTCCCCTGCCCACTCCTCCTCCTGCCAGGGGGTCCCGGGTGCCCGGGCCAACGACCAACAGGGCACAACAGGGACACGTGCCATCACGTGCGCACTGCCCATAAAAACTGCAAACTCCAGGTGAGGCTGTGTTTGGTGTTGTAGGTGGGTGGTAGGGCTGTGATCCTTTGGGCTGGCTGTGTCCTCCGAGGATAGAGTTGGGGTTTTATGAGTACTTTAAACTGAAGTCATGGTTAAAATAGCCTGGTATGCAGAGGGTATTAGATGTTAGCTTTTTTAAATGACCTGATTTGTAGAGGGTCCAGGTAAAACAAAGTTTTGACTGCAACAGCTTTGTTGTGTCATCATTCTACTGAGAATCCCTAAAGAGTCTGCCTGTCTCCATAGTGTCGGGTGATAGTAGGCAAAGAAGATTTTATGAGTTTTAAATTTTGTTCTTATGCTGTGTGGAAACAAAAGTTTTCCAAGCTTTGAAATGCACTTTTTTACAGTGTAGTGAAAAACTAAGGCCTTTCAAAACCCTTTTGTTGTTGTTTGGCAAGGTACAGAGAAGGAAAGAAAGAGACTCAGCCTTTACTGATGACGGCCAACAACAAATTTAATTAGGGCACTGGTTTGCAATGTGACAGACCAAGTTCAAGATCTCGGACAGAATCAAGCAGAACAAGAACTTATATTGAGTCTCTTGTGGGAAACATTTACTAGGAAAAATCAAATTAAAACATTGTACCTTGCATTCTTATCTTAGATCATTTCATGGAGATTACATCCTTTCTTTACATAAAATGTTATCATTAGCTTTGTCTCCAGGTATGGTACAATACAATTGCCATCAATGTGTTTGAATAAACTCACTATTGTGTTCACAATTTTGATAAGAACTGCTCAAACATACTCTGAGAAACCAAACACTATTTTGCTGAGACCCAAATGTTCCATTTGAAGCATTGCAGGCTGCAGCTCCATAAGCTTTCACTCTTTGTAACTGATTTATTGTTCCTGTAGCCTTCCTTCTTGCGTGCCCAGGTAACTACAGAACTGCTTTGTGAACCAGAGCACTGAACTTTGCTACTGTCAGAAACATCGATGCAATCACAGCCTCCCTTCTGCTGAATCTGGACTGCCCAGGACTGATCAGAAGAAGCAGAGTTTCGTTTCTGCAAGGTCTGTGGAGGAAGAAATGTCTGATCCCTTTGGCATGGAAGCCAGTACCTTGCTTAGCTTGATTTAGAGACATGGATCATGAAGGCTTATGGTGTTTAGCAGCAAGATAGTTATCCTGGCACTTTTGCGGGAAGTCGGATATCATGGAACCCCCTGTAGTTGCTCAGTGAATTGATGTTCTTGGTAATTTCCTGCCTGCTATTGGAAACATGACGGATAAGCTTGGTGATTTCGCAGAGCCCCTGCAGAGTCCAGGGAACTTCCAGTTTGTGGGAAATATTTCTAGTTGCTGTCCAGTTTGAACTGTAACCAAGTTTTGGAAAGGTGAAGTTTCTCTCAAACCAGAAAACTTGTTTATTTTGGGGCTGAGGGTAATTTTCTGGCACTGATTATTTACGTGCACTCTTTTGTGGCTCGGACTTGCCTGGAGAACAGCTCTGTATTTTCAGAGTATCTCTCCTTTGCCTTCCATTTTCTTATAACCTTCTGCAATTATGATAAAACATGGAATGTGACAAACTGACTTATTCTAACCTTGCGGTTCTCTGCCTCAGGGCTATTCAGCCTTGGGTTCAATGTCACCAACAGGAGGCAAGTAGAGGAGGCTCTACACACAGCAAAACCAGAAACAAGCAGCTTTGTAAGGAGGAGAACTTGGAAAGTCTCATCTCCAAGACATATATGCCTCACAGTTGGATTCTCTGCTGCCTAGTAGGATGCAAACTTTGATTAGGCATTTCCCACAGATGAAACATTTTAACACCGCTTTTCCAGTGTGGATTCTCTGGAGTTTAATAAGGGCCAAACTCACTGTGTAGCCTCTGTCAGAGCAGGCAAAACATCAAGCTGTACCACATTCTCTTGGAGCTGTAAGCAGCTGAATATCCTTGAAGCATCCACTACTACAAAACCTAATCAAATTGTTCATTGAGTCAAAAGCTACTACAGGAAAGCGGACAGGCATAGCGCATGAACGTGTAAGCCTCGTTTTGGTTTAAGCAATGGGGATGGGAGAAGATTACTTTCTACTTCAGCAAACATAAAGGAAGAACAATGAAACTGCAGAAATGTGGCTTTACCCAGTGGTCTGGCTTAATGCTAGGAATAATACTTTTAGCTCCATGCAAGCTCTCAATTTACTGTTACGCAAAATAAAAGGAGTCAACCTGAACCACTTTTTAATAATGAAACCTTGCACTAGTGGCTCACATGAACTCATTTCACTTTGCATGCAACACACTAGGCAAACATTATGTGACTAATTATTGCACCTCAGCGCAGTGACTTGTTAGACGTATCAACTGGATCTTGTGTCCTCATGTGACCACGCTCTAAATTCCACACAGTTTATACAGACAGCTCGTTTCAAAGCTACCTGGATGTCTTTTGGATCTACCTGTCCTGTTTACTACACTGCTCATCGTCACATGGATATGCCATGCAAGTATTAAAACCTCCATAGTTTTTGCTTGAAACAAATGGCAATACTTACACCTGTATATGTATTTATGAATCCTGACCAAGATTTCCCTCTTTGGACTTAGCAAAACATCCTACTCGCCTGTCAACACCTGATTGTAAAGTTGTCAGCAGGGTCTGTATGTAAAGCCTGATCTAAATGTCACTGAAACTACTGAAGATCTGTTTATATTGACTTCTGTGAGAGCGGGCAAAAGGCACAACATACTCAAATCATTATTACTTTTTGTGCCAGGTTAGTGATAACATTTCTAGTTCTGAAATTATTGCATATTCACATTTAAATGAACACTGCAGCAGTGATTATATCAAGAACATTTCAGGTTTGTGTGCCCAGTCTTTGCTTGTGTCAGAGAAGGCACCAGCTCCCCCTTCCAAGGACTCTGAAATCAGTGTTTGGTGATAGAATGATGAGAAGGTGGGAGTCTAATTATAGATCATAAATGGCTGAGGTGCCCCAATGCCTAAAGGTCTTGGGGTTGTGCGTGTTCACTCTCTGAGACTTGGCCTCCAGGAGGGAATGGAGCACATCTCATGTGTTTGTGCAGCTGGGGTAACCAACAGCTAAACAAAGAGCAGTGGTTTTGATGGAGCTAGAGAAAATACCAGGGCTTTATGGGAGGAGGAGTGGAAATCCACATTTCCACTTTTGTCTCCTTCTTACTATTTAAGCTGCTTGCATGCCAGGAAAGGTCAGCTTTAAGTCTAAACCTGAGTGTTGGAACTGATGCATTTTTTTGGAAGGGCTAGCTATTAGCTGAAACTACAAGCATTTCTACATTATCTTTAAAATACCCTTTTGAGAGTACCTTGGCTTTAATCAAACAACAGAGAATAGAAATAGAATAACAATAAAAAAATGGACAATTTGATGATTTAGATGCAGGAACTTCTAGTATTCTTCTGCATACTTGTGTTTGCCCAAGAGCAGGGTTCATGTAGTTTAAATGAATTGATAATCAAGTATCAGTAAAGGGGTTGTTTATTTTTCTATTCCTCTGTCCCTCTTGGAGTCTTTTACAAAGTGACTTCTGGTTTAAAAAAATAAATGCTATCTTTTTTTTCTTTTCCTAGGACAGAAGTACCCAGATCTCTCTGTTTACTGTCAGAGAAAGCAAGAAACAGGATCATGTCAAAACCAGTATGTACAGGGAACCTCAAAGGGAAATTTGTTCAATTCCATGTAGTGAAGTAAGTGCAAAGAAGATAAAGGCACTGAAAGGGAAAAGGAGGAAGGTCAATAAGCGGAGTGATTCAGGGCTTACTGTTGTCTAGGATTTTTAAATAGTCTCTAGGGTAGGCCAATTAAGTATCACTGTTAAACAACTTGCCCTTTTCCTATTTCTCAGGGGTTCTCTCTACAGAGCTACTTTAAGCCATATCTTCTACTGCAGACCTTGAACGCATTGCAGTTCTGGGGTCTTTGAAGAAAGTAATACATTTTCCTTCTGGATGGCAGCAGTTGTCTGTGGCAGTAATACTGAGACATATTGGCAGGTTTAATTCCAAATAACTGTTTCTTTCATTGGTATCTTGTAATTAGCTTCCCATTTGCCAAGCGGAGAATGACTCTGTCTAAAGCACAAGCATGTAATTTAGTGATCAGAGTTCTGATCTTGAAAACCACCTGAGAGTTACTTTGTCATCTGCAGGCACTGGTGCATCCATGAAGGGTAACTTGCACAGTGGAGACAAAATGAAAAGAAAATGGCTGGGCCTGCTGCAACTTTTGTTCTGTTCTTGCTTCTCTGCGGATCAAAGATATGGTTTGGATTTTTAAGGGGATGGGGAGGAAGTGAAGTAGGAGAATATGTGGAAAATAAATAAGAAGGAATGGAGAAGCATGGGAAAAACAGCCTGCAAACACTGGAAGGTGTCTTTGGACTAACTAGGGAGATTCCCACCCATCAGGTGAATTCTTATAATTAAGTGGTAGAAGAGAATAGAGTTCTCCACATGTAAAACTTCATGGCTAAATTCAGGATAGCATATCACGTTCAGAACAAATGATACTCAAACCAGGACCAAGTTTCTTTAGATTATCGAAGTGAGGTGTCTTTCAAACTAAGCCTAGTTAGATATAAGGAAGAAATTTTAGATCTAAGGAAGAAATTCTTCCCTGTGAGGGTGGGGAGGCCCTGGCACAGGTTGCCCAGAGAAGCTGTGGCTGCCCCCTCCCTGGAAGGGTTCAAGGCCAGGTTGGACGGGGCTTTGGGCAACCTGGGCTAGTGGAAGGTGTCCCTGCCTGTGGCAGGGGGGTGGGACTGGATGGGCTTTAAGGTCCCTTCCAACCCAAACCATTCTATGAATCTAGTTTACAAAGCTTTTCAGGGCAATGATTAGATGAGTTTTTAAATAAAAGTAGTTACAAATAAGAATACTGAGCAAGTTCTTCTCTAAATTTCAGCAACAGTTACCAGCGGTTTTGACAACTCAAAATACTTGCTGCTAAGTGAAAAGCCAACGGCGTTTGGTAAGTAACAGACAACTGTTTAATGAGTTTTCCTTCTCTAATTATGTGATGGAAGAAAATTGTCTCTTGGTTCTAGAAACATTTCCATGGTCTCCTCTGGACTAGCATGAGCTGTGTGTGCTCGTCAACTCTGAAACTCCAGCTGTAAGCACTAGTTACAGAAAAAGTGAGAAACCTGAGGTGAAGGCATACTTTTTTGGAGCCTGGACTTTCACCTTTCCATGCTGCTGTTAGCAGACCATGTTATTGCAGGTTCTTCCTGATTAAAGTAGGATAAGACTGTCAGTCTGATTCATCGCTTACATGGTTGTTTACATCGATGCAGAGAATCTGCACTAAAAAAATCAGAATCTCTGCCCTGACTGTCACGCCTCCAGTCTCTATGTTTCTTCAGTATTCCCAGCCCCAGCACCATCATCTGCTGGTTCCAGGACCCTTCCCATCAGACACAGCTGAACAGCTTGCCAGACAGCTGCCTCTGGTACGCAGGGTCTCAGGGCACAAGGGGCTGCCACACTGCTCAACAAACCAGAGCATGTGGCTTCTAATGAGGGCCTGACACACAGAAGAGCCCTCCTAAGGAACATACTCTCCTCACATATCTTCACTTGCAGGTGTGCTCCCTGCAACCCCAGGGAAAAAAGTTAAGAAATCTGTTTACAACAGGGCTAAATGCAGCCACGGTGTGTAGGGAGCATGGCAGAGCAGACTGCCTGACCACAAATCACACCAGACTACTGGTTGTGAGGCTGCATTTCCTTATATCCCTGGTAAAGCATCTGCTTTGCATTGTTGCAGGTGAGAAAAACAAAGCGCACTGGTGACTTGGGCCCCCAGAGGTCCCTGGTCCTCAGAGCAGCCTAAGGAAATAGCCTCAGACAAGTAGCCAAGTTGATTTCAAGCTGTGTGCCATGAGCTGTTATAAATGTTTTAACTGAAAGGCTGCTCCTATGAGCTAGTTCAGTGCTATCATCCCCAGTTTATTTCCAATTAAAAAATTAGGAACAGAAAGCATTTACTCAAGGTCTCCAAGGGAATCAACAACACAGCAAGGATTAGAACTAAGGATTTCCTGTCCGATCTGCAAACCACACCTCTCTCCTGTTTACAATGTGAACTTATTCCCTAGCAGAAAAAGCATGTGAATGGAACAATTCATTCTGCTATTTCGGCCTCCCTTCCTTCCCCTCTCAGTTCGTTCCTGGCATTACCTTCAGATCTTTACAAACCTGTTACCAGAAGAACTGTGTGACAAAGCAAAGCAAGCAAAGAATGTTTCAGAACAGTTTCAGCTGCATAATGCCTGTTAAAATAAAGTTTGAAACCCTTAAAAAATACCCTAGAAATATTGTACTCTTGTTAATGAAAAAAATGAAACCGAAAGCTAAACTCATACATCAAGAGGTAAGTTAATGAATGACTAAAGCCAATCATGCCAGTTACCTGCACACGTCATTTTTTGCATGCATGACTCCAGCAATACTAGAGCGATAGTGTTACTAATCAGAGTAAGTTACTACTAATGCTTCCGCTTACAGTATGGCTTAACAGTCAAGAGAGTTTTAAAGAGATAATATCTTTAGGCTCTTTGCATTTGCTTTCCTTTTTTTTTTTTATTTTTTTTATTTTAGAAGTCACATTTTCACATTTCCCTCTGGAATCAAAAGCTAAAAACTCCTTGAAAAATACCCAGTGAATTTCTTATGTCCTTCTATGATTCCAGGGCTTAGGACGTCAATCTGTTCACACCCTTTAAATACCATGAGAAATTAGCAACACCAAGCTGATTGAAAGTACAAGACTTGACTAGAGCCTAGGATCAAGAGCAAGAATGCTTGAGTTCAAAGACTATAGTGGCATTTTATTCCAAATGATATATGTAATCATCACTTCCCACAATCCATGGTTCTTAAGGAACATTCCTCCTGGCAAAGTCGGATCATTGATGTGATAAGTTCATCCACCCTGCTAGCACTACACAGAGCTAGCAATTAACTTCTTACTGCAAAATGCTAGTAAAATTACAGGCCTCTTCAAAGTACAAAAACATGATTCCAAAGAGCTGATTGTGCTCTTTTTAGATCAGCTGGCTTTATATGTATGTTTTAGTAACAATGGCTTCAGTGATACTCACAAGATAACTACAGGGCTTGAGCTAAGACTTATATTTACGTATCCCTTTCGAAATAAATGTGCGCAGGTGTAATTCTTCCATCTGATACTGAAGGATAATAGCTTGTTAACTTAATTAATGCATAAAAATGCTTCGCCTTAGTAAGAATCTAAACCAGCAGATGCTAAATCCCACTATTAAAAATAACAGGGAAATCCTATAGACAGCAGTGTTTTTAACACGCTTGCTTTCAACTTCCTGCTTTTGTTAAGCAAAAGTGTTTCATAAAAGTGTCTGAGCCTTCTCTTTCACTTATTTAGATCACCTATGTAGGTTTATTAGTAAGGAAAAAATGAACACTTCTGTTCCCTCAGTAACACTGCAACCCTTCTCCAAAAAGAAGCATTTCTGTGTACAGGCCATGAGGGTTTGGAGATTTCAAATCAAAACAAAAACAACCAACCCCAAACAAGAACTAGTCAAGGCCCTTTGCAGTTCTGTATCTCAGCTCCTCCCCTTCCTGCAACGTGCCTCAGAAAGGTGGTGGCAAGGAAGGCTCTTTCCACCTGTGACTGCCTCTGTGCTTCCTAGGGATGCAGCATGTTATCAGTTAAGTCTATGCACAAGTGTTGTTTTCCCCCCCCTCCCCTTCCCAAGATATCTTTTTGTTGTGATTGTTGGTACTGCTGTTATGTTCCTTTCACTGATTTCAAGGTATTCAAAGAGACTGAGAAAAGTTAATTCTCCCCCTTCTAAAGACTAATAAGTGAAGAAGATCTTGATGCTTTTTAAAATATTCTCTGAGTATGGATTTACTGGTTTTGGTGTACCTTGATTTTGATCCTGGCACAAAGGACCTGTATTTTCAAGACAAAGAATGTGGTTTTTCTGTAGAATGCTGAAAACTGGGGCTGGAAAGGACTGAGGCCTCTCTTACCCTTAGGCAGGGAGCAGCTCTACTTAGATGATTCCCAGTAGGGGGTTATCTAATTTGCTCTTAAAAGTGCCTGGTAGTGGATGTACTGCAGATTTTCTTGGCAATGTAGTTCAGTGTTAAATCATTCTTGTTAGAAAAAAAACACTTTCTGAGTCCCTTGCTTTGTGTTCGTGGTGCCTAGTTTATGCTGACCTCATTTTGTTTCTTGTTGTTGTTGTTGTTGTTTTCCCTACTGCTAGTAGGTTTTAGATTTCCAAGTTATGTCCAAATTATCCTGAGGTGGAAGATTCAAAGTGCCAGGTTATCCTGAACTATATGTTTTGTTAATTGCAGCTACTAAGTTACAGGAAGGGCTAAGTCTTGTGAATCTTCTATAGCTACAGTTTTGGTTTCAATAGGATTGCTGGCTTCCCATAATAGTTCTCTTAGTGTTCAGTTGGACTCATTCTGCCATAGAACTAACTACAGTTCGTGAAAAATGTAGTGGGAGACTTAAAAATAATAACATAATTTTGCTATGCATCTCAAGTTATCCCTCTTTTCTTAACTTTTAACCCCAAAATACTGGGACATCTCTTACCCTTCCAAACAAGCCCTCCTAGTTGAAAAATACTTGTTTTCCTCCCCCAAACAGGTGCTTCCTGACTACCTCTAAGACCTTTTTTTCTTCTTTTCCAGAAGCCTTGTTTTCTCTGTATGCTTGCATGTATTTTTGCACTTGCTTTAAAATAAAACTGCCAAAACGCAGGTGCATGAATCCTGTACAAATTGTGCTTAAATAGTCTATTAAACTAGTATTTTGCAAATTGTGGTTTCAATCATTGTAATTTAGATCTGCTCTAAACAAATCATCTTCGGAGCTGGTTTTAAACCTGTCTTGCAAACTACTACTTTAATGAACATATGAAATTCTTTCCAAGCCTAATTAGCTTTTTTGTTTGCTTGCACCAGGCTAAAGTTAAGAAAAAAAGCGTTAGTAATTTCTGAAAGAAAATGTTGAGGCTTCGCCTTGTAATACCAGAGCTTTAATCCAATGAACTTTATACTTTTGAGATGACACAAGCTGTTTGTTTACCAGAAGTAGTGAGCGTAAGTTTGCTCAGTGATGAGTAGTTTGGGGCGTTTGGTTACAGAACCATTAGATAGTACTGTTACAGTGTCTTGTTTGGGAAATGACTCTCTAGAAAATTGCTGGCAGTGGCAAAGGGAAAAGAAAGTTATGTACCATCCTCTTCTGCTTTTTATTATTAATACTTAAACTGCCCAGTGACTGAGCAGGGGAGGGTGACACTTTATGTCACTTCTGAGTATTCCCCCAACAGTGCAGATGCTCAGAACTCCTAGAAACTTTAATTGCATATTTACCCTTTCCAAAAATAAAAACTAGTGACTTTGGTGGAACTGCTCTGGTGAAGTAAGGTGCAGTATATGTCTTCGTAGTGTTCAAGTTTAGGATAGCAAGGCAGGAACTGGAAATGCTTCAACCTTGGTTTTAGCTGAAAATCTCTGGCCACTGGCAGTTGGGGCTTTACAGGTGGGACCTGGTTAAAATGAACTCGGGCTGAGTAAAGCCTGACTGTCAGAAAAAGCAAATGGAAGTTCTGCATCTCCACAGAAGACTTCCTGGCACGGCAGCTGGCACACTGCAGGTGGCATTAGGGGCCCACCTGCTTGAGTGGGGCTGGCGTTGATGTAACGTGAAGAGATCAGATGGGTCAGGGCTTGCACCACGTGCAGTTCACCCTGTGTGAGTTTACCTGAAACTCGCTGCAGAATCAGGGTCTGCCTGACCTTTTGCTAAGCGTGAACTTCCATGTGGCAGTATTAAGATGTGACTCAGCACTGTTTTGATAATGGTTGTTAATTAAGTGGCTACATACGTAGAGACAATTATGTGAAATTAAGAATGGGGAAACACGGGGTGAATATTAGCAAACATTTTCTAGGAGCGGAGGCTGCTAGGCTGTGAAACGCTCTCCCAAAAGGCAATGGAAAACTCTTGCTGAGACACTTCAAGCTAGACAGAATGAAGTACAGAAGAGAACGCTGTAGGGAATTATATTGCCCTGATGTTAACCTGCATGTGACCTCAGATGGCTCAGCTATTACTAAATTCCAGTGATAATTTTGGTGATAATTACTCCCTTTATTCCTAAACGGATTTGTTGTAATTCATTACAGTCCTGTCTAACGGGTCAAATTACTGGGAAACTAAAGCAGATGCAAAATGAGTTGCTGACAGAGTTCTTTTCTGAGGCCTTAGCGGTTTGATCAGTGATTTGACATTAATATACATATTTTTTATGGGCTGCCAGTCATATTTTATATTTTGATTTTCAAGTTGTTCTAACTTCTACAGCTCCTGATTTATGCTGCTGTGAACCGACCACTCTGTATGTAGTTCACTGGCCTTTAACAAATACAACCAGAAATGCTTTTCTGTGGATCTTTGTCCCTATATGTCCCTCCCATTTCCTGGAGATGTTCTTTAGTCTGAGCTGAAGGGGTTTGTCTGTAGTGTAAGAATTAGTAATTAAAGCATAATCAGAATAGAGAAACGTTCATGGAAGCTTTATGCTGTTGGTGGTTGTGTACAAATTTAACATAATACAGTTACTATCCTCCCCAGAGCACCTGAACAAATGCTTAAACTCCAGTGAAATCAAAAGGGCGTAAGTATGTGCTTATAAACTTTGAATCAGCAAAATGCGCTCTTGCTAATTTGCACTAACAATTCATGCTCGTGTGAATACTTGTGTTGTCTGAATTAACAAGCAAGTGAACACCCAAGCAAAGACTGTGATTCTCAAGATGTCTTACTAATTACCCTGGCTGTGATTTAATGTTAATTATTTATTATACTTCATTATAGTCTGTACCTTAGTTCAAAACAAAAACCTGAAATGTTGGAATTATGATCCATCCTTCTGGCATCATGATATTAAATCTCTTCTAAGAGGGATTTTGTTTTAATTATAAGGTATATACTAAAGCTTCATTAATTTATATTACAGGGCTAATTGCAGGTCTTTTTGCCTCTTTTTTAGCAACAGAAGTTCATGAGACAATGCTCATTCTGCTATGAGGGCCAGATTCTGAAGTAATTGTACAGAAGGCAATGGGTAAATTGGACTTTATTTGCAAATTTTCCTGCAGGACAGTTCTGTTTAGGGTTGAAAAGGAGGTTTTTAAAGAAACATGAACAAAGAGGAATGCCAGTTTTCATTCTGAGTTTGGTATTGACTAGACATGGCCACAAATTTGTAGAATTGAATGAATTGGTTCTTGAACTCTGGGAAACATGGACCTGGGTGTTAAGAGAAGGACCTTAATGCTGTAGTGATCCAAAAAGAGCCTGTCTTGATTGTGAATGTTTTCAAACTTGCAGTGTGTTTGCTTTTAGATTTTTTGGATTGCTCCCAAAATGGACTAAGCAAAATACTTGGTTCCAGGTATTCTCAAATTTAGGTGGGTTGCAGTTCTTTAGAATGCCCCGTATGTGTTGAGTGCTCTTTCAAACATCATTGTTGTTTCCAAGATTGACTTTATTTGCATGTGCAATCTTTATCAGGGATGGAGAGATCAATCTGCATTTGTCCAAAGCAGCCTATCATCCGGGCCAGCCGTGGGTTTCTGGTGTTCACTCCTGAACACACTGACTGTGTGTTTGTTTAGAGGTGTTCCGTTCCCACAGTTCTGCGTTTTGTGCTGTACTTGAGTAGGAATTCAATGGCCTTCCATTTAAGAAAAGCAGCCTCTTAGGTGTTTTGAGCTGGACGTGCAAAAATAGCGTACGTGATGACTTAGGAAACTTGTTTCAAGGCACATTGCGAGTTTGTGGCAGTGCTGGGATTGCAGGATGAGCTCATGAATCTCAAAGTGAAATCTGGATTAGCAAGCTTTACCCAGCCTGAGAAGAAAGAAAACGTTTGCACAAACATCTGTGAAGGGAAACTGATGACTTTCACAAGATCTTAAATAGATTGTACTGAATCAATTACCCAAGTCCTGTATGTTAACTACAGCTGAGACTTTAACTGGGACCCAGTGAGCTAAAAAGGAGCCTTCCTCCTTTCTGAGCCAGCAGGAGTTGTGCCAAGCTGGGCTCGGCTGGAAGCCTTTCTTTGTAGATCTTGCTGGCTGTCAGTGTGAAAGGTGGATGGAGGCTAAAAATGGCTCAGAAGCATGGCTGGTGTATGCAGGGAATAGCAATGAGAACGGCAAAGTCGCGCTTGGGTTCTCCAGCGAAATGAGAGCCCAAGCCTGCAGACATTATGGAAAGCCTCCAAGAGGGTGGAAAATGTGCATCAAACAGGTTCTGTGGCTACGGCGAGGAAGTGCTGCATGAGGAAATGGCAGGAGAAGGAAGTGAGGGAGCGGAGGAAAGTTTTAAAAAAAAAAAAAACCAAAAACACCAAACCAAACGACGATAAGCAAAGGGGAGACTCGGGGAATGAGCGAAATAAAGGGCGAGCCTGCCGAGCGGGGGGGGACGGCGCCATGGGGCGCTGGGAGGAGGCCCGCCCTGCAGGGACAAGCCCCCGGGAACGGCCCGGCGCGGCGGCTGCCACCACCCGAGCGTGGAGGGGCCGCGGGCCAGCGCCCGCCCGCCGCCATACCTCCCCCCCCCGCGCCATGCCGCCCGGCCCGGCCCGGCCCTACGGGGGGCGGTGAGGGCCCCGCCGCGCCGCCCCGCCCTCCCCGGAGCGCCGCCCCGCCCGCCGCCCCCCCCGCCGGGTGACGTCACCCCCAGCTCGGCCGGCGCCATTTTGAAAGTGGAGCGTTTGGGGGGGGGCCGGAGCGAGGCGCGGAGCGGGGGCAGCCCCAGGAGCGGAGCCGGCCGCACCCCCGCCGCCATCCGCCGCCATCCGCCCGCCGCCACCGCCCCCCGCCCGGCACCGGCGGCCCCGCCGCGCAGCGCCGAGACCGCCCGACCCGCCGCGGCCGCTATCGCGAGCCCAACATGGCAGGTAAGGGCAGGCTGCCCCGCGGGGCACCGGCCGCTGCCGCCGCCGCCGGGCGGGGGGCGCAGGTGAGGCTGCGGCAGCGGCCTGCCGGGCGGGCGGCGGGGGCTGCCGGCCGGGAGCAGCGGCCAACGCCGGCCCCGAGCCCCGGCTCGCCGGGGTTCGCCGCTCCCCAGCCCGCGGAGCGCCTCGCAGCCCGCCGCTGCCTTTCCCGAGCGGTGGCTGCCGGCGTGCCGGCTGCCCCTGCCTCGCTCGCTCCCGCGGCCCCGCTCTCCCATTCCGCCTCGCCTGCGCGTTCCTGATTTATTTCCCCCCCCCCTTCTGGGAAATCGTGCTTTCCTCCCACCCACTCCTTCTTCCTTTCCCTCCCTTATCGGGGTGGGGGGGGAAAGGCATGGAAGAAGCAAGGTGGAGGGGCTTCGAGGGGGGAAGCGGTGTGTTTTGAAGTTCAGTATGCAGGAGGCTTGCAGACAGGGTGGGTCTGTTGCCTTTTTTCTGTTTTTTTCCCCCCTGCAGGCCTTTTGTATTTGTATACGTGCTTTTATGTTGCATTTATTTCTCAGGTGGAGTTAGTGAGGACTGTGCAGAGAAGTGCTGCTGTGCATGCAGAGGTGTTCCAGGGTGCAGACGTGCTTGTGTCGAGAGTACAATTGCACCCTTCTGTAGGGTGCAGCTTTTAAGCGTCTGCAAATGAGAGTTAAATTGGGTGCAGGATGTAATTAAATAATACAGGTCTTACTGTGTCTTCTTTCTCATTCCTTCCTGTGCCTGCTCCCCATTTTGCATCCTAAAGCGCTCTTGGTAGGCTAGAAGTGTGTATGCATGAGATATCTTTTTCTTCTTACTTTTTCTTGCGATTTCTTCATTTGGAAATATATTCATCCCCCTCCTCTGCAACTGAATTGGCTTTTCAGCGCTTTGCGTTTGGAGGAGCAAGCATCAGAGGCTGTATTAGGTTTGTGCTTTGCCTTTTTCCCCTACACCATATGCCCATGATCCACCCTACTCTTTTTTGTTTTAGTTGGGGAGGGGGGAAATGCCAACTTCTACCTAGTAAATTGTCTGAAAAATAGAATTTCAGCCTTAAGTAGAAAGAGCAGTGATTTTTTTTTTTTTTTTTTTTTTTTACAAGCTGTCCCCTTTAAAGGTTTCCATAGTGCCAGCTGCTAAATGACAAATGGTTGGAGAGAGGAAAGAAAATGGGTTGTAGGGGTTTTGGGGAATGGTGGAGATGTGTGTGGCAAACCTGTCCAGTGTATCTGCAAAAAGCATTTTGACGTCTCTTGTGTAGATGGATGCTGGTACCTGCCTTCACCTTGTCAGGTTCTGTAGCTCGCATGTCTTGTAATCCCTCAGAAAAGAAATGAAGGCAAGCAACAAATGCAAACCGGACTCTGATAGTATTCCAGCCCTTCTCTTAACATTCTGAGACACTTGATCTTTTTTGGGAAGATTATTTTGGGACTTCTGGTTTCTTTGACTTTTCCCCTCCTTAACTTAGCGTAGAAGAGAGATGTAGTCCTTTCTGTATTCTTTGTTATCCCAAAAGCCGTAACAGAGCTCTGGATTAATGTGTAAATGCCATCTGTTGCTCAGCCTGTTTGAATTGTGTTGAGGAAAAGTTCCATTTTGACAGTGGCTTTAAAAAAAAAAAAAAAAAAAAAAGAGGCAAGCCCATTTCAGTCTCTTCCTGTATGTACTCAGCCCTGCCGTGATTTGCTCAGAATGAAATGCAAAAGAAATGGGTGGTGATTTTTTGGTGTGTTTTGGTGGCAGGGTTCAAATGAATCACTGCCTTCCGCCGAGGCAGTAATGTTCCTGAAGTTTTCTCTTCGATCCGTTTTCTATGGTAGTAGAACTTGTTAACATCAGATTGCTTGTTTGCTTTTTCTGCTCGGATTTACTGCTTTTTTTAAGGCTGATAATTGCTTTCATTACTTCTGCGAAGAGACTCTAAAATTGTGGTAAAATTTTTTTTCTTTAGCCTTTTAGCATGTAGGTTCAGTTCAGTGTTTTTGTAAAAGAAGGAAATGAATAGCATGCTTGGTTTATATTGATTGAAAGACTGAAATTTTCCGAAAACGTGCAGCTTTTTCTGACCGTTGCTGTTTAAGGGGGGTGTGTGTGTTTGTAGAGGGTTCTGACTTCTAAAGTAGGAAGAAGCTTCGTGTGAAAGGAGACGTTCATGCACCCTCGTTGTAAATGCGCAGTTAAAGTTCGCAGTAGCAGCGTTCCAGCGAGCTTTGGTGGTGGAGGCTCTTACACCGTTACTGCTTACCCTCACCGTGTTTTTGACAAACGTTGCATTGAACGCTGGCAAACCACTAATGACAAAAACAATATCGGTAAAGGAAAAAGGTGGGGAGGGGCAATTTGTAATTGTGTGGCCAGCATTGCTGAGGAAGTAGGCGTGTACAACGTTGTCTGAAATTTTCAATTGGTAACTATTGTGTGCTCTTTGTTACTGTGGGGGGGTCTCATTTTTTTGATTGTGTTTTTTAGGAGCTGGAGGAGGAAATGACATTCAGTGGTGTTTTTCTCAGGTGAAAGGCGCTGTAGATGATGATGTAGCAGAAGGTAAGAGCAATATTTTTTCCTGAATGTTTTCTGACTTCTTAGCTACCCCTTCGGTAGGGAGATGTGAATGCAATCTTGCTAAAATATCTCGGTGTTGCTGTATGCAACTTGAGCAAAGCAAACAGACATTTAATGTTCAGATACCCAGATTCAGGATTAAACTATGGTTTGAGAGTACTGTTCAGCACACTTTTAAGAAGGGCTAAATTCAGGCTTCTTAAATATTTTGCTGGAATTGTTTTCCAAGCTTGTTTAAGATCTTCCTGTCGCTCAGCTTCTGATTTGTGTTTTTTCCTAATCTGCAAAATGGGGAATGTGATACTTGCATTCCACAGGGAGGTGTTGTGAGAATTAATTAATGTTTGTACTCTTTGAAGATCTAAGTACTAGATAAAGATCAAGTAATTTTTCCAACCTTTCCAGCTTCTGTTACCCAGAAGAGGAAGAAATCTGAATATTTGTGTATGCTTACTTATTAAGTAAAGAAGGTTTTTTTGTTTGAAATAATACTGTAAATTGCCTGAAACTTCTCTAAGCTGGCAGTGACAAATGTCATCTTACACTAAGATGGCTGCCTCTGACTGTGACTGCAAAAAATGTACTTGTTATTTTTTTTTTTACTTGGATTGGGGGTCGCTTAGAGGAATCATACTTTCTCTGTGCTGCTCAATCGCTGTGCTAGAGAGCAAAATTTCTTCTGCGATCTTTTTTGAGGAGAGTCCCACTGATTTCTAAATTTCTTCTGCTGTAAAGTCCTGTTTGCACAACACAGCCTGTAAGATCATGAGTTAAAATTTTTCTTTGGCAAGCAGTTGGCCTTGTTGCTTGTGTAATTCCTAGGGTTTTTTTCTTTTTTTACGTATCTTGGATACTGTGACTTACAAGTGAGGTTACTGTTGTACTTAGAAAAGCGGTAGCTACAGTTTCTATTACTTTCCCCTTTCGTATGTGGTTCAAATTAACTTCCAAAGGCCAAAAAATCAGTATAAACATAAGTGATTTGTTCTTATTTATTAGCTCCAACATGGTGCAAATGATGCACTTTGAAAAACTCCTGTTATTTACAGGTTGAAAGATGGCTTTTGGAACCAAGAAAGCAGTAACAATTTTTTTAAACTTTAATTTTAAATTCTTCAGGAAGTGTATTTTAAAGCTTGAACGCAAAACTGCTGTTGAATGTAGTATAATTTTTTCCCTGGCAGACTTTAAATTCTGTAACCTTTATTTTAATTACATCTCAAGCTAAATCCTTAATTAAGTACAAATATTGAAGGAGTTGTGGTTGTGTGGCAGGTGCTTGCAAATAATTCTTCATTAAAATAGACATGTTGATGTGTGTAATAGTAACGCACTTATATATATATAATGTATGGTAAAGTGGCTTTTATAGGGATCTGGAAGTGCAGAAGTCAGGAAATAGTCTGTTCTTAGCTTCCTTAGCTGTTCTGAAGTATTGTACTTCGTGTTACAAAAGATGACTTGCTAGCCTTATGCTTCCTGACAGGCTGGCAGCTGTACTGTGTGTTGCTGGAGTCATAGTGGGTGGAGTTCAGGGAAGCCTTCCCTGTAAGTGAAATAACTAGCTTCGGTTTCAGCACGCCGGTCAGGATGGTTTCCAAAAAATTGTAATAATGTCCATTTTTGATTTTATCGATTTTTGTGACCCAAAGAGCAAAGAGGTTTCCTTTCATTGTTAGCTGTAGCTGACTTAGGATGAGTCTTGAGGTGCAAACCCCAGAGCCCTGGTATACTGCAAGGTGTCCTGAAATTTAAATGCCTGGAGAGAAGTCCCAAGGTTGGTGTTATACTTGGTTGTAAAGAATTTCTTGAGCTGAAATTCTCTCCTCTTCCTGCATATTTGGCTCCCACAATTCATGCTGGAAATTGTTGAAAGCCAGCTGTCTGATCGAAGTGGAAGTTTAGCTTCCATGCAGTCCTTCGAGTTCTTGTTTTGCTTGGTAATGTCTCCCTGTGATACTCTTGGAAGGTTTAATAACGTATGAAACTTGTTGCGTTTTTCCTTTTATTTGCTATATTTTTGGTGTTAAGGTTCGCTTCAGTGAAACGGAGCCTTGTGTGGTTCTTGCAAACAGTGGAACAGCAGCTTTGCATGCTTCTGGTCCTCCTTCAGAATACTCAAGGAGAAGTTGACCGTGGCTCTAAGTGTAGCCTGAGGACCTTTTTCCCTCCCTGCCCTTCTCTCTGCTTTCTTGTGGCAGGCATCATGGTGAAAGCTAAAGAAAACCTTGCTGCCTGAAACAGAAATGATTGTTTAACCACTGTGGTCTGCAAGCTGACAAGTGTGGGCTCTAATCATGTCTGTGACTGAGGACAGTACCAATTTGTGCCTAAGGTGTGGATTTTTGTTTTTGGAATGGCTTTAGAGCTCAAATTCCAAAAACTAACTTTTGTTGTGGAATGCTGAAACTTCACTAAAAATAAGGTCAGGAAAAGCAAGCCTGAAAGAAATGGGAGGTTTCACTTTCTGTTTTCTTCCTGTTCATAATAGTGTTGCAATATTTATATTGGAAAGCTAGCCTGAACTAAACTAGTAGGAGAAACCAAGAAAACTGCATCCATTAAATTGCATTAATCAGTAGAATGCAAAACCAGTGGTCTCTCTGCGATGTTGCCTGTGAAACAGACCAATGGAGAATAACATTTTTAAGACAGTAATAGTGGCAGCAACTTCAAAAAGCTTGCTAAGAATGCTAGTATGTAGCTTCCAGTATGTTTGAGGTCAGATCTGACCTCATAACCTTCAAATAATATGTATAACCTATAATTCTTTAGATACTTAGGCTAGAATGGCTGTCTATTACTAAGTCAATATTTGGTGGCTTTGATGGCTGAAACATGAACTCTGATACATACAGGTTTTAATTTTCTGGCTTTCTAAGCACTGTGTGATAGATGGATGTGACTGTTTCTGTTAGAGCTAATGAGGGTGGAAGGGAAAGAAGGGAAAGCTGTTACTGGCTTGAGGAAGGAAGATGGCAGTGAGTTTATACCTGGGGCCTGCCTGTGTCCTTCTGCTGTGGCAAAGCTTTTCTAGCTTGTGTGTGGATGTGTGAGGAGCAGAGAACTGGCCTCTCTTCTCTCGGTATCTATGGAATTTATTCTTGGTTGTAAGCTGTGGCCTGGCCCTATCAGATCACAAAGTTAAGCACAGAAATCGGGTTATAAATGGAAATCAGTGTCAGCTTCATTATAACTGGGGTCCTTAATTTTAACTGTTGGCAAAAGCTTGCCTTTTTGTGATTTAGCAAGCCATTGCATAAGGGCAAGGATGTTGTACCTTGTGCTGCCTGTTTCTGAAATAGCTGATTCTTTGCTCAACAGAAGTTCTCCTCCCTTCTTAATTTTATATTTGTTTTGCTGGACCCCAATCCTATGACATATCTGTGTTCAACTTATTCTGTGTACTCTGGAGAATCCAGAGCCAGGCCATTAGATTAGGCAGGACTTCTCCAGTGGAGAACACAGAGTCACTGTCTTTGAGAAGTTCAATGACCAGGTTATCCAAAGCATCTGTAATGCATGGGGTTTTTTTCTGTATGCCATCACTGTTTCAGTGCAAGTAAGACTTAACTGTCCAGAAATACTTGAGAGCAGGCATTACCATGTTTTCTTAGTGGATATTTCCTTTATGAGAATGATTATAGAAAGGATTAAAAAGATTTTCTGCAGCAGTTCCATTGTTTTGGGACTTGTTTCTACTCTTCTGCTGTTAGGTTCTCCAAGATGTGGCATAATGGCAACTCCAGTTGGAAACAACTAAGGCTTGTGAGTTTAAACTGTCTCAGAAAACTAGACACTTGCTTAATGGAATGAGTTTGTACTTCAGAACAAATTAAGTCAAATTTGTTTAATTACTTGGCAGAAGGAAAAGAGTCAAGCTGCTGTATCTAAATGTTCTTTCAACTGTAATCCAAAGACATGTAGAAGTCTGATAGTCTGGGTCGGGAGGCTGGGAGCCAGGAATTTAGGTCCTAAGCTTTAACCCTGAGTGATTACACTCATCTTTGACAAGTCGTTTAACTATTTTGTGCCTGAATTGTCTCTGAAAGAAGCACTGGAGTATCTCCTGTGGGTGCTGATGCTTAACCATTCTGTGCTGCTTTGTTAATAATCTATGACTTGTTTTATGTTTCCTCTTTTATAGCCAAAACATTGCTGTAGTCTGTTTCAGTTTGTGCAGATGATGAACAGATGAAGTCTCTTACATTGCTATCCCTAGCCAGCTCCTGTGTGTGGTCACAGATATAAACAAGATTTGACTTCTCCCTTGTTCAGGAATGCTTTCTGTATTTGATTCTAGGTATGTTAAATCTTTCAAGTGTAGTTTCATGTTTATTTTTGGCAGACATCAAAGTTGTGGGACAGCTATGGGAACTGTTCAGTAGTGGTAGTTTGTCTTCAGTGCACAAAAATAGTTACCTTGGAGTAAGGAAAACTGAGGCCAGGAATGAGGACTGCTGTAAAACGTAGTTTACCATGGTCTGGAGTTCACCATCTTCTCTTGCCTTACCAGAAAACTTTCTCGTTGTCAAGTAGCATGTCTCTGTAATGGTGGATTAGAGCTGCTGAGCCTCCTTCAGAAAGCTGGTTAACTCTGTCCTACCAGGCTGTTACTCCCGGTGGCACATCTGGTTCTGTAGGGCCTACCAACAACTGCCTGATGGGGGCCTGTGCCTTGTAGATGGAGAGGTGTTGCTGGGAACAGTTGGGATGAAGGGCTTCTAGCAAGCTGTGTTTGTAGGCAGAAGTCACAGAAGAGAAACAGTGGCATTATTGTAGAAGTCACTGGTGGGGTTATTTAATGGGAACTGATGGAATAGGAGGGGAGGAAAGATTCTCAGAGGAAAGTAGCAAAGGTGTGAGAGGTTGCGATAATAACGCTAAAGATCGGGGTATAGTTGTGGGAGGGAACTTAATTTGTTTTTTTGAGGGCTGTGGTTATGTTCTGTATGCTCATAAGGCAACATCAGTTGGAAGGAGCAAGGACTAGTAATAGGTTTGTTTTTAAGGGGTAGTTTGAAATATGCTGTAGATAAATAGAAAGACCCAGGGTTATAGCCCTACTCTGTATTCCTAAGTCTGCGTCTGTATTTTAGCTTTTTTATCTTCACCCATTTGTAGAATGTCTGTATCTAGAGAGAGAAATAGGCTACTGTGCTCTAGGAACTGCTGGTCTAGATTGACTAAAGCATGCATTTAAAGTGTGAAGTCCCCCAAAACAAAGAGCATTTAGCAAACAGCTAAATAGTAAGTGGCTGTTTGGCTCCTAGAAGTAATTCAGTACTCTCTCTTGACATGGGTTTGGTAGCTAGGGTGCTTCAGCTTGTCAGTCATGCTGACCAGTATTGTTCTGTTAATTCTGTGATGCTTTGCTGTTCTTGGAATCTTTTTGGTTTAAATTAAAAGTTAGTTGGAAAAAGGAGGGAGTTTTTCGTATGGCAGTTACAGTGATCAAGCAGTCAGACTCCAACAGTACAAACGAAGGCAACTTGGCTATCAGTGGCAGTCCTGGTGGATTACAGCTCTTGATAAGCTTTGTGAAACTTCATAGCTTTTAATTTTGAAGGTGCTACCTAAATGATTCTGGTTTGGATATTTCTACCCTGGAAATGGGTTTCTGTGGTAGCTGTAGCTTCATAGAACATGTTTGGAAGAACTAAAATGAAGAGTAAAACTCCCAAGTGGGTGCAATGCTGAAGTAAGAGTTAAGAGCTGGGTGTTCTAGCTGTATTGTCTGCTTTTTTTTTCCCCTCTTCTTTCTGTTCCCTTCTGACTTGCCTATTTAGGCCATGGCTACATGTTTGGCAGCATTTCTGCTTAAAGAGGCACTCCTTCCCACTTTGCTGGCACAAGTGTTCATGTAACTGCACAATGAACTTGTTTGGGAGGCTGATCCAGCTCAAAAGTACTTAAAATTGTGGTTTTGACTGGATTATTTTTCAGCTGAATTGAACCCTGATCTGGTTCTCAGTGCTCTGGGTGTGCTTGTGCCAGCATGGTGTGGAGTGGTCGGGTGGCTCAAAGGAACACAACTCTGGAAGAGGTTTGGTCTCTTTATAGGACTTTATGTGCAGTCAGCGCAAGACCCTGATGATCTCTAAGTGCTGTTCTACTACAAATGGTAAAACCAGGTTAAGGCTACCATTTGTTCTTTTCTCTTTAGGAAACACTGTGCTCCCAAAGCAATTTTGTTAGTGTAAGATGCTTTTATAACTGCCTTAAGGGTATTTTCCAGACCTTTTTTCATGTTTTCAATGCTCTATAATATGCAGTATCCATAACTATGTCTACAATATTTGTAGTGTGGAGTGAAAAGTTTTGCAGAATAAGTTGGTGTTCAGTAATTGAGTGAAACGGAGGTTTACCCTTCTAAAGAAATAATTGAAATGAAAATGGTTGAAATGAATGAAAAGTCTTGACATAGGTGGGCACTTATGTTGTGAATGCAGATGGAGACAACAGTTACCATTTTTCTATGAAATAATAGGAGAGAAATATGGGAAGTATGATACTAGATCCAAACCAATTTAGAATAATCTCTTTCAAGAAGCAGTGGTAGGTCTTCTAGTCAAAATAATTACATCTGGACAGTTTTCTAGATATTAAACAAGTAGAAAATATGTAATTATAGCTTTGTTATATTGCTTTATAGCTCAGTTATGCTCTTACAGCACGCACTAGCTAAATGCTACTTTTGTAGGATTAGTAGGTAAGCAAGCTGGAAATAGAAAGGATGTTGTCATTCTTTTATGCGGTTACATGAGATAGGGGAAGCCTAAAGAGGTGTCTTAAGAGGTAAAGTACTGATATTTTGTGTGTGTTTGTGTGCACTTGTTCATGATTTTGTATAGCAGGGCTTCCTTTCTTGAATATACTGTTGCTCACTTTCTGGCTCCCCAAACAGGACTGCTTCAGGACATTGCTCTGGGCAGCAGGTAGTGTTGGTCTTGCTTTGTTCTCTTCTGCAACTGGAAGGTTTTGGGTTGTTACTTTTGCCTTTAAAATGAAGACGCTGGCTAATGAGACATCAGGTACTGCTACTGTGAGTTGACAATATTACTGAAAAATAATAATTTGAGGTTCTGTGCATGACTAATTCAGTTACAGAAACAGAAGTGGCTGTAAGCACCTCTCTCCTCTCTTCTAACTTATCATGCTTTTGTTAAGCACTGAAGGAGAAATTATTAATTTGGTCAGCCATTCTTTATAAAAATGTATTTTCCTCTTGGCGATCCACAAGTGATAGCACCATTAAGAAAACCAGCATATTTAGGTCACATGTTAAACCCCTGAGGCAGTTACGCTTGCATCTAATTTTGGAAGAAAATTTTAGGGTCAGGAAAAGAGGTTTTAAAAGAGTTGTGTTGTAAGAAAGATGGATTTCCCAGGTATGTAGGATGCATTTTGTGTGGAAATGTTTCTCTTTGCGTTTTCAATTGCAGTTCTTAAATTAATGCTCTGGGAATAATGTGATATCTAAACACACACAGTTGGCACTCTCTGTTTTTGAGAACTTGAGAAAAGATAATTGCATATATTCAGGAACAGTTAAGGTAATTGAGACTTCAGACTACAGTTGCTTATTTAAAATTTGGAGTAATTTCTAATATATTCTTGTCTGTTAAAAGCTAGTAGCTGTATTTTCCTTTTTTCCTGATGAATATAAAAAATATTCCAGGGACCATTCTTTGATTCTAGAAGTAGTGATTTCAGCTGGCCTTTCTGCTGTTAACAGAAGGTTAGAAGGGAATTTGCAGAAATTGGCCTACATGTGTTTGTGTATAGTGCTTATAAATGTAGTCTGAAGGACTTAATGTTTTCAAGTAACTTAAAATTTTAAAGTAAATTGGTCCAGCAGACAAGAACTACATACTGAAACAAATCTTTAGCATCCACTTATATATATAATAAATATATATACATAAAATAAATATATAGTGATTCTCAAAGACACTGGTCTGAGAGTTCCTGGAGTTTTTTCCAATGGAATTATATAACAAAAACCTAACTTCTCAGGTACTGTTCTTGGTGCATTGTGTGAGGATTCAGTTATAGAAATATTGGAGATAATTAAAAAAAAAATGGATTGTATTTTAATAACTGCCCTGTTAAGCTGCTTTTGGAGTGAAGTGTGGCCTTGGTATGGAAAGAGGAATTACAATTCAAATTGCATACTGACTTGCCTGCAGGTTTGTTGTCACCTCAGGTAGCTGCTGCTTCTGCAAGAGGTTGTCCTTCCTTGCACCTTTACCCCTTACTGCTTTGAGCCGACACAGATGTTCACTTAGCCGCGGAGTCATCGCTTTGGGAAACGGACCTGAAAGAAAATTACATGTCTTGGACTAATTGCTGTCAGATTAGTTTTATCCTGAGTTAGCTTCCGCAGATTGTAACAAATATTTGTGGTGGAATAGGTGGTGGTGGTACAGGAATGGGACAAGAGATGAGAGGTGACGGGATGGATTGCTTCCCATGGAGATAACGGTAGTGGTTGTAAGGCAATGTCTGCAAGTATGGCATTGGGAGCAACTGGCTCAGCCTCTTCCTCAGCCTTTTGGTGCTTGTTTGTAGAGTGCCTTTCGTATGGAAAACACTATTCAGTGAATTGAGATTCATATTTGAGGACATCTCTTCTAAAAGGTAAACAAGAACAAACAGCAATTGAAGTTGAAGCCCACAAACTTTTTCATTATATAGTGTGTCAGTGAGGAAATGGCACTGCTTTATAGAGGTGATAGTGAAACGTTCGTAAGCTATTTTAGTGGTTAGTGGAATGTGGAACTGGCAGGAATGGCTTTTTGACCAAAACTTTAAAACTTTCTATATAGTCCTTCTGCCTCTTGTCAGTCAGTTCTTACCACAGCTTCATATTTTTGGTGTTGGTGTTTTTTGGTTTGGTTGTTTTGGTTGTTTTTTTTTTTTTTTAGCTGAGTTTTACTTTGTTTTCAAGAAATATCCAGGATCTTTCATTTTACTCCAGACCCTTTTGGAAATGATAACCCACTCTTGAAAGTGTTGGGGGCTGGTAACATACTAGTTCTGTTACTGGAGCAGAACACATGCTGTGCTTAACCCAGCAATTTTGTCTCTGATGATATTTAGATGCCTCAGAGGAAGAGTGCAGTAGGAAGACAGAGCATTTAAGACAAAACAAAACAAACCCACTCAGAGATTCTGCGCGTCAGGTTGTTGACTCCCTGGAGCTAGTGGATTCTTTTCCTTGATTTGACCTGTAGAAGCTCATACCAAATCGGGGCATAACAGACATCCGCTTGTTTCTGTAGCATTCTCATCTTTCTGCTGTTTCTGAAAATCAGGGGTGTATGTTCTAAGTTGTCATCTAAAACTGTGCTACTAGGTCAGCTCTCTGTGTCGCTCAGTGTTCCTGCACAAGGGTTATTAAGCATGTACGTTGTTTGAAAAAGTGACACGACCAAGTGATTGCATCCTGTTGTAGGAGCAGTTCTGGCTTAATCTCTCCTTCTTGCTGGTTGCCACAATTTTGAAGAAGTCAGCAAGAGAAGATCATGTACACAGCCCTCTCTGGTCTTGTAAGCTTGTTTATGTATACGTTGCAATTATTTTTCCAGAAGTTTTGTAACTTCTGGAACTTCTTTTGTAACTTCAATTATGTAACATTCAACTGGAAGTTGTTTGGCACCTTCCAATTCATGTTCTTTCTAACCAGTGTCTTTTGACTGAGGCTTAAGTTTCTTACGGAGCTGTTATTACTCTTACTTTTTACCAAGTTTGAAGTTGAGATTTAAACTTTATTATCAGGGGACGGGACAACAAAAGAGGACTAGAAATGGAGATAACTGAAAACAATCATTAGAGTTGTTTCATCTGGAAGGTCACTAAGTCATTTTAACCCCTCCATGCTTTGTTTTCCCTATCTGTAAGATTAGTGTCTCTGTTTTCCAAAATGAAGTTCCAAAACTTTTAAAAGTTATCACAAGGAACTTTGAGATCCTTGCAGGACAGCAATGACTACTAAATACTCCTATCTTGTTTTCAGCTCTTACACAACTCTTCCAAAATACAATGAAAAGGTCCTAATCTATAAATAGAGAAGGTGAGAGGTGTAAAATAATTAACTTAAAAATAAAGGTAAGTATTTTGCTCAGGTTAGTAGACTCTGTATATTTAAGATGTGTTGTAAATGTCTGAGTTAGAGTTGTCAAGATTTGTAGGTTCCATTTTGCATCATTTAGAGAAGTGAGTGTTAACAATCCCTGAAAGTCCAGACCAGAAACTAGTATTGGCCTCTGTTTAATAAAAAAAATTTTTATGAAGCTGAGGTATGTATGCTTGGGCCAGAATAGAAACGCATGAAAATACTTGCCAAGTTGGGGGGGTGGGGGGAAGAAGCAGCAACTAGTAAAGGGAAGACTATTTTTTTCAGGTTCCAAGTGCCACTTCAAAATGCATTAGGTATTAAAATGAACTGATGAAGGAGAGAATGTCCATGGTGAGTGAAGTACGCAGAAATTTTTATTCCACGGTCACTTAATAGTCAGAACTGTGTATTCATCTCTGCTGGAAACTTCAGTTGTACTTGTGACCTTCACAGGCACTGTGCTCTCCGGCAAGCTGCCTGAAATTCATCTAGTGAGTGTGCCTGCCTCCCTCCCCTCTCTCCCTTCTGCTATGGTAGGTAAGAGTGATTTTTGCTTTCATTTTCCTTCCTTAGAAGGAGGCACTTTGCACGTTGTCTGAGGTACAATGGTCTCTTGCATTCTACACGTGAAGATTAAAAGCCTTGCAAATTTTTGGCCTTAGCTTTTGCACCTGAAATAAAAGCTTTGGTCAAAGAATGTATCCCAAGAGTCTGAAACAACATGATAGCTTCTGGGAGTTGTTTTTTATATCTAGAGCAGAAATGCACACCAAGTCACAGAATTCTAGTAGCTGATTTTGAAAGGCATTGCCAAACTATGATATTTTTCTAAAATACTGCTACTGATTTTTTAACTTGGCTGTATATGTTTTGGAATGGCTTCAGCAAAAAGAGAACATGAAGATATACCAGTGCTCTTAGTCTGTAGCGTTCTTGGTGACAAGAAAGGCATTGCCTGAAGGCTTCTGTTATGTACATGCAAAACAATAGCACAGTATGTTATTTCCAAATATATTGTTATTTGCAAACAGAAAACTAACCACTGGCTTTTCTGTGCTGTGCAGCCTATTGAAATTCTGGCTGTGATTCCAGCAGAGATTTTTCCATAAATAGCTCCGTACTATAGAACACAAACAAGCCCCTGAAAAGATCTAAAGTAAGGTCTTCTGAGGGGACTGTTCAGCCTCGGTTATTAGTGTGTACTTCGGTGTAGATACTGCAGTGGATGTGAGGGGTGGTTCTGTAGTTTGAGGTGGGGGGGCTGTCGGCAGAAATTGAGAAGTGAATAGTTACTGATTCAAATTCGTTTCAAGGACTCATGAATTGCTTGGCTTGAGTGTAGGAAAAAATAATAAAAATGAACAAATGTAAGCAGAAGCAGGTATGTTTTCCTTTTAGTATTGAAGTTTGTTTTTTTTAAATAAAAGTCATTAGGTAATGACTTTAGGCATTAGGTAATAGTTCAAGTAAGTACAACTTGAAATAGAAATTATTCTTTCAATGAACAGACATACAAATTAAAGCATCCTTTTAAAATATTTACAGATTGGATGTTTGGTTATGTGAATTAATACACAGCTAAGTTTGTAGTGCAGGTTTTCTAGTGCTGTGTAGGTGAACATCCTCTTGAATAAGTAATACAGGGACAACTTCTATGTAGATATCTTCAGTTATAATCGGTATAAGCTATCTTGAGTAAGGTAATTTGTAGTCTTGAGGAGAAGCTTGTAAACATTTTGTGAATTAGAAGAAGAGGTAAATACTTCTGTGTTTTGCCCAGGTCACAGGGCTGATTTTCTGCTAGTCCTGTTGCTCGTAAATATTTTTTTAACAAAGCAGAAATCAGCTTTTAAAGGGAATCAGCATGAAAATAACTTTGGCATTTGTGAAATCCGTTCTCTGAGTGGTAGAGTCTTCAGTGTCCTTCTCAGCCCCTGGTTATCAAGCAAATGTGTTTCATCTGTCACAACAGGCTGAGGATGGTATCACAGAGGGTAGGGCTGACAGGACCTTGGGAGCTTGTTAGTACGTTCTCTAAATGCAAATCTTTCAACTATACCTATTACCCCTGTTGGACGTTTATTAAGAAACCTTCATCTGTGGTGATTCTACAGTCTCAGAAGCATGTATTTGAGAGCTTAGCTACCCATAGTCTCGAATGACTTATTTCATAATGTCTAAAATCACTTGGTGAAGGAGCACCTAAAACTTCTGTGTGGGGATTGCACAGTGTTCTTCAATGGAAATTAGCCCTGATACCCGTACAAGGCAGTGACTTCACACAATTCACTGGATATAATGTGGTGGGAAGAACAGCTTAACTGCTGACACCTTTTTTTTCTTTTTTAAAGCCTAGATGGTGTTTCTGACTGTGTTGAGATTTTTTTTTTTTTGTTCCATAATTTTTTTTTCTGCATTCCTCCTAGACATATTGAGAACAGATCCCTAAGAAAATGGAAGTATAAATAAAACAGCTAGGCAATACAGCAAAGCACTTCTGCTACCAAAGGATAATTAGCCCCATTTTAGAAAGTAGATACATTGCTAACATGTTTATCACACTGAGAAGAAATAAAACTTGAATAAAACTTAGTTCAATTCTTTTAATGCATTTTGGGGAATCCTCATACTATGTATAACTTGGATTTCATAGCGTGTCTAATGAGAATTATGGAGCACTTCTGTAAGCATTATGTATAAACCCTGAAGGAGCCTGGGGAGTGTGTAGGTCTGCGACTTCACTCTAAGAATACAGGTTTTCCAGCGAGCAGTGGCTTGAGATGGAGTTCTGGTCTCCTGAATAGCTCTGCTATGGTTAATAGGATGTCCTTTATCTGCAGGTCAGCAAGAATGTTTTCAGAGAGGTCAGAAATGGCAGCGCTGTTCTCCTCTGAGTAGAGGCTATTTAATTTCTCTGTTCCAGCATAAAGTTTATTCTGGAAAATCAGTAAACCTGAATTTTTGTCCTTGGCAGTGCTAAAATTGAGATGTTACTTTCCTTGGAGATTAGATATGCAGAAACAGTTTTGCTGTAGCTTTATTAATGACATGTTGTAAAGTAAAACTCTGCAGGCAGAAAATATGTTGGAACAAGTCTCGTACCAGAGCACTAGGGCTAGATAAATGCTGTATTAGAGCAGAAATAATAAAATCTGTTATCTGTAAGCCTTTTTGTCTCAATTCTCCTTGTTATTGCTCAGTAAGTTCCTCAGTTTTGTGAGTGATAGTGACAGAAGGTTCAGGCACCTAAAGGGGATCTTATATGAAGCAATTGCGGGCATGAAGTTAGTTCCTGCTGGAGTTAATTTTGTTCCCCTATAATTAGATATGTATAATCTGTATGCAATTGTACAAAGGACAAAAATGATGAGTAACTTTCCAAGTAACCCTAACCCTAATTCTACACAATACAAATATAACTTAACCCTTTTGACATCTTTGTCCAGGAAGACCTCTCATAAATCAGTGTAGGTTTTGCTGGCTGAACTGTGTTTCTGTAACGGAAATGTAACTAGTATGGATTGTGTCTTGTACTACTTAGTACAATTACTTTGTTTACAGGGATCATGTATGGTTGAAAGGCACAATCCCTGTGACAGCAGATGTTTGAAACAGGAAAATTCGAAGAGGAGGAAGCCCTTTTTCTTTCTTGTGTCATTTAGTCAGGTTATCACCATGTCTGCAGTAATACTTAAAGTGCTTCCTTTATACTGTAAACAGTAGAAGCAGACAACACGAACACTGCCAGTTTCCCTCTTCAAGCAAACCATAGACTTTATATTCTACTGGGTTTACATATTAGCTAAGATTTCACTTGGGGATTTAAAACAACCCAAGTTGTTTTTAGGTAGAGTTTTATTGCTACAGCACCAAAGAACATGTGTTTGTTTTCAATTTTTTTAGTGTATTTAAGCCACTCAGGAAGGCGTGGTTATATGACTGTTCTGGGCTGTTACGAACTTTGTTGCCAGAATTCTGTGGCACTTGATCAAAGCCTGAGGTTTTGGGCTTCTTTGCATCGAAGCAGGGACACTTGATTTTTCCAGGTTAAGCGTAACTGATGTGTGCTATGACAAGAGCAGGACACAAGCATACCTAGGCGAGGTATCTAAAATGCCAGATGGCTTTTTATTTAGTAGATGAGGCTTTCAAAATGTCTAAGTTAAGAATTATAATGCATTTAGGTTTTTAAAGACAGATGTTGCTTAGGCAGTTTGTTCTCTACTTCATGTTTCTGTTCTTTTTGTTGTATTTCACATCAAAAACATCCTTTCTGACAGTGTTAGATTGCAACTTAACTTGGGGGTGCATAGCCTCTGGAGGTGATGTTACCCAGAAGCTGTAAACTACTGTTCACAATCTTTTTTTGATAATCCTAACATTGAGTGAAGAGGAGTTTTCATTGCAATTGAAAGGGGATCAATGCAAAACTAGATGTGACACATCCTGAGTAGGAGGACCACTCTTCCCCTTTCCCCACCTGAAAATAGGTTTAAGCTTCATAGGTTGGAAGCTCTCAGTAGCGAATTTTGTGGTGTTCAGAAAACTGAACCCCACAATAGCTTTCACATTGAACAACTGGCTGGTATTTAAAAATGTCTGAATGCTGGATTTGCTGTTGATTACTTTTTTTGTTTAAAAACCGAACAGTTGTGCTGTTTGGAGGGAGAGAAACTTGTGGACAGACTTGAACTTTGGTTGGTTTTATTCTATAATATTGCAGTGGCTGCAAAGAACAGGCTCAAGGAGAAGCTGTGACCTTTAACTGCTTGTTCCTAGTTGTGAATAAATGTTGTAGTTCCACAACCTGTAAGATTATTCACCCGCCTTTCTAAGGTTATTTAAGACTGGTACCAGGAGTGGGTCTGAATTTCTGCCACTTATGCCTCTTATGTTTATGATATTAATAAACTGGTGTCAAATGTCCTGGGAACGGGTGATGCAGGTTGAAAGACCTTTGTTTCAGCCAACAATAGACCTGAATTAGTGTGAATAGGAAAAGCAAATAGGCACTTCCTGTCATATTTTAAGGAATACTTGAGTTTGGGGAAGCATGTCTATTAAGAGATTTAAACTAAATGCTCATCATTTTCTTTCTGTCTCTAATAAAATGTTCCCAGTGTATGTATGCATGTGTGTTAGTCTTTCTAAATACTCTTGTAGTACTAATAAGGTAAAATTCCATTCATTTGAATAGATTTTTTTTTTTTAGGATATTCTTCAGGGGAAAACTCTAAACCTATGTAATGAAGATCTGAAGAGAGGAATTGTCTTGGTTGTTGCATTCCTAACTAGGTTTGTTCCTCAAGTTAAAACTTAGAGCCCTCTTGCAAAGACTAGAAACTATTTGAGTAAGAAAGATCTGGGTGATGCTTCAGACCACCTTGAGGTTCATCTGCCTTTCATAGGGTATTGGAAAAGTCCAGAACAATACTATTTGTGGTTTCAAGGCAGAGGATGCCTTTAGAGACTCAAGGAATTCTTGTCAGGTATTAAATAATCCCTTATTATTGAGTTTGAGGTATTTTCAGGCTGATCTAGCTTGTGTTGAGTTGAAAAATGGCTGTCTTGAACTGGTAATGTCTCCATTTAGCCGTTACATGCATATTGAATTATTTGGGTAGCGGTAGTCTTCCGGAGTTGTGGAGGACTGTAAGAAGCTTCACCACTGCCCCCCCCTCAATTCCAGGATGGGAAGGATCACAGGATAGATCAGCTTAAGCATATGTCTAAAATACACCCTCAGAGGTCCTAGTAATATGTAGGTGAGGGCAGCTCCCACAGGACTTGGAAACTGCACTGATAAGGCTACAACTAATGTTTTGCTAGTTCCACAGCATGTTAAGTTTTCTACATCAACTAATGCTGGAGCGAAGTGAACCTTATTAGTTAAATACACAGTGCTGAAGTGTGGGCAGCCAAATCAGTAGTAGTTTTTCTGTGGCGTTTCAATCGGGGCTGATCTCTTGTAAATGTATTTAGCTTCCCGCTTCTCTGAATGCGATTAGACTGACTGCTCCTTCCTCTGTGCTCTCAGCTGGATGATGTCTAGCTTAGGGGTGGACAAGGTACGGGGAACTCGGTTGGTTTGCAGCTTCTTGTGAACTAAAGATATTGCTGTGGTCAATTTATTCTCATTCACCTGGTGGAAGAAGGGAATTTGCCTGTTGGTTTTCTATGCGTGTGTTCTGAAAGGAACTGCAGTAATGTCTTAAGGTTTAAAAATAGAAAGTAATTAATCAGGGTGATGAGGGTTAATGATTTCTATCCAAACAGCTTTACATTTGTTTATATATAGAGAGCATTCTTCTGTCTGCCATTGTTATGAGTTTAATATGAGAGGATTTTTCACAGTAATTTTTGAAGCACTTTGTTAATAACTGAGGGTTTAAAAAAACCAAACCCAAAACTCTTTAATTCTCTCATCAGATGAAATGGTTTCAAGGCACCAGTTCAGGATTGTTTTCAGCTAACATCTACTAGCCCTAGTGTTTTTTTTTCCTCTGTAGGTTCACAATGAAGTTTGCATAAAAGGAATTATAGAATGCAGTGCCAGATTTGGTGAGCAGAAATAAAACCTCTATGGTGAGATATAGCCCAGTGGTTACAGTGATGGTGGTACAGGTATTGCTTCACCAGTTCATGGTGGATCAGAGTTTTAAACTAATTTAAGATGTAAAAGTTCGTTCCCAAAGCTCATACTAATTTTTAATGTGAATGCTTTAGCTCCTTTCACAAAGATGAATCTTTAAAGCAATTTTATATCATTTTAAGTGGTAGGAAGCATGGACCAATCAGTTCACGTTGGTGTATGACACATCTGTTTTCAGAGTGCTTTGACTTGCCACTGTTTGTCATCTCTGTTTTTCTGTATGCCACCACAGGTGTCTTGGAGACACGTACTGGAGACTTTGAATTTCCTACTATAGATGGAGGCAGGAAGCCAGTGGTCTGAGGTTTAAATCAATTTCCTTTCTGTTCTAGCAATGCCAATTCTGACCTTGTTTAGGGAACTGTTGTAAGTGTCAGCTTGTGGAGAGTGTGTACATATAGACAGAAATGCAGAAATTGCATTTTGGTTGTCGGCTCGACAGCCTTTTGCAAATACAACTGTTTTGTCTGGAGATGTGGTTGCTCCTGAGTGTGTTCCTTGCCCCGCCCCCTTATCAGATTTGCTTATCTAATGCCTTGAGTTCAGTCTTAATGAACTCTGTTAGCAAAAACCAAGCTGCTTAATGTAACTGAAATGTGTTTGGGATCATTGACAGAAGTTCAAGGTGGTGGGTAATGTCTGAAGGTGGTGATTAGTGTTCCCTGTAGTGATTCCTGGTACTTCTGAAAGTTGCCGTTGTGTTAGCAGGCTTGCTTGTGGGCCTCTTGCCTAGGTCTGAAAAGGGACCATGGGGCAAACTAGTGGTACATTTGATGATGGAAACTTGACCTGAATGGAGATGTCAGAGCTTACTGATGTTGGCCCACAAACAGCAGTTGCCCAGTGCGGCACAGCAATTGTTTACCAAACACAAGAATTAAAATGTTCGGTATGCTACTCCCTAGGCAGCTTGGGTTGTAAGATTGAACATAGAGTGTGCTGTCTATGAGTTGTGTTTCAGTGAGGAAGCTGCTTTGATATCCCGGTTAACTTAAGATCACGTAAAGATTTCTGAATGAGTAAAGATGGGAGGCACTGTGTTTTGGTAGATAGTGATTCTGTTCCCTGCTTTACTATTACCTTGGTAAAATATTTCATCTGCATATTTGTTATTATTGCAACTTGTAAAGGGTTTTGGGAGTCACTTCTATTTCAGTTCTGTTCTCTGCCGTTCTAATGCCATCTTCTCACTATTGCTTTGCAGACAGGAGCAGCTTCTGTCGCGTAGGGCAGATGCATTTGGAGTTGTTTTCTTCTCTGAGCACTGAGCCTAGTAAAGCTATTTAGGAGACTTACTAGCCTTCCATAAAACCAAAGGCAACAAGACTAAGGCTGGTATCTCTGTATTATTTCAGTGGAAGGGAAGTTTGCTGCTCAGTAACCATTGTGTTTTCGAAGAAGTCCCGAGGCTTAACTAAAATAGTTGTTTGCATAAATCCACAAAACCACAGAATAACATTGTTTTGAGCTTAGTACCTAAGTTGTGTTCTCTCTAGACTATCGAAGAACACGCTCTAAATGCATCTGTAAATTCTAAGCCATCCTAATATGTGTGTAGCCTATGAAATAGTTGTCTTACAGTCCTGGTTCCTTCCCTTAGCTTGTATCGTTCCTGCCTCCATTAAAGCAACTGAATTCAAGCTCCTACTTCTGAAGGCTGATGATAACAGAGTTCTTACTGTCACTGCTAGTGTGTCGATGTGACAGCATAAAGCGTGATCTCGGAAGGATGCGGTGTACTAAAGGATACTGTGTGAGCCACGCTTTGCCATTAAGAGTAGAGCCCTGCTTACCTGTCAAGCCCACTGTGAACTGAATCAGAGTTGCAAGGTAGGCATCGGTCATGTTAATGTAACTTAGGAAGCTGCAGGAAAAAGCTTTGTCAAGAGAGGTCTACCCTTTATTTTAGGGAACTGAACAGAAAGTTAAAAATAAGGTGTGTAATAATGAGTAAATCGCTCAGGCTTTCAAATCTAAACTCCTAGTTGAACTAGGACTTGCCTGTTCTGGAAAGTGTTATTTTTCCTCAAAGACTGGCCAAGTTGGAGAGAGAAGGGGAGAAGAAAGAGTGTATAAAAGCAAACAAATATAGCAAAGTCCAAGAAACAGGGGGAAAGTATGGGGGTTTAGGACTCCTTGATAAGGTTTATATTTGGTTATTTTACTTAAGGTGAATAATTTATGCAGTGAACTTCAGATGTGCAGTACTATATGTATTCACTGTTTGGAGACTGGTACCCTCTGTGTGTCTATTACACATAGATACGTACGTAAACAGGACCAGGAGAGGCTCAACACTTAAATACATCTTCACCAAACAGGACTAGAATGCCTTCAGAATCAGCGGGGGAAATGACAAGTTCATGATGGTCGCATGTTTTCTGTTTTCAGCATCACAAGGCCTGGAGCACTTGGAATGAACGCGGATGCTAGGGAACACTGTCAATCTTTCTCCCTGTGTGTAGATTTCCCAGATTTGCACAAGCCAACAAAACCGGCTTAATTACTGTCTGCTGCTTGAACTGCGCCTTCAGCTCCCGCATGTTTGTGTTCTAACAGTGGTGGGGCCCGCGGCAGTGTGAAGGTGGCTGGCCATCATACAAATTCCCCTCCCCTCCCTGGTAAGGAGGGGAGCTTTGTGCTCTTTGTGTGCAGCAGTACTGCAGGACTGGTACTTCGGAGAGAACAAGGAACCAGCTGGCTCTTGCAGTGCTTCACGCACAGGAGTGAGAATTTTTGCCACAAGGGTAACAGCTTTCTTTACCTCTATGTTGCATGTATTTCATCCTGTCCCTATATTTCTGAGGAAATAATATATTTTTAATACGCTCCCCTAGTAGAGAAGAGATCTATTTAAAGGACTTCTGGAATGACTCTTGAGAAGTAAATTGAACAGTAGGAATGCCTTATCCCAGCTGCCTTTTGGTTTTGTTGCCTAGTCACTTCTGAGAGACGGAATGAATGCAGAGAATCACTCTTGAAAGTGAATGAAGGGAAATGAAGTCAATAGTAAAAGCGGTCATGGTAACTTTAAAGTATACAATCCTTGTGTTCCCTTCCCCCTCTCTACATACATAAATTAGGCATGAGGCTGGAATGCAGAGGGTGTTTTCTTTTATACCATCAGTACTAAATAGTGCTTGCCATTTATTCTTTCCCTGGTGCGTACAGTTCTGGTATCCTGTGTTGGGACCTCTCTTCTTTGCAAACGCATGTGTAGTCGCTCTTAATCTTGTTTAAACAGCCTTCCTGTTCACATTGAGATTAACACTTTGCTATCTAGCTTCAGAGACTTAATACACAATATATGAGGACTCTTGATAGGTGTGGTAAATCAAAATCACGCAAACAATGGGGTGATGTTGGGATGACTCAGACATTGAGCGCATTGTGTAGCGTTTTAAAGTATTTGAAGCTTGGATGAGCTTTTGTGTTTTCTCTAGTGTTTTGGTTAGTTTTTTTTCCCCAACAATGAAACAAAATCATTGCTGGAATCAAGAAATTCCAATAAAAAGTCACAATTTTCTGTCACTAGCTGTTACTTGAGCTTGAGTTTTTGGAATCTGCATCTGTTCAATAGCCTGAAACTGGAATGTTTCGCTTCACCCTGGATTAGAAAGGACCAGACAATTCACAAGTGGTTTCCAGACGCTTAAGGTCTGCAAGTTCTCCTGGGTAGATGCTCTTGCTCAGTTTTGACCATGTTGACTTTATCTTTAGAGATAATCTGGGAAGAATGGTTCAGGGATGCTCAGTAATCGTGGGTTGAATTCAAATACTTCACTATCTTCATCCCTCATGATGTTTATCCATTCCTGTGCTGCTTCCTCAATTTGAGGCTTTTGGAGCTTCCTTGGATTTTAATAATAATCCTAAAAGTTGGTTTCTTAATGTTTCCTGTTCCAGACAGTTTCTGAAGTATCCTTGGAATGTTCAATTGATGTTTAGTTTGATCAAAATAGCTTCTTTATACTAAGGCTGACAAACTGAGGAAGCAGGCTCCACATTTGGTCAGTGAATTGTCTTTTTTCTCCTTAGGACAGAATTAACAACCTGTAAGTAATCTGCTCTATGTTATGGATGAGACTTGTTAGAGTTGCTGCTTTGGAAAATTCCAGAAATGATATTTTGAGCCACTGGGAAGGTGTATAAACAATGAAGAAGTACCAAAATGCTTTTCAAATACTACAATTCTTTGTTCAGTCCTTGGAAACATCAGGAGATTGCTCCACTTGTGTAAACATACTGATTTACTTGCTCTCTGCTTAGGCAGCAGATCAACGTGATTCCAAAAACTTGCACAGAAACCTTTTAGGTCTGGTGAAATAAAGACGCTCTTTGTTCAGTGCCATGATTGACTTGCTGCTGTAGAGTAGGTGACATGTTTTGCCTACCAAGCATGTTTTATAAGCAGAGTTTATATAAAGTTCATGGTACATTAAAATAGATAGCCTCTTCTGTACTAATAAAATACCTTTTATTCTATTATTGGAAACAAATTTAATACAGAATTGCTTTTCATGTTCACAGTGGGCCTTCTGGAACTAAGTCATTGGATTACAGTATTTTTTTGCTTGTTTGGATTGATAAAGCTGGTTTACTCTCTTATTCCATAGACTTGTTGACAGTGGTAAAACTTCAGCACAACCCTTTCTCTAATATTTCAGAAAACTTGCTCGTGATAGTGCATGTGTGGTGGTTCTTCAGCATTCACTGAAAAGTGTGGAAGGCCCCCAAGTGTGAAAATGTTTTTTAGTATCTGTTACTGAGTTTTTTCTTATTTCAAACATTGCTTTCCTTTAAAGAGATCTGTCGGATTCCTTTACTCATCTATCTTTGAACAGTGTCATCTGTCTATTTTCATCTTTCATAAGTGCACGGGCCCAGCCCCTCAGTTTTTCAAACCGTCTGTATCTTGTCTCATGCAACAGGTGAATTACACAAAATAGCAAAAATTGGTGTAATAAATACTGAGTAAAAATTCTGAAAGACTGATTGTTATCTTCAGAAGCCCGCTAGGAAACAAGTTAAGTTTGTGTTGAGTGGCTGTTTTCTTGTGGGATGATTAATCAGCAGAAGTGTGTGTCTGCCATGGGTTGAGAATTGCTTGGGAGCTTCTGGTATGTCTGCCTTTCACATGGTGAGCTGCGAACATGCTACTTTAAACATTATCAAAACTTTGAGATAAATGTCTTCCCTGCCCCATCCCATTCTCTGTGAAAGCTAGACACCCTGTTTTGATTCCTTTGGTTCTTCAGGTTCTTGTCTCTGTCTAACATGGAAAAATGTACTCTTGAATCTAGTGAAGGTAAGTGTCCAGACCTTGCTGTCGTTTTGATATTAGAGCACTGAATGTGAAGATCTGTTATTGGAGCAATACAGAAAAAGCTTAGAGCAGGTTGTGAAAATAAAAGACTATGTGTGAAGAAAAAGCAACCTTGGCAGCAGCTGAGAACTGTAGGTGCAGTGTCTGGGAGAACTGTCAGGAGGTTTTGAGGACTCCTGGGAAAGCAGACTCTGCCCCGTGGGTGCGTGCTGATAGGTCAGGACCAGAGCCTTCTCTCTATGGTTTGGTGGGATTTTTAGGGTCACTGTTCTTGGTTTGGCTGTAGTGTTGAGGTAGGGGTACAACTGCAGTAGTTCTGTGTTTGAGTCATAGCATTTCACTCAACTGGCTGCAAAACATTTTCCCTTGGTGATGTACATGTGCAACAACAGTAAATGGACTTCAGGTTGTATAGGTGATTTTTTTTTTTTATTTTCCTCCTTGCTTTCAGATGACTGAAAACCATTATCTGGAAGTATTTATTAGTCTCAGAAGTGTTTCTACAGTGTTACAGTAAGTGTCTATGAAGGGATATTTAAGTGAAACTAAAGGACAACTTCATCCCTCTGTGCAAAGAAGTACTTTTAAGTAACCCCTGAGCTGTCTATCCCAAGTTATGCAAGAGGGAGAAACTTAGTACAGGTATTGCAGGGACACCACAGGGATGTAGATAACACATTTCTCTTCTGGTTTTTGATTTGTCAGAATGGTGTGTCTTCTTGTATGTTTGATGCCCTGTAGTGCTTTAAGCATTTCAGTATTTAAGTATTTCACCACCTGAAATACTGCACTTCATCTTTGGTGTCAAAAATGTCTCAGGATGCTTGAGGAGAGGCGCAAATCTGATCTCCAAGGCATGGGTAACTTTGTGGAAGTCTGTTAACAGATAATGCTGTCTAACTGTATCCTGTGAGGGGTATGGTTATCAGATAAGGTTTGGGTGGTTATTTATCTGATACTGGTGCTTGAAGAAGAGAGAATTGAAATGAATTCAGCAGTAAAAAATAGAATGCATCATATTTCCAAAAGCCGTTGGTGTTGGTGACAATACATCTGCTTCTCCCTCAGATATTCCTCCCTAGTGCTCTTTGCGTATAGAAGGGATCATTTACAAGCTTCTGGGCAGTGAGAGCAGCCCTCTGTGTTTGCAAGACTCCCACCTAGAGACTGTAGCAAAAATAGCATGCACAAAAGGGAGGAGGCAGAGAGAAGGCAGCGCGTTCTATAGATGCTCTTTTGCCCATTGCGGTGCTGAAGGACTAAAATAACCCTACATGTAACTATCACGGGAATTATAGTTACCATTTGAAACGAAAAGGATAACATTGATTTATTTTTTGGCAACGAGGGTGTTAATACAGATGAGAATACACAAGCGAATCAGTGCACTGCGGAAGATGAAATGCTTCCCCTGTCAATTCTCAAACACTATTAAATCCGCCCAGTTCAACACCAGTGCCTTGATGTCTGTCTCTTTCTTTGACCAAGGTATGGGAATACAATATTCTTAATGGTGAGTTATTTGATTTATAAATGTATGATTTGGTTGCTTTGCTCTCCAGTACCAATTTTTGTTTAAAATATGCATCTCAGCCCTGGTTTGGGACTTAAGCAGAAATAATTTTTCTGCCTACTTTTTTAGCGTGTTTGATTTGTCCTTGGAAAGGGAACAGTCCAAGATTACAGTGTAGAAGGCACGTTGGATTCTCTAGATTATCTTGAATTTAAAAACTAATTAATAATTTTCTGTTGTGATTGCTGCTAAGGAATGTATTTTGTTTCCAATTTCAACTGATCCAACTTGAAAATATCTTCTGTGTCGTGCCGATCAGGCACTGAAGATTTTTGATTACCTTGTCACCACTGACTGAGCCTGCTGGATTTTAGGAGGTGTGGGGATGGCAGTACTTGAAAGTTTGTTCATGCAGTTGACTCTATAGACAAAGCAGGACTTGTATCAGCTTCGAGATCACCCATGTGAAGCTTGGATGATTTTGAAAGTTAAATGCAAAAAGTCAGACTGTCTGGAACACTTACAGAAAAGTGGTTAGCTTTCTGCTATATATGAGACTTATTAAATACAATATATATTACATCAGCTGACCTAAGAAAATAGAGGTTTTTACCCTTAAATTAGTCTCTTCTGGCTGCTGTTGTTGCCTGTTCTAATCATAAAGCTTCAAGCTTAAGGCTTTTGACCTTGTAAAACTTTTCAGTGACTTTGACCAAATAAGTACTATGATGAATTTATCCATCTATTCTTAGATGGATTTATAAGGTTTTTAAGGCAGATTTTTCTTTGCTCTTCTGTTTCCACGTATATTTAGATCTGCCGATAACTTGCTGTATTGTCTTCTCTAAGACTGGCATAGCTTGCAGTGTTAAATCTCTCACTTTTTTCAAAACAGTAATTATTCAGTATACTTGTCTTTATTGAGAGGTGAGTTACCTTGTTTTTCTTCAATTAATTGATAACTTCCTTAAGGTCTTACCCTATCAGAATTACAACAATGTGGTTTGCATTGTACAGAGTAGTCAAAATCAGACTGCTTGGTTTGCACTTCACTCTTCCTGAATACTGGATTTGATTAATTGTATGTTATCTTTATGCCCTGTTCACCTGGGAAAGGTACATATTGAATGCCATATCTTCATCTGAACAGTATGCAGTCTTACAGACTTAATCTTGTTCACAAATATGTGAATGAATGGCTGAAGTAATGGTTACCTTCCAGGGGAAACACCCCCCCCCCTCCAACTATGTGCACTCAAATCAAGGTTTCTCTGTGTGTGATCTGGATCCTGGTTTATCTACATGCAAGCTTACATCATATTTATGTCCTTAATGTGGTGTTCTTGAGAAATTTCAGCCTGTGTGTGTTTCAGCAGTGCCAGGTAATCATGGCAAGGGAAGGTCGATTGGAGAGAGGATAATCTCGTGTTTACCTTGTTATATGGCAGTTTGTGCTGTATGTATAGAAAACACAACCGAGCTGTACAGACCCGTTCGTGCCAAGAATCTGACTGTGCATCTTTCGCCTCTGAGGATTTTGCGGCTCAGTTTGGCCTGCTTGCCGAGGCTGTCTTTGCACTGTGCAGTTTTCAGACAGATAGGCTGCATGCTGTAGTTGCTGTGTAATGCAGTTATTAAAGAAGGGCTTGCTCATGTCCTCAGAGGCCACCGCCCATGTGTTTGGGACAACCCGGGAATGATGTAAGCTTCGTTTCGGTATGAAAATGAATCAGAGGAAAATCCTGCATGTTTTGCTTCTTCAAAATGAAATAACCCTATTGCTGGCTATGATAAGATAGCTTCCGTGATATGCTGCACAATAGTGCCTGTATAAATTCAGACTGAGTAGCTTTTGTTTAGCAGTAGCTTTCAGTCCATAGAGCAGGTACCAGACGTTTTTTAACACTAAAGCAGAGAACGAAGAAACCATCCAATAGAAAATGTGGATACATCGTTTATCTACGTTAGACTGACATGACAACAGCATAGCCTGAAGACTTGCATATGTAAAAATCTCAGGTACTTTCTTCTGCAGAAAAATAGATTTCCATAGTTGCATTGCAATTTGAAGTTGGCATTCGAAGAACGAACGGTTTGGCTTCTGATTCTGCTGTTTGAAAGTACGAGGGGCATGTGTGCATTTGACAACGTGAATTGATGTGCTTGAGCTTAAGTCATAACTTCCCCTTTGTCTTTTTGCTGTATAAATAGATCAGCTTGATACTAGGCATGACTTGTTTTTTTCTTTTTCAGTGTATATTCACAATTTAATTTTAGCACTCCATACTGAAATACTTGTAGTAATGTCGACCTTCTTCATCCAGAAGAGAAACTCAAGTTTTTTAGAGACAGTCTGTTGAATTTATTTCCAAATTTTCTGTAGCTGTTTTTGTTCCACTTCCTTGCATTCCTCAGACACTGATGTCTGAACATCTCCACCCTACTATGTTTTGCCCTTCAGCTGTCAAATGTGTAGAGTCCTTTAAAAAAAAAAAAAAAAGGCTTTGAGATCAGATGCGTAATGATTGTATCTAAGTCTTCTAGCAGGAGAAAATAAAGGTAGGAATATGGATATACACAGCCTCTGCTGTTACAGTCCATACTGAAAATCCATTTCTATACTATGCTAGAGAGTAGTCATAACAGAAAAACAGTTCTAAGAAGTGATGATATAAAACCTTTAAAAACTATTTAGTGCGCAACACTGAACTTGTAACTCTGGCACAGTGAACTAGTAACTGGTTTTCAAATGTACAGCTTGAAAAAAATTACTTGTATAGTTTTGAAGAAATCCATACTTTTATTTTGTAACATAAGTATACTTAAACTGAACTGAAGTATGCATTTCCTTTTTTACTTATAATTGTAGCTTTCTTGGCCACTTGGAAGAATTATTAACTTGGGGGGTTTATTTTTGTTCTGTGCAGCGGATATAATTTCTACAGTAGAATTTAACCATTCTGGAGAGCTGTTAGCAACAGGAGATAAAGGAGGTAGAGTTGTCATCTTTCAACAGGAGCAGGAGGTGAGTGTTAACTATTTAAAGTATATTAAATATGTTCTATTCCTATTCATTCATAAAGAAAAGGAGCATGCTTTTACAAAGAACTTTACACAAAGTGCATGCGTGTGCAATAAGTGATTAAAAAAGTGAAATTTAAGAGTGAAGAAATTATTGAGAACTTTGTGACACTGTTAGAAATTAATTTCCTCTTTAAATACACTTTAGCTGTGGTCTTAAAGAGTGTTTAAAGTGAAAACAAAAAAGGGGTAGGCACAAAAAGACCTTGGGGAAGCTGAAGTTGGTTGTTTTACAATGACTTGGCTGTGATTATTATTTCAGATTTCACTGTAGTTGGGGAAATAAAAGATGTCCTTAAGGGAGTATGTAAATATGACCTGAGATGTCCTTTTCTATTCTGGTATCAGTCAGGTAAAATCATAGCATCACAGTACCAACGGTATCTCTTCATTTTATACTTCTTCTTTTGGTCTTTTCAGAATTCTACAGACAAATCTTCCAATGCTAGGAAAGGGCCTCTACTCCCATGTTAAAGGTGGGAAAGCTGAGATGGAGTGCTTGATTTTGGACAAAGGCTGTAGTTCGAAGTTGACTTGGTTAGAATTTATTTCAGGGAGAGTATAAAAAGGCACTTCTGTCATCTCACTGCCTAGAAGAGCCACGCTGTTACTTCTTTCCTTAGTGTTTCATTCCATTTCAATTCTAAAAGCCCTAAGCCGTAAGAACTCGGCAGCACCCAGAACAAGTTGGGCTCTGCGATTTGAGGGCAGCCCATCTCCTGGCGAGGAGATCCCTGCGGTCAGTTGGTGCCATCTAGTGGGGTGCTGTCGGCCGGCCACCCCCTCCCGAGCTGCTTTGGCCGGAGTCGGAGATGAACAGACTATGCAGAGTATCCTTACTGTGATCTTGCCATCATTTCAGGCACAAACTCTTGTGTTTTGTTGTTTGGTTTTAGTTTAGTTTTTTTAAAACTTTGAGTTTTAGCTTGCATCCTTTAAGGATCCTTAAGTGCAGCTTAAATAGCTAACTGCCTGTTCTCAAGTGCGGTGTCTTTAAATGACAGCTTTTGTGTTTGATGCATAACCCATGGCTCATATCCTTCTGAGCTGTGAATCTAGCTCTAGTGAGAACCACCTGGGTTATCAGATGAAGTTGCACAGAGTTGGTTTTGGCATCATTTGACTCCTGGGTGTTTAGGGAATGAACAATGAGGACTGGATTCCCTAATGCATTAGTAGTTAGGCCACGTGCACTGTTGTCTAGAGCAAGTTTTATATGTAAGAGTATCTAAAAGGCAATTGTTTAAGTATTGGTTGGATTTCTGTACCACCTTCTATCACACTGCACCCCACAGCGCTTTAGAGACCACACATACAGGAAGGAAAGCACAAGTGCTCTGTATAGAGTTACAAAAGCTTCTGTAACTTCACCTGCTGCCATAATGCTGCCACCTCTGGGCTGGAACGTGGCAGCCCTTCTGCAAGGCGAAGCAAGTGACATTACATAAGTATCGGCAGGAAATGAATACTGTATCTAATTGAAACCGAAGGAGGAATTTGCGTAGGCAGCCTGTAATTACCTAAATTGGAATTTAACATAAGGCACTTGGGCCAACACCTCTTCTTGTTTTGATTTTTTTTTTTTTTTTTGAGTGCCGTGAGATGGTCTGATGGTTTAAATTTTGCTTTTATCCCAAGGATGGATTTCATATATTATTGCTTTTATATATTATTCTAGTCCTGTAGAGTTTTACTAGAATACACAAGAAGTATATTTAAGACTATTATTGTGGTAAGTATGGAATTGAAGGAAAGCTCACCGAATCATGACCAGCATTTCCTAAAGCACTATAGATTTACTTTAGAAGTCGCCTGTTCTAGGCAGCAACCCTGCTTAACTTGTTAGGTCTAACTGAAGCTTAGAACAGTTCCTTCTGTTCCCTAGGGTGGGAAAGCCAGTATAGTTGGTATTTCTAAACATTTTGTCCCCTTTTCCCTTCCCCACAGCTTATTGTAAAGTGTAAGAATTCCTGCCAGCTATTAATGTAAGAGTGTGAAGCAAGAGAAAATGATGCAGGGAATGTGACAAATGTGGGCTAGCGAGGATCGTATCAAGAAATATGTTTTAGTGAGGTATTGAGGAATTAAATGAATGGATGGACATGAGACACACAAGAGAAGGAAGGAGCAAAGTCCGTAGTCAAGCACATATCACAGGAAAGGCATCTGATGGTGCAACCTCTTCAAGTGGGTGGAACAGGAATATATCACAAAATTAAGCTTGAATTGATTTCAGGTACACCTAGTGAGTGCTGTTTCAGAAATGGTTCCAGTTTTCTGTCACCTTACCCATTGGAGGGAATTTAAGGTTCAGTCCATGCAGTGCAGTACTAGTGCTAGGAAGCCACTGCCTAAAACATAGCTTTTTAGAAAGAGGAATTGTGCAAGTTTGAAGATTTTCCAGACAGTTCCATCCTGAGCAGGCTAACTGCAGGTGTGACTTTTAATGTCAAAGATGTATTCAGCAGAGGTTGTTAAGCTTCCCCCCCCCCCCCCCCCCCAATGAGGAAAAAAAGAAAAGCTTCTTAAGCTGTTTAGAAGGTCTCAGGGAATGTGGAGATTATCAACCAGAATAGTGGAGCTGCTTGTGTAAATTTGGGTGGCATGTGGGAATTCCACAGTGTGCCTAGCGAGCCGAACTTACCCACAGAGTAGATTTGCCATACATGTGGCTGTGTATTTCTCTTGGGGAATAGTCTCCTTAAAAAAACAAAGGTGGAAAAATTAAAGATGAGGGAATGGTGAAGATTTTTCATTCTCTTTTAAAAAAGAAAACTTACCATGCCTAGAATGTTTAGGCAAAGTGTTAGTTTGTAAGTTCAGCTGCTCGGAATTAACATGAGAACTTGCTGAAGATATTATTCACATGGCTGAGGGGAGTTTCTGGAAACTTTAGGAATCAAAAGCTGCTGCAATAACTGTCTCTTCTCTGATGCTTTCTTAGCCAAAATAGTAGAAACTCTAATCAAGTTCTTGCAAAAGAGATGACCCTCATTTCGTCTGTTCTACAGGCTCGTTAAAATAAGGCAAGTTGTACACCAAAGGATATTCGTGGCAAATCTGGCATAGGCAACAATAGAGTGTAGAAGTCTTAACCTATTCTTATGCTAATTAGCAGCCTGCCTATGTATCTTGCTGCATAAATATCTAGTTCTGGCTTCTGCCTGCAGCCTTGAAAAGCATTCTGTAAACTGCATACATATCTTGATAATTTAATTCTCTTTTTAGAACAAAACCCAGTCTCACAGTAGGGGAGAATACAATGTTTACAGTACCTTTCAAAGCCATGAACCAGAGTTTGACTACTTGAAAAGTTTAGAAATTGAAGAGAAGATCAACAAAATTAGGTGGTTACCCCAGAAAAATGCTGCTCAGTTTTTATTGTCTACAAATGGTAAGTTATGACTTCATAGTTAATTGTGCACCATAACCTACTGTTACATTGGTTTGCTGTTAGGATTTTGTCTAATCCTCTCTACTTCCAAAAGGGTGGAAGCAAGTTGGTTTGAAATGCCAGTATTTAGGGATGTGGCTACTCAGAGTTGTGCTGTTTAACTGCTCTGCTGTTCTGTCTTAACCTGGATCCAGAGTCCCACAACACAGAGTGGTATATTAGTCATTTCTGATGTGGTTGCCTCATAGCAAAGGGGCTTAGCTAAGCTGTCATTCAGTACCTTCATATGTGTATAACTAACTGTGTGAGAGCTTATATTAGTCATTCATAACAATCCTGATTCTAACTGAAACTTGATATAACTTTTATAAAAAGAACAAACTGTGGAGGAGGTATTTTTAATGCTTTTTATCTTGTCATGTTTTCTCCAAGCAGTATTTTTGTCTTTTTTGGTACATGTAGGTGGTCTTGTCTTGTTTGAAGGCTTCATGTTAAAGTGCATCAACTGTGAAGACAAGTATCTTTGCCAGAGCTTTGATTTTTAGACTGTGGCTGTTTTATTTCAGATAAAACAATAAAGTTATGGAAAATCAGTGAAAGGGACAAAAGACCAGAGGGTTATAATTTAAAGGAGGAAGATGGACGGTATAGGGATCCTACTACAGTTACAACACTACGGGTGAGTGGTTCATTAGCCACATCTGAGTGACTTCTCCTCTCCCTGCCCCAGCACACAGATTAGCCTGTGGCTCAGTGACTACCTGCCCCATCAGATTGTTAAATTCACATTTTCTGCGATGCCACTTGGCAGATACATTTACTTCTGAGGCGATTTTGAGGTATTTTAATCGTCTTGGTGTATTGAAGGACTGATGATGACTGCCAGTGTGTTTATGGTACAGCTTCGTCTCAAACTTCCATTGCTTTGTATTTTGCAGGTGCCAGTATTCAGGCCCATGGACCTCATGGTTGAAGCTAGTCCACGAAGAATATTTGCCAATGCTCACACGTATCACATCAATTCCATCTCCATTAATAGTGATTATGAAACATACTTATCTGCAGATGACTTGCGGATTAACCTGTGGCACCTAGAAATTACAGACAGAAGTTTTAGTATCTTTTTTACATTGTCTGATATGATGGAAACAGCTCGGTTACAACAAAACTTGTTGAATTTCATTTCCTTTCATGATCAGCTTCTTACATAGCATGTTTCTCCACTTCCTGGAACTTTCTCCCTAGTAGTTGTACAGACTTCTACTTCTGGAGAGGGAGCTCAGCCTGAGCAATATAAGGAGTAGTAGTCACGTGCATGGTGAAAAACACTCTTTAAAAGGAGAGGAAAAAAGCTTAAGGTTTCAAGTTTGAGCCGTTCTGGAAGGCAGCATTACAGTAAACTATCTTGTGAAAATTTTCTTGACTTGCAGTAGGAAGCAGGTCAGAGGATTACCATCCTTGTCTCAACAATGTTTATTCTTTTTACCTTCTAACCTCACATGTGCACCTACAAGTGTTGCGGGCAGTAGGATGACAGAAATAGGTATTCAGTCCCATTGAGAGCAGAGGTGTGCGGACAGATCAGTGGGATCCTGAGCAGAAATCACACATGCATTCTTTATAATGTAGTAGTGTAATTAGAATTTAGGCAAAATAAAGTTCTGTGTGAAGAAACTTGGGTGACATATATGTATTAATTCAGCAGAATTAATTACTGCTGAAGTGGAGCAAAAAAATTAAGCAGTCTTGTGCTGTTACAAGAATTAACTTCAAACTGATAGAGAATGCCATGTTACAGTCTTGCTTTCTAGACAAATTGTGGAAGTTAATTTTAACTTTATCCAGTTTTGCATGGAAGTTTTGTCCTGCTTCCAAATTTCCAGCATTATTTTGCTTTTATTGTCTTGTTTAATTCTGTTTCACTATTTCAGATGTACTTTGAACTGAAGACACATTGCTGAATACATTTAAAGCTGAAAAATATGTTACGAAAACTGGAGAAAATTTCTTAACAAAATGCTGTAGATATTGTAGATATTAAGCCTGCCAACATGGAAGAGCTCACAGAAGTGATAACAGCCGCAGAGTTCCACCCAAACAGCTGTAACACATTTGTATACAGCAGCAGTAAAGGAACGATTCGTCTCTGTGATATGAGAGCATCAGCACTCTGTGACAGACACTCAAAATGTAAGTTCTGTCCTGCGTTGTTTATTGACTTCTTGTGGGATATGGTAACTTGCTGCTAGATGGAACTAAGCACTCTAGGAATCTATTCAACACTGAAGTGTGTGTGTGTGTATTTGTATTGGATTTCTGTACTATATTGAATAGATCTAAAACATTAAATTAATCTTAATGTTAAATGCATATTTTGCCAAAGTAGTGAATAAAATTATTAGCAACTTAAGCTGGGGAGTCTGCTTAAACAACAGGACTAGGAGTGGCTTTCTGCAGATGTCAGGAGGTCAAATACTAGTCGAGTTTGGTCTGTAATTGATGCTTGATCTCTTACGTGTGTGAACGAAGGCTGAATATTAGTAAGGAGTTCACTTATTTAGAACCTGACCTCGACTTGCTACAAAAAATAAAATATTTCAGAGTATGGCAATTGTATTATAAGGCTTTCGCATTGAAAGTTACTTTATATAATGTGGGCAGACTAGCCCAATGTGGCAAGCTTACTGAGAAAATGTTAACCTAACTTGGATGTGTCTTGTATCAGGAGAGACATAAACTTACCTCTTGAAATGCCTGTTTTATTTTTATACAGTGTTTGAAGAACCAGAAGATCCTAGCAACAGATCATTTTTCTCTGAAATCATCTCTTCCATATCTGATGTCAAATTTAGCCATAGTGGTCGATATATGATGACTAGAGATTATCTGTCAGTGAAGATCTGGGATTTAAATATGGAAAATAGACCTGTGGAAACATACCAGGTATTTGGTGAAGATGATGTAGGCTAGAAAGTAAAACCTCAGAGGATGCTGAGTCTTACTAATAGTCTTGATGTGGCAGCTAAATTTTTGTGCGTAGATCGCTATGTCCAGGCAGAGCATCAGTGAGATTTGTGGGTTCCACACACGTGCTAAAGGATCTTGCTATTTGCAGGGTGATTGCAGAACCCAAACCCACATTTGGGTATGAAAAAGGCTCCCTCTTACACAATGGAAATGTGGAAAGGTAATCTTCAGCCATGAGATAGCGCATCTCTTAGTCTTCAGTTGACTTGATATATTCTCCTGTTCTTTCCTGGAGAAAGTAGGAGGTAAAACATTTCCTTTGCAGGAAACGTTTTTAGCTGGCACCGAAAAGTGCTGTGGTGGTTATTTTTTATAAGAAAATTTGCGAAGGGATCCTCTTCACGAGGAAAATTTGCGAAGGAGGAAGATCGGTCACCAAAGCATGATTTTTAGAAAGAAGCAAAATCTGATAAATCCTTTTAGATATCTGAAAGGGTAGTGAGGGTATGACGAGTGCTCAGAGAGAGAAGGCATTCTGAAGAATTGCTGAGTTCTGGGAGATGTCTCCCCACCCCGTGTGACTTGCAGCTATTTGAGTTCATGTGAAATTCTGTAGAGCAGAATATGTTAATTCATGCATCTGTTCATTTTGCTCTTTATCCATAGAGTCAGAGGAGGGAGCTGTGTGTGCTCCTGTGAATAGGGTGTAAGCAGTGTCAGATACTGAATTACTTTTGGAGCAGAATTTATGAAGGTTGTTTTACAGGTACGCAAGTTCAGTATTCATTCAGCTTATTTTTTTTCCAGGTGCATGAATACCTCAGAAGTAAACTTTGTTCACTGTATGAGAATGATTGCATTTTTGACAAATTTGAATGCTGTTGGAATGGATCAGACAGGCAAGTTTAATTCTACTCTATATATACTTAAGACCTTTCCCAGTTATTCTTAAAACGGACAACTTGAAGCATGACCTCAAATATCTGTCTAGTTTTGTTCATGGACTGGCTTGGACAATATTTTAGTACTTCAGTAGACTTTAATGTATGTATATTAGCTCTTAACACCTGATGTTGTAGCATAGGATTATAGAGAATTGCCTTAGTGTTCTAAAGAGATGTAAAATTTGAGTAGAAATTTAGTTTTGTTACTGCCGAAGTGAAATATTAATCAAATGCTCCAGCCACTTAAACTGGAGAGATGCACAAAGCGGTGGGATTAGAGATGGTTTTCTGCAGATTTTAACTGCAGGCTACTGATACCCTAATCCACTAGGTTTATTATCCCTAGTGTTTATCTTTTTTGTTTTTTTTGTGGATTTTTTTTTTGGTTGGTTGGGGTTTTTTTTATGTCATCTGTTATGATCCGACTTTGGAATGATTTGTATGGGAATGAGGCCCATGTCCTCAAACCTTGTTGTCTGACTGTATGTTTTACCTGTAAGAATCTGCACTTGGCCTGTTGGAGAACCTGTGTGTGTGTTTTCTATTGAAGCTGCCTTGTCAGAACCCTTCTAGGAATTTTCTTTCTTACAGTGAGTTGTCAAGTTTGCCTCACTCAGGCATGGTTGACTAGCCAATACCATTTAAGATGGGTATTGCTTTTGTGTTAATCATGCAATTACCACTTATTTGCTTGATCTGGGATTGTTGGACATAATTCTTTGTTTTTTTTAACTTGGTATCTGTCCAGATATTTTTTGAGGCAAAGGAAGGACAGGGAAACTTGCATTTAGTCTTGCTGAAAAGCTGATACGGAATAAGGTATTATCACAAATCAGGTATGCTAGTTCCTAAATTCATGCAGCTTGTGTGTAACTAAAATTACATGGCTACGAAACTGATGGATTTGGCTTTCATTAATTTGTTTCCCCATGTGTGCGTGAGAAGCACATTGAATGTAACGAAGGTAATGAAGCGTGTACCTTAAAAGGTCAAGTTAAGGAACAAGATACCTTTGTTTTTAAATCTATAAAACATTCAAATGCTTTAGTTCCACTTTAGATTGTAGAAGGTACGGGCAAGGCTGCCTGCTTTCTGCTTATATAATAAGGTGTCATCTTAGTTGGGACCCTGAGGCTTCATAAAAAGAGAGGTTATTTTCAACTGAACTGTTACTCTCTTCCTTCCCCCTCCCTGCAGCATTGTCATGACAGGATCTTACAACAACTTCTTCAGAATGTTTGACAGAAACACGAAGCGAGACATCACCTTAGAGGCATCCCGGGAAAACAATAAACCCCGTACCGTTTTGAAGCCACGTAAAGTATGCGCAAGTGGTAAGCGAAAGAAGGATGAAATCAGTGTTGACAGCCTAGACTTCAACAAGAAGATTCTACACACAGCCTGGCATCCTAAGGAAAACATCATTGCTGTAGCTACTACAAACAACTTGTATATATTTCAAGACAAAATGAATTAGGGTTGGCATTCCTAACTGAAGAGTCCACTTCCTGCATAGTTGAAATAGTTGAATCTAGCATTTGTACCTGTAAACGAAAGAGAATGAGAGGTCCATTATGGCACCCCTTTCCAGTGTTTAAAAATGTGCCATATGACAACACACTTTTATAGCTACATGGAGAAAGCTCTGTTGATCCGTCACTGCGTTCTTCTCCATGTCTGCTAGCCATTTAGGTGAGGATAGGGCACTTTTTAATTTAAATGACTACTTGCACCATCTTGCCTAATGGACTAGATTGGACTGTATCAACATCGGTTTACTCCACTTTTTATGCCTTCCATTGTGATGACGTCAGACACAGGGAAAGCCTTCAATCATGCTATGGGATTTAATTGTGTAACCTCATTACTGTATCATTCGTGGCCCCCTTTTTTTATTAAATACAGCTCATTCTTGCTGTGGCTTGTAGCATTCCTCCTCCTTCTGGCCTCCTGGACTCCCCCTTTCCCCTTCATCCCCCTCCACCTGGCCTTGGTGGTGGTGTATAGAAAAAAAACAAAAACAAAATAAAGCACATGAAATGGGTCCGTTTGGGGTCAGTGGTAAAGGGGGTCTGTGTTGCAACAAATGTTTTAATAAACAGTTGACTGTAATCACTCCTTGCCATGTCTGGCACCAAAAAAGAGAAAATAAGGAAAAAAAACAAACAAACTACTGAATAAAAGTGACAAAGAATGGAGAATCTGTTTTCTTTTTTTTAATCTACCTCTTTATACAAATACTCTGTGTTTTACCTTAGATGCATGAAAATAAAATGATGTTTTTTGTAATGATTTTAACCAGTATTAATTATTTTTCATGGGAACGAAGAGAGGGAGGGATTTCACAAGTACCTGCATTCATTCAGGAATGACAGCAGTACCTGCTGTAGGATGCATTGACCACTTCCATTTCAAAACCATACGCTGCTGTCAGATTTTGCCATAATCTGAACAGGTCAGTTACTGTTCCAGTAGCCCTGAAGGCTCTTTTTTAAACTGTTGCTTAAATTGGAACGGGACTAGAATTTTCAGGTTTTAAAATCCATTTTATGGGACTAATGTCTTAATGGTTAGTTTCGTCCTGGTTTCTTCAATGCCTTGTTTTAGGATACAATACCTTTAATGCCTTGTTTAGAGTACAAAGTCCCCTGTGGCTTTTTAAAAAGTTGTCCGAGTTTTTGTCTGGCAGTATGATGTGATGTAGTACAAAATACAAAGTGATTACATAGATAATTAACGACGCTGCATTCTGAGATGCTCTATTTTCTGTATTTTATTGCTATCAGTAACTGAGTGGAAATGTGGTTTTACCATGCAAGTGTTTCTTCTGGCTTTTGGCTTTGCAAAGTTATTGCACTTACAGAAATGTTAAATGGTGCAACGATCAGAAAATGCGTGGAGTACAGAAGCTGCATGAAATAAATGTTCATAGTTATTTGAGAGATTTAAACTCTTCAGCAAATAAGGCTTATCCAAAGATTAACTAGATATCGATGCTTTATAAGGCTCATGAGTTTTTACCTCCAGATATTTTTGCTAATTGTGCTTTTTAGGTTTACTCTTCCTTCACGGAAATGTTCAGAATGAAGTGTAAAGTCGTAGCGAACTTACCTTGACTGGGAGAATTTTCACTTTTCAGTTACTTATATTTAAATTATTTCTGTGGCTTAGTTATAGGTAGTTACTATAATGCCTCTATTTGATCAACTAAGATACTGTTTCTGCTGTAAAATTATGGCTGGGTTAGAGGTTGTTAACAAGACTACAATTGCAATCATACTTTTAATTTCTTTAAGTCCTTGTGCAGTGGTTTGAAAATGTAAAAAATTCTAATATTTATCAATCTGGTTCTCTTAAATACAGTATTTGTCTTGTAACATGCATGCCTGACCATGAGCCTTTGTAAGGATTTTACCTTTTTTTTTCACCTGTTAGCCTTGTAAAAAAATTTAACTGCCCCAGGGACAGCAACTGTTTTCCAATGGGTGAATAAACTAGTAGGCCCTACTCCTACTTACATAGCATGTGACTAATTTTACTCAAATGACTATACTTGCTAATAGTTAAGGAAACAACTTGAGTAACGTTAATCATGTGTATAGGTGTTCCCAGGATCAGGGCCAAGGTTTATTCTTTATCTTGTCGCAAGGGCAAAGAGGTAATTAGACGCTTCTCTTGCATCAGAGCTGGTACAATTCATCTCCATTTTGCAAAGAACGGCGTAGGTGGAATGACTGCTATTTTGGGAAGATTGAGGGTCGTGGTATTAAGACTGCTGCTCTTGTGTGTATCTGTATCCCGAAGGATGCACTGAACGCCTCAAAAGTTGCTTAGCACAGAGACAAAAGGAGGTGAGGATGTGAAGACGACATGGGACTGAACAGGTAGATCTCACACAGAACACAGTGCAGCCTTCTAGCAATACTACATTCAAGTGAAACTGCCTCTCGGACCTCAGCTGTGCGTGTTGGGATGGAATCCGGGGTTTTGAAGCTAGACTTGGGAAAGATTTTTGGTTTTGTCAGTAGCGGTTGATCCCTGGCATGTCACCTGAGGTTTAATTTATCCTCACCAAAACCAGCTACTGACTTTGGTGTCATTACTATCCAACCAGATAATTCTCTAAGCACACTGTCCATTGACATATGCTGTAAATCTTATATTTTATTAATAAAAGTATGCATAGAATACATTTTGTCAGGTTGCTTTTTATCCTCTTCCCTGTCCCTCTCACTTTCTCTATTCCCAGGTATTTCTAAATGACTGATCTCTCCCCTGCTGCTTGTTGAACAGCACCCTGTTCTGCTAGCTTATGTTGTGATTTCTGGGCCTTGCCCTCGACAGCGTGCCAGGCAGGGGGGTGTGGGGGTAACTGCAGGTTACAGGTACAGAAAATCAGCCGCTCGGTTCCAGCAGCCTCTTCCAATGCCCAGTGAAACCAGTACAAATTCTCAGTCCTTGAATACCAGACTAGATACAGAAAAGGAGTTCTGTTTCCTAGCGTCCTGTCTGGAAGCCAGTGGTGCTACCTAAATGCTGACAACTACCACTTAAGTGGTTAGTATCTGCAAAACTGCAACCATGCTCTGAACCACAGGGATGCTGTTGCCAACTAACGCTCAGTGTAAGTTCGTTATCTGCCTGGTGCAATGCTGAGGTGTAGGCAAGTTCGGTGGTTGAAGTCCATTTCCCTCCCAAGAAGTGTCTGCTGCCTTGAGAACGTGCTGAATGTGCAGCAACACTCCTACTGTTCTCTTCAGGCAGGACTGTACCTTCTAGGCCAACATTTATTATTTAAATACTTATTTTATTCTCAGCTGAACTGGAGAAAGCTCACTGCTAATAAGCAGAAACCTGTACTTTTCCTCCTCTTGGAGAGGGGCTGCTGGATGATGTACTAGTATTTTTGTGGTTTTTTTTTTTTTTTTTACTGGCGTGTCTGGAATTGGTTGTTCTTAGGCATGACACAGCTAGGATGTAATTTCCTGAGCCCTGATCTTCAGCTCCTCATCTCGGGCTGTAGAGAAGGTGCAGAGCCTCCCAATTCACAGCATACACTTCGACTTCAATCAAACAGATGTTTCCTTTTGCCCTTTCCCATGTAATCAGCTGCTGTAAATGGAAGCATTGGCGTATTGAATTGGGGTGGAGAGAGGGATGCTGGATGTGAGGTTGCTGTGTAATGACTATTGGTGTCTTGAGTGATTTGTTTATGTTTGCTCTTGGCAAACATCTTATTTAACACGGTATAGAAAGGTTTGGGCTTACAAAAATGAGTGGCGGAAGAAAGCGATAACAGTGGCTGGAATAAAACCAGAGTTTCTTTCTACTGTGATACAGCTGAGAGACTAAGAAGCAGCATAAATTAAATTTCTCTACACAATCTAGCCTTGAATGTTAAGAATCTCAACCTTTTGCAAACAATTCACCTGTTGTCTTTCACAAGAAAACGGCACTCACGTTTTTTTCTGAGGCGCTCTCACTAGGTGCTCTCCACTAGGAGGCAAAATGTTACCGATGAGGTGGGTGCTTCAAAAGCAGAGGGATCGAGGGTAGATGGGGCAATGATCCTTCGAAGTCATCCACAAGGACTGATTAATGGTTGCTAAATAGAAAATACAAGGAAATATAAGAAAATATACAAGAAAAGCATTCCAGTACACGTCATCACTACCTCCAGCATAAAGAAACCAGCCGAGGCGTGCAGGGAAAAAACTGCCTTTGTGTTTGCTGTATGCTGGGGTGACATCCATTTTAGCAACAGGTTAGCAATTTTTTTCCAGATTTGGGGCATAGAAGTACACAGTGAAGAAAATGAAAGTAATTGCAGCATGTTTAAAACTAGGCAATTCTTTACTTAAATTGTTTAGAACATCTTGGAGCTGTGAGAATAAACCAGTGGGATTAGCTTGACTCAGCTCTTTGAGATAAATGAGGTGGCTTGTTAACTCATTTGATTTCAAACAACTTAAAGGCTTTTTATAACTTTCTAGAAAACCCTTTTTATTGGATTTCAATACAAAAGGCCTTTCCCAGGAGTTTACGGACATTGTTTCTCCTCTATTAACATGTGGTTTTCTGTCCCTCCAACCTTGCTATTGTCATAGCATTTTCCATCCAGGGATTCAAATTACTTTACAAACATTAATTACATCATTCAACTGCCTTAAGGAACCTGTGTAGTGGTTAGAGCACTGGGCTGAAAGTCAGGACTTGTGAATGCTATTTCTGGCTCTGCATTGACTCACTCTATAATCTTCATCAATTTATTTCTGACTCAGAAATGCTAATAGTCCCACTTTACTGATAAATATTCATGCCACAAGTATTATGGCAAATGCTTCCTGAATGATGGAGATGACAAATACTCATGATGCTCGCCTGTGATTGCTGGGGTTGCAAAGGAGGACAGGGTTACCTAGGCAGGTTTTCTATTCAAAATCTTAAGTAGCTCATTGTTCCGATTCCAATCTAGAATGTATCTGCGGCCCTTCTATCTGTAAACAGCTGTTTTGTTAAATTATTTAAATTACTGCTTTCTTTTTACTACATGTAGCTAATTCTATTCCAGTAATATCCCAGAGACACCCAGATTTTCCCCAAGATTAGACATTCGGTACAGTCATGCAGACTATGCAGGCAGTTTGGTGAGAAAGGTCAGCATTACGAAAGGCGGATTTCAAATGTCCACACTTCGGTGTTTGGATGCTTGTCAACACAGCACAGACAAATAGAAGATGAAAAACATTTGAAACCAGTGTTCTAGTATGGGATGATTGTGACAGTTGTACATACGGGCTTTTTCTCTAGCTTGAGTTCTGACACAAACAAACAAAGGGATTTCTTTGCACATGTAATGGGGAGATAATGAAAGAACACTAACGGAAATGTATCTGCATGACTTGGGTCTCTGATGATATTACTGTTACTGAACTCCTGCTGTGGGTACAGTAATGTAAAAAACCACAATTTACATTCTCGTGGCTGCTGATGGGCAGAGTTTATGATCTAAAAGACTCCTTTACTACTGTTGGGAAGCAAAATGCTTATATACATGTGTGTGTGTGTGAGATGGGACTTAAGTTACAAAGTTTCACCCCAAAGATTCTAGGCCTCAAAATAAACCTTGAAGTTTAAGTGATGTCAAATGGAATGAAGTTGGTGAAGATGATTTCTCAAGCTGTGAAGACAAATAATCATCTGTGAGGAAGCTGGTCTCGCTGGTTCTTTTTGTTAGAGAATGTGAGTGAAAAAAGATTAGAAACAGAAGAAACCTAGTAAAGGTTCTGCTAAGTGTCATACCTAGTATCTATGAAAAGTCGCTTATTTTCAAGATAAAAGTGACAGCCTTGAAATTAATAATTTAGAAGAACCCTATTTTCTATATATGTTAATTTAATGAAAGTGAAGAATGGGTAATCGGTACAGAAGCTACTCATGACTGAAGAAATCTCAGCAGGGTAGGTAGATGTTTGCATCTGTATCTCACTGCATTTGAAAGTCTCTTCTGTGGAAATCCAGCGTTACTGCCATGTGCATAAATAGCCTGAGGTTGCCTCTTCATTTTCATATTGAAAGGAAACTGTGGCGCATACTAATAATTTCACTTTTTGTAGCCACGCTTTTGCATCCCAGTTTAAAAAAAGTCCAATTCTGTTACACAGATGCCATCTTTTCTGTCTTAACTGCCATAATAATTAAAAAACCTGCCACGCATGAGGTTGGTTTGTCTGCCAAACACTGTAACTTCAGATGGGTATTACTCTAAATCTTAGAAAACATTAGTTCTTTCAGAGTGTCTTAACTACATTTTATGGACCTCCTACTTGGCTTAAAATTATCTGAGGCAAAACGAAGACTGATGAGAGGGGAAAGAAGTGTTTGGAGCCTTGTACCATTGTGCCATGCAGGTTTGACACGTTACCTCACACCCGTCGTGCACAGGGAAGAGGATTTGCTGCAACGTCTCATGTGGAAACATGTCCGAGCCAGAGGCCTGATGGGCACTGCGATAGGGGCTTAACGACACAGAGCTCTGAAGACTGATCTCATCCTCCATGGAAGCGGAACAGGATCCACGGGCTGGGGAAGGGCTGGAGGCCTTGGGGCTCTGCCTCCGGCCACGGTGAGGGAACGCCATCAGCTGTCTCTCCTGAAGAACCGTGATGGCCGATGGCTCCAGCGATCTGCGGGGGAAGGCCGGGCCCCGCCGGCCCGCGTTCCCCGGTGACCCGCGGCGGTGGGAGCCGGCACGGCGCAGGCCTCGCCGCGCTCCCGCGCCTTTCCCCTCAGGGCCCGCCCGCCCCCCGCGCACGCGCGGCAGCGGCGGCGGGACGTGCGCAAGCCCGGGGAGCGCCATGGTGCGCCGCACGCGCCCCGCGGCCGGCGGCGCCTGCGCAGCGGCGGAGGGCGGGAGCGGCGCGGCCCGCGCCTGCGCAGTGCGAGGAGGCGGGGTGGCCGGGCCCGGAGCGGAGTCCAGGTTTGTTGTTGTTGTCCCAGCCCCAGCGGCTCCTCAGTCGCCTCAGCCGCCGCTCCTGCGCCGCCATGTCCAGCCCTCAGGAGCCGCCGCAGCATAACAACAACAACAACCCGCCGGCTGAGGGGACGCACACCGAGCCGGGCCTCAACAGTGAGTGCGGCCGCCGGTAGCGACGGGAAACGAACGCGAATGGGGCGGGGGGGGGGGGGGCGCTGTGGGGGCTGCCCTGGGGGCCGCGACCCCCTTCTCCCCTTCCCCGGGCCGCGATTGGCGGAGGACGGGGCGCGTGAGCCGCCGGGGGCCAATCGGCGGGGCCGCCGGGGGGGCCTGTGAGGAAGAGGCGGATGGTGAGGCCTGAGGGGGCCCGGGGTGGGGGGGGGCAGCGCCTCAGCGGGGGCTGCCTGACGGGGAGCGGGGTGGGAAGAGGGATGGCGGCGTGTCCGCAGAGCCCGGGGCGCTGGGGCAGCGGGAGCCGCTGGATGCGGGGCTGGGAAAGCGGAGGGGGCTGTGCGGAGGGGGGGCTGCGCGCCAAAATGGGGTGAGCGCTCGGGGTGCTGTGGGGAGGGCGATGGCCGGTGGGTTTCGGGGCCGGGCTGCTCCTCACGGGAGCGCGGGCGGCTGAGGCGGCGGCCGGCGGGGCTGAGGTGAATGGGCTACGGGGAGCGCAGCCGGAGGAACGAGCTAGCGCCGTGGCTCGGTGCGAGCCGAGGAGAGCAGGAGCAGGTTTGTTTCGTGGTTAAACTGAGTTTATTCGGTGGCTGGTATTAACAGCTAAGATGGGGATACAGCAGGGTAGGGGGAGGAGCGTGACTGTGGGAATGAGTTTATTCAGTGGCTGAGTCAATACCACTGACGTGAGCTATTTTCCTCTATATCCGGCATCTATGTCAGCTGCTCTGCTGCATCCTTTTGTTCCTAGGATAACACTAGTAAGGCACATTGGTGGTTTTTGATGTAGGCTCTCGTACTTACTTGGCAGATGCTTTTCTCTCGTTTTAAACAGCTACTTCAACGTGTCACTTCATTTGTTTGTAATTGTTGAGGATACTACTGTTGAAGAGGTGAATAAATGGCATTAATGATTAACTGTTACCTTCGTGGTTTACAATGAAGTTAAACCGACCACGAAAAATATTGGTTGGTTGATCCCCTCTAACTCAATGGGAATTGTATTAAAGAAGAATAAGCTATGCCCATTTCATAATACTGCTATTGTGTTATGGTAACACGACATCTTGTGATAACGGTAGCAGTTTACAGCAGTGTCCACCTGAGTCAAATAGGTATTTTAGCAAAGTATTCAACGCTGGTAGCGTACTTCAATAACAATTGTGCTGTCTTAAAGTTGCAACATGCCTAGTGCCTAATTCGATGCTTACTTTAGAAATCGCATCTTGGATGCTTCTATATTTTAAGATTTCCTTTTTGTTTTCTGTTAATATGTTAACTTAGTCTCTGGGACGCGTTAATCTGCTGTAAAATAGGAGCAACAAGAGATGAGTGCGCTGTAAGCCTGTGCTGGATCTGCCCACGTAGATCTTATTGCTGGATCAGCGTGTAAAGGCTTAGCAAAATCAATGTGATTACTGAAGGTGGTGAGCACAAGGTATGAGAGGAAATGTTTGATAGTCTGTGCCCCGTGAACAAAACAAATGCAACCAATCAGCTCCATGTAGGCTTAGTGCTGCTTTCAGATGTTCAGCTGCTCCACAATGCTTTGGTGTTATAGGTACATTTTCTGCCATTATATAAGCTTTTCAGTGAACCTTTTCAGGCTAATGAGCTTAGACACTTATTCATTTTGTTCTGTATGTCATTTGTGCATGTTTAGGGCCTTTCATTCAGAGATCCCTTAGCACTTGAATCGAAGGTCAGAAGACCTGGGAATAAAACTAGTAACTGAACTTAGGCTTTGTTGGGTTCACAAAAAAAGGCTTGCTTGCTCTGGGAATTCTAGATGCTTCCTATATTTTAATTATTATAAAGCTCTGTTACATATTGACAAAAAGAAGAAATCCTACCTTAGGCAGGAACCAATCCAGCTCTGTCATGGAAAATCTGCTTAATAATTACCATTATGGGAATCTGAACAGCTTTCTTTTCTTCTATCTCTTTTTATCTTTTTTTTTTTTCCTTTGGTTAATGGTGTACTTCTATTTCTTAGTTTATTCAAGTTGACCATGGCTCAGATTTCTTGTGGGCTGCTAGTCTGGAGTATTTTTGTATATATAAAATGTATATAATTTATATATTGTCCTTGATCTCCCACCCACCCAAGTGAAATCACAGAGTGAATAAACACAGTGAGACCCCCTCTTCCCCCACATGTTTAGCTACTGCTGTTTAAGCAGTCCACCAGTTATGGAAAAACATGTCATTAAAGTCAGTGTATATCAATTCATAGTGAAATAATTAGTCTTAAAGCATGGCTAAAATTCAATTTTGGAGAAAAATAACATTCATATAAACAGTTGTGGCTTGTTGTTTTTTCTCCCCAAAGTGTGTGTTATGTGATTTGTGAAGGGAGGAGAATTCTACTATATTTCTAAATTCTACCACTCTTAATTCTACCATATTTCCCATTTTACTGTCAAGTAGAAATATGCTAAAATTAAGAGTTCTCACTCATGTGGGTGATTAATGTAACTTCCTTTGTTTTGAAGAAAGCTTGGGGCAAAAAGCACTCCCTATTACTTGGGCAGTTTATTCTCAAAATATATTCCTGTGCATCTTTTTAAAGAAGCAGAGACTGATGTCCTTCTAATCAGTCTTTGAAACTACTAGGGCTCTTTGGCTCCCTCTCCCAAACCGGTTGTGACTGCCAGTGGGAGTATGTAGCATGTTCTAGCTTGATGTCAGATTACGCTTCCTTGAACATATTTTGACTCATTAAAAGTGAGGTCAGATGGAGAACGTGCTGCTTGCCATGTAAACTACTGTTCGACTTGTTGGGACTCTTTACTCACCGTTTAATTTGGGTGTTCTTCCTAGTATGGCCACGACACATTTTAGATAAACGGCAAGTTTTGTCAGTTCAGGAGAAATGTTAATAAAGATTTTATTTGTGCGTAATCTGAAGTGCCATGGGGGTGTGTTTAGTAGCTGTGTACTAGAGCAACCAGTTCTGATCATCTTCCGCTGGGCTTTGCTTTGCCTGTGCTTGGTGTCAGAGGAAGACATCCCCTTGCACCTTTGCCCTCTGTTCTTTTCACATTGTTTGTCACTCACAGCTGATTTTATAATAGATGTTCTTGCAGATCCCGAGCGTTATAATTCTCCCAGTAGATGCTCTCTACTCCTGATGGTTGTTGGGAAAGGTGTAGCTTTCTGGCCTAACTGTCTTCTAACTGCAGTTGCCACGTGCTTTTCTGCAGGTGTGGCCTCTTGCTGTGAGGGTGTTGCTACACAGCAAATCTACCTTCCTGATGTAGTTCTTACAACGTGGCCTTTTTTATTGTGAAATTTAGACACCAGCAACCATCAGAAATCTGAAGTAATACAGTCTCTGTGTCTCAGGCTGACTAGTCTGAGCAAAGGCTGCCTTTTCCCAGTTAACACCTCATTATCTGTAAAACCTAGTGTGTAGTACAGAGTTGGTGTACACTGTGTGATTGTGCTCAAGAGCTCTGTGCACACCCTACATTCCTTGTTTGTGAATACAGCTTGGGGAAACCAGACTCTAAACCACCAGGACTCTTACGAGTATGATGCTTCCATGGTCATCAGTATAATGGTGTAGTTAATAATCGGTACTAAGGATAAACTCAGTTTCAGCTTCACAAAATCAAGTTGAGCATAGGTGAGTGAGTTACAACATGCATCCCTTCCTGTGTCACTGATACAGTTCCCAGAGCCAAAACTTTGCTATAAAAAGTAAGTGCAGACACTCTTAAGGTGTATTTCAGAAGTGAAGAAATCAGTGTTAAAATTTAGAACCTGTACAAATAATGTTTAAAAAGTAGTTTTAGCTTTTTTGTATTTTTATCTTTAGGCTTTCTTTTCTATCTTGAATATTTTTACCTCAGTGGTGAAGATGTCAAGTCTTTAAAAAATAAAAAATCAACCAAACACAAACCCCTTGAAAGCACTCACCTTGAGATGGCATAAATTAAATTACACAGGAGTTGTGATGACATAATATACATGTGTGAAATCATTATCTGACCGATAATGGGAAATAATGTTGCATCGAAACAGTATGCTTTTGACAAATTGGAGATCTTTCCCTCCATGATCATGGCTAATAAAGTGGCTGTACAGTCAAATGATTCTTGTTGTATGCCTTAATGAGAAGGTAGGAGTTGCAATTGGATAGGGAATGTATCTAAATACTTGGAACAGATAGAATAGACTTTACTGCTCTGTCTTTACCCCTCAGGACATTACATGGTATGTTTATGAATTCAGAATATTTCCAAAACCTGTTTGTTTCCAGTTGTTTCCAATTGAAACATGTCACTAATGAACATACCGGGTTTGCATTTAGTTAATCTGCACATCAAATACAAGCGAAGACATTTAAAGCAAAAATAAAAATTCTTGACCTAACTACAGAGTATATGAACTTTTTAGCAGATGCTTTTAGCATTCATGATATGCTCTTGGTATTTTGTCAAACCTCAGTGCACACAGGGATAATCCTGTAGGTATAACTACAAGGAAAAAAAAGGAAAAAAACTTTAAATCTCAACTTGTAGGCTATACAGCCTTCCCTGGCTAAGGAGAGAAAAAAAAAAGGGAGGGAGGGAGGGGCTAAAGTGATGGCATTGAATTTATTAACTGTTATTACATGTGAGAACTCTGGATTTCTCTTTTATTTTGGCTTATTAGCAGTGACATCTTTTAATCTAACTGCAATGAGATGTACGTTAGGATGGTACTTCAGCTGGGTAAGGAAACCTAATGCCAGCCTCCAGCTTCTGGGGTTTGAACTGTGGTACGAGGCGCTAAGGGTATGGTAGGACAGGAGAGGTGACAGTGAATGGGAGATGTTTGTTAGATGGCCGGGGCAAAGGAAGTCAAATGAGGCCTGAGAATGGCAGCCTGCCTGATGTATCTAAAAATTAGGGTTTGATTCGGGGCCTGTGGAAGTAGAGGGAAGAAGGAGAATATAGAATTGGAGATGGGGGTGTTGTACAGTAAAGGGCTGGGGATGAAAATTTTGTTTCAAAAAGGAATGTGGAAGCAGAACAGGGAAGCAGGTGACTAGTGTAATCGAGTGATACGTAGATAATTGAAGCTTCAAACTGCAGAGAAACGTGGCCTATTAAAGTATTAATAGTTGAGGAGAGAGGGGACATTTTATTTGACTAGCTCCGTAGGTAGGTAGCAACAAAACATAACTTTTTAGGGGTGTTTTTGTTGACGAAAGAGGAAGAAACATGTCAGTCTTGTCTACAGTGCGTGTTTATGAGCTTTCTCCCAGCAGCAGTGTATGTTATCTGAATTCACCATATTCATACTTTTTTTCTGTGTGTAATTGATAAACTTAAGATGGTTTAGTTCCACTGCTTTAATGAAATGACATCTGCCTGACCCAACAGGTTCCTGGGTGGAGTTACAGATGAACGGCAATGGCAATAGCAATGATAATGGCAATGGGAAAAACGGAGGTCTGGAACACGTCCCGTCGTCATCCTCCATCCACAATGGAGACATGGAGAAAATTCTCCTGGATGCCCAGCATGAATCAGGACAGAGCAGTTCAAGAGGTAGTTCCCACTGTGACAGGTGAGGAAATGTTTGCAGTCCTGCATGCAAATTATTGCAGTTTTTATCCTGTAGGTGCTAGTGGAGGGGTAAAGCTTTTTCTCAGGCTTAAGTTTGTCATGCTGCAGTATTTGGAGTACTTGCTGGCTCGTGGTAACTGGCTACCAAATAATACATCTGACTTGAAAAATGCATCGTTGCTACAGAAAGCTAAGGAATCCAGGAGTGGGAAAGTCACATCAACACCACAGTTGAATTTCACATTGTCGTAAATCACATATGGTATAAAAATATCTTAATTTTACTGACTCAATAATAATGTTATGTACATGTGCTTTATATTTAGTCAAGCATAATAAAATATATCACTGGACTTAACAGAAAAAAAAATTCTCAGAATTTGTACTCCTTGCTTTTAGTATTCTACTTTTTTTCCTTGCGAAGGCAAAATATTTCTTACCTAATAATACAACCCTTCGAGGCACAAGTGAGCATTAGGATATTCTTACGTGTTCATTACACCTTTTTTCTAGGAAGTTTTGGGGCAGTTTTGGAAATCCTTGAGCGCTTTCTATATATAATTTTAGCTGTCCTTCTGCTCATGCCTCCTTTGGTTTTCCTGGGTGAATGCTGTCTAACTGTCATGTCTACTGCGGAGCTTATATAAGTGGCTGATCAGATATAAAAGCTATTTAAAATTAGTTAGGCCTGATTTAATTACTGGATGTAATAGACTGAAAATAATCCATACGAGCATTTCAAATAGAGTGGTTACGTTTATAGAAAATAAAGTTTATTACATCTATGTTGCTAAGAAACTAGCTATCAGTAGTTTAGTACTTTCCAGTCCAAGCAGGAGTGTTTGCTAAATGATGGTTGTATAGTCTTACTAGCATAGGAATTTTTTAATCATTACCCACGTTTTAAGTGAATGAAGACAGATTCCGCTCTTTTTCTTCAACTTTAATTTTCCACTTGTTAACTGTTTGACAATTCTTTTCCCCTTTTGACAGTTGAAGTAACATACAAGAAAGGGGAGGTACTTTGGTATTTTTGTATTCTTTTCTAAAAGTTCTAAACAGTAAGTTGCTCTTAAATGTGGTGTTTTGGGTTCTATGTGGGTATTTCTAAAATACACCTTTTTCACGAAAGCTTTAGTCAGGTTAAAGATACGCACTTAGTGTTCTAATGAGAGGCCTGCATTGGTGCATCATACAGCATTTGTACTGTTCCTGACTTAAATTCTCCAGTGTTTCCTTGGTTGAGGTGCGATAGTTGATTAATTTCTCAAGTAGATTGCCAAATTTCTAACCCTCAAAATGAGACTAACGAGGGGAATGCCTATTCTTGCTGAACATTAAAAGGTGTTTTGATGTGTGATGTTTCTGCTTGTAATGATACAAAAAGAGCTATAATTCACAGTATTGGCAGTGGTATCTAAAAGGAAGAAGAGATCTACATCTTTTGTGTAGCAGTTGAAGTTTTGGGCAATGCTTTCTTTGCTTCAGTGGAAGGATGGTCAACCCTGGTGAGAAAGGTAGGATTGTAAATGGTGAAAAAAAACCAGAAAAGATGAGGGGTTTTGGAAGACTTTCTAATGCTGATATTTGTGATCTGAAAGGTCGTGTAGTCTGTAACGCATCTGAGTAGTGTGCAGAAGTGCATGTGGAAATGATTCAGCTGAGATGCTATTTGCACTGATTCTCTGGGTGACAGGGTGTAGTATGACAAAATGACATAATGAAATCAATTTTTCTTTAGCCCTTCACCTCAAGAAGATGGACAGATAACTTTTGATGTGGAAATGCACACAAGTAAAGACAGTAGTTCTCAGGTATTTTCTTCATTAACCTTTAAAATACATTAACTTTTTAAAAAAAATATTTTAAAGTTGTGGATATTGTATATAGTTCATATATTTATGTAGATCATTATTGGGAGTATTTGAGGGGTAGAGCAAGCTCTTTGTCATGTCAGAAGATCTAAAATGTTATGTATTTTATGGGTCAAAAAAATGCATTAAACTACTGCTTTCTAGTGATTCTTTTTTTTTTTTCATTCTGAGACGGTAAACTTGGCTGTTAGCTGCAGTACAAGCAAATAATTATGTAAACCTTATTTATTCAAAACTCAGAGGTGTCCCATAGTCATTTGGGTAAGGCTGTTTACTTGTCTTGTACTTTGTTCTTGCAGGCTTTTACTCAATCTTTTTTATTAGAACTTTATATAGTACCTGCCTGTAAATAGGTATAATAAGTAATTTTTGTGCACTCAAGCTTATGTCAGTTTAACTAAACTATCTTTTCTTTTAAGGGGTTGTTTTCAGAATAAAATTTTATTAAATTAAAACACATCCCAGAATAATTATTTTTAACAACAAGGCAGGGTACTTTGTTTAGGCTTACGTTCTGTATTAACTGAAATTTGACTTGCAGAGATGAATAGTTTAGGAGTGAGGGGAGAGATGAGGCTCCATCTGTTAACTCTGAGAACTGCCCTGTTTAGTAGCAGTCATGTTATTGTTTAACACTGCTTGCAGTGTGTGTGTCAAACTTGTTTTGTTTTTGAAATGTTTATATTTCTGCATAAGATTTCAGGGTGTTCAGTTTATTGCTCTACAGATAGTCAGCTCACATGATAGTGAGTAATCTCCATAATACAAACTGAGAGGAGACTAATGCTGAACTCTTAGTTTGATCATTTAATAGAATTTGCTGTCTTCAGCAGTATAAATAAAAAACATTCCTGGAAGAATGAAACCTTGCATTTAATTTTGTCAAAGACCTGGCCGAACAGTAGGACTGCTGCAGCTCTGCCCTATAGAGCCAGAACGAGCTGAAGTTGTTGGTCAGGTCTGCCATCTCACTTTTGTGACTATCATATTTGATTACTTCTGGTTTTGGTATGGTTCCTACTTTAATCTTTGTAAGTAGTTTATCTTATTTTACTAAGGGTCACTCAGGAAATTTTTTTTAATCATAAGGAAGAGTTTGTACCAAAGTCAGTGGCGTTCTCTAGTCTTCCTAATTTATTTTTTTTCCTATATGGTAACATTAGCATCTAATGATGTAATGTTAAATCATTGGATCAAGACAATTGTAGTGCTGCTTGCCTCCCCCTACTGCATCGGGGACCTACCCAGTAGAAGCTGCTAGTTGCAAGTACCGTAAATTTTAAATGACTAATAAGACCTTTAAAAAAGTCAAAGTACTGGTTTTGAAACCTTTTTATTTGGCTGTCTTTCCATGCTTTAGCCACGTTCTGTATGCTTTAAGTTGAATGCCACCAACTTAAAGGTTTTGCCATTTGTAAAAACTTGGTTTAGTATTTTTTTGCATAATGCTGGTTTACATTTAGGATTAAAATAATCTTTTTTTTTTTTTTCTTTAAAAAAACCCAAACAAACAACTTGCAATGATGTGGAAGTCCTGGATATAGTAATAAAATTTGTGGTATACTGACTTCTTCAGATCCTCCTGTTGGCATAATACAATCTCTTCTAAATAATCAGGAGTCCAAGAACACTTGCTGGTTTATCAGGTGTCACTATTTGGTGCTTATCATTTTGCCACTGTTGTTGCTCTTGATTTAACACCATAAGGATGAGTGTTATAAGGCTTGTCCCATGTATATTTTCAGTCTGAAGAAGAAGCAGTAGAAGGAGAGAAAGAGTTGGAAGTCTTGAAGAAAAGTGCTGACTGGGTGTCAGACTGGTCAAGTAGGCCTGAAAACATTCCTCCCAAGTGAGTTAAACTTTTTTTTTAAACGAATATTCTTTTATGTGAAGGAGAGAAGAATCATAAGTCACAATTGCATGGAACTTATTCTGGCTCTCCAAGTAAGATCATCTTAGAAAAAGATAGATTTGTATGAAAATCTCATTAGCAACAGAATTACCTTTTTATTGAAAGTAATACAAATCCACAGCAAGCTGATTACAAGGTTTCTTGACAAAATTATAATTCTTGGGAGAGCTGGGTACTTGGAGCTGGGATTCATGGGATTTAGTTTTGGCTTATTGAATGGAATAGTGTTGAGCAAGTCTCTTAAATTCTCTGTACCTTTTTTTCTTTCTATGTAAAATATGTAATGTTCATCCACGGAAGGGGAAACGTTGAGATCCTTGAATGCAAAGCATTTTTATTAAAATAGAAGATGCTGTCTAAATCTGGCAGACTTCTGTATCTCTGTTTGGAACAAAAAATGAGGCTCTTGCTAACAAATCACATCCTGAAATTCCCTCTCTCGGACCTACCTCTCTCTTCAGCTACTGCTCCCTTTGTCTCTATACTGTCTGTGTAAGTGGTCTCTCCACAATACCTCCTATTATTCTCTTTGATTCCTTACTGTGTGTAAGGGATCTCTTGCTTTGATCTCTAGCTCTTTGTACTTTAAAAAAAAAATGTTCCTACAGAGATCTGTGCATTTGTGTGTGGAAAAGAAAAAAAAAAAAAAACCAAAAAAAACCAAACTTGTTGAATTTTTTTCCCCCCTCCCCCTCTTCTTTCAGGGAATTTCATTTCAGACATCCTAAACGTTCAGTGTCTTTAAGTATGAGAAAAAGTGGAGCAATGAAAAAAGGTGGCATTTTCTCTGCAGAATTTCTTAAGGTTTTCATTCCATCTCTGTTCATATCTCATGTTTTGGCTTTGGGACTAGGGTAAGTATTAACCTAATTCTCACTACAACTTTTGCATCTGGCTTTGCTTTTCCACTTGTCTGTCAGGTACCTGCTGAAAAGGGCTTTATCTAGAATAACTAGAGTATTGTTGCACCTTGCTCAAGATAGACTTGGTGCACTTTTCAAAATGCAGGAAAACTTTGCAGCAATTGAAACTTTGCAGCCATTAATATGCTTTATTTCTAGAATAGATCAAGTTTCTTATATTGGAAATGCATGGTTTATTATGAATTTGCAAATAACCTTTGAAGTTATAACATGTGCCGTTTGATTATCCACACCTGCTTAAATGCTTCAGGTTATAATGTAGGGAAAGTAAGAACAGAATAGGTGGAAAACTGCTGTAACTTTTACTAACCATTTCAAAAACACATTGTACAAATAATGATGCTGGAGTTCTGTGTGTATGGCACATACTCTGTAATTTTCAGTGTCTAATGCTGCAGTTGTGTGGTATTACTGAGTCAAGGTTTGAATACTTAAAGAAAGATACATGAAATACTGGACGTGTCCTGCAAGATCAGCTACAGCTCTGCTCAGCAATATTTTCATTGCCTGCGTAATCCAACATAATCGTTCATCTTGCTTAAGTCTTTATGTTTATCCATCTTACGTTCTTCAGTGATGGGGACAAAGACACGTACTCAAAATATGTTCTTATTAAGCTTCCCCCGTGTTTCTGAGGGTGTAGTTCAAGTGCTCTTTAAATTCTTGTAAACTATCAAATAAATTAGGAGGATAGAATTTACTGTAAGATGTTTGTACTGTAGCAAAGTCTGTCTTTCTGCGATGAATTAAACCTTGCCTGGATTTGTTAGAGGTAAGCGTTTGCGTAGATCCTCAATGCTCAGTGTTTTAAACCCTCCTTTTATAGGCAGTGCTTCCTTTGTTTTACCGTAATAATCTGTGAGTGTTGCTTGGCTGTTCAAGAGCCCCCGTGTCAGGTACTCTACAAACAACACACAAACTTTTGGACTGGGGTTTTCAAATGAGCTACGGACTGGAGGGAACCCACTTTTACTGAACATTGATAGCATCGGTCCTTCTAGGCTCATCTGAAAATCTCGCTCTTTAAGTAATGTTATAGAAGAGAAGTGAAGTCCTTGGAAGAATCTCATCAGACATATTTGAAAGACAAATTAGAATAGCTGAGTGTGTAAGGACTGTTTGGAAAGTGGGAAGTATTTCTGTGAAATACGATATGCCTTATACTTTTTATTTCAGCATCTACATTGGAAAACGACTGACCACACCTTCAGCCAGCACTTATTGAAAGATGGAGTGCAAAACCTGGGAATCCACGTGACCTGTGAAGGTGTTACTGTCTCATTTAGTACATTTGACTTGAGACCATTTTAAGCATGACCCTGACTTCACCCTTTCCTTACATATCCAGGTTTTCGCTAACTCTGGAATTCAGTATTGTGTTGGAACTCTGTTGAGGTGTTTCGCTATCCACATTCTTTCCCTCTCTCCTCCCATTCCCCTGCCTCTTGGCCTGCAAGACACGTCAGAGTTGCTGAACGGAGTTTACAACTGTCTATATGTTGCAAGGGCTTCTCTCAATGCAAAATGCCACCAGCAAGTTTTAATTTTTTCAGTGATGCTGTTGCCTCCTTAGTGCAACCTGACTTAAATTGCAGTTGTGCATGGTATAACTGTTGACTGTATTATGGTGATAAAATTAACAGTCTCTTCAGAAGAAAATTATTGATTAGAGTGAAAATGAATTTTGTGAAATAAACTAAGAAATCACTGGCAATAAAAAAGAGTTTAAATCAGCTTTTGGGGGAATTGGCCCCTTGTATTGGCTAACACCATTTGATTTGCAGGAGGCAAAGACTGCATAAATTTTAAAGCAGGATAACTAAATCCATCAGCATATTTTAATATTAGGTAATTGTTGTAATCTTGTCTTTTCTATGAAGTCAGCTCCTTATTCCTTGTAGGAAAACCTGTCCGATGCCTAGAAAATGTTAGAAAAATCGCATTGTTTGCATGTGAAGAAGCTTTTCTTTTCCTTACCTGTTTTCTTAAGGGAAAATTTTAAATGTGAAATTTTCCTTTTAAAAGTAGTTTTAAATTAAGGAAAAACCCAACAGCAGTAGGTGTAGTTAGACTCTGTATAAAAGGATATGATTCTGTTTGTTGTGGAACCATTTACAATTATGATGATATGGCAGTTTCAGAAAGTAAAGCGTTTGACTTATCTTTAAGGGGGACAATCTTGCAGGTGCGTAAGGATTCAGAAGTTGTAACGCTCTGAAATGTCTTCTGCAAATGAGTTTTCAATATTCCTATCTCTCATTGTTTACTGTACAATCTCCTTTTGGGGATACATGGAATCTGAAAGTCACTCGTGATGTCTCATGTTAGATAGACTTCTCACTAATGTTGTTGAACTTTTATCTTAGGGAACATTAAGCCTTGTCCTCCTTCAGTGACACTTCTTTTCAAAATGTGAAGCTTTAGTACCAAATTGTTACAAAGCATTGGGACAGTCATGTCCTTAAATAGATTTTATTGGATTTCAGAACATGTAGCATGACTCTGAAGGATAGAATACTCTTTTTTTATATATATATGAATATATAAAAAAAATATGATATAGACTTTAATACTAAGTATTTAGGGAACCAATGCTAATTTTAAGACTAGCAAAAATCTCATTTAAATAAAAACTTTAGTAGGCTGACTTGTAGAAAGTAATAAGAAAATATAGTCAGCCAGTTTGGAGAGAACAGCTACCTATAATTGTTTGCTTGCATCAGACTTTATAAAGTTGATTATTTGATATAGCAGTGATCGCTTGAAACAGTTGATGCATAGAAGCTAAATCCCAACTGAGATTTGGTTTTAAAAGAACTTAGCTCCCAGGAAGTAAAAAAAGTTAGGTATAAATCCACTGCTAAACTGTATTTATTTTTATTCTCTACTTCTGAATGCTGTTAGAGAATGCTTTCAGGGTGAAAGGGCAGTCTAACAAAAAAATTCTCTTGAAATCATCTGCTTTTTTTCTTTTAGCTGTGAATACTAGTGGCACTTGAGTTGCCTACAGCTGCATATTTGTTTCAAGCGTGGATATTGGGTTTCACCCAAAGGTGGGGGAGGTTTAAGGGGAAGTGGTGAAGGGTGTTTTAGATAGTATCAAGTACATCATTTTACAGTCCTAAAAACTGAGGGATGGGAGAAAGGCTGAAACACTTTTCAGTTCTAATTACAGCACCTTGTTTTGTATGGAAATTGGAGTAGTGGAAAAATAGATTTTTTTTTTTTTTTTTTATTAAGTAGGGAGTACTTTTTTAAAAAAAAAATTTACCCCTTTCTAAATTAAAAGGTAATTCTTCTTCAGAATATCTGATAAATAATATTACAAGCTTGTGGTTAGAGCATCAACACAGCTTACAATATTTGAAGGAGCCGTGAAGTAAAAATTGTGAAAACTATAAATGAGGAATGGATACATGATCACTATAACACTTGCTATGATACAATGCAGTATTTATTGATACCCTACTATAAGCTTTGGATGAAAGTCTACAACTTCTAGTTTTACAGTGAACAGAAACAGATTGTTGTATAATTTGAAAAGGGGTTTCAACTATTGATAGTTGAAGTTTTGTTAAGATAAATGTTGTTTAAAAAGCTTTATACCTGTTTACAGTTTTGGAAAAAAAAAATGCAGGCTTCATTTTTCTTACATTCAGTGAAAACTGGCCTAGAATATTTGTAAATAGATCAAGAAAAAAATGCATAAACTCGCACATTAAAAATGCAGCAGGCTAACTTAACTGCAGCAAATGCATATTTACTTACTGTTTTAAAAAGTGAAAGCTGAAGATTGTTAGAAATTCAAATTTTTTAATTGACATTTGTTGAAATATTGGAGTTAACTGAGCCAAAGTGATTATGCATTCTTCATAAATTAGTTAGCACTTTGTAACATTATATACAGTTTACAGTACATGTATAAGTTGTAGCTTATAAACATTTTGTGCCATTAAAGCTCTCACAAAACTGGTTGTCTGAAATTACTTCATGCTGCGCCTTTTCTTGCTTCTGGTTTTTTTGGTTGTTTTTTTTTTTTACAGGACTGCTTTGTATAATGTTTCATGAAACTATTGTGTTCTGGGTTATGAACATTGAAGCTGCTGTTTACAGACTGGAATAATTTTTCGAAAGGTTGCTTGGGTTTTGGGGTTTTTTTGGTGACTTGGGATCATCCGCTTCTTTTCCTGAAGCACTTAATAAAAATATTTCCACTGTCAGCATTGTATACCTGCGCCAAGTCCTCCAGCATCTTGTCAAGGAAAACTTTTAAAGCAAAATAATGTAGTGACCTATGAAATGTAAAGTAGAATTGATGAGATTTTGTATGATTGGTCAACTCTATTGTACTTACTCCTTGTATTTCTCTTCTGTTTCCTAATCCTGTTAAATTTGCAGATTAAAGAATAAGGGACATAAACCCTAATTGTTAATCTGCCTCCATATTCTTGATTCAAGAGCACTCGTTATTTCTAGGAGTATCGTGGAGAGTGGTTCAGTCTAAGTGTGACATGTCATCATTCTGATACTGTTACTGCCCTTTTTAGTTACCTAGTGATTCTTTTCCATGTTTTTAATGTAAAAATACCCAACTTTGTGAAAATTGAATTTATTTTTTCAGAGGCATTGGATAGATAAAATTGTAAATCCTACTTTCAGACAGTTTAGATGTCTGGGACTTACAGTGAAACTTGGGCTTGGAAGTTTTCAATTACTATTACTTTGAAACAGCTTTGGAGAGGAGGGTTTGGGTGGTTTTGAGCAGATTGTTTCTCTGCAGCCAACTGAGATATACACATTTATTTAGTAGGTGTTGCAGGAAAAAAAAATTGTGTGAAACTGTAAAACTTTTTTAGTTGTAATGCAATGTTCTGCAAAAGAGTAACTCCAAGATAATATTGCTTAAAGCAGCAGTATCTTTGCGCTAAGATTATTCTGGTATAAATCACATTTTGATGGAGTTTGAGAACTGTCTTCAAGTTTCTCCTCATTCTAGGACAAGAGTGTTCAAGTAAAGACTGAAGAGAAGGGATTTATTTGCAGGCTTAATTGAGAGCAGCGTAGTGATATTGCTTATTTGTTCAGCTGAGTGCAATGTAGCTGGACAAACGAGCTGTGTGGTGTCTTGCTTTGCTCTGTAATTGGCACCAAGAACTGTGTTTCCTGTTACATCTGGGAAAGTTACCTTCTGCCTTTCCTTAACTCCAGTGCACCTAGAGATTTAGCTAAGTTTGAGGCTGACGGGGGATATTGAGTCCTACGTACACTCTGTTTTTAAACTTAACTGTATACATATGAAAAGATCAGAATTTCCTTTGAATTCTGTGTTTTATGAAAAAGTTCTATATAAAAATGTTATTTATACATTTGTGTGTTTGCATACATGTAAAAATTCTATCTAAAAATGAAATCCTGGTTCTGTGCAAGTGTTTGTAGGTTCTTTGCCTTGTACTTAGTTATATATGAAGACTCCTTTGTGTTTTGGGTCTTGAAAATGAAATAAAATGCTAGGACTCTTGAACTATGCTGTATAGTTCAATCATCACTTTAAAAACAAAACAAAAACCTTAAGAAACTGGAAAAATCTTGTGCTGCATGAAGCATCCACATAAAAAAGAAAAAGCTAAATTAATTTCCGTTTCATTACATCACTCTTTGTGTCCTGCGCTGTATGTCAGCTTGGCTGAGCGCAGCTGACTCCGCCAGACTTGTGCTTGCAGTACTTAAAGCATGATTAGTCTTGACATTAGGGGGAGAGCGAGTGGTGGTTTTCCATCAAGGAAAGTAAACATGACTTAACTTTCTGAGCTGCTGCCAGAAAATTGAGAGTATGGAAACTAGCATCTTCTATTTTACACTGTTTCCTAACACTTTTCTGATAAGATTGTGGTGTTTGTTTAGAAAGACTTTTTTTTTTCATTGGTAGTTTGTTTAACTTGCAGTTTGTTGTCTAAAGACAGATTCATTAATTTTAAGGCCAGAAAATACTGTAAGTGCTTATTCTGGTGTATATAATGAAAGGGAAGAATAGTGAGTCCTACAGCTGGTTAAGTTGTTACAGTTAAGGTATATAATTTAAGTCACAGAAGGACACATATATCCTTGCAAAGATTTCGGTGTATGGACTTGTGCTGGACCTCCCACTTGATTCAGCTGTTACAGCCTTTAATTTACATCTTACTTTGGACCGAAGTTTAAATTTCAGCCACTGGATGCCGGAATACCTTTCTGTGGTAAATGAAGGAGCCTTTGACTCTCAGGTGCATACTCCTTATAAAGTCCG